>NC_040092.1:26133145-26740395 GCF_003369695.1 Bos indicus x Bos taurus | reverse complement strand
TTATGAAAGAACGGTGAGGAGGAGAAGAACCAGCTGGGTCTGCACTGCCCCCCTGGGTGCACATCCATACCGGTTGCTTTGGCGGGAAAAGCACCAAGGGCCTTAATCCAGTCTGCATTAAATCTGAAAACATGGCCGACCTTGCCAAGTTCTCTTGGAGTAATGAGGCTCTGGGTCACAGGCCACAAGAGGGGCTGTAACAGGACTGATGCTGCCACAGCCTCGGACATTACTCCCAGGGATCCCAGCCCCATCTCCACACAGCCCAGTGCTCCCTCTACTCCACTACCCCCAGCCCCGCCCAGCTCCGTGCCCACAGGACAGAGAACATACCACGATGATGAACAGGGCAGGGGCCACGAAGGCCCAGATGGCGCCATTCCCAAGTGATAGCCAGCAACTGCAGAGAGAGACAGACGGTTACTTCAGTGCATCACCCCACCCACTCCAGCGCAGGGGCCCTGCATCCAGAACAGGACAGGGACAATGTGGGCATGGTGACAATAATGCCGTTAATCCCAACAGACGTGCCCGTATCCTGCTCACAATTTCAAGAGTATTCCACTCTTGGGAAGAACGTTCTGGGTCTGCAGACCGGCTCAGGCAAAAGAAGGCTTTTACAGGTCACCTAGTTAGTGAAAAACTTCACCATCTCTGAAGAGTCTAGCCAAAATCCAACAAAGGCTTTAATTTTATTATGATAAATAGGCTTTTGTCTATTGGAGGAGTGAGGAGGCATTACATGGCACAGGACTGACCATCCTCATCAGCTCATCAGCTATCTGTCAGTGCCCCTCCTGGCGGTGCCCCCTCAGCTGAGAGGAATGGTTCCCCAGTGGATCCCAGCCAGGGCTCTGACTTCCAGAGAAGCCTTGTCTGGGATGTAGGGTCCAGTTTTAAGGTTGTGAAATTCCTCCTGGATTCCGAGATGTGATTCCAGGGGCTCAGGCAGGACCGCCAGCCATTCTACTACCTCATTTCTCTCCAAAGCCTCAGAATTGCCAAGAGCCTGGGTGTCCCTTAGACACATCCCTCCCTGGATCTGGGCGCAGCCCCAGGGGCCTGGCACACCCTCTGGGATCTGGCCAGGCCCACGACACATCCTCACTGACTCAGGACGTGAATGTCACCTGGTCACTCACTCACAGCTACTCAAGGAGCCTGGCCCCTGCCCCCAGCTTTGCAAACCTAGAGACACATCATCCCCTGAAACTCCATTGCGCACCCCGAGGCAAGCGCTGTGATGACGTTCGCCCTGCAGAGGAGGAGGCTGAGGCCCAGGGAGGTTAGGGGACCCAAGTCCATGCTCCTGCACCTGCCTTTCTGGCCCCAGTCCTCCCCCAACCTGAGACCTCCTGGATCAGGAGACATGAAGTGCCCCAGACACGTGACAGTGCCTGTAAGAGGCTTGTTCCTGTCTGGAACCCAGACCCTGGAGAAAGAGCCTCTTGTCTGAGGATGCGGCATCTCCCATGGAAACACACAGCGAGTACAGTGGTCTCCAACCCAGGCTCCCTGAGAGGGTGATGACTCTGCAGGAGGAAGCCCATGCTTTCCACTGTTGTCATGCAGAGTGCTAAGTGGACGAGCATCCTCAGACCCCCGTCCCCATCAGATACTCAGTGACCCTCTGGACATTTGCCAAGGATGCCTTGCTCTCAGGCACGTGAGTGGATGAGAGGCTTGTATCAGACTCAGACCCTGGAGCTGAGCCACATGCTGTGGGCGGCCAGCATCTGCACTCCCAGATGGAAAGACACTGAACAAATGCCAACGAGATGTGTTTGAGATGAAGTTTCTTCTTTTAATTTGCACCTTGACTTCGGATACCACGCAGGCTTGCAAGGAATGGGCCAGAACAGTGGTTGTTTAATTATTCTTATTTCAGTATGCACTCAGACAGCACTTTCTTTAAAAGCCTCATCTCCAGGAAATTGTTGCCCTAAAGTGGAATAAGCCAGATTCCTCCCAGTTTAGTGACTCAGTTGAGAAATTATCTCAGGCTGAAGCTATGACCAAGTTTAACTCCCTCTCTCTTCTTAAACTCTCTCCATGGTGTTTTCTCTCAGTGGCTCAAGGGGGCAGCCTCCTAAAGACGGTTGAGCTAAAGCCTTTTTCTCTTTGGGAGGAAAGGAAATCAACTTTCTAGAACCTGAACACCTGGCCTGGCTGCACAGCACCAACCCAGCCTCTTCTTGATTCAACTCTGGACCCACCAGCTGCAGTTTCAAAACGGTGGCATGAGGTCTAGAACATACAGGGTCCCATCTGCTGCCGCCCCTGCGAGGAGAACCTTGGGGCCCACTGCTGGCGCGCACCGGTCTACATGCACACAGTCTTATGTTCACTGGGCTGTAACTGAATGAGACTTCTTATGAACTAGGCACTTGCTGACCAACCAAGGAAAGGACTCGACACAAAACTGGGCTCCACAGGGGACCAGACAGCATGTCTAGGAAAACTGCATGGATGGAAAGTTCCCATTAGAAACCTGTACCGGCCACCCAGTCCTGGAGGCACTAGAACACCCTCATTGCTAGTTTCAAGGTGGGAGAAAGCCCAAAACACTTTTTTAAAAAAACTGTCAGGGCTGGAAGATGCCAGCCTTGGACAGACCCCTCCCCCAGAAGAACACAGGAAGACAACGAGCCGGGGCCATGGGGACCCTCCCTACGGGAGTCCTGCCAACACAGGAATCACCGTTTCACTTACTTCTTACTTGTTCCATAACTGTCCATGGCAAAGACTATTGAAATGATACAGATCAGAAGAGGAAAACCTGCAGAAAATGAGAGCAGAGTATTGTATTAGCCACTCTCTTTTGATGCATTTATTCATTTTATACCTGACGGATACAAAAAACTGTGTGCTGAGTGCTGAGGGCACAGAACAGCCTCTAGGCTCCAAGGACTTAGAGTCTAAACAAAGAGATAACACACAGGTGCATTTTAGGGCAGATCCGTTATTAATCTATTCTTTATCTGAAAACAACCATTTCTGGCTGCTCAGAAAGCAGCCGTGCATCCTCCGGGCCTCTGACTGATCAGTGCCATGAGCACAGGGTCTCCCTCTGCTCCCCTGCAAGGAAGGGATGGCGGGGGGTGCGGAGACAGCAAGGGGTCCCTTCTACCCACTGACCCTCCCCTCCAGGAGAAAGGGCTCCCGACCAGGAAACTGCACTTGGCAGATTCCAAAGAAAAAAGGGTGGGGGGATACATTACAACAAGTGGGTCTCTGTCGCCCGCCCCTGAGCTGAGTCTGTCCCGCCCATGGGAGACCAGCTCCAGGACCCAGAGGGAAGCCTGCTCCTCTCCCCCACTACCCTCACTCACTCCAGGCCTGGGCACCTCAAGGCCACAGCCCTCCTGGGATGTCTGGTGGCTCAGTCAGCAGACAGCACACCTGCCCTTCTGAGGATCAATTTTAAATTATCTTGAAAAGGAGTTTCTGGAGAAACATCCCATCTCTGAAATACTTTGATTTGATGTCAAAATAGTCTGCATCACAGGACGTCTGCACAAGACATCGCAGGGCTCTCACAGGAGAAGAGCAGCCTCTGGGGAGAGGTGCCGGGGCCAGGAGGAGTTGCGCCTCTCACCACTGACCCGCTACCACACTGGGTTCTCTACCCGCGTGCACAACTTCATAGGAGCCAGAGCCTTTCCAGGTGTTGGAGCCACTGGCTGCCTCCTACCTCGATGGACCCAGAGTCACAGGAGATAAGCGGAGACCTGGAACCAGGCCCCCACCCTGCTGCTCACTCACTGAGAGCCTCAGTTTCCTCAGATGTCACAGAGAACCCCCACTGCCTGGCTCACTTGGGGTGGGAGGAATACACGGGACCTGAGATGGTGAGGGACCTTGGGGGCATGGCACACCAAGGTCCCCCCACTCCCATCTTCCCGAGGAAGCCCAAGCCTCAGGGTGCAGGAGAAGCAGGTGCTGCAGGAGCACTGGGTCCACAGGACAGCCTGGCAGGTGCACATGGGGCCCTGCAGAGTCCCCAGGGCCCCGTTCAGGTGGGTTCTGAAAGGTGCAGGAAGAACTAGAGGTGCCAGAGAGGATAGATTTTCAAACTCAGTGGCTGAGGCTTCACTTGGAGCTGCCACACCTCTCTCCGCTGATCGTGGCAATGGTGGGGGCCCAAGTCAGAGGCTGTCATCCCTTTACTGCCCAGAGTTAAATGGAAGAGTAGAAGCTTCTTTTTCTGCCTTCACAACTGCGGTGTGATGTGTTTCTCCCACGATCCCCAAAGCAACACTGACAGTCCTTGGTCACAGCTTCTCCTGCACCATCCTCTGTGTCCTGCAGAGGACAGGGAATGGAAAGGTGACCAGAAGGGTCTGAGAAGAGGGCAAGCTCCACTCTGCTTTCTCTGAAACATGCTGCAGGAGCCACAGGGATCGGGTGAGCGCGTTGTTAAGAAGGAAAATTCACAGGCAGCAGGAGGATGAGCGTGGGAACAGGATGCAGACATCAGCCAGCAGGAAGAGCCTGGGCTTTGGAGCCAAATGACACGTGGTTCTAGCCCCAGGGCCAACCTGGACCAGCTGTGAAGCCTCAAGGGCTCGGCTGAACCTCTCTGGGTCACCAGGTTCTCACTCTGTAAATGGAGGTGACATCAGGCTACTTACTGTAAGGACCACACAAGCTGAGCTATGGACGTGATCCAGGAGGCACTGATGTACAAAGTCCATCTCTGTACAATAACCTCCACTATTACTAACAAACTCAGATGTCTTTTCCACTGTTGCTGTCATCTGAAATTCACACCTCAACAACCCATGCAGACATGTGACCTGCTTCCTGCAAACAACTTGAAGTCCCTCTGGCCCTGTCCAAGGATGTTGACCTTATGGAGCTCAAGAAGTGCTCTCTTTAGGCTTCCCTGGTGGCTCAGTGGTAAAGAATCCACCTACCAATGCAGGAGACATGGGTTCGATCTCTGGTCCAGGAAGAGCCCATATGCCATGGTGCAACGAAGCCCATCCACCACAACTGTTGAGCCTGTGCTCTGGAGCCTGGGAGCTACAGCTACTGAGCCTATGTGCCCTGGAGCCCGTGCTCTGAAACAGAAGCCACCGCAATAAGAAGCCCGTGCATCGGAAGTAGAGAGTAGTTCCCACTCTCTGCAACTAGAGAAAAGCCCACGCAGCAGAAAAGACCCAGTACAGCCAAAAATAAGCAAATAAATAAATCTTTTAAAGAAAGCAGTGTTCTCTTTGGAATGTGGTGACCTTTCAGAGGAACCACACTGGTTGTTGCCTCCTAAGACCCAGGGAAGTGGGGAGGGGTGATGTAAGGAGTGACCAGAAGGAGCATTGCTATGAAATATTAACCTGGACACACAGAGCAATGCATGAAGAGGATGGATAATGTGAAATCCAACACAGGGGCAGGGAGGTCTCAGCAGAAAGGGGCAGAGAGATAACAATGCCAGAAGACAAGTGGTCCACCCTCTGGTAGAAGTCACTGAGGCCGTATTCTGGATGCCTCGCTCTGGGCACATGAGAGGTTTGCACTTCCTTATCCAAGGCTGTTGGATCACTGACTCCTTCTGGCCAGTGAGTTGTGAACAGAAAGGGACACATGCCTCTATCAGTTAAGTGTTTAATTTCCAGGGTGATATATACCCAAACCATCTTCTCTCTCACAGCAACCAGCTATGGCTCAAGGCAGCATCTTCCCCATCACCCTGGGCTGCTGAGGGACTGCCCTGAGCAGAGCCCCTCTGCGGCCACCAGCCCACTGAGGATACACAGTGTACACAGGAGACAAACGTTGCTGTTTTCAACTGATGTGAGTTGGAAGCTGCTTGTTATGGCAGCGTGACCTAGGCTGTCCTGAATGACACACCTCCCAAGATCTCGGTACTATGTCACTTCCCTGGGACACCAGCACGATTTCAGAGAAAGGCAGGGTCCAGAATGAACTACGATGAAGTTTTCAACCCTAGGTGAGTGAAAGTGAAAGTGTTAGTCACTCAGTCGTGTCCCACTCTTTGCCACCCTATGGACTGTAACCCACCAGGCTCCTCTGTCCATGGGGATTCTCCAGGCAAGAATACTGGAGTGGGTTGCCATGCCCTCCTCCAGGGGATCTTCCCAACCCAGGGATCAAACCTGGGATCTCTTGCATTGCAGGCAGATTCTTTACCATCTGAATCACCAGGGAAGCCTAGATGAGTGGATGCTCACAAAAGAAATGAAGTCATAACAGAGAAAAGTGAAGCAAGCTGCCTTTCTTTCACTTCTGAGTTTATGATCGTTTCTCTGACCACTTGGGAATTTGTGGTCAGAGATTCACATCTGCTGCACCAACATGTAAACAAACACTCAACTGTTTATCACTCACCTCCTCTCCCGGTTCCCAGGTGGACTCCTTGAGGACAGAGATTACATTTCACCCACCTTACAAGTTCAAGCACAGGGCCTGACATACAGAAAAACCTTGGGTAGGTTGTTCATGGGACACCTCCAATTCCAAGTCAGCTAAAACCACAATCCTTGAGTTTCAAAAAATGATACCGTTTGAAGGCTGCTGTAAGAGCAGGCTGAAAATCCCTAGGGAAGTGGCCTTTCTCTGGAGGATCCTTCCTATAGGTGACCTCCTAGGGCCTTGGATCAGCCTCCAGCTTCCTCCTAGTTAATAACTGCAGGTAGAGAGAGTCCAGCCATCTGCAGACTGTCTGTACTCAGGCCCAGAGCTAAGAAGGAGGGATGCAGTTCTGAGCCCTGATGAAATCAGTTAAGGGGACGCAGACTGGAGACAGAGGTGGCAGGCCTGCTGGCACCCATCCCAGCCCTCTGTTTGCAGGGAGTCTCTGATGGAGGCTGTGGAGGCCTAAGAACACCCACAGGGAAGACACTGGGACCAGAAACCACGCAGTCACAGCCACTGCTGTCAAGTAGGAATGGAAACTCAGAGTTTCCAGATCTCCTCATTTTTCAAAAGAACCCCATAATTTTATGTAAACCTTCTCCATTTTTATATATTGGCAAATATTTCATTGTTTTTCCTCTAATACATTTCAGGCTAAAGAAGCTATCCTTCAAGGCTGGATTGGATTGTGACCCTCACCTCTACCCTGAACCAGCGTAGATGGCTCCTGTCACTGCAGAAACAAATTCCGCACTTAATTCATTTCAACCGTCCTTGCTGTGGCTATGGGGTGTGTGTGTGCGCACGTGCACATGTGTGCATGCACATGCACACACAAATCTAAACTGCATGGCCATTTCCATAAAGAAACTAGTCATCACAGGCGGTTGATCACACATCATCCTGTAAATGCTCACTAAATGAAGCATTTAGTAAGCTTACTAAATGCTTACTAAATGAAGAAGTCAGAGGCAGGAGCAACCCGCCTCTTTCAGGAAGTCACAGCAGGATGGAAGGAGACAATTATGCTTGCGTGGGGCCCGTGAGTCTCCTCTCTCCCCATTCCATTAGCCAGGTCAAAGCATAGAATAAAATGTTTGTTTGCTCCCTGCACCATGAAGTGAAGTGAAGTGAAGTTGCTCAGTCGTGTCCGACTCTTTGCGACCCCACGGACTGTAGCCTACCAGGCTTCTCAGTCCATGGGATTTTCCAGGCAATAGTAATGGAGTGGATTGCCATTTCCTTCTCCAGGGGATCTTCCTGACCAGGGATCAAACCCGGGTCTCCCACATTGTAGACAGATGCTTAAGACTGTGAAAATTAAATCTATTGCAAGAAAACTAGAAAGGAGTAGCAGGTCCCTGATGATGGACTAATGCTTTATAGCAAATGCAAGAATTCCAGGTGTCCATTACTCTGGCAGGAAGCAGGGTCTCCTGTGCTCTGGTGCTCCACCACAAGATGGGCAAGGAGGAAGTTCAACAAACGAGTCACGACAATGGGGAGGTAACTCCCAAGATAAAGGACTACCATAACTGATCAAAGTTAGCTTTTAAAAAAACATAAGCATATAAAGTCTCTGTAAATTTTCCTAAGGGCTTGCTGCAAATTAAGAATTTATTCAAGAAAACCTACTAAAAATAGAGAGGAAAACAGAGAGACTAGGACACCTGGGCTACAATCTGCTCCACTCCAGGCAGGCATGGCTAACAAGACAGACGCCCTCCCCCGAGGCCCAATCCAAAGCCACAATATCTCCCTGGGGCAGACTGCCTGCATATCTCATTCTCCCTAGCACCATGGTGCAGAAACTCTATTCCAGGTAAGCGCAACCAAGAGATCGGAATTCCTTTCCGCCTCCAACCACAACCCACAGTCTACAGAGTCCACCCACCGTGTGACTGGCTGGGAACACAGGGCCCCGACTGCCCTCCCCCCAGGGCACCCATATACTGTGGTATTAGAGGCTACCTTCCCCGCCCAGCACCCCACACTAAAGCTGGGTGTCAATCCAAGAGAAGCTGGCCACTGTTCCCGTACTGGCTCAGGAACATGCCTCTGAGATCTTTTCTAGACAGAAGGGAAGCCAACCATTAGAATAGAACACTCCAAAGCACTCCCCATGGGAACTGACAGTACCTGGCCTCTTCAAGGTGTTTCACATGAAGATGAAATCGCAACCCACCGCTGCCCCCGGCCCCATGCCATCCCCACCTCCCCATCCCATCCCCACCTACCCCATCCTATCCCATAGTAGTAGCGGTGCTTGCTATCTTCTGATCCAAAGACCTTGATCACCATGCTGTACAGATGCAAGCCTTCTACCAGCATCCACGCAAAGGCGCTCAGGAAGAAGTAGTGCAGGAGCATGGCCAGCACCTGGCACGGGGCCTAGGATCAACGCAACGCATAGAAAATAAGCTCTTTCAGGGTGTGAGCAGTGCGTGTTTGCTGTTGTCTCAACCTCCCTCCACAGATTTTCTGGGGGTGCCTTATGGTCATGTGGCTTCATTTCTTTCTGGAGAGTCATGTTTTGCTTTTCCCGGGGGGAAGTGATTTGAGTGGAGCACGTGACTCAAGCAGTAGCCAATCAGAACCCCTCCCAGGTATAGTGATTGGTTCATGACAGGGCAGGGAATCGGCCCAACAAATCAGCATAAATATCCCCATCCCTGCCACAGGATTGGTTCAGGGGCGGGCATGTGACTGGCCAGGTGGATGGCCTGAGCTCCAGAGGGGGCGGAGCCATCAGCAAGCGGGTTTCCCTCATAGCTCCAGACCTAAGGACCCTAGGAGCTTATGAAGTAACCTTGGCTCTGCAGTCGGGAGGTGCTGCAGAGCAAAGTGTATGAGGGGAATGGAATTGAGGGGAAGAGACAAATCAGCATGTGACGTGTCTGTTTTAGTTCTCTACTTCAAGGTGTTGGTTATTTACCTGGAGCTGAACAGCCTGAGTGACACGGCCGCTTCTCTGGAGTTTACTCTCAATGGTGTGTAATAAACAAGAGATGTACAAACTATCTGTAATGTCTGCTTTTCTTGGCTGTTCGGGGCACTGATATCCAGAAGGCCCACCTGCCTTCTCTCTGACTAGATGAGGAGGGCAGCTGTGCTCCTCTCTGTTCAGAGCATCACGGGGCATCTGGTCCCTCCTGCTCCTAGTGTCATGGCCACAGCTTCAGGCTCAGCCATGTGGCCTCAGATTCTCCCGGGACCTCGATCAGAAATTTCAACCCCTCTCCCCCCGGGCCACTATGGTCTCTGTAAGTCCACAGCCACCCATCCCTAAGCTCAGATCAAAGGGCCAGGGAACCAGGAGTCAGGGAGGAAAACAAAGATGAAAACCAAGAACAACCATCTCTGTGGGGGCTCTATATCCTGTCCTCCCAAGGCCCCCTGGACAGTTAATTCTTTGGGGAAGAAAAAGGAACAAGTTGCTAAAATGCTGTGTTTCTTGTCACCAGGCTCTGTTAAAGTTAGATATAAATATGGGATACATCTACTATTTTTGTGGTCCCAGTATTCATGGCTCTGGGTCTTTTAGGACCAGTTTCCCCTTTGGTGTGGGGAGCACCTTACCCCCCTACACACACAGAGGCTTGGATGAGACCAGCCACCACAGTCACCTTTCCTGTCTGTCACAGAGGTCATCCAATGGGTGGATCACTCAAGCAGATCCACCCACTGGAGCCCTGCCTGGGATTTCAGACACCTGGGCTCTGAGAGGGAGAATACTCCCGGGTCCCTGAGATCATCATCTGGACAGTGGATGCCTGGACCACTTCCCCTCCTGCTGCCATCACACCGTGGGAGCTCACTCCTCTCAGTGTGGCCTGGGCCAGCAGCATCAGCCAGATACTGGATGGAAACAGGAACTCCAGATCCTGCTGAACCTGAATCTACATTTTAAGAAAATCCCATGTGATGATCCACAGTGGAGTTTGAAAAGCATCCTGTAGGAGAGAATGAGGCTGGTGCAGGTTCTTCTGTCCAAGGCACAGCCAAGAACTTCTTAGATGCTTGGTTGAACCCCTAAACCTGCGAGCAGAGGAGAGTGGATCTCTCCTTAGGCAGCAGCCTCAGGACAGGCAGGTGGGCTGAGGACACTGCTGGGCATAAGGATAAGAGGCTCTGCTGACCCTCACGTAGGGGGATAAAGAGTTCATCTTCCTTTAGCCGAATGTGATTGTATCCCAGGACTGATTCATACCGCTTGGGTCTCTTTCTGTCCTAATTTAGAGCAAGCCCATCTCTGCTTCTCCTTCCCATCAACCAGGCTTATAACCCACATCACCCAAGCCTGGGTCATTCTGGTCTCAGCATTTGACTTACTGTGAGATCTAAGACTTCCTAGCTCCCCAGAGAATTCCCTGCCTGATTCAAAGGGTACAGAAATGTGGGTCTAGGTTTCACAGTCTGTTTGTGGAGAGCACCTGCCCTGGGTAGTCAGAGGAGGGGTGTGGCTGTGTGCAGTCAGAGCAGAAATGGAGAGCAGTGTCTGCAGCAAGACTGCACGAGGTCAGATTTTGGTCGGCACTTACCTGGGCGAGTCACTATAACCCTCTGTGCCTCAGTCCTGCCTCTGTGGCATCACTTCCTGGGCTTGATATGAGGATTAACTGAGTGGATCTATGTAAGCCCTTAGCACAGCGTCCAGCATGCAGTCAGGGCCATACCTGTCTTCACTACCAAGACTGATGTGAGCAGGGAGGCCAGTTCATGCCGGTCATCTTCCCTGTCTCTCCCAGAGGAACCACAGCCTGGCTATCTAGTGGTCTGAATTTGGAGTTGAAATCAGCAGGTGCCACCCCTGCTGATGCCCCCTGGTGATGGGAGGAGGGGATGGGAGGGAGGCCCACTGCGGACACATCAGGACCCAGGAGACCCACTCACCGTGCCCGGCTCGAAGCGGAAGCTGATAAGCAGCAGGACCTGGGCCACCAGGACAGCACAGGACAGGTTGGCGTGGATGTGGTAACGCTGGTTCCGGATGGTGCTGACCGAGCTGGGGGCAGAGAGGCACTGGCTAAGCTGTGGCTTCCCCCTACTGCTCCTCCAAGAATCACCAAAGAGGTCTTGATAAGCCTGCCTGGGTGCTGCCACTTCTGGTTATGAACCATCAGTGCCTCCCTATTACTCCTGGAAATGACCCAGCTCATTCCACAGGCCCTGCAGGACCTGACCCTTGCCCATCACTCCGACTCAGCTCTTTCCTTCCTCTGGTCACAGACCCCTTTTTCCGGTTCTCCAAGATCCCCAGCCCGCTCCATCCTTGAGGTCTCTACACCAGCTATTACTCTGCAGTAAAGTCCCTCCCCAGGTCTCCCCTTAGAGAGAACTTCCTGAGCCTGAGGGAGCCCACTTCCTCTCTAAACTGCCCTCAGGGCTCAGACGGCTGTGGAGATGTGTGTTCAGGCCTTCGCATCCTCACTTGTCATCTGCCTCCCCACCCCCACCCCCAATCAGGCATGCTTTTACTGTCTGGGGTGCAACTGCGTCCTCAGAGGTGACTATAGGCCTGGGTGGGTTGGAGTGGGGGTGGTGATGGGTTTGGACTTGCTGAGCAAATAGCTGGGGAACAAGGGAATCAAAGCAGGAACATCCTGAGCATAACACTGAGGCCCCTCCAAACCCGCCTCCATCTCCTCTTACCTGGCTCAGATCCTACCAGAAGCTCCTGTGTACAGTGGGAACCCCCGCTCCACCCCTCAGACTGCCCAGGTCCCTGGTGGGCTGCAGCAGGGGCCCAGGGAAGCTAACAGCTTCCCCTGCCATTGTGGCAGATCCCGGACCAACCAAACCAGGGACCCCCCTAGACAGACAGTCACCCAGGTGGCCAGTGTCCTCAGGGAACAGGGCAGGTGAGGAGGGGTGCCAACTTCCAGGAGGAACCCCGTGAGCAGAGGAAGCACCTGAGCACCCCTTGAGACTGAGGCCCATCCAGGTGTGAGTAACACGCCCTTCTTAGAAGTCCAACAGCTCTGAGGGGAGTGTGCAAACCTATCTTCCCGGCTGACTGCCCAGACTCTCGGCTCTGATCTTGTTTTTCTGTCCCAGTCCTGAAAGAGCCATGGGCAGACTTAGCTGCCAGTATCCACTTGGTGGCGGGGGTTGGAGGTATCCCCTCAAGCTCTGACCAGACTGATGTGACTTCAGTGGGCGGAAGGGGCCCTCCAGGGATCTTACCCCTGCGGCTTCCAGCAGCCCAGCCCCACAAGGATCTGGCTGCTTTGATAACATTTTGGGTGGGGGGGTGGGGGGCAGGAGGTCCTTTGTTCTGGCACTCACCTGGTCAAAAGCCAGAAAGTCCTGTGGGCTGGGGAACTTTTCAGAACTTTCCAGCTTAGCTCAAGCCAGGTGCCCTCCAATTCGACAGCCCCTCCTCTCTCCTCCGTCTTTTCCAGCACCCTACAGGCTCCCCACACCCCAGATCTCAAAACAAAAGATACTTGAGGAACAACCATCCACCTGTCACACACCGTGTGTGCAGAATCTAAACAGAGGCCAGCATTTGCCATCCCATCCACACCCCCAGCCCAGTACAAGTGCCAGAAGGGAAATCGAGGTGGGCAGGGGTGGCACTGACATTCGCACGAAGCTGCCAACCTCCTGGCCCCCGGGGGAGAACAGAAGATGACTCACGAGAGCACGGCGAAGGTGACCAGCGTGATGGCCAGGCAGAGCACGGACAGCGAGCAGCCGATGTAGCTGATGGACGAGAGCGCCACCTGGTGTCCGCGTGTGAGCTGTGCGGGAAGCAGAGCGGAGGTGGTCAGCCATCTGGTCCAGGTCCTACAGGGGGACTTGCCCAGTGGTTAGTGCCACCCGAGCCTGACTGAGGGGAGGGAAGGTAGAGTTCAGGTTGGAAAGGGTCCCGGGCTAATGCACAGCTGAGCACCAGGTAGTCATCGGGCCGTTCTGAGTTGGTGGTGACTGACAGTCCCTGCCTCTGCCAGATACCCTGCTGTTGCCATCAAGAGGGCAAGGCCTTTGATGTTGGCCCTTGGTTCTGTACATTTCAGATGCTCCAAAAGGCTCCACCAATCTCTCAGATTCCTCCACCCACCAGTCTCTGTGAGCCTACTGCCTACCCCTCCCCCACCCATCCCCAAGCAGCCTGCCTGCTCCTTGCCTCCCTGTCTAGAATGTGACATCCACAGCTACCCAGGAGATGTAGTGTTTGCTTAAGAGCCTGATCCATAGGCCTTGGTTCAAGTCACAACATGCCCTTGTCCCCAGCCAATGACCTAGGAATGAATTTACACATGTAAAATGCTCAGAGCGACATAAGAGTTTGCTATTATCCCTGATGTCAAATACAGCATAAACAAACTCAGTGGGTTAAGTGGATGCAAAGTCACAAAGGATGGTGACAGAAACCACAGCTCACTTAAGAGACCAATCCAAGACTCCAGGAGCTAGCATCTCAAGGTCACACACATTTGAACCTGGGATCCAAGAAACTCCGTGCTCCCTAAGCCACACAACTAGAAGACCAGCTTCCGGCAGGGGTCACTGCAGTACACTTCCTGCTGGGGCTCATGGCTCCTCCCCCAGCATGAAAGACCCAGCCTGGAGTTCATTCTGCATCTGTGTCCAGCCCTGGACATCAAGGACCCTCCAGCCTTGTCCAGGACACCCAGAACCTTGACCTCCAGCTAAACCACCTTCTTCCCTGTTCATTGGGACCTGAGCATGCATGCTACGTCACTTCAGTTACATCTGACTCTTTGTGACCCCATGGGCTGTAGCCAGCCAGGCTCCTCTGTCCATGGGGATTCTCCAGGCAAGAATACTGGACTGGGTTGCCATGTCCTCCTCCAGGGGATCTTTCCAACCCAGGGAATGAACCTGCATCTCCTGCATTGGCAGGCAGGTTCTTTACCACTGAGCCACCTGGGACCTAACCAGGAACAAAAGGAGGAAACACTGAGATCTGTAAAAGGGCTGTTGGCCAGGATGAGGGAAATGCTACAGGCACAGGAGGCCCCACCAGGAAACGTAAGTGGATCGCAAGGAACAATTTGGGAGCCAGCAGTTCTGGGCCTGAGGACTCATCACTTAATGGGGTCTACTTCCTTCAGATCTGAGTCACTCAACTCATCCCCAGGGGTCAGGAAACATTTCAGATCTCTGGCTGAAGGGAGGTGGGGAGGCTGAAGCCTGGACCCAGCAGCCCTAGACGTCAAGGCAGGGCCCTTGTGAGTAACTCCTATCTTTGCAGCACAGCAAGCTTCCTAGGCGGGTGGGGCCACTAGTGGGCTCCTCCAGCAGCCTTCCTTCTCAGCAACATCACAAGATCTTGGATCCTAAACTTCCCCATCTGCAGATGGAACACACGGTGCTCCGAGTCATCAGATCCCTTAGGAAGACAAACGGAAATATATTCCTGGAGCCACGCTCCCACACGGTATCACTCAACACTCTAATTCCTGTGAGATGTTGTCACTGGTCTTCTGTGAAATGACGTTTCTGGTTTTAGATAAGTTTCAGAGAAGTTGCACTCTCTATCTGCCTTTAAAGATGTTTTGGTGAATATAAGCAATATAAGGCTTCTGAGAAATCCTACAGGTGAATATACATATATATATATATAGAGAGAGAGAGCTGTGTTAAACTTGGCATTTCTCAAACTCTTTGGGGGAGGGGAATAGAGTACATCTTTGGAAGTGCTGTTACTTCAAGTGATGCTTTTGAGAAACGGAAATGAAAACCCAAAGAGGAAACACTAACATTATACTGACTATGTCATCTTTCCTTGCTGTCTCATAAGACAATAGAAGTGTCTTGTCACAGTTACAATGATCCTTGCCAACAAGAGAAGGTTTGAAGTGTTGGTTACCAGAGTTTATAGACATCAGCAGGCCATCAACAGTTCTCGGAAACTGAGATTGACCTCGGCAGCACTCACTAAATTGAAATTAACTTAAATGACCAATGGAAATGCCAGCAAATGAAATATAGCCCCATGTCTGTATCAACAAGGTAGGCTGGCTCTGGTGACATGCTCACCCCATTGCCACTGGGAAGTCCCCTCCCTAGTCTGGCCCTGAAGCGCAAGTTCTGTGCATGGAGTCCTCTGCACCCTGAGGTCTCAGCTCATCCCCCTCCCTGTTCATCGCTCTACTGCCCAAACATCTCACATCCCCACAGTGTGAGCATCCCACTCTCTGACACCAGTCACATTTCATGGGGGGAGTCTTCTCTCTCCCAGAGAGATGGGGGGCTCTTTGAGGACAGAGATCACGTTCCTGAAATTTCCACTGCCTGATCACCCACAGCTCTGAGACCAGCAGGTACTACTGAGAATGAGGGTTCATTTGCTGAAGGTTTCAGGGTAGAAAGAGCCCTGGAGTCTATTCCCGACTCCCCCACTGATTCACCATAAAAGATGAATTTAATGTACACCATTTTGTGTATACCTCTTAGAAAAATAATGAAACTTTACCTCCTCCATTCACAGAGCTCTAGTGAGCTTCCTGTGGGCTCATGTGAGGTTCACTGCACAGCATAAAAGCTTCCAGATGTGAGGGCTATACCTGGCCAGCCACACTCACTGAAATCTTTGCCTGCTTTCTGCACACAGGCTCTGCCTAGTGCTTCTGAAAAATGAGAGTCCAGCCCTAGCCTCATACCCACAGCTACCCAGTACTCTACCATATGCCCCGCCAGCCCCACTGTCAACCAACCTGCGGAAAACTGAAAGTGTTAGTTGCTCAGTCTGATATTTGCAACCCGATGCAAAGAATTCTTTGTAACCAGGCTCTTCTGTCCATGGAATTCTCCAGGCAATAATCATGGAGTGGGTAGCCATTCCCTTCTCCAGGGGATCTTCCTGACCCAGGGATCAAACCTGGGTCTCCTGGATTGCAATAAGATTTTTTACCATCTGAGTTACCACAGAAGCCCTCAACCAACCCTATTATCAACCAACTCAACCATCAACCCACACCACCATCAGCCAACCTCACCATCAACAACTTTATTATCAACCAATTCTACACCAGCACCCAACCCCACATCATCTGTCAATCTCACCAGCAACCAACCCCACCATCAGCTAATCTCACCATCAACCAACCCCACTGTCAATCAACCCCACCATCAGCCAACCCTATTATCAACCAACTCAACCCATCAACCAACCTTACCATTAATCAAAACTCACCATCAACCTATTTTTCATCACAGCTTTTACCAACCCCACCAAAGCCAGCCTTAAGCCAACCACAATAGGGAACACTTTAAAAATGAGATAAGGCCCCTTCCTCGAGCAGAACTATTATCCTGGTTGCTGCTGCTGCTGCTAAGTCACTTCAGTCGTGTCCAACTCTGTGCGACCCCATAGATGGCAGCCCACCAGGCTCCCCTATCCCTGCGATTCTCTAGGCAAGCATACTGGAGTGGATTGCCATTTCCTTCTCCAATGCATGAAAGTGAAAAGTCAAAGTGAAGTTGCTCAGTCGTGTCCGACTCTTAGCGACCCATGGACTGCAGCCTACCCGGCTCCTCAGTCCATGGGATTTTCCAGGTAAGAGTACTAGAGTGGGGTGCCATTGCCTTCTTAGCCAGTCTCAAAATGCTCATACAGAGCAGAAGGCAAGCTATTAATATATCGGAAGGTCATACTTTACACGGCACTTGCATGATAAAGCAAGCCTATGAGGGGAAAATGAGAGGTGATCAGAAGGACCTTTGAAAACCTCTCAGGTCCCCTACAAACCATGGTCTGTGCAGGTAACCTCATACATCATTCTTCAGCACAGTGGTCCAAGTAGCACTGAGGCAGACCACAGGAGGAACCTGCCTGCAGAAGTTAGAGTCTTCAAATTTTTCTTGTTTAAAACAGCTGTCAAATCCACAGAGCAGAACAGTGTGTGTGTTGGTGTTGGGATAATCTGAGAGACTCTGCTTGCCTGAAGGGTTTACTCCCCCTCTCTTTTTATATAAGAGCTTGATAACTTTAACGCATGTTCAGCCCACTGGTTTGCCAGTGTGTTAAGTGAACTTGTGTTAAACATGGCTCCACTGTAAGCAGCCAACAGCCTGTGCCTTGTGAAGTTGGATAGGAGGGAAAGTGGACTTCACACTGGCCCCAGCATGCAACCGGAAGCAGACAGAGAGGACAGGAGAGGACCTCCTGGACCAGAAGCAGGGTGCACTCTAGTGGTGAGGTCCATGGAGACAAGGGTTGTCTGTCTTGCTCCTGTCCAGATCCCCAGCGTCTGACAAGGACTGGCAAACTCTAGATGTTCGAGAGATGAACCAAAGATCAGATTCACCTGCATTCACTGCAGACTGGATGGTTAAGATGGGGAGAACAGAAGTGCCTTTATTGGGCATCTACTGTATACAGGCACCAAACCAGCAAAGGAGGCTGTGAGTGGGGATCGTGGTTCTCATGTTGAAGAAACATGACTGCTCATCACTGCACAGCTGGCGAGGAAGTACTGGACTGACCCCAGATGGCCTGGACCCCCATCGGCAGCAAGCATGTATTAAGCACCCACTGAGTGCCAAGCCTGGGGCTTAACTTGCAGGAGAGAAAGCAGATAATGAACAAAGCACAAACAGATACTGATAAATACATGAGTGAATAAATAAGGTCACTAGTTCTGAGCTTGATCAGGCTTAGATAATCAAAGGCCTTGCTGGAGGTTACTGTCGGGGACAGGAGGGGGTACCTAGACGTGAGAGTCATTCCAGGTCCTCTCTCTCCCCTCAGAGCTCATCCCCACCCAGTCCTGTTGGCTCCTCTGCTAACATGCAGGCATACATCTCTCCTTATCCTCAGTTTCCAGAGCCTCTATCTTAACCTCCTCTACTTCTTGGACTGCCTCGCTGCTCCCCGACTGCACCCCATCTTCAGCCAAGTCTCCACTTGGCTGAGCAGACATGGGTCTGACATGGGTCTGAGCTCACCCACCTCCTGGGCACCCTTGCACCCAGAATGAAATCCTTGTTCCTGCCCGGGTCTGCAAGGCCCCCAGTGCTCAGTCCCGCCAGCATCTCTGCCTCACCACCTTACTCACTTACTCTTTCAGGAGGGTCCACACAGGAAAGGAAGGCCTTCCCAGGAATTCAGCAGAGGGGACTGAACATAGGAAGTGGGGGACAAAGTCTGGGAACCCTCGGAAAAGGAGATGATGGTGACAGTCCCCAGAGAACAGCCACAGCAAGAACTTCTACCCTTGTAGGGTGGGAAGGACAACAGGAGGGGGTGATGTGAGCAGAGCCAGGACCACTGGAGAGCTGGAAACACAACAGGCCTGTCCCCTGAGCTGGGGTCCTGGGGGGAGGGCGGTACAGCGGGAGCAGGGACCACGGAGGGGCCATGGGCGGCATAGGAGCATCTGAGCAGAGAGCAGACCGGTGTCACTTCATGCCTGCCTCTCATTGGCTGGGCTCGGCAGGAAGCCAGTTGTCAAGGGAACCTGTGGCTGAGCAGAGTGAAGGACAAGTGGGGACAATCTGAGAGCGTGCAGCCCACCCGCTGGGTCAGCCCAGATGTAGATGCTCTCAGCCCCTCACTGCTCCTGGACCCTGCGTTCCATCAATTTCCCCTGCCTCCACCACCCCACCCCTGGCTCTTTGCAAGGCCTGCTCCGTCCTGCCTTCTGGTCTACCTTCTGCTGGGACCCAGGCTCTGCTGGAGCCTGCCCCTCCCCTGGTCCCCTCTGACCCTGGCTAAACCACGTGCCTTCCTTCAGCCCTGGACAGGAGGGGCATGTGGCTCACTGGGCAGCCGAGGTTTGACAACAGTCTCCGGGCTTAATCATCTGTGGGTTTCACTAGCAACACCCTCTGCACGCAGTCCAGACTGCAGGTGACTTTCACTATGTTCCAGTGATGGAAATGAGACCAGAGCTCCAAGCTTCTCGGCTGCTTGAAGGGCACCATCGTGAACTACAGGGGTGCACTGGTGGGGGAGAAACCCCACCAGATGCACGAAGACTGGGGTCCATGTCTTTAAAAAGGTGTCATCGACCTGCCTTCCTCAGGCTAGTCACCTCATCAGCAGAGTCAGCTGGGGGCTAGAACTGAGCCATTTCACTCCCTGGTTACCCAGACCAGGCCCCTCGGGCTGTCTTAACCATCTCCACTCAGTCATACAGCTGTGTACCAGTCTGAGGCTGACTGGGAAGACTACTTCAGTCTTTTAAAAAAAAATGAGAAATTTAATTCAGGGCAATGTTTGCAAAGGGGAACAGAGATGCCACAGGAATGATGGTGTTACCCAGGTATTAATTAAATCACAGCCGGAAGCCACCTGCCTTGGTCAAAGGTCACCTGGGGAAGCCAGGGCCACGGGCTGGAGGAGCTGCCAGAAGGAGGCTGCAGAGACAAGGCCATTGCCAGGAAAGCTGCCTGAGGCTCAGGGAGAGAGGATGGCACTTGGCTTCACCCTTCCCATCTTCTGCCAGAGCCCCAAAGGGCAGCCAGCACTGGTCAGCCCTAGGATGCTGAGTCCAGCAGGGGGAGGGGTGAGTCTGAGAGCAAAGGCCCAGGATCCAGACATGCCTAGGGTCCTGGGGATTGGATCCCTCCTGCATCCAGCCCTGGGCAGCTGGGCCGTGGGTGTCAGGGAGCCCGTGCCTCTGCCCCTGAGCCTGCCAACATGGCTGGGAGGCTGCCAGCTCCCAAGATGCTAACTGGAAGCTGTGTGATATCCGGCTTTACACGTGGGGGTGGGGATCAGGGGGAACTCGGCTTTATACGTGGGGGTGAGGATCAGGGGGAACTCAAGACGGAGATTGCAAAGCACACAGAGCAACTGTTGTGGGAGGCATATGGACGATGGGGTGACATGGAGCCAACACACCAGCCACCCCAACACTCTCTGCACAGAGGCAGGGCTGGAGCAGACCTCCCCATAAATGGTGGCTTCAAGCACCTAGCTACGAGAAGTTCAAACCTTGGGCTGTTCTACCCAGCAAGTCTACTGCGGTAATTTGTCCTACAGACGCACTTGCAGTGACGGGAAGGGTGTCTGCTCACAGATATTTATTGTTTGCAGCAGCCAAAGACTGTTGTCACCTGACATGGATCCACAGAGGCTTAGAGAAATCCCGGGGTTGAGGGTGGGGGAAGGGGGGTACCCAGTGGTGAAAATGAATGAGGCAGGTCCGCGTAGACAGAGATGAAGCAGTCGCCAGGATGTACTGATACGTCTCTCAAAAGCACAGAATGGTTTTTACAGCACACAACTCTGTGTTTAAGGAGCAGAGGGTGACACGGAGACTGTCTCTGAGGTGAGAGAGTCAGCCCTGCTCTGGGCAGGGGGCTGGGAGACACGAGAAGGGATGGGGCCCACGTGTTCAGCTCCACCTTCTGTGTTATTTACTGCATTTTCCCAAGTAGCGCAGCATCTTTACAGCAAGCATAGCCTGAGAAATTGGCCCTGGCATTGTCTCAGTCCTGCAAGGAGCCCTCGGGCTCCTGCAGGGCCCCTCACCCCTGACATGGGGGGAGGTAACTTCTCCAAGAGGGTCCCCTTTCCCATCACCATGTGGTGATCCATCATGTTTATGACAAAAAATGCAGAGTGCACCCAATCTGGGTCAGAATGCACTTCAGTCCCCAGCTCAGTCCTCCAGCCCAGAGCTAACCACCTTGAATGGCTACAGAACCCTTGGGCTCTCTGCCCTGCGTTCTGTCTCTCCCTCCTGTTGGCCTCCTTCTGGCAGGTGGGCTGCATGGCAGTCTTTTTACCTCCAGATGGAGATGCCCCTGGCTCCACCCTGACTCCACCCCTGCATCCTCCCTCCTGGCAGCTACCCTCACCGCCTTCCCCGCAGGAAGCAAGCTCTCCCTCCTGAAGGGGGTTCAGAGACAGGAGCCCTTGGGATCCCACCGTCAGCTCCCCCTGAGCAGAGGTTTCTCAGAAGAGTCTAGGATAAATAAAGCAATAGCTGCTTTTCCTCTAAGGTAGTAGCCTGGGTCTGGTTGAAGGACAGGAGGATAATTAAATTTGCCAGGAGGGGATGCTGAGCCCACAGCAAGGCACTGTCCCTAGGACAGCAGGGTCAGGTTCATGGACAAGCTGAGCTCCCCAAACATCTGATTCCTCCTCCTGCAACTCTTTCCCAGGTGGGCCCAGTGCCTGCATGCCTGGGGTTCTAGCGGGGAGAGAAGGATGACAGGCAGTGGCCCAGCCCCAGAGCTCAGCCAACGTGCCCACCAGAGAGGCAGCAAGGAAAGGGCCCTGGGAGCCCTGGAGGGAGGCAGGAGGTAGAGAAATGGGAGGGGGAGAGGACGAGAAGGGAGAGAGATGGGAGAGGCAGGGGAGGGGGAAGGGAGGAGGGAGAAGGGAGGCACTCTCTGCAGTCCCCAGTGCCCAGCTCAGCACCATCACAGGCTCTCAGGCTCCATGGAGGTGCAGGGTCAGAAGAGGAAGTTCCTGGTCCACACACAGCCTGAAGGCCTTGGCTGGTGAATCAGCAAAAGGGAGAGAGCAGGTGGGCTTCCCTGGTGGTGCAGATGGTCAAGAATCTGCCTGCAATGCAGGAGACCTGGGTTCGATCCTCGGTTTGGAAGATGCCCCAGAGAAGGGAATGGCGATCCACTCCAGTATTCTTGCCCAGAGAATCCCAAGAACAGAGGAGCCTGGTGGGCTACAGTTCATGGGGTTTCAAAGACTCGGACACAACCGAGCAAATAACACACACGCACAGAGGGCAGGTGTGCAAGTCAGAGCCCAGAGGACGAGCCAGGACCCAGTGGGAGCCTGTCAGCTCCCCCTTTTGCTACATAACAGACCAGGGAACTGAGGAGTGATGTAGGGAGACTTTCTGGATCCATAAGAGAAAGGCATTTAGGACAGCCCCCTTCTGTGGAAACCCACAGGGTGAGGCATTACACCCTGGGAGAGAAAAGGGCAAAACAAGAGACTTTTCAGCTCCCTCCTCCCACAGGACTCCCATTAACAGGGAAATAGTAGTCCCGACTCTGCCCAGAGCACAGGACCCTACTGTCCTTTCAAAGAATGAAAGGAGAAGGACGACGCTGGGACACATGCTCTGACACTGCCATGTAGGGAGGTCTGGGGTCCCCAGGCTCAGGGGACCCCAGTCCCCTGCCTACTCCTGTCTGACATGGCTCCACTGGCCACATCCCAGGTGGGTGCCGCTGCTGACATCACTGCAGTCTCGGTCAGCCTGAGTGCCTGGGGCTGGGTGTTCATAGCTCAGTACTCATGACTCACTGCTTGGAGCTCAGTACTTGGGCTGGGTGCTCTAACTCAGTACTAACAACTGGGTGCTTGGAGTTCAGTTCTCAGGGCTGAGATGCATCTGACTCCCTACTACAACTCCACAAGGAGAGGGTCCCCACTCATGTCACAGGCAGGTAAGCTGAGGTTCAGAGAAGGCACTTGCCCAAAGCCATGCAGAGTGTTAGGGGATGGACCAAGCATTCAACTGACCAAGAGACAGAATGGGGCCACTGCTTAGGGATAGAGCTGTACACAGTAGGTACTCATCAGAGTAAGTGATGTGCACCCTTGGAGACATCATCCTGATGGTGAACTGAGCCCTCTGCCAGCACCAACTAAATCCTGGCCCAGTCTGTCTCTGATACACCCACCAGGACCACAAATACAGCTCAGAGAGGGGCCAGTTCACTAGCCCCAGGGCTGCCTTGTAATTAGGTTCCACCCCACACCCACCCCGTGCCCTCCCTGGCAGCCAGAGCTGGGGGCATAGCCTCAGGTGGCTGCAGCCCAGGCGATCCTCTAACCACTGGCCCCGAGTGGACATGGGCCCTGAGAGGTCGGGGGAGGGGCTCTGGTGAAAGCAGGTGCCCCCCCCACCACTGCAGCTCCAGGCTCAGGAAGGCGTGGTGTGCCCCAGCCATGGCCTTCCTTTCCCACCAGTGGCTAGATTTAGAAATGCCCAGAAAAACCTGGAGTTTGCTTCAGGACATGGACTCCTCTGAGTCAGAGACCACAAACACCATTGCCCTCAGAGAGGCAGCTTATATAAATTCATGAGGCCATCTGGGAGCTTGCATACATAATAAACAAGCAAGACTATTCTTCCAAAAAGAAACATCTTTATCTGCATTTCTTTTCCCAAAGTTCCTCTTAGTGGATATGTCATTTCTCTTCCCTAGAAAAGAATAAGCAGCATTTTGCTGCCTTCCTAAAAACACAATGCGAACATGATGATGAATGGCCCCTCGTGAGGAAGGCGATAGGGAGTGGTGGGGGCTGTGGAGAACTGCAGTGCAGACCCCTGCCTGCAGGGGCCATGGCTGCTTGCTCAGGAGTGGAAGCTCTCTATGGTCAGATCTTTTTTTCCTTTTTTTAAAAAAGAAAACCAGAAATCCAAAATTTTAGATAACAGCTGAATTTTGAAGTATCGACAAATGACAAAAAGGCCATCATTAAAAAGTCTACAAATAACAAATGCTGGAGAGGATGTGGAGAAAAAGGAACCCTCCTACAGTGTTTTTGGGAATGTAAATTGGTAGAGCCATTATGAAGAACAGTATGAAGATTACTCAAAACACAAAAAATAGAGCTACCATACGATCTAGTGATCCCACTCTTGGGCATATATCTGGAGAAAACTATAATTCAAAAAGGTACATGCACCCCTAAGTTCACTGCAGCGCTATTTCCAACAGCCAAGACAAATCAGTTCAGCTCAGTTCACTCAGTTGTGTCCAACTCTTTGCGACCCTGTGAACCGCAGCATGCCAGGCCTGCCTGTCCATCACCAACTCCCGGAGTTCACCCAAACTCACGTCTGTTGAGCCATCCAACCATCTCATCCTCTGTCATCCCCTTCTCCTCCTGCCCTCAATCTTTCCCAGCATCAGGGTCTTTCAGACAAAGACAAATATCATGTGATATCACTTATATGAGGAACCTAAAATATGATACAAAAGAACTTATCTATGCAACAGAAACAGACTCACAGACATAGAGAATAGATTTGTGGTTGCCAAGGGAGAAGGGAGCTGGGGGAGGGAAGGACTGCAAGTTTGGGGTTAGCAGATCAAACAGTTATATACAGGATGGATAAACAACAAGGGCCACTGTATCGCACAGGGAAATATATTCACTATTCTGTGATAAACCATAATGAAAGCAAATAGGTATATATGCATAACTGAGTCACTTTGTTGTACAGTAGAAATTAATACAATATTGTAAATCAACTATACATCAATAAAATAATTTTTAAAAAAAAGAAATATTGACAAATGGGGGCTTCCCTGATGGCTCAGACAGTAAAGAATCTGCCTGCAATGCAAGAGACCTGGGTTCGATCCCTGAGTCAGGAAGATCCCTTGGAGAAGGGAATGGCAACCCACTCTAGTATTCTTGCTTGGATAACCCCATGGACAGAGGAGCCTGGCGGGCCACATTCCATGGGATGGCAAAGAGTTGGACGTGACTGAGCAACTAACACTTTCACGGACAAAAGGGCTAACCAAAACAGGTCTACGGGCCAAGTCAGCCTGCAGACCACAGGCTGTGACCCTGTCTTAGGGAACTGCTCCTTCCCCAGGCTACCTGGCTGATGGGAACATGAGGGGGCCCCTGGGGTCCAGCTCTCCCAGGGGCACCTGTCCTGGCACAGAGCTCCTGCCCCCACCAGGATAGATGCCCACACTCAGGCTGCTCTGAAAGAGCCCACGAGGGAGCCAGGGGCCAGCACCCTGGAGAAAGTCTGAGCTGTGCTGCGTGGGCCTCCAGTGCTCCTGCCAGTTCTGGGCTGTGCTCACCACCACCTCACCTTGGGCATTACCAGGTTCAGCCATCACCATGACTGTCTGTCATAGCACAGCTTTCCCACATTAGACAGCAAGCCTGTGCTCTGAAATGCAAGCCTCGGGTGGGGATCCCAGACACAGGAAGGACTGAATTCCCCCTAAGGCAAGAGATACCTTCAGCCTTTGTTTCAGAGTCTCTCTGTTCTCACCTCCTCCAAATTCTGCCTGTTCTGATTTCCCTGCCTATAAATTCCATGCATAAGTCTGACACTGCGGTTACCGTCGCTTCAACAAGAAACCCACCTGCCCCTATCCCCGGATCCTGCCTGGACCAGCCCACCTGAGCAGCCTGACAGTGGGAGCCTCTGTTCCTCGGTCCCCGGTGCCCCCTGCTGGTCAATCCTTGGAGATGAGGGAGGTTCTAGCATCTGTGCACCTGCAGTCCCTGTGCCTGGGAATCAGGGTTACAGACTAACCCCACATGCACTCAGCATTCCAGTGTCCAGCAAGAACACTCTGTGTTTCCCTAAGCTCCTCTCCCGGGTGGAACTGACTCCCTCATCCACGCACTTGTTCAGCCACATGGCACTGGGAGTCAGGAAGAGCCCTCAATGATATGCTCTCGGTCTTTAGCAACTGCTTCTCCAAGCTGTGAATCGTTACTCACTCATTTGGGATCATTCCACACAAGTGCATCAGTGGGAATGTATCACACAGGCCGGGGTTCAGCCCAGTCTCTCTTGACTCTTATTTGACTCACTCTGGGAGGAAAGGTCTTCCAAGAGCCAACCACCAAGGAGGAAGCTGGGTGGGAGAGGAGCCAGAAGAGACAGACAGAGAGAAGGGCTGACAGGTGGATGTAAGCTCAGAGGAGAGAACCTGTCCAAGACCCTGAGACCTGGGCCAGGAGGCAGAGCTTAGGAAGATTCAGCCTCAACATCAGGAAAATAAAAGCATCTGTGCTGTTTTTACTAATTCTCCAAAAGCACCACGGATCTGGCATCTACTTGTGATAACTGCCTTGTTTTTTTTTAAATGTTCATGAAAATGTTCATTTTTAGCATGGATAATTTTAAACCATTTTCAAATCGACCTTTCCTGGCAGTGAGTAGATATGATTTGCTTCCATGAAGACACCCACAGGCTGTCTAAATCTGGCATCGCCGCTGAGTAGGGATGGATCTGTAATCACAGATGCTCTGTGACCCCGGTTTCTTAGTTTCCTGGACCGAGCTCCTCCCTTCCATCCTCTCCCACCCACAGGCACAAACACAACTTCCTGCTGAGTGTTGGGAGCCCCTGCCCGTTCCCACTGCTCTGCAGACCTACCCACATCATACAGGAAATCAGATTTAGTCCTTGGTATTTTAAGGATCAGGGTTTCCCAGGTGGCGCTAGTGGTAAAGACTCTGCCTCCCAATGCAGGAGATACAAGAGATGCGGGTTCAATCCCTGGCTGGGGAAGATCCCCTGGAGGAGGGCATGGCAGCCCACTCCAGTATTCTTGCCTGGAGAATCCCATGGACAGAGGAGACTGGTGGGCCACAGCCCATGGGATCGCATAGTCCGACATGACTGAAGTGACTTAGCACACACACACCCATGTAAAGGATGCAGAGGAGGAAGCTCTGCTTGTGGGCCATCCATGGGCATGGCCACCAGCCTAAGCTTTGGGGTTGGAGAGCAGAGCTCAGTTCCAGACTCTGTCCCCAGGTGACCTCAGGCAAGTCCCCAGGCCCTCATCTGTGATGGTGATGGTGACAGTCCCCCACCCCCCACCCACATGGCAAGGCCCGAAGGAGGCAACAGACCCCAAGCAGTCCTGTCTTAACTGTCATCAGCCGGCACCCAGCTCTGTGACCCACCCTTGGACCACAGTTGCCTCCAAGGACTCCAGAACTGCCCTTGTCAGGGGAGCACCCTGAAGACCCCGCTGTGGGCAGAACACTAGCCCTGCTGACTCTGGGTCTGCCCTGCCTGCGGCTCACTGTCTTCTTTGTTTCTTGTGTCCCTGGAACTCCTCTCCCCAAAGGCAGTCTCACTAGCTTCCTCTGCACCTAACTTCCTGGCGGGGATCTGTCCGACTCCCTCCTTTCAGACCCCAACCAAGATCACCCAAGATCATCCGTCTCTAGTGAGCACACACTTGGAATCAGACTAACCCTAATCCGCCCTTCTTATCTGTAATGATTGGCCTGGCCATTTTCACAGGACGTGAGCACAAGCTTGACCTGACTTTTACAGAGGAGATGGCTGTACCCAGGGTCTATTCAGAGAGCGGACTGGAGCCAGTAGAGCCTGAGCACTACTCAGGCCCCATCCGGACCTGTGGAGCCTAGGTCAGCATCTTCACAAGACCCAGTGGTCCCTGAGCACGCGCAGTTCAGGCTGCTGGTCTGTGGGCATCGGACTGGGCCAGGCCACGGATACACCTCTGACACGTGGCCTAGAAAGGATAATTAATGACACATCTAAACAATCGAGAGATTTTGCACAAAACTAATCTCCAGTTTTACTCAATTAAAGAAGGGGCAGCAGCATCTGCATCCGCAGTGGCTGCCCGGTCAGCTGGGTGAGGGGTCTCAATTCACCTTGCCCCCACCCTCCATGATGGCCCCCACTCGCACCACTCTCAGCCCCCCAGACATTCAGGTCTGAAGTCCCCGGCACCTTTCCTGGGAGCTGCACCAGCCCCTGGCCACTTCTGCTCAAGCCTTTGCATCTGCTGCTCCCTTCTCTCACGTCTGCATGGTTCTTCCCTCACTCCCCTGGGGTGTCTACCCATCACCCCCAGCTCAGGAGGCCCTGCGGGGACACCTCTGTCTTCCCACCTTACCCTACCATGACTGCCTTCACATGCTGTGTCTCCATCCCCACTCAAGATCTTGAGCACTGAACTTTCCAGAATAAGGCAAAACCTAGGGGTCACTTGGAACTCAGCAATTCACTGATGAATGGATGGACGACAGGCCGGGCCACCCCGCCCTCTGGGCCTCACTTTCTCCACTTGTCAAGGAAGGGGGCTTGGCCACAGGACCACATAGGTTCCCCGTCGAGGCAGCACAGTGCCTCTTCCAGGGACTAAAGAGAGTGGCTGGATCTTCCCCATGACACCAGAGGGACGCTGAGTGAGCCATGAGGGCCAAGGCCCTGGCAGGAGGGAGGACAAAGGGGCCGGTGTGGAGGACAGAGGGGAGGACTGAGCCTCTTGGAGGCCGTGCTCCTCATTTCTGGAGCCTGAGGTGCTAAGAGACACGAGTGGGAGCAGAACCTGTGGACCAGGACAAGCAAGGGAGGCAGAGAAAGGAGCCAAGTGGATGGACGGCTAGAATGGGTCCCCCTCTTGCAGTCAAAGTAGCTGATGCTTGGGTCCTGCAAATAGGGACTTACCCTCTCCACTTCAAGGCACTCTTGCTGTCTTATTTCATTTTTCTTTAAATCACTAGCAGTTGCCCCCGGCTGGTCTCCCCAGCTACCATTGGTTCCCAACCCAGCATGCTCCCTGATTTAGGATCAAAGAACTGCAGGTCAACAAGAGAAAGGGTTTTGACTGAACACACGGGAAGGATGGAAACGGAAAGGGAGGAGCACCGATCAACTCATTCCTAAATGTCACACCTTTAAAAAAACATTCCCACTGGGAATGTTTGGGGCTCATACCTGCCTGGACAAAGACTCACCACGAAGGGTGCTGGGCGGAGAGGTGGGCTCATGCCCCTCAGGCCTATGATAGAACCATCTGCTCTGAACCTCTAAAAACTCACTACCCAAAGGACCCAGACACGTCAGACCTGGGCTTCATTTCATGCATCATCAGGATTCCCAGGCAAAACCCAGAGGCTCTTGGTGACTCTGTCTGATGGGGTTGCTGAAAAGTGTGCTTACCCAACTCTCACTTGATGCTTCATCACAAGACCAAAGGGGGTCGTCTGTCCAGATA
Source organism: Bos indicus x Bos taurus (assembly GCF_003369695.1). Lineage (NCBI taxonomy): Eukaryota > Metazoa > Chordata > Mammalia > Artiodactyla > Bovidae > Bos > Bos indicus x Bos taurus. Next base: position 26,711,351 of record NC_040092.1, on the reverse strand, counting down.
GACAGCATTGGGCATGTACACGCATGGACTGTGTAGGGGGTGTCTGGCCCCCCCACGTCCGCTGGAAGTCCTCTCTGGAGTCTCCGTAAGTAATTCACAGTCTGCTTGGAAAACCCATGATGTGCTTTGCAAACAGAAAGATCCCCATGCTCACTGCCCTCCCTCCATATACACCAACCTCATCTATTCATGCCTCCTGTCCTCTGCACTTGCTGGTTCTTAACCCGGAATATTCCTCTCCCAGGCCTTCTAGAGATGAGCCTCTTCTGGCCATTCAATTGTCACTTCCTCAGAGACACCTGCCTCCTCCCCACCACCTCCCTCCTCCCCGCCTGCCATCTCTTCCATCCTTCTCCCCAAGGGTCTTCCTAAACTTATTGCTCTTTGAAATTACCTATTTAGTTGCTAATTTGTTTATGATCTGTCTTTCCCACTAGAATATAAACTACTCCAAAGCAGAAACACACGGCTTTTCTTGTTTACAAATGAAACTCCAGGCCTGACACCTTAGGTCCCTGATGGGTATTTGTCGAATGATGGTGGATGAGATTTCGATCCTTAGGTAAACACCGCTTGCAGCCTGGGTGTTGCTATAGAAATCTCTCCTTCCCTAACAAAACTGATACAATCGTGGGCTTATCAAATATTTGCTGACACCCAATATATGCAGCACTTGGACTACAAAACCTCAGGAGAATAGAGTCTGTTCATAAACAGACAGACCCAAGAATGGATGTGCCCCGAGAGAATGGGTCCCTGTTAACTGGAGGTGGATTTGCCGGAGTGCCTCCCAGGGAAGGTCATATGGCCAAAGAGACTCACCCAGTGCTGGCATCTCACTTCCCAGCAGGGTTCAGCTCTGCTGACGAAGGAGGAAGAAGAGGTCCCTACCCAGCTCTTGCCTCACTATTCTGAGAACTCTGTCCCAGCATCACCCAAAATCTTCAAAAGGAGCCAGAAATTCAGAGTCATAAATAAAATTTTTCAATTTCCAAAACACAGTATGGGATGAAACCAAACTTGTCTCTAGGTGCCTGGCCTGCTCTGCTTCTTAGGAGATCCCAGGAGGCATCCCATCACCTCGCTGCTCTCCCGCCCCCACCAGTAAAACTCAATTTCCTTTGGGGCCCTAAGAAGCCAAGGAAGCCATCACGCACAGGGACCCATTGTGGCTCAGAGAATCCCATGCAGGGCATTTGCATTTTCGTTTTGCCTTGTCAACAGCAGAAATTTATTTCTCACAGTTCTGGAGGCTGGAAGTCTGAGATCAGAGTGCCAACACAGTCAGGTTCTGGTGAGGGCCCACAGACTGGACTGCCAAGCTCTCTCTGTGTTCTCACATGGTGGAAGGGGGCAAAAGAGCTTTCTTGGGTGTCTTTCATAAGGGGACTAATCCTGTTCATGACCATCACATTAAGTATTAGGATTCCAATGTGTGAGTTTTAGGGGGACACAAAGTTCATGCCATATCATTATCATTGTTGTAATTATTCCATCTATGACTATATAAGATTTTATCTAGTATAGAGTTGGTGGACATTTGGATGATTTCCAGATCTGAGTTATAAGTAAAGAAGCTACGAACAATTCTGCACATAACTTTTGTCATTTCTTCATTCCTGTCTGTAGAATTGCTCTATCACAGGGCAAGAAATACTTTTAGTAAGTCTAAGGTTTGGCCCACCTAACATCTGTCTTGTTCTTATATAAACACAAGTGTGGGGGACGGAAATGGGGGGAGGGTAGGTAGGGAGAGGCAGTTTGAGATAATATTCTTTTTATTAATTAATTGTATTACTTTTGGTTGCAGTGGGGCTTTGTTGCTGCTCAAGCGCTTCCTCTAGTTGCGGCAAGTGCGCTTCTCACTGAGCTGCCTTCCCTCGTTATGGACCGTGGGATCCGGACAGCCTGCGTCAGCAGTTGGTGCACGCCGGCTCGTATTTGTGGCTCCCTGGCGCTAGAGCACAGGCGCAGTAGTTGTGGCCCACAGGCTGAGTCGCTCTGCAGCATGTGGCATCTTCCCAGGGATCAGACATATGGACCAGGGATCAAACCTGTGCCTCCTGCATTGGCAAGCAGACTCTTATCCACTGTACCACCAGGGAAGTCCTGAGATAATATTTTTTAGTAGATTTTAAGCTCTGACATACTTTAAGGTATCTGGAAGGCCAGGCTGAAGACTCCTGTTTTTGCAAAACTATCCATGATTATCAAGGCCCTTCATTTTTACTTCAAAATCTCTGTATCTTCTTAACAGAGTCTTTCAAAAAGGAGACGTTTTTAATTATGCTGAGGTCTAATTCATCAATTCTTCCCTTTTTTTGGAATTAAATCTAAGAACTCTTCAACCAGGTCTAGGTCCTAAAGATCTCTATTTTTTTTTTCTAAAAGTTCTATAGTTTCACATTTTATACTTGTCTGTGGTCTCTTTCAAATTAATGTTTGTATAAACTGGAAAGTTTGGTTGAGGTTCATTCTTTTGTATAGGAACATACATCCTTTTGTCTATGGATGCTCCCACAACATTTGTTGAAAAGACTATTCTTTCTCAGAGAAATTGAATTGCTTTTACCACTTTGTTAATGTAATGTATACAGAAGTAGAAAAATAATGTTGCACATGAAACATATAATGTTATAAACCAATGTTACCTCAAAAAAAAAAAAAAAAAAAAGGGCAAGCAGCAAAAAGGATAGCAACAATAACAAAAAATTAGTTGGGGAGAAAATATTTGTAAATCACTTATTCAACAAAGGACTTGTAGTTGGACTGAATAAAGAACTATCAATATTGTGAGGAAAAAAAAACTGTCTACATTAACAGAATTAAGGGGCGAAAAGCCACATGTTTTCAGTTGATGCTGAAAAAGTATTTGACAAAATTTAGTACCCTTTCATGATAAAAAGCAGTCAACAAACTAGGTGAATGGTTAAATAAACTGTGGTACATTTATACCATGGAATCAGTTCATTCTACTCAGCAATTTTGAAAAATGAACTACTGATACAATTGGAATGGACTCCAAGTGTATTATGCAGAGCAAAGAAGTCAATCTGCTATATATTGTCTTATTCCATTTATATAGCATTCTTGAAGTAACAAAATTCGAGACAGAGAATAGATTAGTGGTTGCCAGGGGTTTGGGATGGAAGATGGGGAAATTAGAGGGGTTGCCCAAGGGAGCCTTTGTTGATGGAACAATTCTATATTTTGGTTGGACAGGTACACGAAACTACACACGATAAGACTGCCATATAGAGAACTAGAGAAGTCTGAATAAACTCTATGGGTTGTACCAATGTCAATTTCCAATTTTGTTATTGGGCTATACTTAGGGCATCTGCATTTTTAAAGGCCATTTTTCTCTCCTGTTAAAAGCTATGCTTGCCTTGAACCAAAGAAATTAATCTCCAGTCCTTAATGCTGACCAAGCCAAACAGGTAATAAAGATGAAATATTCTGAAGCAGAGAAACCCAGCCAGGAGGGGCCTCTCCCATCCTTAACGTGAGGGTAGACATCTTGGCCCTCTTTGGAGAGGAGGACCCAGGAGTCAGCTGGGAATCCCCTTCCCCACCTCAGGACTCACTCCTACTGGAGCTGGAAGTCAGGTCCCTTAGAAACAGGTCCGAAGCCCAAGGTTTCCCATGTCATGGCAGAAATGCTCAGAGAACATGGTGTGGCCACCCTGGACATACATGCTCCTGCATGTCACCACTGGCAACACCTTCTCTGGACATCCAGGCACACTGCTTATAGTCGAGGACCATGCTCTGCTGGATCCCATGGCACAGGAAGGGTTTCAACACCCAGTGATCCAAAGGCAGAAAATGCTGCAATGACCACCTCCCAGGCTGCACATGAATCCCTGAGAGGGACCCAGGGTCTGCACAGATGCTGCCCAAGGAAACCTAGAGCAAAGGGGGTTTCACCAAAGAACTGGAGCTTCACAGATGTCCCCAACCACTGGGCTTCCCTTCCCATCTGCCCTGCTGCAACCGAAACCCCTAGGCACTGATGACGAAGACCTGCACCCTGCCTCCACTGTCGGCTGATGGAGAAAGGGCGCCTCCTCGCAGCCCAGGAGCCCCTCCCCGTCTGGCGCTTACCTCCAGCGGGACCACCTGCATCAGGATAGCAAAGTTGGTGAGGTGCGTGCAGCGGCAGACGGAGTAGCTGAGGTTCCCTTCCGTGAGCGCACAGCCCTGGTTCGACCAGATGCCTTCTCCGGAGCTGAGGACACAGACGGAAAGGTCAGCGGGAAGCAACCGCCCAGCCTTGCCCCAGGGGCTGAGAAACTGTTCTCACTCAACAGGCTGATGAGTCTTGTTGATCGGGCCACAAGGGAACAAGCACCTGTTTCCTTCTGGGAGGGGGAAGCTGTGTAGCCATGTTAGCACAATCACTTTGGAAAACACCTGGTCTGAGGTCCAATAAACATGAAGTGTCTCTTGGCCACCTGAAGGTCTTCTTTGGAGAAATGTCTATGCAGGTCTTGAGCCATTTTTCGATCGAGTGTCTTTGTTTCTGTTACTGAGTGGTATGGACAGTCTGTATATTTTGGAAATTAACCCCTTGTCGGTCACAGCATTTGCAAATACTTTCTCCTGTTCTGTGGTTGTCTTTTCTTTTTGCTTATGGTTTCCTTTGTTGGGCATGTACTCAAACAAAACTCTAATTTGAAAAGATACGTGCACCCCAATATGCACAGCAGCACTAGTTACAATAACCAAGACATGGAAGCAGCCTAGATGTCCACTGACAGATGAATGGATAAAGAAGACATGGTACATGTATACAGTGGAATATTACTCAGCCATGAAAAAGAATGAAATAATGCCATTTGCAGCAACATGGATGAGCCTAGAGATGACCACACTAAATAAGTCAGAAAGAGAAAGACAAATACCATATATCACTTACATGTGGAATCTAAAATATGATACAAATTAACATATCTAAGAAACAAAAAGGACTCACAGACACAAAGCACAGACTTGTGGTTGCCAAGGGGGAGGGGAAGCGGAGGGAAGGGCTGGGGGTTTGGGACTAGCAGATGCAAACTATTATGCATAAAATGGGTAAACACGGTCCTACCATATAGCACAGGGAACTATATTCAATATCCTGTGATGAACCATAATGGAAAAGAATATGAAACAGAATGGATATGTATATATAACTGAGTCACTTTGCTGTACAGAATAAATTAACACAACATTGTAAATCAACTATACTTCAGCAAAAATTTCATAAAAATGGAGTGTGTAGGTCCTGCAACCCAGCAACCCCAGCTAGAGAATGCTGAGCTATGTGCACAGGGACACATCTGGGATGTTTCCTGAATGACGGGTGATGTTAGAGAACACTTTAAAGTTACCTAATGTCCACCTCCCTGGTGGCTCAGACAGTAAAGAATCTGCCTGCGATGCAAGAGACTCGGGTTTGATCCCTGGGTCAGGAAGATCCCCTGGAGAAGGGAATGGCTACCCAATCCAGTAATCTTGCCTGGAGAATCCCATGGACAGAGAGGCCTGGCAGGCTACAGTCCATGGGGTTGCAAAGAGTTGGACACAATTGAGCGACTAACACTTTCACACTAATGTCTACCTCAGGGACCTGGATAAGGCATGAACACTAGTAAAAAGCAACATGTATTCATACGGACAAAACACACAAACATAACATCCAATGTTGAATGCATAATAATGAAACAAGGGCATGACGCAAAAGATCAAATATTTTCTACAAATATAACTACACACTATACATAAGTTATTCAGAAAACTCCCCACAGAGAGAGCAAAAGACTAGGATAAGATGTAAACATCTTTTACGTGTTTGCTTTTCTTTATAATGTTCTAATTCTTTAAACAATCACGTTTTGACATATTACCTGCATCATGTCTTCAAGTACAAACCAAGACAAAAATTACTTGAAGCAAGGGTGCTCAAATGCTAACTGGGGTTCATTCTTGTGGTGAGAATATCAGCAATTACAATTTTCCTCTCTGTACCGCTGTATATTTCCAAATCCAAAAAAAAAAAAAAAAAGAAGAGAGATGTTTAAATGGTTCTTCCCAGAAACTGCAACTCTGAGTGATCAGCAAAGACAAATCTTTGCTTTGGCCAAAGGCAGGGGCCCTTGGGGAAAGGTTTTATAAAGCTGAAGCAGTTTAAAGGCTCTAGTTCCGCTTTGCTTTATGTTCAGTTTTCATGACAACATCAGCCGTGGATGAGGAATGCAGCCGTCCCAGAGGGTGGCGTATAAAGACAGTCCTGACTGCTCCTGCTCACGCCCAGTGAACGAAACATACACGGGCGGCATCGTTATTTTCATCCCTGAGGCAGATGGTGTCCCTATGAGGATGCTGTGATCGTAACTCTGGGTGAGCCTTGGGCAGCACGCAACTTAAGGGTGGGTGGGGTTGAAGGGGTCATCGGGCAGGGACTCAGGGTGGTGCTGAGCCTGATGACATGGGAACAGGGGCTTTGGAGGCGAGGTTCATGACAAGCGAGGTGGGGGCATTTAGCAGAGACCAGACAGCACAGCCAGGACCACTGGAACCGATCAGTTTAGGGCTGCCACCCCCCAATGAGATCAGAATAAAAGGGCCTTAGAGATGGGCAGGAACTCCCCCACCATGCCACCTGTTAGGGCTAACTGGCTTCCGTTCCTTGAGACACTCGCTGCTGGGCTGTATGCGACCTCTGTCTACTGAATATATGAATGCCATACTTGAATTAGAGGGTGACCGGAAAACTAGAAGGCACAGAATTTGGGGAGCGCGATCACAGGGGTGGAAAGTGCACCTTGCACAGACGCCAAGAGTGACGATGAATTAAAAACCAACCATGAAAGTCACGTTTTCCCGAACGGAGCCACGAAGGCATGATGATGTCTTCATTAGCCAGGGGACCTGAGCCCCGTGTGGTGTCACCTCTGCCTGCATAAAGAGCTGCATCCCAGGGAGCCCGTGTAAACAAGAAGCCTCGCTCCCCAGTCTGTGCGTCAATAAATCTGCCATGGAAGCCAGGCCAAGCGATGTCAAATAACAGGAAAATATGCGTCTCACCCTGTGACCGAGGAAGTTGGCATCTGAACAGAAAACCATTCACCCACATGCATAAATGGAATGTGTATATATAAATATGAAAATGCTTCATATTATGCGTATTCTGTAGATGTGGGCAGAACACACACAAGAAAGGATGGTGGAATAATGCAAGAAACATGAAACTAAACAACCATATGTTTCCTGGGAATGTAAATATAAGACATGCACAAGTTACTGAAAGATACACACAAAAATCTGCCCTCTGTGTTACTGCAGGCTCTAGGAAAGGAGATCAGGATAAGATCTCAAAGTCCAACAGGACATGTGCTTTTCTAAATAATGTTTTATTTTTTAAAAGAATAATGCTTTAATATATTGCTGCTATCATTTGCTAAAGTGTAAGCTAGGAAAAAAATAACCTAGAATTCTAAGCTCAGTGAGACCATCTTTCAAAAATAAAAGTGCACGTTCTCAGAAAAATAAGAATGGGACTTGCTGCCAGCAGACTCGCACTACAAGAGGAGTTATGGGAACATACCAGACAGAAAGTGTGTTCTACACAAAGTGATAAAATAGCTGGAGATTGAAAACATGAAGGGAAATTATTATGCTTTTAATATTTATTTTTATTTATTTATTTGACTGCTCTGGGTCTTAGTTGCTGCATTTGGGCTCTAGTTCTCTGACCAGGGATTGAACCTGTAGCCCCTGCATTGGGAGCTCAGAGTCTTAGCCCCTAGACCACCAAGGAAGTCCCCACAATTATCACTTTCTTAATTTTAATTGCCTTAGAGGACAACTAATTACCTAGAGTAACAATACTCCCAACATACTGTGCATTTATGACATCTGTAAAGATAAAATGTATAATAATGCTAATGCTAAGTCACTTCAGTCGTGTCCGACTCTGTGTGAGCCCATAAACGGCAGCCCACCAGGCTCCGCCGTCCCTGGGATTCTCCAGGCAAGAACACTGGAGTGGGTTGCCATTTCCTTCTCCAATGCATGAAAGAGAAAAGTGAAAGTGAAGTCACTCAGTCGTGTCCGACTCTTAGCGACCCCATGGACTGCAGCCTACCAGGCTCCTCCATCCATGGATTTTCCAGGCAAGAGTACTGGAGTGGGGTGCCATTGCCTTCTCCGATGTATAATAAGAATAGTACTAATTATGGGCAAGAACAGCTATGAAACGATTGTTGTATTGTCTCTGAGTACATGTGAGGTGGTATAATATTATTGGCGGGTAGACACAGATGAATTAAAGATATATATTCTAAGCCCTCTAGGGCAACCTTACAAAAAAGTTAAAAGGAAGTATACACCAGGAGTCAATAGCAGATAAAAAATGGTATCAAAAATACACAGAAAAATCCAAATGGAGTAAGAAAAGGAGAATATAAGAAGCAAAAAAAATAAATAAATAAAAGTAGATCATGATCTGGTCGGGTGTGTGATCGAGCACGGACATCCTGGCCATCTCCCTCACTCTTCTCTCCACTCCCTCCGTCCCCTCCTCTGCCCCCTCCTCGCCCAGGGACCCTCCCACGCAGACAGTACCTGAAGTCCAGGAAGGCGCAATACAGGAAGATTCGGTTGCTCTCATTGGTGGCCTCAGTGTACTGCCTTTGAGTCTGAAATGAGAGAGGATGGACACACCTCATGATACAGCCAGGAAGACAAACTGCCAACACTGGTGGGAGAGCCAAACGCTCGCGACCCCCAAGAGTCCAGGTTGTGGACACACAAAGCCCTTGACCTTCCACTGCAACCCTTGTGGACAGATAAGGTGGGTCACCCAGCCCCATCTCTCACATGGCGCTCCTTTGCCCACAAATCAGGGCTCCTTTGCATTCAGGTCCTTTGCACTTGCTGGGTCCTTCTGCTAGAAAGCTGTTACCCTAAGACAACCCTCCCTACCTTCAGGTCTCTCCTCAGGAGATCCACCTGCCCATTCAAATCAGTTTCAACCTATCCCTTCCTCTTACTGCATTTTTCATAGTACTGATCACGCAGAATGTTGCATATTTACTTACTTCCTTGTCTGCTAGCTTCCTCTCTAGAACCTGCACACAGAGAACCTGTGGCATCTCGTTTCCTCATATCCCCTGTGCCTACCCTAGTGTCTGGCACACAGCACGTGCCTACTAAATACTTATTGAACCAATGAACAAGTGAACAGATCCATCAACAGCCCTGTTACTAGGATTCTCACTCCCCTAAGAGAGAAAGTCTCGTTCCCAGGTTACTCCTGGATGCCAACTTGGGGTATCTGGTATCAGCTGCTCTGCCCTCAGCAACACACAGAGGCTTCTCCAAGAATCTTGCCAGGGAGCTCAGGAAGCCAGCAGCTCCATTGGAAACCAGAATAAACGGTATCTAATCAATTCCCAGTCGATAAATCAAGAACCAGAGATCAAATAGCCAACATCTGTTGGATCATAGAAAAAAACAAGAGAATCCCAGAAGAACATCTACTTCTGCTTCATTGACTACACTAAAGGCTTTGACTGTGTGGATCACAACAAACTGTGGAAAATTCCTCAAGAGATGGGAATACCAGACCACCTTACCTGCCTCCTGAGAAACCTGTCTGCAGGTCAAGAAGCAACAGTCAGAACCAGACATGAAACAACATACTGGTTCAAAATTTTTTAAAGAGTACATCATGGCTGTATACTGTCACGCTGTTTATTTAACTTATATGCAGAGTACATCATGCGAAATACTGGGCTGGATAAAGCACAAGCTGGAATCAAGATGGCTGGGAGAAATATCAATAACCTCAGATATGCAGATGACACCACTCTTATGGCAGAAAGTGAAGAGGGACTAAAGAGCCTCTTGCTGAAAGTGAAAGAGGAGAGTGAAAAAGCTGATTTAAAACTTAACATTCAAAAAACGAAGATCATGACATCTGGTCCCATCACTTCATGGCAAATAGATGGGGAAACAATGGAAACAGTGAGAGGCTTTATTTTCTTAGGCTCCAAAATCACTGAAGATGGTGACTGCAGCAATGAAATTAAAAGACACTTGCTTCTTGGAAGAAAAGCTATGACAAACCTAGACAGCACATTAAAAAGCTGAGACATTACTTTGCTAACAAAGGTCCATATAATCAAAGCTATGGTTTTTCCAGTAGTTATATATGGATGTGACAGTTGGACCATAAAGAAGGCTGAGCATCGAAGAACAGATATTTTTGAACCATGATGTTGGAGAAGACTCTTTAGAGCCCCTTGGATTGCAAGGAGATCCAACCAGTCAATTCTAAAGGAAATCAATCCTGAATATTCACTGGAAGGACTGATACTGAAGCTCTAAAGCTTTGGCCACCTGATGCAAAGAGCTGACTCATTAGAAAAGACCCTGATACTGGGAAAGACTGAATGCAAGAGGAGAAAGGGACAAAGAGGACAAGATGGTTGGATGGAATCACTGACTCAACAGACATGAGTTTGAGCAACCTCCAAGAGATGGTAAAGGACAGGTAAGCCTGGAATGCTGCAGTCCATGAGGCTGCAAAGAGTTGGACACGACTGACTGAATAACAACAACAAAGTGAATATAACAAAAAAGAGACAGACTCACAGATATAGAGAACAAGTTTAGTGGTTACCAGCGGGTAGAGGAAAGGGAGGAGGGGCGATTGGCTTAAAACCGAACATTCAAAAAACTAAGATCACGGCATCCGGTCCCATCACTTCATGGCAAAAAGAAGGGTAAAAAGTGGAAGCAGTGACAGATTTTATTTTCTAGGGCTCCAAAATCAGTGCAGACAATGATGATGACTGCAGCCATGAAATTAAAAGATGTTACTCCTTGGAAGGAAAGCTATGACAAACCTAGCTGCTGCTGCTGCTGCTGCTGCTGCTGCTGCTAAGGCGCTTCAGTCGTGTCCGACTCTGTGCGACCCCAGAAACAGCAGCCCACCAGGCTCCCCTGTCCCTGGGATTCTCCAGGCAAGAACACTGGAGTGGGCTGCCATTTCCTTCTGCAATGCATGAAAGTGAAAAGTCAAAGTGAAGTCGCTCAGTCATGTCCGACTCTAGCGACCCCATGGACTGCAGCCTACCAGGCTTCTCTGTCCATGGGATTTTCCAGGCAAAAGTACTGCAGTGGGGTGCTATTGCCTTCTTCTGACAAACCTAGACAATGTATTAAAAAGCAAAGACATCACTTTGCCAACAAAGGTTCATATAGTGAAAGTCATAGTTTTTCCAGTAGTCATGTACAGATGTGAGGGTTGGACTATAAAGATGGCTGAGCACCAAAGAATAAATGCCTTCAAAGTGTGGTGCTGAAGAAGACTCTTGAGAGTCCCTTGGACAACAAGGAGATCAAACCAGGCAGTCTTAAAGGAAATCAACTCTGAATATTCATTGGAAGGACTGATGCTGAAGCTGAGGCTCCAATACTTTGGCCTCCTGTGGCGAAGAGCCAGCTCATTGGAAAAGAGCCTGATGCTGGGAAAGATTGAAGGCAAAAGGAGAAGAGGGCAGCAGAGGATGAAATTGTTAGACAGGATCACTTACTCAATGGACATGAATTTGAGCAAACTCTGGGAGATAGTGAAGGACAGGGAAGCCTGGCGTGCTGCAGTCCATGAGGTTGCAAAGAGTTGGACATGACTTAGTGACTGAACAACTTAACATGAATAAAATAAGCTACAAGGAGAAAAAATTTTTTAAAAAACAAAACAATAAAATAATAAATAAAAATAAAATAAGCTACAAGGACGGGCTTTCCAGGTGGCACTAGTGGTAAAGAACCTGCCTGCTAATGCAGGAAACACAAGAGATGCAGGTTTGATCCCTGGGTTAGGAAGACCCCTGGAGTAGAAAATGGCAACCCACTCCAGTATTCTTGCCTGGGAAATTTCATGGACAAGGAAGCCGGGTGGGCTACAGTCCATGAGGTCACAAAGAGTCAGACATGACTGAGCGACTAACACATAAACACAATCCACAAGGATAAGCTGTACAACCCAGGGAATATAGCCAATATTTTATAATAACTGTAAATGGAGTATAACCTTTAAAAAAAAAAAAAAAAGTGTGGTCTCCACAGAAGCCTCAGCATCCCAGGGCCCCACCACAGAACCCGAAACTCTGGGGGTGGGAACAGCCTCTGGGTTTTCACAAGTACTTGAGGTTCCCACACGAACTTGAGAACCACTAAAAGCTAGCAAGAGGCTCCCTCTTCTGTCCCCTCCTCCTGTCTCGGTCTGCCGTGGCCTTTGTGCTCAGACACAGACAGCCCTGTGGTTGCAGCCATTCAGAACCACAGAAGGTCATTAGCGGGGAAATGGCAACATGTGAAACCCATAAAGTCAAAACTACAATAAGAACCTGGTAGCCCCACCCAGTACCAGCAAGGCTTCCTTGGCCCTGAGTAACACCAGACCTCTTCAGAACACCACTGTGTACCCTTCCCCGCTTCCCTCTCCCCACTGGCAAGCACTAGTTTGTTCTCGATATCTGTGAGTCTGCTTCTCTTTTGTTATAATCACTAGTTTGCTGTATTCTTTTAGGTTCCACCTACAAGTGATATAAGGAGATCTAACCAGTCCATTCTGAAGGAGATCAGCCTTGGGATTTCTTTGGAAGGAATGATGCTAAAGCTGAAACTCCAGTACTTTGGCCACCTCATGCAAAGAGTTGACTCATTGGAAAAGACTCTGATGCTGGGAGGGATTGGGGGCAGGAGAAGGGGACGACAGAGGATGAGATGGCTGGATGGCATCACTGACTTGATGGACGTGAGTCTGAGTGAACTCCGGGAGTTGGTGATGGACAGGGAGGCCTGGCGTGCTGCGATTCATGGGGTCGCAAAGAGTCGGACACGACTGAGCAACTGAACTGAACTGACAAGTGATATCACACAGTATCTGTCTTCCTCTGTCTGACTTATTTCACTTAGCATCATGCCCTCCATCCACGTTGCTGCATATGGCAAAATTTCATTCTTTTTTACGGCTGAGTAAGTATTCCAAAGATCTTCACGCCCCAGATAATCACAATGGTGTGATCACTCACCTACAGCTAGACATCCTGGGATGTGAAGTCAAGTGGGCCTTAGGAAGTACAAAGCTAGGGGAGGTGATGGAATTCCAGTTGAGCTATTTCAAATCCTAAAAGATGATGCTGTGAAAGTGCTGCACTCAATATGTCAGAAAATTTGGAAAACTCAGCAGTGGCCACAGGACTGGAAAAGGTCAGTTTTCATTCCAATCCCTAAGAAAGGCAATGCCAAAGAATGCTCAGACTACCACACAACTGTGCTCATTTCACACGCTAGTAAAGTAATGCTCAAAATTCTCAAAGCCAGGCTTCAGCAATACGTGAACAATGAACTTCCAGATGTTCAAGCTGGTTTTAGAAAAGGCAGAGGAACCAGAGATCAAATTTTTAACATTTTCTGGATCGTCAAAAAAGCAAGAGAGTTCCAGGAGAACATCTATTTCTGCTTTATTGACTATGCCAAAGCCTTTGACTGTGTGGATCACAATAAACTGTGGAAAAGTCTGAAAGAGAGGGGAATACCAAACCACCTGACCTGCCTCTTGAGAAACCTGTATGCAGGTCAGGAAGCAACAGTTAGAACTGGACATGGAACAACAGACTGGTTCCAAATAGGAAAAGGAGTACGTCAAGGCTGTATATTGTCACCCTGCTTATTTAACTTCTATGCAGAGTACATCATGAGAAACGCTGGGCTACATGAAGCACAAGCTGGAATCAAGATTGCCGGGAGAAATATCAATAAGCTCAGATATGCAGATGACTCCACCCTGATGGCAGAAAGTGAAGAAGAATTAAAGAGCCTCTTGATGAAAGTGAAAGAGGAGAGTGAAAAAGTTGGCTTACAGCTCAACATTCAGAAAACGAAGATCATGGCATCTGGTCCCATCACTTCATGGGAAATAGATGGGGAAACAGTGGAAACAGTGGCTGACTTTATTTGGGGGGCTCCAAAATCACTGCAGATGGTGACTGAAGCCATGAAATTAAAAGACGCATACTCCTTGGAAGGAAAGTTATGACCCACCTAGACAGCATATTAAAAAGCAGAGACATTACTTTGTCAACAAAGGTCCATCTAGTCAAGGCTATAGTTTTTCCAGTAGTTACGTATGGATGTGAGAGTGGAACTATAAAGAAAGCTGAGTGCAGAAGAATTGATACTTTTGAACTGTGGTGTTGGATAAGACTCTTGAGAGTCCCTTGGACTGCAAGGAGATCCAACCAGTCCATCCTAAATGAAATCAGTCCTGGGTGTTCATTGGAAGGACTGATGTTGAAGCTGAAACTCCAATATTTTGGCCACCTGATGCAAAGAGCTGACTCATTTGAAAAGACCCTGATGTTGGGAAAGATTGAAGGCAGGAGAAGGGGACGACAGAGGATGAGACGGTTAGATGGCATCACCAACTCAATGGACATCAGTTTGGGTAAACTCCAGGAGTTGGTGATAGACAGGGAGGCCTGGCGTGCTGCAGTTCACGGGGTCACAAAGAGTTGGAAATGACTGAGCGACTAAATTGAAATGAAGTATTCCATTGTGTATATATACCACATCTCCTTTATCCATTTGTTAACGGACTTCCATACCCTGGAGATTGTAAATGCTGCTGTGAACATTGGGGTGCGTGTATCTTTTCAAATTAGTGCTCTGGGGTTTTTTTTTAGACATCACCCAGGAGTGGAATTGCTGGGTCATATATATGGCAGTTCTTATTTTCAGTTTTTTATGGAATCTCTATACTATTTTCTGATTCAATCAACATGAACTTGGGCAAACTCTGGGAGACGGTGAGAGACAGGAAGGCCTGGTGTGCTGCAGTCCATGGGGTCGCAAAGAGCCAGACACGACTTAGCAACCGAACAACAACATACCCTTTTCCCCAGTGGTTGCACCAGTTTCCATTCTCACCAACAGCATTTTCCCTTTTCCCCACATCCTCATTTGCTCTTTGTGTTACTTTTTGATGATGGCCATTTTCCGATAGGTGTGATGTGATAACTCCTCAAGGTTTGGATCTACATTTCTCTGGTGACTTGAGATGTTAGGAATCTTTTCACATGCCTGTTGACCATCTGCATTTCCTCTTTGGAAAAACATCTATTCAGTTCTTCTGCCTATTTTTAAATCAGTTTTTTTTAAATGTCAAATTGTGTGAGCTGTTCGTATACTTTGGATATTAACCCCTTATCAGCCATATCATTTGCAAATACCTTTTCTCCTTCAGTAGGCTGTCTTTCCATTTTGTCATGGCTTCCTTCGCCTTGCAAAAGCTTTTAAGTTTAATTAGGTCCCATTTGTTTACTATGCACCATTTTTAAACAAGGAATGCATTTGTGTGATGCTTGTGTAATGGAATAAACATTAGGGCAGCCAGGACTAGAAGGAGCAAGCCAGCAACGTTGTCCGAGGCCCTGAGGGCTTCCCCAGGAAGAGGAGCCACCCCTTCTCTCATCGCCAGCCCTGCTCTGAGCACGAGGAAGTATTTCCACGTGGGAGCGGAACAGAGACTGGAGCCCTGACCCTCTGACACTGGACCTAAATCACTCTTCAAGGGGAATTTAAAAATCAGGCACAACCCAGAAGCCAAGCGCCTGTGTGGTCGGCAGGGTGGAGAGCAGACGGCGCTCCCCGGGATCTAGGGCCAGGATCACACCCGAAACAGGAAACCCCGTCTGGGTTCCTCCCGGCTAGGCTCCTGCGATGGGAAAAGCAGATCCCCTCCTTCTGTTTGGAATCTGCAGCCAAAATGGAACAAAAGCTCTCAGCAGGCCTCCAGGAAAGACTAGACAGTTCCCAGGAGCACAGGAGGAAGGAAGGGCGTGTGTGAACGCACCGGGCGTGGTGCTGCCTGAGAAAGGAGGGCGGGTCCACCAGGTCATGGCCCACTTTCCCAGAGAGATGTGGGAGATGCTGTCTGGCCATCGTGAAAACCATCCCCATCAGTCATCCCAGGACCCAGGAAACGGAGGTCCCCATTGGGAAGGGGGAAAAGCAGCAGCCACCTTGACCTCCCTGGGCCCTGAGGCTGAGGACCCTGCAGAGCCCTGCGGTCCACAGGGAAAGTCTGATTCTTCACCAGACATCTCTTCCTAAGCACCAAAGTCCCATGGGGAAAAGGCTACATGGGCCCCAGGGAACGTCTCCTATGGGATCTGAGACTCCCGCAAACAACCATAAGGGTTTCCCATTTGGGGAGAAGCAAGTGGGATTAATCAGGTGTTCACTGTCTGCTGCAGGTTCGGCAAGAGGTCTCTATCTGAGAGACACACCTTAGAAGAGAGAAAATCTACCCCACAGCAGCCTATGAATGTTCCTCATTTAGAAACTTGCTTGCTTTTCATTCAAGGACAATTGTCCCTGGGTATTCATGGGGGACTTGTTCTAGGACCCCCGAGGACACCCAAATCCATGGATGCGCAAGTGCCTTATACAAAATGGTGTGGTTTTTGCATATAACCTACACACATCCTCCCATATACTTTTTTTTAAAATCTTGGACTGGCTTTATTGAAAATCATTGAAAATTCTAACCATAGAATAATCAGTATAGAGTCTATTCACTGAGCGCCTATTATGGATTGAACATGGTAGATGAGTACTTTCAACTTTTAATTCACAATACCGCTCTGAAGTAGGAATCGTTACTCCCACTTTATGTATTAGAAAAGATCATTTGCTTAAAATCTCAGGAGAGCATCTAAAAATGTCGTGATTCAGCCAGGGCTTCATGCTATTGATATGTGTCTGTAAGACACGTTATCCCACCAGCACCCTCATGAAATTCTTAATAATTAAGAGATAAACCATAAAACAAACAATAAAATTCAAAAGCTACATCATATCCATGTCACTTTCCATATCATTTTGGGCTTTTGCTTTGTGCCATTGGGCATCTATTTCTATGGGGGTTGTTTTGTTTTTTTTGTTTGTGGTCAGATACAGACATGCTGCAGTCCATGGGGTTGCAAAGGGTCAGACCCGACTGAGCAACTAAACAACCACAGAGGCCCTTTAAATGAGATGAGAACATCACTTGCCAAACTGCCCTCGAACTAGGAGGCAGGATCTGCTCATTCCTATCCCAGTTGCTGTGGGACTGAGGAGAGCTTCACAAGCAAGGTCAATGCCTTCCTTTATCATCTAGGCAGACAGGACAGTATATTTGGAGGGGGAGGGGGGGCAAGTAGAGTTGCTTTACAATGGTGTGTTAGTTTCTGCTGTCCAACGACGTGAGTTGGCTATATGTATACACATATCCCCTTCCCTCATGGACCTCCCTCCCAGTGCCCACCCCACCCCTCTAGGTCGTTGCAGAGCCCCGAGCTGAGCTCCCTGTGCTGTGCGGCAGCTTCCCACGAGCTGTCTGTTTCACACACTGTGGTGTATAAATATCAATGCGACTCTCTCAGTTTGTCCCACCCTCTCCTTCCCTGCTGTGTCCACACGTCAGGTCTCTATGTGTGCGTCTCTATTTCTGCCCTGCAAATAGTTTCATCTGTACCACTTTTCTAGATTCCACATGTATGCATTAATATATGAGATTTGTTTTTCTCTTTTTGATTTATGACAGACTCTAGGTTCATTCATCTCTCAACAAACGACCCAATTTTGTTTCTTTTATGACTGAGTAATGTTCCACTGTATATATGTACCACATCTTCTTTATTCATTCATCTGCTGATAGACATGTACATTCTTTCCATGTCTTGGCTATTGTGAATAGGGCTGCAATGAACACCGGGATGCAAGTGTCTTTTTGAATTATGGGTTCTCTCAGGTTTATGCCCAGTAGTGGGATTGCTGAGTCACATGGTAGTTCTATTTGTATTTTCTTAAGGAACCTCCGTAGTGTTTGCCATAGTGGCTGTATCAACTTACATTCCCATTAACTGAACAAGAGGGTTCCCTTTTCTTCATACCCTTTCCAGCATTTATTGTTTGTAGATACTTCTGATGATGGCCATTCTGACCAGTGTGAGGTGACACCTCATTGTTTTGATCTGCATTTCTCTAATAATTAGTGAGAAATGGGGTGTTTCCCACCATATCAATAAACAAGGATGTTACAGCTATCAGCAATTCCGGCCCTCCAAATGTGAGTTTCTGAGCCCAGAGGGGGCCCAGGAAGAATGAGGCCTGTGATTTGGCAGCAAGCTGCAGCCACTCCCTACTGTGAGCACCGAGGAGCCTAGGGATACAAAAAAAAACAGGATGCTCGCCTCAGAGAGCTGAGATGCATACGAAAGGAATGATTTCAGTAAGCCCAGACTCTTACATCTTCCCATATATAGAAAAGTACTAAAGTCCTTAACTTGAGATATCTGGTTTTCCTCAATATTTTGTTGTTCAACCTACCTGCCCCTTGTTGCCAATGTCTATATAACCTGACTCCTTCCCACCAGCTCCTCAGAACAGTTCTCTTGGGGTCACTGAGATGCTGTGTCCCAGGCTTGAAGTCCTAAAAATCCCCACCAAACAAAACATAACTCTCAACTTTTAGGTTGTGACTATTGTTTCCAGTCAACATTAGTGATGCTCAGCATCTAATCAAAAAATACATAGAAACAAATGACCACAAAGACACAACAACCCAAAACCTATGGGGTGCAGCAAAAGCAGTTTTAAGAGGGAAGTTTATAACGATTCAATCCTACCTCAAGAAACAAGAAACATCTCAACTAAACAACCTAAATTTATACCTAAAGCAACTAAAGAAGAACAAACCAAACCCAAAGTTAGTAGAAGGAAAGAAATCATAAGTCAGCACAAAAATGAAACAGAAATGAAGAAAACATTGGCAAAAATTAATGAAACTAGGACTTCCCTGGTGGCCTAGTGGTAAAGAATCCACCTTCCATTGCAGGGGACATGAGTCTGGGCCCCAGTCAGAGAGCTAAGATCCCACATGCCCCGGGGCCAAAAAACAAAAACATAAAACAGAAGCAATATTGTAACAAATTCAATAAAGACTGTAAAAATGGTCTATATGAAAAAAAAATCTTTAAAAAAAATCAATGAAACTAAAAGCTGATTCTTTGAGAAGATAAACAAAATTGATAAACCTTTAGCCAGACCCATCAAGAAAAAAGAGAGTTCAAATCAATAAAGTTAGAGATGAAAACGGAGAAATTGCAACTGACACCACAGAAATACAAAGGATCATAAAAGACTACTATAAGCATGCATAGGCCAATAAAATGGACAACCTGGAAGAAATGGACAAATTCTTAGAAAGGTACAAATTTCCAAGACTGAACCAAGAAGAAATAGGAAATACAAACAGACAAATCACAAGTAATAAAATTGAAACTGTAATTAAAAATATTTCAACAAAGTCCAGAACCAGTTGAGTTCACAGGCAAATTCCATCAAACATTTAAAGAGCTAACATGCACCCTTCTCAAACTCTTCCAAAAACTGCAGAGAAAAGAACACTCTCAAGTTCATTCTATGAGGTCAACATCATCCTGATACCAAAACCAGACAAAGATATCACAAAAAAAGAAAATTACTGATCAATATCACTGATAAACATAGACACAAAAGTCCTCAACCAAACACTGGCAAACAGAATTCCACATTAAACAGAACACATTTAAAAGGATCATACACTATGATCTAGTGGGATTTATCCCCTGGATGCATGGATTCTTCAAAATAAGCAACTCCCATATACTTTAAATCATCTGTAGTTTATGTATAATCCTAATACAATGTAAATGCTATGCAAATAGTTGTCAGTGCAAGGCAAATTGATATTCTTTTTTGGAACTTTCTGAAATTTGTTTCCAATATTCTCCATCTGAGGTTGGTTGTTTCTATGGATGTGGAACTGGCAGATATGGAGGGCCAACTGTATATAGTTAAACTTATGCATTAGTTGGAAGGACACTTGTCTATCACTGTGCCAAGAAACACACATGGAGCACTATGTCCCTTAATTTGACACTTAGTAAAGCAAAGGCGGACCAGAAAGAAGGCTGAGCACCAAAGAATTTATGCTTTCAAACTGTGGTGCTACAGAAGACTCTTGAGAGTCCCTCAGACAGCAAGGAGATCAAAACCAATCAATCCTAAAGGAAATCAACCCTGAATACTCATTGTAAGAACTGATGCTGAAGCTGAAGCTCCAAGACTTTGGCCACCTGATGCAAAGAGCTGACTCATTGGAAAAGACCCTGATGCTGGAAAAGATTGAAGGCAGGAGGAGAAGGGGATGACAGAGGATGAAATGGTTAGATGATGTCACCAAGTCAATGTGAGCTTAAGCAAATTCAGGTAGACGGTGAAGGACAGGGAAGCCTGGCATGCTGCAGTCCAGGGGGTCTCAGAGAGTTGGACATGACTGAGCAACTGAACAATAGAAGCAATGGCAGGGGTCTTAGCGCACCCCCGCCCCCCACCCAGAGCTGCAGGCATGTGTGCACGGCTGTTAGTCAGCAGGAGGTCTGGAGCAGCCCCCTCTGCTGGTCACCTTCCTCTCTGACCAGGCTCATCTCATGAGCCAAGGACCAGGCCTCTGCATGGCTGAAATGCATCCCCACTTTATGGAAACAAGAATGGCAGAGGTATCGTTGAGTCGGGGATGACAGGGGACACCCTTCATCCAGCCTCAGCCTTCTGGAATTTTCAGGTGTTTCTTTCACTCACAGAATCACAGGCAGCACAGCACAGCAGAAGCAGCCCCTCCTGAAGATGGTAAGACAGGTTCCAGCACTGGCAGGATGGGGGCAAGGCAGGGCCCCAAGAAAGAGACCCCTGAGATTCACCTCTGGACGGGGAGACCTAGGCAGCCTAGTGGGTTGAGTTGCACAAATGCTGAGGGTGAAAGTTCAGGTGGGCTGAGAACTGAGACCTTTGACCCCATGGAGCAGATCAAGGAGGCTCTCTGGCTCCACACCAGCCCCCCAACTCCAGCACCATTTGCACTGGGCTTTGCCCTTTCTGGCTCCCAGGAGGAGTGGGCCATGCCTGGGGCACTGAGAACCCACAAGCGCTGCACTCAGACCCTCCCAAGATCCCTCAGTGTGTGATCAGCTCATCAGAGGCCCTTATCCACGGCCCCCAGGCTCTCTCCATTCAAATGCTGCCTGAATCCCCATCTCCACCAACCCTTCAAGGCCCACCAGCCAACAGAAGCTTCTTTGGGCTTAAGTTTGTCTGTCCTGTCTGTGGACAGACACGTCCTGACTACACGATGCACGGATGGCCCCAGAGGCGCTAACATACACTTGTTCTCATCCTCAGAGGACAGCTGGGCCTCAGTCCCAGATGGACCCCAGCCTCCCGACCTGCCTCTTCCCTCCACGTGCAGCTGAGCACAGCCGGAGACACGGAGAAGGGCCTGGGCGGGACACATCAGCACACCCACGGCCATCAGGAGAGGGTCAGAGATGCCCACCAAGGATCCCATCCAGAGGCCTGGGGACGGCGGAGTCCCACACCTGCAGGAAACTTGAGTTTTTCCGCCTTCACTGTCCCTGTGGAGTTCTGGGCAGGGGCAGGTCTGGTGACAGAAGGGAATTAAATTCTAAATGTGATCCTCTGTGATCTCCAGACCCAAGTCCTCTCTCCTCTGTTAAATCTCACGGGTCCAGTGTGAGGCCCCCAGCCTCTTGATTCTCACATTCATGGTTTATATTCGGTGTGTAAACCTGTAGGCAGGTGAGAGAAACATGCAGAGAGAAAATTGCTTTGCTGCTTCCAGCAAAAAAAAAAAAAAAAAAAAAGGAAAAAACCCAAGAAGTTACACAGGAATCTGGAATTAGAACAGCCTGCTTCAAATTGAACAGAAAATGTTCTCACATCATCCCTGTGGCCCAGGTAACAGGAGTCAGGACTGTCTCAGTGGACAATGTGCTGACATAAACTATACACATCCCCAGGCCTGTTCCCACATGTGGTATTTACAGCTGCGATGTCTCAGAGAGATGGGTCCCAGGGAAGGCAGAGTGCGGGGCAGAAAACAGAAGCAGAAAGAGGCAGGAATGTGTGGGGACGAAGGCAGCTGTGAGCTCTTGTCAGCCTGGAGGTTGGGGTTCTTTCTAAAAGTCTCCATCCCTATTTCACATGAATGGGCTGCAAAGATTCTTGTTTTTTGTTGTTGCTGGTTGTTTGGTTTTTTTTTTTTTTGGCTGTGCTGAGTCTTTGTTGCTAGGCCAGCTTTTCTCTAGTTGTGACAAGCAGGGGCCCCTCTCTACTTGTGGCGCCCAGGCTTCCGATTGTGGTGGGTTATCTAGTTGCGGAGCATGGGCTCTAGGGCATGCAGGCTCAGTAGCTGCGGCATTTGGGCTTAGCTGCCGTGTGGCATGTGGGATCTTCCCAGGCTGGGGATGGAACTCGAGTCCCCTGCATTGGCGGGTGGATTCTTAACCGCTGGACCACCAGAGAAGTCCAGATTCTTGCTTGTAAAACACAAGGAAAACCTTGTGTTGAGCCACACACTCAGGACTATTTGATGCTAGACAGCTGTTTATTCATGGCTCACAAGAGTCTGGGGTCACTACATAGGTTTGCTTCCAGTTTGACTCAAATATTAAAGAACAAAGGCAACTGCCCTGGTCTCAGATCCCTCATGTTTATCCCCACCTCCCTCCTCACCCACTTATTCCCCCCTCAAGTTAACACAGAGACAGCAGGTGTCCCCAGAAAACCCCCAGGGAACGGTGCCTCACAGACCTCAGAGCCAGGCCAGCTATACCCAAAAGGGGCACCTTGACCCTGGAGGGTTTAAATCTCAGAGGAGACCCTCTTTGCCCTCTCCTTCCTAATCCAAGAGGGGAGAATGGAAGACACCTAAGGAATTGTCTGAATTAGGACAAGTTCACTCAAGTAGCAAAAATATCTTTTCTATGGAAAACATGAAATCCTTGTTTTTCTGGGATCATCTCCTCCCATGAGAAAATATACGCCTTAAAAAAAGAAATAAATGCCATTATTTTTCTTACAGTGCCTCAAAATACATTCTGTATGAACCCATGAGCCTGAGCTAATGATATCGCCATAATATACAGGGTGGATTTTCAGAAAGAAAATGAGTTATAAAGACACATCCTGACAATCAGCAAGTAGATGAGTGGGGCAGAGCAGAGACCCAGAGGCAGCTCCACACAAATCCAGTGACCTGGCGTTTGACAAAAGAACAAAAGTCATTTAATGAAGGAAGGCTAGCTATTTCACTAAATAATGCCAAAGCAACTGGACATCCATAGGACAATCAGTCAATCAATAACCCAACCTAAAGCCCAACCTTACACAAAAATTAACAGAAAATAGATCCTACATTAAATGCTTAAGATAATTTTTATTTATCTATTTATTTTTGGCTGTGCTGTCTTCACTGCTGTGCAGGCTTTTCCCTAGTTGTGGCAACGAGAGTCGCTCTCAAGCTGTGGTATGTCTGCTTCTCCTTGCAGGGGCCTCCCCTGTTGCAGAGCACGGTTCCTAGGGCAAGTGGGCTTCGGTAGTTGCGGCACATGGGCTCAGCAGTCGCAGTTCCCTGGCCTCTAGAGTGCAGGCTCAGCAGTTGTGGCACAGGGGCTTAGCTGCCCCGTGGCACGTGGGGTCTTCCCGGACCAGGGGTAGAACCCATGTCCCCTGCACTGGCAGGCGGGTTCTTTACCAGTGAGCCACGAGGGAAGCCCTTCATTAAATGTAAAACATAAAACTAGAAAACGTTTAGAAGATAACAGGAGAAAACCTTCAGTACCTAGAGTTCATTAAAGAGTACTGAGCTATGACGCCAAAAATACATGCCATAAAATTGAAAAATAAATAAATCGGGCTTCATAAAAACTAAACACTTCACACTCTGTGGAAGACCCTGTTAAGAGGATAAAAAGATGAACTACAGCCTAGGAGAAATATTTGCAAACCATACATCTGACAGAGGAGTCATATCAAGCATACATAAAGGATTCTCAAAACTCAATTGTAAAAAAAAAAAAAAAGAATCCAATTAGAAAAGGGAGAAAAGGCATGAACAGACATTTCACTGAAGAGGATACACAGATGGCAAATAAGCAGAAGACAAGATTTTCAGCATCACTAACCCTCAGGGAAATTCAAATTCAGACCACAATGAGAACAACTCAAATAAAAGACTGAACCGAACACTGGCAAAGATTCAGAGAAACTAAATTGCTCATACACTGCTGGTGGGAATGTGAAATGGTGCAGCCACTCTAAAAAAGAGTTTGGAAGTTTTAAGAAATATTGAAAATACTTATCCCATGATCCTGCAATTGTACTCCTGGGAATCTACCCCAGAGAAATAGAAACTACTTCCACGCAAGAAGTAGAATTACAGCTTTACTTGTAATAATCAAAACCGGGTAACAACTAAAACATCCCTCAGTGGGTGACTGGCTAAACACGCTGCAGTTTATCTAGACCCCAGATGACTATTTGGCCAAAAGGGTTTAAGCTAGTGATACACGTTGACAGTTTGCATGTATCTCATGGGCATTAGGTTGAGTGAAGAAAGCCAATTTCAAAAGGCGACATCTGTATGCTTCTATTTAAGCACCCTTTTCAAAATGACAAAACCATAAAGATGGAAAACAGATTGTTGGTTGCCAGGAATGAGGGATGGTGAGGGGAAGGAAGTACAGCCAAAGGAGATGTTTTGGGTGGTAAGATGGTTCTGCACCTTGATTTCAGTGATGTTCTGGTGAATCGAGCATTATCCCAAAACAAATGGTTTTAAAACCCCATTTTCAGGACAGAAATAGAGATGCAGATGTAGAAAACAGATGTGTGGACCCAGTGTTGTGGAGGAAAGAGGGGGGATGAATTGGGAGACTGAGACTGACATATATACACTACCATCTCTATAGGTAGATGTAAATAGATAGCTCATGGGATGGTACCATACAATCCGCTGTATAGCAGGGAGCTCAGCTCCACAGCTCTGTGATGACCCAGATGGGTGGGATGAGGCAGCTGCAGAGAGGGTCAAGAGGGAGGGGTTACATGTATACATAGAGCTGATTCACTTTGTTGTACAGCAGAAACTAACACCACATTGTAAAACAACTCTACCCCAATTAAAAAAAAAATAATAAGTTTAGCATCGGATCAGCAATCACCCAGCCAAGCTTTCTAGCTGGAATAAACACAACTCAAGCAGGAGATAAAATGTCCCCAACCATTAAGCCGGGGATTTTAATATTTAAGCCTCATTTTGATTAGATGAAATCTGCAGAGGAACACAGAAGTTTGTCAGTAAGCCAGCTAAGGGGGTCACAGGTGATATACTGTTACTCTCCTTGCTGGGGACAATACTACCGGATTTGTAGTTATCCTTCCTTCCTCCCAGTACCTTGGATCTCAACTATTTGTCACCATGTATGAGTCCCAGGCAAGCCCAGCACAGACAGATGCAGGCAGACCCTGGCGTAGGCTGGGTAGGCTCCCTCACTTTCTCCCCGGGGCCTCCTTCCATCTCCCGGGGCCCTGGTTGCTACATTAACGCCCATCTTTGCATCCTGAGATGTGTGTGTGTTTTATTCCCACTGTGAAGCACAAGTATCTCTTGTGTGGTCTGGGCCAGAACAAAGGGAAGCGATGGCCCCACAGAGGGTCGGTCCACAGGCTTCCGTGCCCCGCCCCTCCATGTCAGAGTCCATCCCACACCCACATCAAAGTGGTCAGCTTTTGCCTCCAGGTCTCCTTCTGGAAAATTTTTCTTCCCACATGCTTCTTGCTCATAGAATATTTGTGTTAAAAAATTTTTTCCCTGGATACCTGGGTTGAATTTTTCAAAGATACTTCACAAACTTTAATGTTATTTGAACTGTGATACAAGAAAGGAAAAAAAGAAGCTAGACTTAAAATATGGCTTCAACACTGATCTGTTTGATCTTCCTCAAATGAACTTGCTGCCCTTCTCTCCCGCCCTGACAACTGTCTCCATGAAGGGAAAAGGAAGGGTGGTGGTCCCTAAATCAATCAACTACATCGATTCTTGCTCTCACCCAGTGGAATGTTTTCCTACAGCCTGAAAAGCTTCCAGGACTATAAACTCAACTATAATCTCGAATGTATCTCTGAAAAGAGTTTTCAATTAAAACAGGTGAATGGTGCCTCATGTATATGCATCCTCAGATGGGAGGGGAAAATATAATTTTCATATCACAAACTACAAAGCAGAACTCTCAGCGTAAAAACTTTTAGGATTTGCACATAATCAGGAAATTTCAATTACAGGTATGCCCCTGGGGGTCACATGGGCAGGTCCCAGGGAGTGTAATACTTTAATTTCTATGCAAATAACAAGATAGGTTTAAAGGTTATAAAATTCTGATCTGTTTTACAGCCTGGTTCTGTGGCTGTTAATAATAATAAATCAGGTTTGCAGCCTTGAACCCTCTAATAAACCACATTAAAATGATGTTATTTTTCATGAATGAAGAGCAATTTTACTTAGAAAAGAAAGTAGGAGTTTAGAAGCCCACAATTTGCATTCTTGAACAGTCTAAGAACTCTCTTTAGTGTGCACTGTGAGACATTCCTGTTAATCGTCTTTGCTTCCCACTTTCCTGTTTGCTATTCTATTTTGCTGGCTCATATATTATATATGAAAGTGACACTGAAAGTGGCTCAGTCGTGTCTGACTCTTTGTGACCCCATGGACTATACAGTCCGTGAAATTCTCCAAGCCAGAATACTGGAGTGGGTAGCCTTTCCCTTCTCCAGGGGATCTTCCCAATCCAGGGATTGAACCCAGGTCTCCCGCATTGCAGGCGGATTCTTTACCAGTTGAGCCACAAGGGAAACCCAGGAATACTGGAGTGGGTAGCCTATCCCTTCTCCAGGGAAGCTTCCTGACCCAGGAATTGAACCAGGATCTCCTGCATTGCAGGCGGATTCTTTACCAACTGAGCTATCAGGGAAGCCATACAGTTTAACCCAAATTTCCCCAGGCCTTAAACTCACACACGTAAAAACATTCTTTTCTTAAAGCAAGAGAGAATGCATAAAACCTTTCCCTTGAAGTTCTCTTCCCATATACTAAAAGCCTACCTTTGAAAAGGGTAAAACCATGACTCTCAAACAGATAAACTGGGTTGGCCAAAAAGCCCATTTGAGTTTTTCCATATGATGTTGTAGAATTAAAATGAATTATTGTCGTTTAGTGGCTAAGTCATGTCCAACTCTGCAACCCCATGGACTGTAGCCCACCGGGCTCCTCTGTCCATGGGATTTCCCAGGCAAGAATGCTGGGGTGGGTGGCCATTTCCTCCTCAAGGGGATCTTCCAGACCCAAGGATCCAACCTGAGTCTCCTGCACGGTCAGGCGTATTCTTTACCATCTGAGCCAGCAGAGAAGCCATATAAAATGAATATCTATAAACTATATTATCTAACTCATTAATGAATGAAGCAATCATTAAATGTTAGTATCACTTCAAAGGAAAATTCAAAGAATCATGCATCTATGAGACCATCAGGAACACTCAAATAAATTTACTTAATAGATACAAAACTGGCAAAACGGTGTTGCAATCCACAGGGATATGAATCATCTCGCTGACACTCCGTCTCTGCCAGACAACATTTGCATTTCAATGGGAAGAATTAAAGATTTCAATGTGAACAGTTCACAGAAAATGATTTTGTAAGCCAGATCCCGAAGGTCCTAAAATATGAACACGACCAATTACTTGTGAAATGAACACCTGTTATTCTCATGGTATAAAAGCCACTTGAGATTTTTTTTTTCCAAACCACCATGTTTGCTTCAACACAAGGCTCTTACTTAAAGATAAACCTCTTCCTGATCTGGCATAGTACTTTGCTAGAATTTAGCAGCATTGGATCAAGAAGCATTTCCAAGAAAAAAAAAAAAACACTTCTCATTTGTCGTGATGTAAATACGACAAAAAGGAAGATGCAAATGTGAGTGCACAGGACAACGAAAGAAAAAGCCAACAGACGGCAGCGAGGAGGGGATCCGGCTGGTGAACACTCCTGGTTCTGCCATGACAGCGGCGGTGCCATGAGGAATGTCAGAAAGGCAAATGCAAGAAACACTGGAAATGATGTTTTGGAAAACCCACACCCTACAGGGGAGGTCTCAGTGCCTGGATCTGAGAGAGAACAGGCCCAGGCTCTGTGCATGTGAGGGGACCCTGCGGCTGGCGGAATATCCCCCAAGTGAGTTCTGTGCTGTGAACAAGGGCTGAGATGCCTGGGGCGCAGGTCCTGAACGCACTGCGCAGGGAGCGCTCAGTCCACCACAGGATCAGCCGGTCCGGTGGGTGATGTCACAACTGTCCTTCACCCCTCCAGAGGCTCCTATGATCCCCTAAAGAGTTCATGAAACCGTCTTCCTGACTCGATTCCATAAAGCCACCAAGAAAGGATAGCACCCTCGATTCCCATTACTCTGGATGCTCGGAATCTGCCCTCACACCTCTCGGTTTCCCCTGACTTCACTCTAGTGGGTCTCTCCTCACTCTCCCTTTCTCTCGACAGCTCCACGTGACTTGGGTCTAAGCTAATCCATGCACCTTCACCTCCTGATCATTCACTGAAAGAGAAGTCCGTCGGCCCCTGGAGGAGGAAAGCCCTGGAAGCGTCGCTGGCTATTCTGTGACGGTGAACAGGAGCAGTCACTCCGCCTCCACAAAGACCAGTGCTCCTGCCCCAAGCAGAAGTTGTGCTGAGTCCAGGCGCAGACGAGAGAGATGAATGAGGAGTGACTACAACGGTCAGTGGAGTGGCAGGAGGCTAGGCAGGAGCACCCCCAGAACAGCTCAGGACCCCAGCCCTTCCAGAGCTGAACTCAGTGCAGGCTCTCGGGCCCTCCTGCAGCTGCAGCCCCACCTGTCTTCCTCCAGCCCTTAAGCTCGCTTCTGGGATGAGACTCAGAGTAGCCAGAGACGGAATGTGAGCACCTGGGTGGAGGTGGCCACCTCCAGAGGGCATCACTTACAGGCAAAGCTTTTCCACCATGTGGTGTGGGCAGTGACCTCCCTCAGCTCTGCTCCTGGGACCCCCCTCCCCTCCCGACACTTTGTCTTTCTTGGTCTTACCAACAGACCCCAGGAGTCATCTGGAAATTCTCAGATCAGTACTCACCAGGTCGGGCTACAAAAGATGAGATTTCTGCAGAAATGTGAGGAAGAGGAGAACTCAGTGTGAACCATTTAATTAAAAACTGCTGGGTGAGATATGGGTTTGGAAACATACTTTGAAACAAGCCTGAGTCCCTTCTCAGGTGAGTATTTCATTTCATTGTCCCAGGCATCCTGGAAAAGGGAAGCCCCTCTCTTCCCTTACATATTATTTACTCGCTAAGTCATGTCCGACTCTTTTGCGAACCCAAGGACTATAGCCTGCCAGGCTTCTCTGTCCATGGGATTTCCCAGGCAAGAATACTGGAGTGGGTTGTCATTTCTTTCTCCAGAGGATCTTCCTGACCCAGTGATCAAACCCATGTCTCCTGCATTGCCAGGTGGATTCTTTCCCACTGAGCCACCAGGGGAGTGCCTTCCTTTAAATAGCTCCTTATTAGTGAAGAAAGGTTAAGAAGCTTTAGAAATTCAGACATTTACTGCTGTCCCAAAGATCTTACACTCCAGACAAGTCTATGTCGTTACTCAGATTTCCCAGTCTGTTTCAACAGAGGATTCTCGATGGAAATTTATCATTTAAATACAAACACCCAAGTTCTGTGTCAAATCAAATTGTAGAAAAGACAGTGAAGTATGCCAGCAGCCTTTGTTGGAATCTATTGAAAGAGACAATGAATTCTCATTTCCTGGGGTGTATCGGCAGAATCTTCAATGTTACACTGGTACGGCCTCACCAAGAAGACCGCGTCCTTGTTCCTCCAGCTAAACACAGATGGTGAACATCAGAAGTGGAGGACCATAGGAGTGGTTCACAGCATCTGGAAATCTGGACTAGAAAATCCAACTCAAACTGTAGTTGGAGCAACCCCAGAACACCTGGCTGCCCAGTTCACAGCACTTCCTGCCACAAACGCAGCCAGTGAGTTTTGAGAACTGCATTGATGATAATGATGTGGTGATGGTGGTGATGATGGTGATAATTCTTGTGGAAAAGACAAGAGGTCTGCTGTTCTATTGCATAACGGGCCACCAGCAGCCACAAGTGCAGTGCTGTCCCAGACGTTGTTTTCATCGTTTACTCCCTAAGTCTTGTCTGACTGTTTTGTGACTCCATGGATTGCAGCACACCAGACTCCTCTGTCCATGGGATTTCCCAGGCAAGAGCACTGGAGTGGGTTGCCATTTCCTTCTCCAGGGGATCTTCCTGACTCAGGGATCCAACCCGAATCTCCTGCACTGGCAGGCAGATTCTTTACCACTGAGGCAACTGGGAGTTGCTAAATTCCCAGCTTTCTGCACAAATTCTTGGAACCTCGTAGATCCAATACACACTCCAAATACCTTGCAAATGAAGCATCTTTGCCTAGTTTCACAGGGATGAGACAGAGCTGAAGCAGTGGGTGGATGCCTTGCTGCACCACCCAGGGTAACCTCATAAGCCCTGACTTACTTCAGGCTTCAAGTGCTGGCTCTGGTCTCCTCCTGGTGCACCTCCCACTGCTCAACCTCCCCCAGCTCCACCTCCCCAGACACCTCTCCTTCGGGTGACAGACTTTCAGTCTCACCACCAGCCCCAAGTAGAGATGTAGCCAGTCCTTGGTGAGGGGCTCACATCTTGCTCTCATCCAACAGAGCTGGGTACCAGACTCACCTTCACTCACAGATGTCCTCAGGGGTGACCCTGGTACACACCCAACCCACAAAGCATGTGTCCTCCACATGTTATGCCATCTGGTCAGCCTCACGGTTATGCCATGTGGTCAGAAGGAAGGGCAAACATCCCTACTCAGCTGCCACCAGAAGCCAGCTCAGTTGACCCCTCGAGGAGCACCTGATCATTTTGCAGGGGGTGCGTGGATGAAGGCTATGTCTTGGTTACATTTGCATCTAACACAGAAAATACTATGATGAGCGTTTCATTCCCAGCATTTTGGACCACGAAGAGAAGAGCAGATGTGCAGGTTAAAGAAAAGCGTATGAAGGCAGACAAGTGTGTGGGGTGCAGACATGCAAAACCACAAGGGTGGACTGGAAGTGAACGAGCGATGCTGAGAGTGGGCCTCAGGGCGCCCTCCTGAGAGCCACTGACTCACCAGGCAGCCCTGCCACACCTGCTTCACACCTGGGGCTCACATAGCCCTCATGCCTGTCTGCAGACAGCATAACGGCTTCCATTAGACACAGGGGGAAACTGAGAACAGAGACCTCTAGCAACCAGCTCAAGGTTACAGAGTAACCTATGACAGAGCTGGGACTTCAACATGGGGGTTAGCTTCAGAGCCTGCACTCAGCCGATGGGGAAAGCAGTGGCCTGGTTTAGCCCCATGGAGGATCTAGAGGAGGACAAGGCAGCCAGCCTCCCCACTGCGCTCTGAGCACCAGGACTCTTGGCAGAATGAAGTGCAGGAGAGGGGGCAAGTGGAAGACAAGGTCTGGGTCCCCTCACAATTTCGGGGAGAAGAGAAGGCAGGTCCTGCTGCCCAGGCCCTGGACTACAGACCTGGTTCTGGATGCCCTTGAATTCAGGTTTGTCCCGTGCTGTGAAGAAGAGCCATACCAACATCTGAAAGTGATTTCATCCTCCCCACAAACGAGGACAAGAACCTTTGATGTGAGCTACAAAAAGTTCCTGGATCAGCAACCTATTATCATTGTGGAGTGAGTCACTGATCTGAGCATCAGCTGGGATGCCTGGAATGCCTCCACCCTACAAGTTCAAGGAGCCCAAAGCACCGGCATCTCTCTCCCGGGCTGCACCCCAAGCACTCTCCCATCCCATCGCTTCCCGGAGGTCGGGAGCTCAAACCCAGGAGACTCGGGTGAGCCCCAGGCACATCTGGGCTGCACCAGAACTACAGCTGGACTCCGAGCCCAGAGGATGGGTGGCCGTGCCTTCCCAGCCAGCTGCAGGACAGTTGAGGGAAACGCCCTCCCCAAGGAGGGGAGACTCCCAGATAATAGGGACTCCCCACCCAGGGTCATCTCTGCCCCCATGCAGTCTTAGAAAGGTCACTGGCCTTGGACTGACCCTGCATTCACAGACTCCCTCTCAGCAAACAGGATACACAACCCTGAGTACCAGGTGGGGAGCAAGACAGAGGTCTGTGACAGACGGACATCTGTTCTCTATTGTGCAGGGAAAGGATCTCTGACCACCAACAGCGACCACACGTCCCTCCTGTGAAGCTGGAGTTGCCCCGTGACTAAATGCTGATGGGTGGACACACTGCATCGAGATGTCAGGAGCCTCCTGCTGAGGAGCTGATGGAGCCCCCAGCCCCAAATCTCCCCCCACACCGATGTGTGATGTGGGGATGACAAGTGGAGCACCACCCCCTGAGAAAGAAACAGCCCGCTGTTCAAGCCACTATCATGGGAGGTGGTGAGGATTTTTGAGGATGCCATGTTGCTGCTGCTGCTGCTGCTAAATCGCTTCAGTCGTGTCCGACTCTGTGTGACCCCATAGACAGAAGCCAAAACTTCTTGTACTAATTCATTGCCTGCTATGAAGCACGGAAGTGGGGGGTGATGCATGGCATCACCCAGAAAGTGGCGGGAATGCCCCTCCCGCTGATGCCAGCCTCTGTCCGCAAAGACGAGAATTCCCACCCTGACTCAGCAGAAGGACACAGTTGGTGATGAAGGCAGTGCTGACCATTTCCACATCTCACAGCTGAAATCCCCTCTGCCTCTGCCCCTTCTCTTATCAGGGCTGCTGACCAGACCCCAATCATCTCAGCTTCCATCCCAGCAGCCGACCAGGGGTGGCAGAGCTGGAGAGGGTCCCCGGAAGACCCTTCACCCAATGAACAAGGTGTGGGTGCGAGGGCTAGGCAGTGGTGAGGGGGCTCACGGGAACCATCAGCGCCTCCTGGCTGTGGGTCTCTTGCCTTTCATGCCCCCACCCCCCGCTGGGGAGCAAATGGGAACAGGTACAGTCACCTCCTGGGCATGAGAGCACGTGGCTGATACCCACATGGGTCTCCTCCAGGAGTGTCACCTGTAACCCTAGTGTTACTTGCACACTTGACTGCAGAAAGTGACACACCCGCCCTGAGGTGACCGTGCACTGACATACCCATGCTGTGCTGTGTCCACACAGGCTGTGGGGCAGCACAGGACCAGCACTGGGCTCATTCAGCCATCTTTCCTCCAGAGGGTCCAAACACTTAGGCCCCTTCCTGTTCTGCCTGTTCTCAGAGATGGGTCCTGACCCACCTAGCACAGCACACCTGCTCCATCATCTCCTTCCCAGAGTCGTGGAAGTGAATGAAAACAGACGGGAGTGGTTTATATAACAGCAAAGAACTCAGATGGTAAAGAATCTGCCTGTAGTGCAGGAGATGCAGGTTTGATCCCCGGGTCAGGAAGATTCCCTGGAGGAGGACATGGCAACCCATCCCAGTATTCTTGCCTGGAGAATCCCAAGGACAGAGGAGCCTGGCAGGCTACATTCCATGGGGTCTCAAGAATCGGACATGACTTAATGACAAACAACAACAAAGAATTAATACCATCCTGGCTGCTTCTAGGGATGCTAAGGCCTCAGTTGACCCCTGTGCGCCTCTGTCCCCACCCCAGGCCTCCCCCAACTCCACACTTCGCTGGGCTTTGGGTAGACTCAGGAGACCTGGAGGCCCCCAGCTGAGAGCAAGAATAACAAAACCACCTTCCCAGGGAGACAGGCAGTGACAGGTAAGAGAACTGAAGTGCAGGTGGGCCAATGGGAGGAGACACCTCCACCCCCCAACTCTCCCTAACCCACCCCCTCCACGTAAGGAGCCAGAGGCCACTCAGCTCAGACAACTGTCATAACCAAGGGAGGCGCCCCTCCGCCCCGAACTCTGAGTTTTCCCCAACAGGGTCTGTGACCGGAACTTACATGAAACTGACCAGTTTTTAAATGTCCCCAACTAAACCAAATTATCCATCTGACTGGAAGCCATCATGTCAAACTGTGGCCTGAATCCTGCCCCCAACTCGCTTGGAAGAAACGCAAACTCCAGAGCTCGTGCTGCAGAACCGAACACGTGCTCAGGACGTAGTTCACCCACATTCCGTCCTCCTGCTCACTTAGGTCACCCCATAAACAAGGAGCTGTCACCCCAGGGGCCCCTCAGACAGCACGAGGTTGGGGGACATCCCTTATACATGGCAGGTATTTCCTTCAAAAACAAAACGTCTTCAGTTTGGAAAGTGATTAATGGGAACTTTTTTTTTTTGGCCAACAGAAAATATATGAAGTCAAAAACTACGATGCACTTTTTTCTTCAACCTACACATCCATCATTCATTCAACAAACATTTATTAGATGTCTGCTATGAGACGAGACACAGCAGTGAGCAAAATGTCTATTTCCCACCTCCATGGAATTATTTTATGTATGAAATACATAATATTTAGACTCTGCTATGTGCTATGGAGAAAAGTAAAACAGAACTTGGGAATTGGAAGGGCGGGAATGCAAGGGTTAGCTGCCAATGTTTGAAAATAAGGCGATTCCACACAAGCCTCTGGCCTTGCAGCCCCTTGCAGCTGTGACCTCAGACGGGCCGTGTCCTCTGAGTCACCTCCCCATTTGTCATCCCATGCCTGTTAGGGGTTCTGGCCCCTGACACTGGCCTGGAAAGCCTCTGTCTGCTGGGTTGCCCTTTGCTGGGCACACACTCCCACCCCCAGCAGCTTCCTCAGCCTCGCACCCTAGCTGGCGTGTCCTCACCTCCCCTTCCATCCTTGACTTCATCACTCAGTTCATAGCCTGGGGCTCAGGTCTCCCACCAGCCCCAAGGAGAAGAGCTGTTTCCAGAATCCAGGTTGATGAGCCAAGAGGGTAACCTGTCTGCCTCCTGCCCCGCCCTGGTCTGGTCCCCTCTGAGCAAGACAGAACTGCGGGAGGAGCCAAGGGCCAGAAAGAGGACTTGTGGGTGACACTTCAGGCTGCCCTGGGGCCTCAGAGGTGGAGTGCAGCGTGCACAGCCCACTCTCTAAGAAGTCCGGGCCCTGGGGGCTCTCACATGAGGGAGAACAGACAGATCCCTAATTCAGCCCAAGGCTGCATTCTCAAACTCACCCCCACAGGGATCAGCGCCCCCGACTTCTTATGTGGCATGAAGTCCCTGCTCCCCGCTCCCCCTCCCGGTAACTGCACATGGAACCCCCACCCAGAACACAGGAGGGCGGTCCCGGGAATGGCCACCCTGCTGACCGAGGTCATAACTCAGGTGTCCACAGGGGAGGCCAGTGGGACAAGGCAGCCACCACTCAGCTGTCACTCAGCCCCGCCATCCCGCCAGGCAGCAGGACCTGCTCGGGTTTCTGGAGAGGACCTGGAAGTTAAGATGTTAAGGTTAAAAATCCCCTGATTTTGATACTGGCAATGGTTTCAAAACTGTTTGAAACAGGGCCCGGGTCTTCTATGGGCTGAAGGTGGTCCGAGGGCCACCACTGTGCAAGCTCAGAGCCAAGTGTGAACACAACTTTGCAGGTTCACGGGGACATTTGCCTGTGATGGGTCCTGCCAACTGCTCCACAAGGCTGGAGCAGACATCACTACTGTGGTCCCTGCAGTGCAGACAACAAACTCCCACAGGTGCACAATTTACCCTAAATCACACCGTTTGCCCCAAATCCAGGGGTACATCAGGAACTGGCCAGAGCTGTGCGAGCCCCCAGTCAGCCCACAGCTTCCCGAGGGGCCGGTCATCTACCATGGACACTGCAAGGTGATGTCAGGTCCACACAGGGAAGAGAAATGTCAGCATTTTCTATTTAATGGTAATATATCTCCAGGTATATTTGAAAAAT
This sequence comes from Bos indicus x Bos taurus, assembly GCF_003369695.1. Lineage (NCBI taxonomy): Eukaryota > Metazoa > Chordata > Mammalia > Artiodactyla > Bovidae > Bos > Bos indicus x Bos taurus. Next base: position 26,675,381 of record NC_040092.1, on the reverse strand, counting down.
GTTGGCCAAGCACAAGATGTCATAGATGCTAGTGATTAAGATTTTACCCTCATCTTAAGAAATAACGTAAACCTATTTTACTAAGTAACTGAAATATACATAACCACACATCAAATCCATGATTCACAAGCAGGTTCTTTTTAATGAGTGTCAGCTCCTTCTGAACGAGGGGGCGGAAGCAGAGGAGAAGAAGGGGGAGGAGAGGGAGGGAGGAGGAGGAAGGGGAAGGAGGGAGAGGACGATGGAGAGGAGAAGAGGAGAGACAGGATATAGGGGGAGAAGGAGTGGGAGGGGAAGAAGAGAAGATAAAGGAGGAAGGGGGAGGAGGGGGATGAGAAGGCAGGAGAGGAGGGACAGCGGCAGGAGGAGAAGGAGGGGAACAGAAGGGAGGGGAGGAGGGAAGAAGGGGAGGGTGGAAGGAAGGAGGGGGAAAAGGAGAACTAGGAGGCAGCGACAAAGCCCTTCTCCACTCTGGCTGCACATGTCTCCCGATGTGCGTGCTCAGTCGCTCAGTCATGTCCGACCCTTTGCTACTCCATGGGCTAGGGCCCGCCAGGCTCCTCTGTCCATGGGATTCTCCAGGCGAGAATACTGGAGCATGTTGCCATGCCCTCCTCCAAGGGATCTTCCCGACCCTGGGGTCAAACCGAGGTCTCTCACCTTGCGGGTGGATTCTTTATTGTCTGAGCCACCAGGGAAGACCCACGTCTCATGGTCAACAGTTCCGAGTCCTGTTAGAGGGACAACAAACCCCATCCATCTCTTCCAGAGCCTGGGAAACCCACGGAGCCACAACAGACCCCTCACCCCAGTGGAGAGAGTCACTTCAGGGGTCTCACATGAGTTTCTGCAGGACCAGGGGGGTGATGCCCAGAGCAGTCCAGTCTCTCTGCAGGGGGTGGGCCTCTGCAGGGACCCGGAGCCCAGGGGAGAAAACGGACAGAAACCCAGATTTTTCATGAGAAATCTCCAGTCTTCAAGTGTTTGCAATGAATTCACTATTTTAAAGCAGGAAGCCTCTCCAGACGCAGGGCAGAGCTGACCTTCGCCAGGTGGACGCTCCTCCTCACGCTGAGATGTCGCCACCCTGCTGTCAGTGTGGGTGTGCCTGGGGATGGCTCCCTCCTGATAAACACAAAGCCAGCCCCTCAAGTCTCCTGTGCCCAGCTCTTCTCCAGGCACCTCTGCAGGGGTGACGCTTGTTTCCCTGCTTCATTGCTTTTCCACTGTCTCTGAGCGGCTTCCGTGGGCCCTGAGCAGCACTAGTCGCGATCCTCCAGGTGATGCCCATGCAGTCCCAACCCGGAAACCTGTGTGTATGCATGGCTCCCACCCCCTCCCCATGTCCCTGGTCCTGAGACCAGAGCAGTTGTGTTCCCTGTGAGGATCCTGCTGGGATGGGAGCTTAGATGAGGCCCCGGAAGAGCTGTACCCTCCACTGACCGCCCCCCGCCTCCGCCCACTGTCCTTGTGGAGGAGAAGGCAGTGGATCCCCGGATCAGCCAGCAGCCTCTCTCTGGGGCTCCCCTAGGGGAACCTGTTCTGTCCAGCCCCAGACATAGGCCTCTCTCTCACACGTGCATCCTTATGAATTTTGTCTCAAGGTCCCTAACAAGAGGTCAGTGGCTCCTCCTCCCCCCCGAGGACTGGGGTGCTCCCTGCCCCTCCCCCATATGAGGGCCCAGAGGTGCATCCACCCCCCTCACACACTCAGCCTGCACCTGTTCTTCTTATTTGAGTGCTGTACACAGTGAAGGGGAAGATCCCCTGGAGAAGGAAATGGCAACCCACTCCAGCATTCTTGCCTGGAGAATCCCATGGACAGAGGAGCCTGGTGGGCTACAGTCCATAGGGTCGCAAAGAGTCAAACACGACTGAAGTGAGTTAGCATGCACGCATGCCCGTAGTGAAAAGTCAGGTTTTATGCAAAAGCAGCTTCTCTGGGAAAATCTACAGGGCAAGGAGACAGGATGTGTGCCCCACTGCTGCTGCCCCATCAGTGGGGTGGGGGGGTCCCTAGTCATGCCCAGTTTTCTCCCAACTCCAAGGTCAAGGGTCCGTCCCAGGCATGGTTGCCGGGGCCACTGCTCTTGTCAGAGAGTTAGAGGAAGGTGGCCCCTCCATTATGTCTGACTCTAACCAGGCAGAGGCAACTCTCACAGGTTGGGGGAGAGGGGTGAGTGTCCATGTGTCTTACCACTGGACCTGGGGCTGGCCAGGTGAGCATCAGTTCACTACATTTGCCCAGGATCCCAGTACCAATCCCCTGGCTGTCTGGCCTCAGTAGGGGAGGAGAGAGGATGTGCTCTCAGGAAGACAGTGGGGTGGGCTCATCCCTCTGGGAGGAGCTCCAGCCAGCCCCCAGCTCAGGGGAGGGCTCAGGAGCCACTACTGCTGTTGGCGTCATGATCACAGTGGAGGGTGGTGGGCAGACAGGGGCTACACAGAGGTGATGTCCATCCTCCTGGGAAACCAGGCTCACCCCTGGAGGGACCTGAGCTGACCGGCTCCCCTTCCACCTCCATCTGACTTGGTGTCATCAGAGCATCCTTAATCCCCTCAGGACAGAAAGGAGTCACCGCCCCTGCAGAGCCCCAGCCCTCCTCGCCTGCTCTGGAATTCCTTATCCATGCCCCACCAAGTCCGAGCCCACTGAGTCCCTTCCCCCTATCTTCACTGGAGAGCCCCTCTCCTGGCTGTGTTTCCACCGTCCCAGAGCAAACTATCTGTGAGCAACACGAGGGAAGTGCAGTCCTGCAGCTGGCCCATCCCTGCCTCCAGGCGTGTTTTACATGGCCTGAACGGTGTTCCAAAATTTTGGAAAATTTCTCATTAAAAATTCCAGATTCACTTGAAAAACTAGATTTGTCAAGTCCAGTTTGGAAAATACATACACTCTCCAACAAACACAACCCTCACTTGGAGATACCAAATATAACTGCAAAGATGCTGCCTGGGCTGAGCTGGGGACCCATTCAGTTGGCAGGGAGGTGGGGTTGGCCCAGGTGCTGGGTCACCGAGCCCCCAGCAGTGGTGGGAACATGTGTATGGATGGTGCAAACAAGCTCCCACCTGGGCAGGCTGGACACAGGAGCAGCTTCATGCTTCCCTGACATGGATTTGTTTTCAAAGCTTTGCTTACATTTTTTTTTTTTAGAGTAGATAAACAAGAAGGAGATTAAGAGCACTTAATAGTATCATAATTTTTCTCTCTATTGGTTTTGATGTGAATGAATCTCCAAGCAATCATCTTGCCTTTTATAAATATAATGGAAATAATTAACTGAGAGCACAAAAACTTCTCCACATTGTAATTCCCGCAATATAAAATGCATGCGTGTGTGTAAGGTATTAATAAGTCCATATCACTCCAATTAAGTGATGGACCATGGCAGCGTTTTTATGTTCAGATCTTTAAACAACTAAACATCATGTTTTGGGCCCAGCTATTAACATCACAGCAACAACTTAATGTAGAAAAGCTAAGTCTTGAGTGGTGTATTTGTCTTGTTCACGGCATAAAACACGGACCAAGTTCAAAGATGTTGACTGAAGTTTACATTTATTCCACAGAGAATCCAGGCTGCATTTTAAGGCAGAGCTTGGATGGCTACAGACCTGGATTCAATCTCCGTAGCTAACACTTCCCAGCTGGATCACCAGGAGAAAGTCATCCCACTTTTCCAAGCTCAGTGTCCTTGTCATCAAAAGATCCTACTATGGCACCACGTGCTGCACACAGCATGACATGTAAAAATGCACGAGACAATTTAGGGGAAAAGACAAGCATTCATCAAATGACTGCATGATGAGTGTGAGTACCACCAGGGAACGGGCCACAGCAGTGACTCCCACCTGGTCCAGGTGGGTCAGGGAAGGAAGGCCTCTCAGAACATGACAACACAGCCGATCTAAGCTGTGGGCAGATGTAGCACGTGCCAAGACCCTGTGGCTAAGGCAGAGAGGGGGCAGGAGGCTGGCACAGAATGAGGCTGAGAGAAAAGACAAAAATTTGCAGACTTAGAACTTATTCAAAATGCAAAGAAGGTGGGAAAGGCTTTTAAGCACAGAAGTCACATGATGCGATGGACACCTCAAAGACAGTCGTCTCTCAGTATCGGCAGGGGACTGGCTCATGCACGCCCTTCAAACACCAAAATCTGCTTGAGTCACTTATTTAAAATGGTGTAATATTTGCACGTAAGCTATACACGCACTCCAACACACTTCAAATCATCTCTAGAATGCTTAAAACATCTGTTGTTGTCATTTAGTTGCCAAGTCATAGCCAACTCTTTTGTGAATCCATGGATGGTAACCTACCAGGCCCCTCTGTCCATGGGATTTCCCAGGCAAGATTACTGGAGTGGGTAGCCGTGCCCTTCGCCAGGGCATCCTCCCGACCCAGGGACTGAACCTGCATCCCCTGCATCACCAGGTGTGTTCTTTACCACTGAGCCACCAGGGAGGCCCATTGGAACACCTAATACAATGCAAATACCGCATAATTCATCGCAAATTCCATATAAATGCTATGCAAACGGTTGCCAGCACACAATATGCTCAAGTTTTACCTTTTGGACCTTTCTGGAATTTGCTTTTCTAATATTCTTGATCCAAGATTGGTTGAACCCACGGGTATGGAGGACTGAGTAATACACTCAGTATTCTGTGTGTAGAGGGGACAAGTCTGGCAGTGGGTAGATAGTCATGCAGTTGAAGGGGAGATGACAGTCTTGGGCAAGGACCGTGGAGACCAGACAGGAATGGATTTGGGACACAAGCTGGGAACCCAGCCAGTAGGCTGGTCTTGTTTGCTCCTGCTCAGAGCCGTCCCTGTGGTGGGGCCAGCAGAGGGCAGGCTCTGTCCTGGCAAGTACATGCTCAGTCCCTCAGGCATGTCTGACTCTTTGTGACCCCACAGACCATAGCCCACCAGGCTCCTCTGTCCATGGGAATCTCCAGGCAAGAATAGCAGAGCGGGTTGCCGTGTCCTCCAGGGGATCTTCCCAACCCAGGGATGGAACTTGTGTCTCCTGCATCTCCTACACTGCAGGCAGGGATGCCCCAGGTCATCAACACACCCAGAACTTTCTTCAGCACTGGGTGACTCCGTGTGTGTCCCCAGCCCTCACCCACTTCACTGAGGCCCCAACTTGACTTAGCTGTCACCCCCACACACACCCTTGTCCAAGCAGATGCAGCATCCATGGAAACACCACTGGGCATCATGCAGCTGGGCCAGCCCCTGGCTAGGTTCATGTCCCTTCCCCTTCTGTGGTCACCCCCACCCACAGTCTGTGCTCCCCATGTCAGGCAGAGTGGCAGCCCCAAGCCCCCATCACCCCAACTCCTGTTAGCTAGAGAAAAGGAGTGCTCACTCCCTTTCGCATCAAAGAAGTGCCTGTCTAGATCCCTCATCAGGGCACACACTGCTGGCTCAGCCCAGCCACACGTAAGAATTCCATGTATCCAGGCTAACCTCGAAAGAGAAAAGATCAATAATCCAATACCGCACACCCACCCCCGCCCCAGTGGGGAAGAGAACACCACGTTCAGGCAAGTCTGTGCTGCACATCTGCACCCCCCAGAGCCCACAGAGAAGCAGAGCACGGACGTGGCTCTAAAGCATGTTTGTTGAATGAACGAAGGAGTGTCTGCATTGCCAGCTTGCAGGATTCCCATCCGACACGAAGGCAGCCGAGGACACGGCCAGCTCTGGAAACCTCTGCTTCCTCAGACTCCTCCCCACCACCACCAGCCCCAACCCCTGCCACTGCTGCTCCAAACCACAGCCCAACCCCATCTGGATGAGCTCAGAGGGGACCCACCCAAACGCCGGCTCTCGAACAAAACAGAAAACAGCATCGCCAGCTCGGCTCCTGCATGGCTGAGTGATAAATGCAGGCAAATCCCACCACGTTTCGCTGCACAAACCACAGGTGGTGGCTTAGTCGCTAAGTCCTGTCTGACTCTTTCAGCCTCATGGACTGTAGCCCACTAGGTTCTTCTGTCCACTGAATTCCCCAGGCAAGAATACTGGAGTGGGTTGTCATTTCCTTCTCCAGGGGATCTTCCCGACCCAGAGATTGAACCCTCATCTCCAGCACTGCCAGCAGCCTCTTTACCACTGAGCCACCAGGGGAGGAACCACAGACTCATCAAGAATTTCAGAAATGAGTATTAATGACAGTTTTATTTAATTGGGGAGGAGAGTGATCAGACTAATGAAGTGGCTGTGGGGACAGTCTCGGTATTTCTCCAACAAACATAACCGCCTCGGGACAGGGAGGGGAGGAAGGAGAGAGATCACTGGTGAAAACCCACCAAGCTTTACCAGAGCTGCAGGGTCAGTGCCCTGTGCTGCCTCCCTGGAGGAAAACAGAGGGATTTGTTGTTGGAACTTCCACATGTACCTCATAAGCTACCTGGCTGCCACTGCGCATCATAAAAGTCACAGGATGATGGCTGGAAGCTTCAACCGAGGCATCAGATTATTTCCAGGAAAACAAACTGAGTTGTGAAACCTACCACAAAGCTGAACTTTCAGTGTCAGAATCCGTTAGATGACTCCTCCATGGGGAGGGTCTAAATGGAATTATAAGAGCGTTGGTCACTCAGTCATGTCAGAACATTTGCGACCCTATGACCTGTAGCCTGCCAGGCTCCTCTGTCCAAAGTTGAACAATAAAGGGTGGATTTATGAGACTGTCTCTAAAGAGAAGAACTCATGAATTCGATCAGGACCCCAGGCAGGAGGGCTGCTCCAGCCAGCCTGGTAGCGGCAACCCAGTGGCAGAGGGCAGGGATGGAACTGATAAGACCCCTGCAGGTGACAGCTTGTGAGCTGGTGTTTATTCCTTGGGCTAAGCTCTCGTGGCTGTGTCTGAAGGGCTCAGGGCTGCACCTGGACAGAAACATCACCTCTTCTCTCTGAGGGTCAAGGGGGTATGAATCATGGGGCTTCCCTGGTGATCCAGTGGTTAAGATTCCATCCACACTGCCAATGCACCGGGCACAGGCTTGATCCCTGGTCAGGGAACCAAGATCCCATATGACATGGCATAGCCCATAAAGGGCAGTGGTGGGGATGGGGCTGTCAGAATCTGCACCAGGAAAGAGGCCAGCTGGGTTATCTCAAAGGCATCCTGCCCACGTGGCCTTTCACAGAGGAGTCACTTGAACAGCAGGTCAACACCCCGAATGTGGGAGGTGGGGGATGACAACATCTTGTAGATTTTTGAGCAATAGCAAAAGCCATGGGGCTTCCCACGTGGCACCACTGGTAAAGAACCCATATGCCAATACAGGAGAGATATAAGAGATCTGGGTTCAATCCCTGGGTCTGGAAGATCCCCTGGAGGAAGGCATGGCAACCCACTCCAGTATTCTTGCCTGGAGAATCCCATGGACAGAGAAGCCTGGCAGGCTACAGTCCATGGGGTCTCACAGAGTCGGACACTACTGAAGGGACTTAGCACACATGCACAAAAGCAACCCCACTATTTGGAACACAGAGCTGGTCCCTGGAGGGAAGGTAGGTCACTTTGCCTAAGGAGCCAGAGGTCTCTGGGGACACAGGGAGTTGGCACCCCCATCGTGAGCTGCAAAGTCTCAGAGCTCTCTGCAGTAGACCTGGGTGGTCCAGTCAAGGTCAGTGGCAGAGAAAGGAAGTGTGGCCTAGAAGCATCCCTGCCTTGACGGAGGGGATGTCTAGGTTGAAACCCCTGAAGCCAATGACCTATGGAAGACAAGGACTGAATTAAGGGTGGAGGGCTGGTGTTTGCTAAGACCCAACCTTTTGGGAAAGAGCATGAGAATGAATGAGAAATAACAGGATAATAAATCTGAGCGTTGGGAACATGGAAGCTGGAGTCGGGTAAAGGGATGATCAATTGAAAAGAACATATGTGTGATGTGACTGCATGGTGTCTTGAGTTGTGAACAAGTCATGCCAATAACGGGCCAATATGTAGATGCATCCAGCCAGAGTTTCCATCAATCCCACAAAATCCACCAGGACCCATGGACTCAGATCCTGGAAGATAGTAAGCCAGGCCTGAAGGGAGAGAATAAGATGATAACCCAGGGTTTTAGCTGAGCTGGGCAAACACCTGCCACTCACTCCTCCCCCACCCAAGCTGGCTCTGCTCTCAAAGGCCTCAGCCCAGTGATCTGCGGGGAGGGAAGTGGGCAGGCCCAGGAGAAAGAACTGGAAAGACACGAACCAGCTGGAGGCACTGAATCTCAGCAGTTTTCTCAGGAAAAGCCATAAAACTAAACACAGAGAGTTCAAACAGGCCTTTCCATCCATGTTTAACTAGAACTGCAGGCAGTGAGGACCAAAGCTTTGCCTAGTCCTTATTCCCAGGGCGTCTGTGTAGTGATTTCAAAAACACAGAATGAGACGCAGTATCTCCTCTGCCCAGGTGTAGCCAGAATGCCCCACGGGAAGATGCTACGTGGTTAAGATTCACTTAGAGATGAGAGGAGCCTGGTACCCATGGTCTCTCCAGGACCACACTGTCAGCACACAAGAGATGTTCTGTGTTCAGCAAACTGGCTAGTTAAGTGATGGGCTTCTACACGCATCACTTATGTAGAATGAGTGGTCCAATTCCAATGTAGGATTACTGGTCTTCTGTTTCTTTTCAGTGTGATTGGGACACACAGCAGGCGATACACGCTAAATTATCCAGCATTCACGTCTGGCCACAAAACAAGCGGGAGAGCACTGTTCCATGGAAGGGGGAGGACCACGGTTCCTAGGGAAGCAGGCTGACATCCTGCATCCTAGCCCTGAGGCACAACTGAGCAGGCTCCTCTGTGGAGGAGAGACAAGGTGTGCTGAGCATGTATCTGCCTCTATGACCCATTACACTAATCAGAATGAAAGGTCTGGGCACAGAAATCTCACAGCTTAGAGAAGTCTGCCCACCCCAGAATGATGGATGTCAACTCAGCAACCTGGTCACCCTCCCTGAGTGTTTCAGTAGCCCTACTGAATTACTAGACTCGTAAACTACACTTTGTGGTAGACAAGACAATGCCCCCTCCCCCAAAGAGATCATATTCCAATCCCCAGAATCTGGGAATGCTATTTTACAGGGGAAGGGGCCTTGCAAGTGGTGTGTGCTCAGTCACTCAGTCGTGTCTGATTCTTTGTGACCCCATGGACTGCAGTCCATCCAGCTCCTCTGTCCATGGGATTCTCCAGGCACTAATACTGGAGTGGATTGCCATTTCCTCCTCCAGGGGATCTTCCCAACCCAGGGATTGAACCCAGGTCTCCTGCATTGAAGGCAGGTTCTTTACCACCTGAGCTATCAGGGAAGTCCTTTGCAAGTGAGGTTAAGTTAAAATTCTTGAGATGGGGAGGTTATCCTAGATGTTCTGTAAGGACCTGGCATGATCCCCAGGGTCCTTATAAGAGGGAAGGAGGAGGGGCAGAGACAGAGGAGACATGACGACGGAAGCCGAGGTCAAAGAGAGAGGTTTGAACATGCCGTGCTGCTAGTTCTGGAAGCAGAAGGGAGAGATGAGCCAAAGAATGCCAGGGTCTCTAGAAGCTGCAAGGAAACAGAGCTCCCCTGGAGCCTCCAGAAGGAATGCAGACCTGTTGGCATCTTGATTTCAGTCCAAGGGGATCAATATTAGAGTATAAGATGATAAAGTGTGCATGTATTTCATTTGTCTATTTTTTTTATTGAAGAATGATTGCTTTACAATGTTGTGATATTAAACAGTTTCTGCCTTACAACAGAGTGCATCAACTATATGTAGACATATATCCCCTCCCTCTTGGACCTCCCTCCCACCCCTCTATCTCACCTGTCTAGGTCATCACAGGGCACCAAGCTGAGCTCCGTGTGCTACAAGCAGCTTCCCACTAGCTGTCTATTTCACACACCGTAGTGTATACATGTCAGCGCTCCCCTCTCAATTTGCCCCACCCTCTCCTCCCCGCCCGCTGCGTCCCTACATCTGTGTCTCTATTCTCGCCCTGCAAACAGGTTCATCTGCATAGATAAAGCAGATGTGGCACATAAATACCATGGAATATTAACTCAGACTTAAAAAGAAACAAAACGGAGTCATTCGTAGAGCTGTGGATGGACCTAGCGTCTGTCATATAGAAGAAGTAAGTCAGAAAGAGAAAAACAAATACTGTACATTAGGTTGTGCAGTTTTCAACCACTAGTTTTGTGGTGTTTTGTTACATCAGCAGTAGGAAACTAAACACATCCTTCTTCTGGAGAAAACGGTGGGTACATTTGAGGATTTAAAAATGTTTAACTTGCACGTGGCCAAAATAGTCAAAATGAAACATAACAGAAAAGGAGTTAACACTGTGAGAGGCTGACAGCCTTTAGAAGTCAATAAGGAAACAAAGAATATAAGCAATAAAAATGCAAATCGCTGATTCAATAGGACCAGGTGTCTGGCCTCACTCATAATCAAAGAAATGCAAATAAAAATACAACAAGAACAGCATGAGACTTCTTGCCATGAGAATTTGCAATCATGTGGGGAAATAGGTGCCTCTTCTGGACAATACAAATTGTTACAAGGTTTCTGAAGGGCGTTTTGTATACCAAATGTGTGTGTTAATGTGTATCAAATGTTAAAATGTGTATCAGGCCAAAAGTTGTCAACGCAGCCTTAGAAGAACCAAGCTGGGGGCCCTGAGCCCATCTCAGGATCTCTCAGGAATCTGCAGCAGTTAGGAGAGCGAGGTATTGGCACAGAATACACAGTGAAGTAGGGGCACAGTCCGGAAACAGAACTGCATGTAACAGTGAACCGATTTATGACAAAGGTGACACCGCAGTGTAAAAAACAGGGGGGGGGGGGGGCATAGCTTTTCAACAACTAGAGCGAGGTAAATTAGATAGCCACCTGGGAAAAATAAATCTTGACCTCTCCTTCATAGCACACAGAAACCATTACAGAAGGACTAGATGTAAAGGTGAGAGAGAAAACAATAGAACTTTCACGTAGCTCAGAGAACTATCTTCATGACCTTGGGTGAGGCGACATTCCTTGACCAGGACACAAAAAGCATGAAGCGTAAAAGGAGAGTTTGATGACGTCAACCACACTAAAACTTCAAACTCCAGTTCACCAGGAGACAGCTTAAGAGTAAAAGGGCAAGATCCAGTCAGAAAAGATATCTGCAGTTCATATATTCAACGAATATCTCATACTCAAAATGTATAAAGAACACCTAAAATAATCACAAGGGGGACAAAGCAGACCTCCAATAGAAAAATAGGCAAAAGACTTGAATAATATGGACAAAATAAAGCATAGCACTATGGTCAATAAGTGTATAAAAAGCTGATTGACCGCATTAATCATTGTGCCTGTGCATGTGTGTGTGCGTGTGTGTGTGTGCGTGTGTGTGTGTGCGCGCGTGCGCGCTCAGTCACATGACACTTTGCAACCCCATGGACTGTAGTCTGACAGGTTCCTCTGTCCATGGGGATTCTCCAGGCAAGAATACTAGAGTGGGTCACCATTTCCTTCTCCAGGAGATCTTCCCAACCCAGGAATTAGTCATTAGGGGACAGTAAATAAAGACCAAAATGAGACACTGTTAACCAACAGAATAGTTAACCTGGAAACAGCAGACAATGCCAAGTGCTGGCAGCTGGAATTCTCACACTGATGGAAGAGTGGAAACCAGCAATCCACTTTGGGGAACTGGTTTGGCATTTGCCTATTCAAGGAACATATGCACACCCTATGACCTAGCAGTTCCTCTCCTAAGCTTGTGCCAGGCAGAAATGTCTGTATACAGTCACCAAATGGCCCAGACATCTTTAAGCAGCACTATTTGTAATATCGCAAATGGTCTGATGGGGAAATCCCTGAGGGGTGCTCTGGGATGCTGGTCATGCTCAGTTTTTTGATGGGAGGAGATGATTTCATGAGTGTGTTTGCTCTGCCAGTGTCACACTGCACACATCTGTGTGTGCTTTTCTGTAAGTCCATTATTACTTGAGTAAGACATCTGCTTTTCAAACCGGGAGGCAATGAGAAGTTTGCTCTGAATAATCTGAACTCCCAGCTTTCACATTTGGATTCCTTGATTCTATTTGCTCCCTTGGCAAGGAAATGGAGATCTAGCTCAAACATCCCAAAAGAAATTTTCAAAGAAGAGTAATGAGTAGACATTAAGCAGGGCAATTTTACTTGTTAAGAACTTATCCTAAAGAGATAACTGAACTAGAGCACAGAAGGCCCATTATAGAGTTGTTTATAATCATGAACACATGCAATGAACTAAATAGACAACAGTGGAAGACAACATGGCTATCATGCAGCCATGAAAATGATTAATGTATCGCTATTGGCATGAAAACAAACATTCAAAAGTGGACACCACAACACAAGCACGGCCTCATGACAGGAAGCTGTGTGCAGAGCAAAAACGTTTACCCAGAAGCTCCTGCAGGAAGCTCATTCATATTGGTGTTCATACTGGGGGACTTTCAAATGATACTGAGCTATGTGTGGGTGTGTGCATGTATGTGTATGTGTGTGCACATGTGTGTCTACATGCTTGCACGTGTATGTGTGCAGACACGTGTGGGTACATGTGTGTTTTTTAATAGCCATGTGTAGGCACCATGGTGTGCAAGGCAGTCTGCAGACCAGGAATAACCTAGATCCCTAGTGCACCAAAAAATGACCCTAGGAAGAAAATAAAACTTTTGTTTCATGCCAGATAAAACTATTTTATCCTCCACAATAAACCCTAGAGAAATAACAGCTGCATGCCATGACCCCAGCCAGGAGAGTTCATTTCTTACAATAATATCAGCCCACTTCTGTGCCTCTCTCTTCAATCTTGTTCTGAATATTAAAATTTAAGAAGCATAGAAAAGCGACTATTTTTAATAGTACAAAGTGGGAAATGACCAAATCCATTCATCATGGAGAAATAAACTGGGTGGACTATTACACCACCCTGAGAACAACCTGGCCATTGCTGCTGCTGCAACAACACACCAGGGAGTCTCTGGGGGTCTCTGGCACTATCTGGAGATGTATTTGGTTGTCACTACTTGGGGGAGGCGGTTACTGGCATTGCATGGGTAGAGGCCAGGGAAGCTGCTCAGGTGCACGTGATGCCTCACTTCAATAGTTCTGCACACAAGAAGCCCTGTCTGACACACATCTCATCAAAGTGATGCTGACCATCTCAAGTGCCCAAGCACATCTGAGCCACGGTTCTGTGCGGTGGGGACATTAATGCCGGAGCTCGGTGTCCCTCGGGACCCACCTGGAGTCCATCCCCAGAGGTTCTTGATTCAAATGCCCTGGCTGATGAGACACATATGCCGACTCTGGTCAAGGTGCCCCCAAGACTCTTCAGGGAGGAAATCTGTCCTGCTCAGATGGGAAAGCTTAGTAAAACTGGGGGACACGGGGACAGGCTGAGGCGATGACTGAGTCCTCTGTCCTCTCACAGTGCCCAGGGTCAGAGGCCAAGCTGGGCTCACAAATGTCCTGATCCAACTTGCCCTCTGCACCCTGACATTCAGACTAACTGACGGTACCTGAGGAACCTGGAAGTGGACTGAATGGCATGGTTATGTGTCCCGGAAACACAGACCTGGGCCCCTGGTGGGTCACCCTCTTGCATGCCTGGGCTTAACTAAGTGTCCTCCACAAGACCCCTAGGACAGGCCTGTGGCCACTGTCCCTTGGAGACCCCGTGGAGCCCCTGATCTGTGCCAGGAAAAGATGCCAGCCACATCAGACTTGTCCCTGCTGCTGCAATAAAGTGCATCAGCTCCAAGCCACATGTCTCTCGGTGATGATGGGGACAGTCCCCCAGCCCCCACGTTTCCACTGAGCCCCGCTCACCCCCACTTTGCCCGCTGGCATGGGCCTCCACAAAAAAATTTCCCATCGGACAAATCATTTTAACTTAAAAAAGCATGCCTCCAAAAACATCCTCAGAAATGTAAAAGCAACCTTCAAAAGAAAAACCTCCAAAACCCTGGAGAACGCTTGGCTGAGACAAGCCTCAATTATCGTCCTCGGTTGGTTTGATAAAAATTCCTCTCCGCCTCGCCTCTGGATGACAGTCTTCACTCAGAAAACTTTCTTTTTTAAAAATAACTACAGTAACCCACTATTAAAATGGGGATTGCATTTTAATCCACCCTTTCTTTTTCTCTGGTTTCCAAACTGGCACCTTCCTGATTTCAGAGAAGGAAAAAAAAAAATGTAAACCTCTACAAAATGTCCAGCAGCTGCAGCAAGTCCAGCAGAAGCTGGAATTCAAGCTCCACCAAGAAAGAGAACATGTATTTTTGGAGGATTAAGTCCCCCACCATCTCACTCCCTTAATGCACACCACTTTCTGAACCAATCCAGTGACAAGAAGGTGTCGAGAACCAGGGAGAGACAGTGTCACCGGGAGCCCCTGACCAGAGTCTTCTAGAATAAAGGGATGCTTATCCAAACATCTCTCCTTAGCTGCTGGAGTCTGGAAGGGTGGTGTTCTTAAAGAAAAAAAAAAAATGTTTTCAAAAAGCACAGCAACACTCAGCTGTATCTGGTGTTGTTTCTCCAGCCACACCTGAAGGCCAGTGGCTTTTTGTTGGTTTTTTAATTAGAGGATAATTACTTTACAATATTGTTATGGGTCTGGCCATACATCTACATGAATCGGCATTAGGTACACATATGTCCCCTCCCTCTCAAATCCCCCTCCCACCTCCTTCCCCATCATACCCCTCTAGGTTGTCCAAAGCCCTGGCTTTGGGTTCCCTGCATCATACATAGAACACCCTTTGAAGCCAACCCCCATCTCCCTCCAGCCAGGCCCCGGGTTACACAGCACAGCTCAGGCAGAGCTGTCTGCACCTGCTTCCCACCCACACCTTCCGGAGCCTCTATGCTGGAGGGCAGGAACACTCTATCTCTATGGGGCGGCTAGTTCCAGGCTCTGCTGCTCCCCACACTGCTATTCATCTGGGTCATGTGGGTGATAACCGGAGTGAGATATTTAATCTGTGAGACCTATTCTATATCACCTGTGGTTGACAGCTCTTAATGCTGCATTTTCTGAAATTAATTAAACACAGACATGCAGATCACCAGAGCAGCCAGGAAGAAGGAATCTGGCCAGCAGCATGCATTCTCAAAGTGACTTCATGTGTAGAGACTGAGCTCTTCCCATTGTCTCTGTTATTTGTCACTCCACTGCCCCAGAACAGCCAGAGGCCATGACAGGGGAGGGAGGGGAGCAGCCTGGGGTCTATTTGCAAGTAGACACACACTTTCCCAACAGCCTAGAATAGAGGCGGTACCTCTCACAACAGGAAAATGCACAAGGTCTTTCCCTCTAACAAACCGCTTACAAAATACTGGAAACAACTCAAATACCCATATGCAAGACAGGAGTTGATAAGCACAGGATGGTTGAATAAAGCCACACAACAGAGTACTACGCAGTGGAAAGAAAAAAAAAGACGTGGACAATCTCCATGAACTGGTTTAGAGTTATTTCCAGGGTAAACTGTGAAGTGAAAAAGCGATCTAGTGGTTAAGAATCTGCCTGCCAATGCAGGGAACACAGGTTCGATCCCTGGTCCGGGAACTAAGAGTCCACATGCCGCAGAGCAACTAAGCCCTTGTGTCACAACTACTGAAGCCAGCACATCCTAGAGCCTGCGCTCTGCAATAAAAGAAGCCACTGCAACGAGAAGCTCAAACACAGCAACGAAGGGGAGCCCCTACTGGCCACAACTAAAGAAAGCCCACACACAGCAAGGAAGACCCTATGCAGCCAAACACAAACAAACAAAGCTTTTGTAAAAATTGTGACGTTCAATAGAGTTTTTAATATTAGGAGCTTGAGATTAACATATACACAACATATACACACTATTATATATAAAATAATCAACAAGGACCTACTGTATAGCACAAGAAACTATACCTAATATAAGTATTCTTGCCTGGAAAATTCCATGGACAGAGGAACCTTGTGGGCTACTGTCCATGGGGTCATAAAGAGTTGGACACAACTGAGCAACTAACAGATTAACAGACAGATATTATATACACACACACACATATATATATATATATACACACACACATATATCAGTTCAGTTGCTCAGTCGTGTCCAACTCTTTGCAACCCCACGGACAGCAGCATGCCAAGCTTCTCTGTTCATCACCAACTCCTGGAGCGATATATATATATAGTGAAAAAGTTGGCTTAAAGCTCAACATTCAGAAAACGAAGATCATGGCATCTGGTCCCATCACTTCATGGGAAATAGATGGGGAAACACTGGAAACAGTGTCAGACTTTATTTTTTTGGGCTCCAAAATCACTGCAGATGGTGACTGCAGCCATGAAATTAAAAGACACTTACTCCTTGGAAGGAAAGTTATGACCAACCTAGATAGCGTATTCAAAAGCAGAGACATTACTTTGCCAACAAAGGTCCATCTAGTCAAGGCTATGGTTTTTCCAGTGGTCATGTATGGATGTGAGAGTTGGACTGTGAAGAAGGCTGAGCACCAAAGAATTGATGCTTTTGAACTGTGGTGTTGGAGAAGACTCTTGAGAGTCCCTTGGACTGCAAGGAGATCCAACCAGTCCATTCTGAAGGAGATCAGCCCTGGGATTTCTGTGGAAGGAATGATGCTAAAGCTGAAACTCCAGTCCTTTGGCCACCTCATGCGAAGAGCTGACTCACTGGAAAAGACTCTGATGCTGGGAGGGATTGGGGGCAGGAGGAGAAGGGGACGACAAAGGATGAGATGGCTGGATGGCATCACTGACTCGATGGACGTGAGTCTGAGTGAACTCCGGGAGTTTGTGATGGACAGGGAGGCCTGGCGTGCTGCGATTCATGGGGTCGCAAAGAGTCGGACACGACTGAGCTGATAGTCACTTTGCTGCATACCTGAAGCTAACACAACATTGTAAATCAGTATACTTCAATATAAAATAATTTCTTTTAAACAAAGAGCTTTATGGCATGCTATCCTTCATGGAATGAAGAGGAGATACGAGAAAACATACGTGCACCTGTTTGTTCAGCACCAATGGCACACAGGAAGGAGAAACCGGAAGCTAAGAGAACTGCTCACCTAGAGCGTGTGGTGGGATGGAGTGGCAGGCGCAGAGGAGGCGTAGGGCAGAGAAGGGTGTCACTCCTCCGAGCGCACCTGCTCGTGGAGACCTAACCCTTAGGACTGTGGTAACATCCCGCATACTTCCCAAATAAATCAGTAGCTAAAATCAGCCGGAACGGGGCACAGCCATCACAGAATACGAACAAGCACAGATGAATCTAACTGGATCACAAATGATTAAATCACTTGAAGGGAACAGGCAAGAAAGAAACGAACCTAGGTAACTTTATAAAAGAGAATTTCAACTGTATAGTGTAAGCAAATGACAGAGAGAATAGAAACAAATACTGTCCTCTAGTTGGTACATTTGTTTCCCACAGGGGATGGGTTAGCAATCCCAGAACTACTGTGTATGTGTGAGGGGCTTACACAAATCAGTAAAAACACTGAGAATCATAACAGCCAGTTTTGGAGAATGAAGGATGTGAGAAAAGGCTCAATATGGAATCTAGAAAAACATACAGATGGATTAATATAAATACATAATATGATGCATGTGTTTGCTTGTTTAAGTACATGCATACATTTCCAAATTCTGTTCAGAGGATCAAGAAGCAATAACACTCCAGCAGAAACATATGCAGAGTACATCATGCAAAATACCAAGCTGGAGGAATCACAAGCTGGAATCTAGATTGCCAGGAGAAATATCAACAATCTCAGCTATGCAGATGACACCACCCTAATGGTAGAAAGTGAAGAGGAACTAAACAGCCTCTTGATGAGGGTGAAAGAGGAGAGTGGAAAAGCTGGCTTAAAACTCAACATTCAAAAACCTAAGCTCATAGCATCCAGACCCATCGGTTCATGGCAAATAGGTAGATAATAAGTGGCAACAGTGGCAAATATTATCTTCTTGGGCTCTAAAATCACGGCAGACAGTGACTGCAGCCACAAAATTAAAAGACACTTGCTCCTTGGAAGAAACGCTATGACAAACCTAGAGAGCATATTAAAAAACAAAAACATCACTTTGCTGACAAAGGCTATGGCTCTTCCAGTAGTCATGTATGGATATGAGAGTTAGACCATAAAGAAGGAGCATCAAAGAATTGATGCCTTTGAATTATGGTGTTGGAGAAGACTCTTGAGAATTCCTTGGACAGAAAGGAGTTCAAACCAGTCAGTCAATCCTAAAAGAAATCAACCCTGAATATTCACTGGAAGAAGGACTGATGCTAAAGCTGAAGCTCCAATCTTTCAGCCACCTGACGTGAAGAGCCGACTCATTAGAAAAGACCCTGATGTTGGGAAAGACTGAAGGCAAAAGGAGAAGGGGGTGGCAGAGGATTAAATGGTTAGACAGTATCACTGACTCAGTGTACAGGAATCTGAGCAAACACTGGGAGAAAGTGAAGGACAGGAAAGCCTGGTGTGTTTCAGTCCACGAGGTTGCAAAGAGTTGGACATGACTTAGTAACTGAACAACAACAACAGAAATGAGCGCACGTGGCACCCAGAGCCTGGTTTCTAAACACTACTCTCCAAGAAAATGAACCAGGGCTCCATGGAGATATGGTGGGTTCCATGAGCCTAGAACATCTCTAGTGCTAGAAAGTTAGGAAAGACTCAAAAATGATGAGGACATATCAAAAGGACACAGAAGCCAGCTGGAAAAGGCCCCCAAAGGTCAAAGCTGGGACAATTTAAACAACAAAATAAGTAATGATAGTATTGGATTATAGCTTATTGAGCAAAAATAAGTATCTAAAATATATTGATATAAATAAGTAATTCAGTGAGGTGCCCTTGTATTAAAATTCCAATTAATAAATGTAGAAAGAATGATGGACATAGAAAATCAACCTTTGGCAAACACTACAGTAATAACTTGCAGGTAATAACCATCACTGGATGCTAAAATTCATGGAGAAAGTATCATGAGATATAAAACAGCTGTGTAGTGTCATGGTACCTCTCTGACAAGAGATTATGATTTGCAAAGGGAAAATGATAACTTCAAAGTGGATAAACTAGGAAAACACCCTCCTCAACCAAGCAATCAAAGTGAGCATCACTGGTGATAATGAATACCATCTTTAATGTCTGTATTTGAGCTGAATTGTGCCCCCAAAATCCCTGTGTTGGAGACCTAGGCCCGAGGACCACAGGATACAGGATGTTTGGGGCTGGTGCACTGGGATGACCCAGAGGGATGGTATGGGGAGGGACCTGGGAGGGGGGTTCAGGATTGGGAACATGTGTACACCCATGGTGGATTCATGTTGATGTATGGCAAAACCAATACAACATTGTAAAGTAATTAGCCTCTAATTAAAATAAATAAATTTAAATTTAAAAAAATAAAGAACTGTACCTTAAAATATTAACATTAGGATGAGCTGGGTATATGGGAACTCTGTCTTATTTTGCAATTTTCCCTTTTTTCCTTAAGTCTAAAATCATTTCAAATAAAAATCTAAAAAAAAAAAATCACAGGGGTTGTCAACTGGTGATCAGCTGACCCAATTCAACCCACAGATGTATTGTATTTTGGTTGAAAATGTTTAAAGCAAATTTGAATGAACTGCCAACAATACAAATCCAGAGATGCAATTTTACATCCAGATGTATGGCTTCCTTTCAAAACATCAGAAGTTGTGGCATTACCGCCGAGGAAGCCCCATCGCACGCCCCCATCCTCAGGACCAAAGGCCCTGGTGTCCCAGAGCTGAGTTCACACACTGCACGGCTCAGCCCAGGCAGTCAGACGGCTTGAGAGGGTATGGAATCCCAAGGGCACTTGGGTCCCAGCTCCCCACAGTGTGGAGTACAGGGCTTCCTTCAGAGCCCTAGTCCTCAAGCACCTGGGCATCCTGAGACTCAGAAGTCCAGGTGCTAGAATTCATCAGGGCTTCTGCTCTCACAGTCCCCAGCTTGGGGAGCTGCACTCCATCATTTAGATGCTACAGAGGTGCGGGTGCACGACCCCCCACAGGTGATCCTGGGGGAACTGCACCCACTAGCCTGCCACCCTCTGGCCCAGAACAGGCTCACGGTCCAGGCAGACGAACTTACATACCCTCCCTCCTGCTCTCTCCTGGGGCCTCCCGTGGTGACAAGGGGACATGCACAGAGAGGCGGTCCTCACTCAGCACCAGCACGGGGTCCCTAACCGGCCCGGACCACCCTTGGGTGGAGCTCCTCCAGTCCTGCGAGCTGCAAGGTGCCCTTCTGGAAAACTCTCTCTTTGCTAAAGTCAGCCGAAGCTGGAGTCTGTTCCTGTGTTGCAGACTATGAACTGAACACACGCTAACTACTTCCTAGGTGGGTGTCATTATCCCAGCTTACTAAGGATGAAACAGAGGCAGGGAGGCTAACACCCCATTGGGGAGCACACAGCTGTATTTGTTGAGTCAGTGTATGAGCCAATGAATAAACATCATCTCAGAGGACAAATTATACCTGTGATAGTTTTGTGATGCAGATTTTCTTACTATCTCCTAGATTACTTACCTCTCTTACCCTGAAATGACTTCGGCTAGGCAATACCAGCCCCTTCCACATGAGGCTCACACTGTGAATTGCGATGGCAGCCACACTTTCCCCAGTATCTGGGCTGGTCACTGTGGTCCCCATCCCGCCTGGGTCTCCTCCCCCGTGGTGGCTGCAGCAGCTCCCGCTGAGAGGCACACAGCAGCCTCGGGTCAGAGGCAGGCAGACCCAGCACAGTCTGGCTCTGTCCACAGCCCCGTCACTGGTCCTCCAGGAAATGGTATCAGATATAAAGAGGGACAGACCCTCCATTTTGACCACTTCCCAGAGTCCTACTACTGGAACATCACCAATATTGGGCTCAATCTCTTCCAAACTTTATGACAAGCCTGATGGATGGACGGCCTGTCTTTGGGACTTACAGTCAGATGGATTGAAAGCCAATAGATGAGTGAATTTTAGACAACAGCCATTGAAACTGACAGCACTTAGTGCTTCAAGACACTGACTTTTGGTTTTCTAATTCTCAAAGTTTCCAAAGAATCTGCTTCTCTCAGTCTGTTTCTTTCTGAGGTTAACAAAGGTCTCATCTTCACTGGGGATGCAAGAGATGTGGGTTTGATCCCTGAGTTGGGAAGATTCCCTGGAGAAGGAAATGGTAACTCATTCCAGTATTCTTGCCTGGGAGATCCCATGGACAGAGGAGCCTGGTGGGCAGCAGTCCATGGGGTCACAGAGTTGGACATGACTAAGTGACTGAGCATGCACGCACACATCTTCATTGACCAAGGAAAACCGACCATTCCATCTTGATTCTCAAATAAAGGTTCTGATTAGCGGCTAAGAGCAATTCTAACTGGCCAGAGAGCTGCCATTTCTGAAGCATCTTTTAGGCAGGGGACTCTGGCTCTTGCCCCAGAATTGACTACAGCAAGGAGATGCCCTCAGTAACGTCTCGAGGGTGGTGTACATCTGCTCCCCATTTCCATCCCCCTCAACTGGACTGTCTATTTCAACAGCCTGTGTGCCAGCTACCTGGCCATATGCTCTGAGCTGGGAAGGTAACAGCCCTGCAGGCTCCCCACGCCAGACAGGACACTCAGAGGAGCCGCAGGAACATATCAGCAGAGACCTGCAAATCAGCACAACTGGCATCGGCCAAAGGATGGATCAGAATCTGGACTGTTTGATGGTTTGGGGAGCAAGGAATGTGAAGTAAGAATACACTGTGATGGTTTGAGGATGGGCTCTGATGATACACACTCTGGGTACCAGGCATGCCTGACACATCTACTCTGAACAAGGTGTGGAGCAGGCGCCCAGGCTACACTGGCCATCATGGTCTACCTGACCCAGGTCCCCACCCACAGGCAACACAGAACACTTGGTGAGCACTGGGGTCTCCAAACAAGGCCCCTTGATACCAGGGCAGTGGATTCTGGTTTATTTCACTGTACCCGTGACTGACTGGAGTTGGTTTCCTAAAAAAGAAAAAATAGTGACAACATTGTTTTAATGTAAAGAATCAAGTGGCATGACATTAAAGAGAATGAAATAATGCCATTTGTAGCAACACAGATAGACCTAGAGATTGTCATACTGTGTGAAGTAAGTCAGACAGAGAAGGGGAAATATTGCATGAAATCCCTTATATGGGAAAGCTAAAAAGAAACTGTACAAATAAACTCATTTACAAAACAGAAAGAGACTCACAGACTTAGAGAATGAACTTATGGTTGCTGGGGGCAAGGGGGCGGAGAAGGATGGGAGAAAGGGATAGTTAGGGAGTTTGGGATGGACATGTACACACCGCTGTATTTAAAATGGATAATCAACAAGGACCTACTGTATAGCACAGGGAACTCTGCTCAATGTTAGGTGGCAGCCTGGATGGGAGGGGAGTTTGGGGGAGGATGGATACCTGTATATGTATGGCTGAGTCCCTTTGCTGCCCATTTGAAGCTGTCACATTGTTAATCAGCTGTATTCCAGTGTAAAATAAAATTTTAAAAAGTACTGTGTGGCTTGAAATAAACTGATGGCAAAACATCACAAAAGATATTGGCTGAGCAGGACACCAGCCGGCAGGGACAGCTGACTCTGGCAACATGTGAGTTTTTGTCTCATTGGTTGAAAAGTCTCTCTGGGAAAACTCTAGAATGAAACTCGCTCTAAAAGTACAGTTTGGATCAGGCAGCATCGCAGGGGTGTTCTGGGACGTGGCCCGGAACCAGAGCCCCTCAGATGCACAGGCATCAGGAAATGCCAAGGGCATCCCCACAACCTGACGATGGGGGGTCTGTTTATGGCCTTGCTGACTTGCTGGGAGCTAGTAAAGAGAGGGTTCTGTGGATCAGAACATGGGCATCCCGTTTTGAAGGAGAGGAAAAGTGAGAGAGGGGAAGGATGCGAGGTCCTGAGGGTGCCCAAGGGTCTTGGACACCATCTGACTCAGAAAGGGACTGGGAGGGAGCCGAGATAAATAAACAAAATCCCTTCTACTCTTCAAATCCAGGTTCACACCAGCCTGATCTAACAAGGATGGTAGTTGTGGGAGCTGTGGGTGTGTGTGTGTGTCTGTGTGTGCATGTGTGTGTCTATATATGCTGGGTCTGCACTTGTGCGTGTATCTGTATGTGAGTGTGTGTACTGGGGTGTGTGTGTATGCATGTGTGTCTGTATGTGTGCTACATAAGAGTGTGTGCATATATGTGTGTTTAGGTGTGTATACTGTGTATGTGTGTGTGTCTGTGTCTGCTGGATCTGGTTGTGCACATATTATTTGTGTGGCAGTGTGTGTCCTGGGGATGTGTGTGTGTGCACATGGACATCCATGCCCTGTGAACTCACGGGGGGTCCAGACACCAAGAAGCCCTGCATTCAGTCCTCTGTCCCCATCTCCCCTGCCCACTCAGCCTCCTGTCTCAGCTTCAGGACCTTGTCCCCAAGCCCCCAACTCCTCAGCCCCTGCAGCCCCAGCTCAGCCCACCCCCCGACATCTGCCAAGACTCACAGCCCCCTTTCCTAGGGCCACTTCAACCTCAAACCCACATCGCTTCCAAAATTGTTCAGAGCAAGCCTTCTCTGCTTTTATGCACTTGGATTACAGACTTGCAATACCTCCATGCCACATTATAAAACCCCCAACACCAGAAGCACTAAAAATGCCTCTGTTTCACACCAGAACCAAATTTCCAACACAGACTGAGCCTGCCGAGCTCATTTTGCCTAGTTAGCTGCCTCCTCTAAATGGCAGCCGGGGAAGAGCCTCTGGCCTGGGTGAGCACCCTCTCCATAGAAAGAGGAGCCACACAAATCAGGACAGAGCTACTTATATGGTGCTGCTGCCTCTGAGCTCAGCACTCGTTCAACAAATATTTTCTGAGCCAAAGCTCAATGCCAGGCATCAAGAGGAAGGAATAGATGATTCCAAATGGGGTCCAGGGCAGCTTCCCCGCAAATGCACAGGCTGGTTTAAGAGATGGTCAGTTTGAACGCTTATTTCGATTCCCACTCCTCTCTAGCTACCCTCCCTTTTACATATACTTTCTGTACATCCACAACTGCTGTGAGTTCAGCTACTGAGAGTCCTCAACGGCCAGAATTGCTGTTAGTAGATAAGAGCTTCCTGTCCAAGGTCACTCCCTTCCTATACAGCCCTCAGTCATGTACTGGACTAAAGGCGAGAGCCCCGAACTTTCAAGGGGACCATTCTGAAGGGCCATCCCAGCTTCAGAGCTCACCACAGGGTCACCTTCAGTCTTTGTTGAGAATGCATCACAGGCCGCCTTCTCCTTCTACTCAGCCTTCCTTCCTTTCCCATATAAGTCAAGCTTGCAATCCTTCTTGAATAAACTTCTTGCACACAAATGTCAAAAAAAAGAAGAAATGGTCAGTTTGCATAAATAGTAAGATGCGATCCTTGGAGGCGGCACTAGGGCTCAGCAAAGACGTTAAAGAGGGAGATGTGCGTCTTCCCTGGGGAGATCATGGAGGAGTCAGTAATGACTCCAGTGACCTTGACACGGGTGGGACTAGACCCGAGATGTGGAAGGCCTTCCAGATAACAGGAGAGGCACACACAAAGGCAGAGGCCCACCAGGCCCAGACTTCACGGGAGAGCGAGTGTTTCTGTTCCTCTGGACAGAGGTTCAAGCAGAAAGTCACACTGGAAAGGTCCACTCAAGACTGACCGTGTGGCCCGAAGTTGAAATGAGTCTTCAGGGAAACCTGAGTCACTGAAAGATTTTAAATAGCTGAATAAGACCACCTGGCATGTGTTTCTGGAAGATAAGCCTGGGAACTCGGGGAGAATAAAGTGGGGAGAACAGTCAGGAAGCTTCTAGCTCAGGCAGAACCAAACCAGCAATGAGACTCCGAACCAGGGGTGGGGCAGCGGGAGGGAGAAGGTGAGGGATGCTTGGAAAACAGGGTCACAGATGGTCCCACCAAGAGACCAAGAGCCAGGAGGGCACCAGGGCGCCAGACTCTGAGCAGAGAGAAGACGATACAGTGACAGGAGGTCACAGAGGACATGAAGGCTGGGGGGTAACGTGCCCACCTGCACACCTGGGTGGAGAAACCTGCCGGGGAACAGGAGTGATGCCATGGGGAGAGGTGGGTTTTGTGTCACCAGGAACATCAGTCCGGAAGTGGTGGCTGAAATCAAGGCAACCCCATGAATTCAGAGAGGTAAACGTTCCTGCAGACGGAGTTGGAGCAGGTGGCGCAGCAGAGGAGGGGCTGATACCAGAGAAAGGGCACCACCTGCAGGGGACATGTCCTGCAGACCCGAAAGTGGGAACCTCAGGGGCTGCAGGGGGTGGGGTAGGCTTTGACAGAGTGCAGGTGAGCAGAGGACTCTAGAGAGGCACTGCGTGCAGGCTAAGTCGCTTCAGTCGTGTCTGACTCTCCATTACCCTGTGGACGATAGCCCACCAGGCTCCTCTGTCCATGGGGATTCTCCAGGCAAGAGTACTGGAGGAATCTTCCCAACCCAGGGATGGAACCCGAGTCTCATATGTCTCCTGTATTAGCAGGTAGGTTCTTTACCACTAGCACCACCTGGGAAGTTCCTCTGAAGACATGTGAGACCATCTCTGCAGTGTGAAAATGTATATAGAAAGTGGAGATGGTAAAAATCAACCTAGTTCAAAGAAGAGAAGGGGAGATGGATGTTGAATAAGATCTCTGAAACATGGGATCCAGCGAAGCCACTTCTGCAAGTACATACCCAGAAGGACTGAAAGTAGGATCTGGGAGAAATGCTTGCACACACACACGTTCATGGCAGCATTACGCACAACAGCCTAAAGGTGGGAGCAACCCAAGTGTTCACTGATGGATGTATGGATGAGCAAAGCATGGTCCATCCACACCATAGACTAGGATTCGGCCTTAAAAAGAAGGACATTCTGGGGCTTCCCTGGCAGTCCAAATGGTTAAATTTCTGCACTTCTACTGCAGGGGGCGCAGGTTCAATCCCTGGTCTGGGAACTAGGATTCCGAAAGCTTCACAGCGAGGCCATAACAGAAAAAAAAAAAACAAAACAGAGGACATTCTGTTCTTTCTGTTCTGACTTTTGCTATCACACAGATGAACCTTGAGGACTTGATGCTCAGTGAAATAAGCCAGACACGAAGAGACAAATCCTCTCTGATTCTACTTACACGAAGGCCCCAGAGGAGTCAAAGCCATAGAGATGGAAAAGAAAACAGTGTGTGCCGGGCAGGGACGGAGGATAAGGAGGGGGAATTCGTGTTTAATGAGGACAGAGTTTGGGTTTTTGGAAATCAGGAGAGCTCTGGGGAGGGATGGTGGTGAAGGATGCGCACCAATGTGAAACGTGCTTAACACCACTGAACTGTACACTTAAAAATGGTCAAGATGGTGCAATTTATGTCATGTGTATTTTACCACAATTTTTTTAATGTTTTGTGATTTTTCATAAAGAAAGGAGAGAGACAGGGTGGGGGAACATTCTCAGGTGAAGACTGTTTGCAGGTGGATGAAGAGGACGAGAGGAAGGGGAAGGAGCAGGTGGCAGGGTGGGGGTGGCCGTGGATGGAGGGAAGGTTCCTGAAGAAAGGCTGGCTGTGGAGTAGAGAAGGAAGGAGTGATGAGAGGGACAGTGAGGAATCAGCAAGATCAGCGAGTTTAGCTCAGTCACTCAGTGCTATCTGACTCTTTGAGATGCCAGACTAGCACACCGGGCTTCTTTGTCCTTCACTAGCTCCTGGAATTCGCTCAAACTTATGTCCATTGAGTCGATGATGCCATCCAACCATCTCATCCTCTGTTGTCCCCTTCTCCTCCTGCCTTCAATCTTTCCCAGCATCACAGGCTTTTCCAGTGAGTCAGTTCTTTGCATCAGGTGGCCAAAGTATTCGAGCTTCAGCTTCAACATCAGTCCTTCCAGGGAATATTCAAGACTGATTTCCTTTAGGATGGACTGGTTGGATCTCCTTCCAGTCCAAGAGACTCTCAAGAGTCTTCTCCAACATCACAGTTCAAAAGCATCAATTCTTCGGCACTCAGCTTTCTTTATGGTCCAGCTGTCACATCCATACACGACTACTGGAAAAACCATAGCTTTGCTGCTGCTGCTAAGTCGCTTCAGTCGTGTCTGACTCTGTGCGACCCCATAGATGGCAGCCCACCAGGTTCCCCTGTCCCTGGGATTCTCCAGGCAAGAATACTGGAGTGGGTTGCCATTTCCTTCTCCTAGCTTTGACTAGACAGACCGTTGTTGGCAAAATAATGTCTCTGCTTTTTAATATGCTGTCTAGGTTGGTCATAGCTTTTCTTCAAAGGAGAAAGTGTCTTTTGATTTCATGGCTGCAATCACCATCTGCAGTGATTTTGGAGCCCAGGAAAATAAAGTATGTCACTGTTTCCATTGTTTACCATCTATTTGCCATGAAGTGATGGGACCGGATGCCATGATCTTAGTTTTTTGAATGTTGAGTTTCAAGCAAGCTTTTTCACTTTCCTCCTTCACTTTCATCAAGAGGCTCTTTAGTTCCTCTTCTCTTTCTGCCATAAGGGTGGTATCATCTGCATATCTGAGGTTATTGATATTTCTCCCGGCAATCTTGATTCCAACTTGTGCTTCATCCAGTCCGGCATTTCGCATGATGTACTCTGCATATAAATTAAATAAGCACGTTGACAATATACAACCTTGATGTACTCCTTTCGCAATTTGGAAGCAGTCCGTTGTTCCATGTCCAGTGCTAACTGTTGCTTCTTTACCTGAATACAGATTTCTCAGGAGGCAGATAAGGTGGTCTGGTATTTCCATCTCTTAAGAATTTTCCACAATTTGCTGTGACCCACACAGTCAAAGCCTTTAGCATAGTCAATGAAGCAGAAGTAGATGTTTTTCTCTTGCTTTTTCTATGATCTAACAGATGTTGGCAATTTGGTCTCTGGTTCCTCTGCCTTTTCTAAATCCAACTTGAACATCTGGAAGTTCTTGGTTCACGTACTGCTGAAGCGTAGCTTGGAGAATTTTGAGCATTACTTTGCTAGCGCGTGTGAGATGAGTGCAATTGTGCAGTAGTTTGAACATCCTCTGGCAACAAGAGAATGGGAAAGACTAGAGATTGCGTCAAGAAAATTAGAGATACCAAGGGAACATTTCATGCAAAGACGGGCACAATAAAAGACAGAAACAGTATGGACCTAACAGAAGCAGAAGATATTAAG
The DNA here is from genome assembly GCF_003369695.1 of Bos indicus x Bos taurus. Classification (NCBI taxonomy): domain Eukaryota; kingdom Metazoa; phylum Chordata; class Mammalia; order Artiodactyla; family Bovidae; genus Bos; species Bos indicus x Bos taurus. Next base: position 26,647,057 of record NC_040092.1, on the reverse strand, counting down.
AAGAGGTGGCAAGAATATATAGAATAATTATTCAAAAAAGATCTTAGTGACCCAGATAACCATGACGGTGTGATCACTCACCTAGAGTCAGACATCCTGGAGTGCTCGGTCAAGTGGGCCTTAGGAAGCATCACTACGAACAAAGCTAGTGGAGGCGCTAGAATTCCAGCTGAGCTATTTCAAATCCTGAAAGATGATGCTGTGAAAGTGCTGAACTCAATATGCCAGCAAATTTGAAAACTCAGCAGTGGCCACAGGACTGGAAAAGGTCTGTTTTCATTCCAATACCAATCAGCAAGATGGTCAGGATGAAGGAGGTAATGGAGCAACCAAGAGCAAGCTGTCTGGTGGTGGCTATCTGCCTGGGAAAGCACAAGTGCAGACAGACACTGGCCAGAAAGTGTGGACAAATGGGCAGAGCTGGGTTCTGAGGGGACCAAGAAGGGGCCTGACCTCCGTGGGGAATCAGGGCTGGGGGGTGGCAGGGTGAGACAGGAGTTGCAGTGACAGCAACTTGTCCTGACTCGTCAGCTTCCCTCAATGCTGTCTCATTGAGGAGGTGATAAAAACACAGGTAGACAGACACAGGGGTCGGCACATAGTAGGTCTTCAGATAATGTTGGCGGAATGGGATGGAACAGTATGAAATGGAATGAAACAGAAGATCCTGGCGGGAACGGTCTTTGCAGGACTCCAAAGGATCAAAAGTGGATTGAGTTCTTATTACACACAACACAGATAAACAAGGTCCTACTGTTCAGTGCAGGGATCTCTGTTCAACATCTATCATAAACCATCATGGAAGACAGTATGGAAAAGAACGTATACGGAATCACTTTGCTCTACAGCAGAAATGGATACACCATTGTAAATCAACTAAACTTCAATAAAAATTTAATATATATATATTGTATTCTTTAATAAATTCCTTGAGAACGTCAAGCTTCAACCATAGTGCACGATTCTGGCACAAGGAAAGTCACACTTTTTAAAGGACAGGTGCACACCTGTGTCCCTGATACACCTGTCATTCTTATCACAAAGACAGAGTGAAGGCGGAGACAGTCACAGTTACAACGGGGCAAAACAAACAGCTCAAAACTGAAAGCATAGAAACGGCTCTGCGAAATGGCTAACATATTTCCCAGAAAGAACCAAACTCTCTATCTCACTAATGGCTATCAACTAAGATAAGTGAGAATGAGCCAAGATATCCCATCCTCCAAAGACAACATTTATTGTAAAACAGAAATAGCCACAGTTGCTGTGCACACATCTGTAAAAGCAACGTCTGATCTCAGAGGCCTTTTTACACAAAATTAATACTGTGTGTCCAACCCCAGAGCTATCCAGGGGACTTTCCACTGCTGTTCAAAAATAATCACAAGAATGGATGCCAAAATCCTAATTCCGGCCAGCACCAATCCATCCAAGATTCTTTCTACAATCATACAGACGATCGAATATTCCTTGCTGCAAAAGGAAATCAAAGAGCAGAAATGAGGACAAATTCATTCTAACTCACCAAGTGGTGCCGGAGGTGGACAGTGATAAGAGGGGAGCCCGATAAATTCTGGGAGAGCTTCGGCGTCGGGGAGACCTCCAGGGAGATCAGATAGCTGGTCGCAGAGAGCAAGCAGTTTTTATAATTTGCTGCCTCAGCAATCCTTGGGAACAAATGAAAAATCATTACAAAACAGAAATTTAAAAATAAACAAACAAACAAACAAAAAAACCCTTGAGTTTAAAATTTCAAGTTAAGCCTGGGACTTTTGAGACTGAAATCTTTTGGGGGTGGAGCTTTGATTTCTATCAAACAGCACATTCTGCTCCAAGACTTGGTGTTGGTACTAAAAGGTGAGATGGAGCCCTTGACCTCACAGAGTCTATAGAAGGAGAGGGTAACCCAGGAAGTGGGGAAGAACAAGAGTATCAAAACAATGAGATTAAATCTCAGCCATACATTCCCTTGACCTGGGACAAGTGACTTACCTGTTGGAATTTTCCATGCCCAAATTATAAACTGCTGTGGCAAACAGTAACATGATGGACACCTGTTGTCTTGTCACCCAGTAGCCCTTCATCCCTCTCCTGATAAAGGCACCTCAGCTTCCCTCCAAGTGACCACTCCTTCCTGACTTATAGCCCATATGCTTTGGAGGGACCTCCATCCTTAACTCAAGAGTAAACCCCGCTATCACATTTTGAGTGAATTAGTGCACTGCATTCCTCAGACCATACTGATTGTTCAGATGTAAGCACATGTTCCATTAAGATCCGAAGAGAAGTAACAAGATTCAGATGGAAATGCTGGGTCAGAGATCCTCACTTCTCTCTGCTAGATGTCAGTCCAGAACCGTGAGGTTCCAGCAGTGGCTTATAGTCATGACCAGAGAGACTGACTGGGAAGGAGGTCCACATCCAGGAAAAGCTGAGAGATGAAGTTGGGTGATAGCAACTGGATGCTGGATCAAGCTACTCCTGAAGCCAGCTGTCCATGCACCTTTCAGCTTATGGGATCCAACAAACTCCCCTTTTGTTTAAAACAGCTTATGCCTGGGTTTCTGTTGCTTATGCCCAATCAAAAGAATCTTGGCTGATAGACATAGTACTTGTCTCATGGAGTTATGAAGCTGAAATGACATTCAGGGCCAGGACTAGGATGAGGGAAGCAAGGAACTTGGGGTGCAAGATCTAAGAAGGTGTTCACATTCAGGGTTTGCCACTTGCAGCACATGAATGACTCCATGAATGAACACGGCTCTGAACGCTGTGTTCTTGGTGACTGCTTATCTAGCCCTCACCCTCGCCCTGCCTGGTATATGGTCAGTAATCAGCAAATGTCTGTTGCCTTACTCTGAACTTCAAGACATTTCACTAGGATGCCTGCAACATGAAGTCATTCAGCCCCGACTCAGGTCACCCAGTCATCTGCTGGTTTCTTTCCTAATCTGGACTTTTGCATGGGGATTCTGTCCCTTCCCTGTGTTTATACTCACAGAACCATCTTCATAACATCAAGCAGATCCCTGGGAGCTGGGTGTACAATCTACTTCCTCCCTCAACTAGTTTTACCTGTTAACTAGACTCAAAGCTGGTGATCTGGACTAGAGCCAGTGGGACCCACGCGTCTCCCCCCTAACACCACCATCATCACCATGGGACCCAGCTCTTTAAACAAGCCCCTAACATCAGTTCCTTAAAAAAGAGCAGGTCCCCAGCAGCACACAGAACTATTCCTGGAATTGTCAATGTGAGATGTTTTTAAAAAATATCGTAAAGATTTAAAACCCCTGGGACTTCCCTAGTGGTCCAGTGGTTAAGACTCTGCACTGCTGAGCCCGCACACCACAACTAAAGAGGCCCCCGTGCCTCCACAAACAGCCTGCACGCCGCAAAGAAGACCAAGCGTAGTCCAAAACTAAAAAAAGATTGAAAACCCTAGCCCTGCCTTCATGGAAATACCCTGCTGAAGGGTATTTCCAACAGAAAATATTTCCTGTAGCAAAACAGAGGCATGGATTCCTCGTGTTTGTGAATATCACCAAGGTTGGAAAGCTGAGGAGCTGCTGCAAACTCAGAGAACACGGCTGATTTGCTATCTGATTATTCTTCTCTGGAAAGGCATCACTGTGCAAGCCCCAAGCTACAAGACACATATGGAATAAGTCACACAGGTTTAAAAAAGTGAAAGACACTGAAAAGCAAATCTCACTCCAGCTCGTGGTTCTCAGCCATTGTTTTTCATTATGGCCCCCTAAAGAGTCCTATTAGACCCATTTTTCCTAACACCCCACCATTACTCCATCAACACCTGCCCATCCCGTGAAATCGTAGTACCACACACATAGAGTAAATCTGCTTATGTACTTCAATATGCTTTAGGTAACTTTGCAGAGCCACAGCCACTGTCATATCTCAGACTCCTTGCCCTCAAAACCAATTTTCACCTTCTGGAGGTGATAATGTCCCCACTGAAAAGGCAGGGAGTTCAGCCACTGCTATGGAAAGTTAAGACTCACTGGATGTCACCAGGGACCAGTTCAGACCCAAAGACAGAAAGAGTGGTCCTCAGTAACACAGAGGCCTGCTCTCTTGCAGAACAATGAGGCTGCCCGGGTAGACCACCTCTCCGCTTGTGATTTCAGGGAGCTGAGATGTTTTGAGCTCAGCGCAGTATCCACTGAGATACGGTGAAATGCTTGCCAACACCTCATAGTCTATGCTTCTCTCTGTGAAGTCAGCATGTATGTAATTCCACCAACATAATAGAAATCATTTGTCTAGCAAAAATTAGGACTATATATTAGCCAACAGTAAAATCACAACCATAAGACCCTACATACACATCGTTATTTGTCACATCTCCCCTCTCCCCATCCACGTCCATTTCTAACAATTCATCAGGTCAGCTGTCATCTCCCACTAGGATGTAAGCTCCATCGGGGGCTGGCTTCTTACGCATTCTGTTCACAGCTCTCTAAGCCCTTAGAACCAAGCCTGACACACAGTAGGTTCTCAACTAATATGTGTTCAGTGAATTAATCTTCTCACAGACAGACCGTGATGACTTAGATCAAAATCTTAAGAAAAACATGTAAAAAATGGAAAACCTATGGAGAATCTTCTCTCCATAAACACAGTGCAAATCCAGAGTGGATTCCTGGATTTGGCCCCAGGAACACATGGATTCAGCCAAATGCAGCCTAGTAAACATTGCCTTTGAGGGCAGGAACTGATATCAGACTCAACAGTCTACACTGTGCCCTTAGGAGCATTTTTAATCTGGAAAAGCACAATTTCCCAATACAGATGGGTTTACACTGATGGTCTCCAGTGACTCACTGCTCATGCAGCCAGGGAGCCTTTCCTTCTGGCTGAGTTTGCCCTGCAGAGAGGCCCAGGTCGGGGTCCATGGTGGCTGAGCCAGGAGGAGCCCACCATCCCAACACCACCACCCAAGTCGACAATCACAAGACATCAGATGGACTAAGAAATTACTGTTTACTTTTTAGATGGGATAATGGCATGGAGTTCATTCTGTATTTTTAAAAGTCTTTGTCTTTTAAAAATAGAGACTAAATATTTACAGATGAAACTACATGATGTCAGAGATTTGCCTCAAAATAATTGGTGGGGCCAGGGTGAGGGAGCGGGGTGGGCAGAGGAAGCCCAAACGGCCGTGGGTGGTCCCGGTTGTAACCCGGTGATGACCGTCTCTTTTGTTTTTACAGATGTTCGATTTTTTTTCATAATAAAAAGAGGGTTTTTTTATGACTTCATTTAATCTCTCTGGTACCTCCAGTTTTAATAAGGGTTTTCCTTTGTCTTCATAAATCTGATCCAGGCTTGATTTTCTTTTATTTTAACCTGTTATCTGGGGAGCAGTAACACTTGGAGACTGGATTATCTGTCACTTTGGAATTGACTGTACCAGGGCTTGGGGGCCTTCCTGAATAAGAAAACAGGCTCATTCTAGATGCCAGGGGAGAAATGGCAAAGAAGACAGTCCCGGGAGTCGGGGCCACATGGTTGCACCCCCCTGTACAGGCCCTGCCCTCTGCTTTGGGGCGTTCAGCCAATGGCAGCATCCACAGGAAATCAGAGCCAGTCGGAGAGGAGAGTGAGACCCAGATAGCACTGTTTTTGTGGGGTCACAAAAAGGGCATGGTGCCCATCCCCACAGCCCTGCATCTTTGTCCTAGGAACTGTGTTCTCCAGACCCCATCAGCCCAGAGTGGCAGCATCGTGCCCCACTCCCTCCTTCTGAGAACACTTCCTGTTATTATGTTGTTGTTTAGTCATTAAGTCGTGTGGACTCTTTTGTGACCCCATGGCCTGTAGCCCGCCAGGTTCTTATGTCCATGGGATTCTCTGGGCAAGAATACTGGAGTGGGTTGCCATGCCCTCCCCCAGAGGATCTTCCCAACTCACGGATCAAACCTGAGTCTCCTGCATTGGCAGGCAGATTCTTTACCCCCTTTACTGAGCCACCTGGGAAGCCCTCCTGTTATTACTCTATCCTTGATAGTAGGGAGCACACCCTGAGCACAGCCTGGCAAATGGCCTCGCCTTCTAACTTCCCCCAAATTACCATCTGGTCCTGCTGGGGACCTGACTGACATGGGCCAAAGTCCAGCCTGCACCCTCACATATTTCAGCACATTTGAGCCACGACCCCTCTGCTGGTCATCTGTGCCTGAGATTACACGTGGAGAGGTCCCATTTGTTTATTTTGTTTTTATTTCCATGACTCTAGGAGGTGGGTCAAGGAGGAATCTTGCACAACAAAAGAAACAATAAACAAGGTTCAGACAACCCTCAGAATGGGAGAAAACAACTGCAAAAGAAACAACTGACAAAGGATTAATCTCCAGAATATATATAAGCAGCTCACATAGCTCAGTATCAGAAAAGCAAAAAGTCCAATCCAAAGATGGGCAGAAGACCTAAATAGACATTTCTCCAAAGAAGACATACAGATGGCCAATAAACACATGAAAAGACTGTCAACATCCCTAATTACCAGAGAAATGCAAATTAAAACTATAGTGAGGTATCATCTCACACCAGTCAGAATGGCCATCATCAGAAAATCTACAAAAAATAAATGCTGGAGAGGATGTGGAGAAAAAGGAACTCTCCTACACTGTTGGTGGGAATGTAAATGGATATGGCCATTATGGAGAACAGTATGGAGATTCCTTGAAAAACTAGGAATAAATCTACCATACAGCCCAGGAATCCTACTACTGGCATATACCCTGCTAAGCTAAGCTAAGCTAAGCTAAGCTAAGTCGCTTCAGTTATGTCCGACTCTGTGTGACCCCATAGACGGAAGCCCACCAGGCTCCGCCGTCCCTGGGATTCTTCAGGCAAGAACACTGAAGTGGGTTGCCATTTCCTTCTCCAATGCATGAAAGAGAAAAGTGAAAGTGAAGTTGCTCAGTCGTGTCCGACTCTTAGTGACCCCATGGACTGCAGCCCACCAGGCTCCTCCATCCATGGGATTTTCCAGGCAAGAGTACTGGAGTGGGGTGCCATTGCCTTCTCCGATATACCCTGAGGAAACCACAATTCCAAAAGACACATGTACCCCAGTGTTCATTGCACACCGTTTACAATAGTCAAGACATGGAAGCAACCTAGATGTCCATTAACAGATGAATGGATAAAGAAGATGTGGTACATATATACAGTGGAATATTACTCAGCCATAAAAAAGAATGGATTTGAGTCAGTTCTAGTGAGGTGGATGAAACTAGAGCCTGTTATACAGAGCAAAGTAAGTCAGAAAGAGAAAAACAAATATCATGTATTAACACATATATATGGAATCTAGAAAAATGGTGTTGAGGAGCCTATTTGCAGGAAGGAATGGAGACACAGATGCAGAGAATGGACCTGTGCACATGGACGCCATGGGTGGGGGGGAGAGAGTGGAACAAATGGAGAAAGCAGCATGAACATAGGTACACTGTCATGTGCAAGGCGGGGAACTGCTGAGACGCTGCCGTGTAACGCAGGCAGCCCAGTCTGGTGCTCTGTGGGATGGGATGGGAGAGGGGAGGGAAACTCCACAGGGAGGGGATACGTGTATGTCTGACTCAAGTTGTTGTACAATAGAAACCAACACAACATTGCAAAAATTTAAAAATTAAAAAAAGAAAGAAAGCATAGAGAGGATGGAAGAGTTCAGGATCTCTAGGGCAGATCTGGGAACTCTGAAATCTGCAAGCAGAATACCCAAGCACATGGAGAGATGAGTTCTGGTCCTCAAGCAAGAGAAATCAGCATGCGTGGAACAAGAAAAAGCAGTCTCATTAAAAGACCACTCCAAGTACGAGGGCCCCACAGGTGAACCAGAAGGCTGAGCGCCAAAGAACTGATGCTTTTGGATTGTGGTGCTGGAGAAGATTCTTGAGAGTCCCATGGACAGCAAGAAGATCAAACCAGTCAATCCTAAAGGAAATCAACCCTGAATATTCATTGGAAAGACTGGGGCTGAAGCAGAAGCTCCAATACTTTGGCCACCTGATGTTAAGAGCCAATTCATTGGAAAAGAGCCTGATGCTGGGAAAGATCAAGGACAGGAGGAGAAGTGGGTGACAGAGGATGAGATGGTTGGATAGCATCACTGAATCAATGGACATGAGTTTGAGCAAACTCTAGGAGATGGTGAAGGACAGGGAAGCTTGGTGTGCTGCAGTCCATAGGGTCGCAAAGAGTTGGACATGACTGACCGACTGAACAACAGCAACAGGTAAACCAGGTTGTACAGGGAGATTTAATACAAAAAGTAAAACTGGAAATATCCCATAGTAAATGAACTCCTTTTCTAGCAAGTTCCTGCTCAAACATGGTGTCCTGCTCACTCCAGAGTCTATCTCCATCCTCTATCAGAGCTGCATTCTCACTGATGCTTGAGGGAGCAGTGAGGGGACAGGAAATGCTAAGCAAAGGAAACTTAAACCTCCTGAAAGATCTGAAAGATGCTGCACATGGAGGCATGGGGGAGAGCCTTGGAGAGACTTGGGAGAATTCTCAAGTGGTATGAGAAGCCTCTGACTGACAGACCAAAAAAGAGAGCACCCACCAGGATGGTGGACCTGACCTCCGTGGTGCTCAGGTGGCTTAGTCACTAAGTTCTTGGTATCTAGAAGCAGTTCCCTGGTGTTTCAGTGATAAAGAATCTGCCTGCCAATGCTGGAGACACAGGTTGGATCCCTGATCTTGGAGGATCCCACATGCTGCAAGCAACTATTGTGCTCCCGTGGCCTTGAGCCCATGCTCCCCAACAAGAGAAGCCACTGCCACGAGAAGCCCATGCGCTGCAACTGGAGAAAAAGCCCACACAGCAGTGAAAATTCAGCACAGCCAATATATAATAAAGTAGTTCAGTGGGGCCTCTCAAGAGACAATGGCAAGAACCAGAATCTCTGCCCCAACCAGGACCCTCCCCTCCAAACCTTGCATTGCAAGAGTCATGCCAACAGAAAATGCTAGAAACAGTGCACCTAGATTCCCAGCTCCTACCATTCTGCCATTTTTGCTTTGTCTGGCATCTCTCTCTCTCTCTCTCACACACACACACACACCCCCCCCCCCCCTTCTTTTTGCTGAATCATCAGAAAGTACATCATGACACTCCACCTCTAAATACTTTAAGTGTATCTTCTAAAAATAAAGACTGCCTCCTACATAACCACCCTATCCATCACCACGCTCAGAAATCTGACCCAGCTTCAACCCGTGATCTGGTGCCCGGTCCACAGTCCAGCGTCCTCAGTGTCCCCAGGGTGTCTGTCAGAGCTCTGCTTTCCTGTCAAGGAAGGGGCAGCATCCATTTAGTCACCATGTCCTCCCAGTCCCCTCTGACCTGGAACAGGCCCTGCTCCTGTCACTGCTTCCACTGCATGTACGTGTGACAGTCCAAACCGAGGCTTTACGAAACAGCCCTTGACTGTTTCTTCATGGGGAGCATCAGGCCGAGCATCTGGGGGCAAGATGACTCTTGCCACTGCCTCCTATCGGGGGATGCAGTACATCAGCCTGCCCCAATGCCTGTGAGACTGAGCATAACCCCTTGACTAAAGCGGTCTCTGCTCTCCAGGATGTTCTCACATAGTGATTAACAGGTACCTTGTGGGACAACAGGGAAGAACCCTGTCTCCACACAATCCCTCGCCCAGGGGTGTCAGCATTGAGGATGACTGCCCGAATCAGTTGCTATACCGAGGGCTGCTACACGGTGATTCTGACCCTGTCCTTCCTTCTACCTGGATGGCTTGGCTTTACAAAGATGTGAAGACGGGAATTCCCTGGAGGACCAGCAGTTAAGACACCATGCTTCCAATGCAGGGCACAAGGGTTCAATTCCTGGCCGGGGAGCTCCCACATGCCTCACAGCATGGCCAAAAATAAATGAAAACATATAGCATTAAAAGTAAAAAGAAATGCAGACATTAAAGTTAAAGTCTACCCCCTGGAACATATCCTTCTGAAGCACAAGTGAGTCCATCACTGAGAGGCTGAAATCCAGAGGCCCGAGTCCCAGCCCTGAAGTCAAGGAGTTCCATCCCTTCTGAGTCCCAGGCCCATCTATGGAGGAGGAGCAGGTGACTCTGCGCCCTGTCCAGCTCAGATCGCTGGTTTGAAGGAACAGCTGTCCCAGCTGCCCACATGGCAGATGAACTGAACATTTCTCATCACTATTGGGCCAGAGACAGGGACCTCAGAGGATCCCTTGTGTCCAGGCCCATGCAGGGACAAAGGACACCCCCATCCAGGACCTGTGGATGGTCAGTCATTGCCCCAGGGCAGACATCAGTGGGGCCTGAATGGTCAACAGAGGACAGGTTGGGGGAAGAGCCCATCCAGCCCTGTCACCCTCCTATCCCATTAATCTCATGTGCTGACTCCACACCCCAGGCAGGTTTAAAGGATGTCACGATTCCACCACATCCTTTCAACCTCACACCCAAAAAACATAAATGTGTGAGGGTAATAACACACAAAACCAAAGTGGAATGACGTCAGCTGTGCAAGCAAGTGGGAACACCAGAACATTATCAAGGCGATTGCACTAATCTGCTTTTAATTGTGCATGGAATTTGATAATTATCTTAAAGGCAGAGAATGGGAGAACAGCCAAGCATCTTATGCAATGACAAAGGAAGAGCTTACATATGTTCAAGGGCACCAAGCTTTACTTAAACCATTAACTCAGAGCTCACAGAAGTCCTCAGAAATCAGGACAACCGTCCTATCTTAGAAAGAAGCAAGCAGGCAGAGAGACCACCAGGCTTGTGTCAAGTTCACCAGCTGGGCGGGGTGGCCGACCGGGAGTAAAAAGCCAGGAGCCTGGCTCCAAGTCTGCGTGTGAACCACAGCTGGCATCACCCCTGTGCCACCTTGTGCTACAGGAGCTAAGACAACAAATATAGGGACCACACTTGATGAGCCCACAGGGTGATTCTTTCTGAGGTTAATGTTGACAACAAGACATCTTTGCATCACGTGTTAACCTTAGAACTGAAGACCCAACACCTGAAAAATAAGTGGTCATCATCATAAAATCATTCTGTTTTGACTTCAGGAAAATAACTGAACACTTGTATTCATTGCTGGCAGAGTTCAGAGGTCCATGTTTCAGTGGGTAGAGGGCTGTGAGTTGGGGGGTTCTTTGCCTGTGTCAGTCTCCCAGCCCACAACTTGCAGAGGGTGTGAGAGCAGATCATGGCGCCCTGGGTCCTGAGGCTCCAGGGAGTCCTGCCTGGAGACCCCTGGGCAGCGAGAGTAGGAGAGGGATGGGAGGGTTGGACCCCTTAGGATCAGATTTTTGGCACCAGGGAACAGTTTTGTAGAAGACAATTTTTCCATGAACAAGGGGTGGGGTTAAGGGACAGTCTTGGAATAATTCAAGTGTATTACATTTATTGTTCACTTTATATTATTATTACATCAGCTCTACCTCAGATCATCAGGCAGTAGATCCTGGAGGTTGGAGACCCCTGCTTAGGATGGAGGATAATCACACCTGGTGGTCAAGCTTTAAGAATGGGGTTCGACTCCCCACAGCAGGGCAGACTTAGCCTTGTCCCTGTCCCTGCGGCCAGCACTGATACAACAGTGTCCACCAGGGCTGTGCAAACCATAGGCACTGCCTGGCCTTGTAAATAAGATTTATTGGCACTCAGCCACCCTCATTTCTTTATGTATTGTCCAGGGCTGCCTTTACACAGCAGATGTGACAGAAACAGTATAGCAGGTAAAGCCAAAAATATTAACCATCTGGACCTTTATGCAAAACTTTGCCAACACCCAGAGAGAGTGTGTTTCTGGTCACAGTGAATCAGAGTACCCACTGCCATGTGTAACCCTCTGCTGCTGCTGCTGCTTCAGTCATGTCCGACTCTGTGCAACCCCATAGAAGGCAGCCCACCAGGCTCCCCCGTCCCTAGGACTCTCCAGGCAAGAATACTGGAGTGGGTTGCCATTTCCTTCTCTGATGCATGAAAGTGAAAAGTGAAAGTGAAATCGCTCAGTCGTGTCCGACTCTTAGCGACCCCATGGACTGCAGCCGACCAGGGTCCTCTGTCCATGGATTTTCCAGGCAAGAGTACTGGAGTGGGGTGCCATCGCCTTCTCCGTGTGTAACCCTCAGTTCTGCCTTTGTCCCCTTTTCCAAGGATGAGGGGCGCTGCAGATGTGGTATAAACATGGTCCTCCCCACACCCTTACTCCAACCCACAGAAGGATTTGGCCATCCCCGGGAATATACATTTTTATCGATTTCACTGAAAAGTCTGTTTCAGTCTGAACCTTCAGCAGTGAGAGAGGTAAATATATAAATTGGGGCTAAGGCTGGGTCCACTATTCATTCATACTCTTGGGTTTGGAGAAATTTCCCTCAAATAGTCTAGAGGGCATATTTCCGAGGAAAGCGGGTTGCTTCGTTTGTGACTTTCCTGAAGAATTCTGGAAAGCACACCCAGGGTGCCAGGTTAAAAGTGAACCCGACAACCTGCAGGCTTTCCCCGGCAATCACGCCCAGAACAAGGCTTCCCTCCAAGTCAGCGAAACCACGACTGCCTGCTTCCCCCAGGCCTAGCCTAGGGTTTTGTACCAAGAGCTGGTCCCTGGTATCAGATGGGACAAGAGTCTTCCTCTGAGAGAGCCCACGATAACAGGACTATTTGCATCATTAGAAAGTATTTATCATTTCTCGTTTATCTGTAGGCGGTTAAAAATAGCTGCCTGCTTTCCATCACACAGGCCTCCAAATACCCAGCAGCGGCACCAGTGTCTGAAACCCGCCCCCGCAGCGCCTTCCCATCAGCAGAGATAGTGAGCTTGCAGGAACACGCTCTCTCATACTATCAGCTCTTCCAGGCGTGGTCCTCGCAGGGCAGCCAAACGGGGCCTCGTCGGGGCCAGGGGTGGAGGCGCTGCGCGGCTCCCTCTGAGATGCACAGCTCTGTCTCCAGGAACCTTTTCAGAGCCTCCACTCTGGGCCGGGCGCTGTGCCAGACACCCGGGAAGACAGATGGACCAGAGCCTGCCTGCTGCCCTCTGCAGGGCCCCTGTCTAGGGCGGATCTGCGGCCAACAGAAACGGCTTTGCCTTCCAAACATTAACTGTACAAATGGGCCCCTTGGGCTCTTGGGTTCATACCTCATTGGCAATTTCTCTGCCCTGGCCCTAGGCTCTGCTTCCCTGTCCCCTCCAAGGGACCCCTTGAAAGGGAGGAACAGGTCCCACGCCTAATCTTTGCTGGGGGAACCAGCCCCTCCCTGTGGTCTCAGTACAGCTGATCCACCCCCAAATCCTAGAAGGTCATGTGAACAGACCTGGCCAATGAGAGAGCAGGATCCTCTCCCGCCATGACTGGGGCCAGGATGGGCACGTGACCCAAGTTGGCCAATCACAATCTTCCCTAGATTTCTAATGAAACTGACTTTTCATTCATGAAAGACAATTACTTTCCTTCTTGAGATCTCAGGACCCAAACCCATGTGGGTCTGAATCTACGGGAGCCAGCAATGCCTCTATGAAGGGGCTTGCCAGGAAATGAGTTGACATGGAGGAGAGCAGAGGCAGGGAAAGGAAAGACCAGGTCAAAGCACCATCTTCTGGGTCCCTGGATCCAGCCATGCTCGAAGCTGACTACTCCTGCCCTTCTTAGTCCCATGAGCCCTCAGTTCCCTTCTGTCTAAGCTGTTATATCCAACACAGTCTTGACTGATGTAGGCATGTGCTGCTCGTTTCCCATTCTACAAAAGTGGAAACTGAGGCTCAGAGGGGTTAACTGACTTGTCCAAGGTCACACAGTTCCAGGTGGAATGGTCACTCAGCCGGTGCTCCTGACCACTGCACTATCAGCCCAGGCCCCTGAGGCTTGCTGAAGCCCCAGTGTAGGCATCCCTGCATCTTCTTCTTTTGCTCGAACAGAGAAGCACCAGGCACTGGCACCACAAGTTCTCTGATAACAATACTGCATGAGCCTCTGGTGGCAGGGAGGTGGGGGTGTCCCAGTGATCTGCTACCCAGCAAACAGGCACCACCTCCCCACTCCATGCTACATGGCCCCCAGAAACTCACTTGGTGCTGGCCGGCTGGATGTTGCTCAAGTAATAGTGCACCGAATGGTAGAGAAGCCCCACGATGGTGGTCCAGGCTGGGGAAAGAGCAGACGACCAGACACCTGTCAGCATCCCCAGTGATAAACAAGAGAAACACAAAGCCCCCATCAAAAGTGCTTGCCCAGCAACACACAGTGTAGACCTCAGACCTGGGAACCCAGCAGCTCCTCAAGGGCAAGGGGAGGGACATTCAGGGGCAGAACTGACTACGAGGACAGAGTTTGAGAAGGGATTCCACTCCACCCTTCAACTGTGAATGCAACCATGGCAACCACTCCCTGCTCTGCCCCGAGCCAGCTCTGGACACATAGATGCTACAACTCTTGGCGGAGAGTGGGTGGGTGGGCGGGGAGACATTCCAGGAACACCACGCGCCTCTGAAGGCAGAGCCCGGTCGAGCTGTGGTTGGCGGTGCCAGGCAATAGCACTGCAGCCATGAGCGTATGTCAGGGGCTATCTGTGCTTGCAGTATTTACAGCAATCTCAGCACTCCAGTGAGGCAGCGGATGCAGGATTTACAAGTCACCCAGACACCTGGCACTCCTTCTGCTGGGTCCCACCTCTCTGTGCTATTCCAACTTGGAAACAGGAATCATCCATTCTGTTACCTCCCTCTGCTAGCTTAATAGGAAGTTGAGAGGAGCAAGTCCCACAATGCTTCCTGAGTTCTTCAGGATATCTGTTGAGTGTGTTGAAATTTCAGGAATATATATTAACAATTCACGTCACATTTACGATGGGCCAGGTACTGGTGTAAGAGCTGTCTCTTCTAATGCTCACCACAAAATATTGGGGCAGATACTAAGACTGTCCCCTAAGTCACAGATGAGGAAACGGAGGCCAGGCAGGTTCAGTAACTTGCCCAGTTGAGTGGCTGAACTGGGATTCGAGCCCAGGAATTTCAGCCACGGAGTGGGTGCTTGTGACCAGTTAGTTCTACTGCCAAGTGTGAGAAGTTTCCATGTGGGCAGACCACACGAGGCTGTGATCTTGCTGATTCTGAAAAACTGGGGATTTCTAACAGTCATGCGGGCACATGAGATGAGACCCCACGTGCAGTGGTATGCATTAGGTCAACCTTGGCATTGCCCCTGGACCTCTCCCTTCTACAATTCACTCCGAGTGTGGGAGGACAGTCCCCTGAAAGCAGGACACCCCGACATCCCTGAGCACCCTTCACAAAGCAAACTAGAGGGTACAGGGAGCAGAGGTCAGCTCCCAAGGGCTGGGGAGTGAGAGCCCCGAGCTGGAGAGGGGACCACCACCCAGACTGGTCCTCAGTCTTGAAGGCAGAATGGGAAGAGCGTGGCCAGATGGTCAGGTGCTGAGAATCTACAACCCCCTTGACTTCCCAAGGTCCCTGGGACAGAGTGACATGCCTGCAGAGGCACAGTCATCTTTCAAGGGGCAGGGGGACAGTCATGATAGCAAAAATGGCCAGAGCCACCTGGGTCCCCCTAGAGAGTAATTGAGATCACCTTGGCTGCTGTCCCATCACTATCCTTGACTTCAGCTTCCCAGGAGGAGAACCCCAGACTCCTGAGCAGATAAAATCCCTCACCCAGCCACCCAGCCAGAGGCCACCCCAGCAGGGAGGGGAGGTGGCCACATCAGCTCATGGTCCACTAAGAATCCTCCAGTGAGCAAGTGTAGAGTGCAGATTGCCAGCCTGCCTCCTCAGTCCCAGTGCACAAGGCTGGATTGTAGTCTGCATTATGAAGACATCTCAGGAGCATCAATGACACATGGTGTTCCCACCATGGAAACCTGGCCCCATCGGAACAGGGAGGAGGGCTGGGGCAGCCCCTCAGCCAGGTCACAGCTCACAGGCTGAGTCCCTCTGCAAGGGTCCCAAGCTGCACTCACCTTGGCTGTGGAAAGCCTCGTGGGGGATCTCAATGTAGTTCTGCCCCCGGGCTGGGAAGCGGTAGTGGGAGGAATTCATGGTCTTGGGGAGCATTCTGGCCACTGAAAAGTCTAAAACAAGCCAGAGAGAGGACGCTGTAGTCAGTCAACTCCAGGGCAGGAAACTGGGCTGTAAAATCCCATCTGCTTTTGCTTTTTTTTGACAGAATGAGCTCTCCTGGGGAGCGTAATTACCTTTAGGAAATAAGAACCTAAAAAATGAGTGTCCAGAGCAGTAATTGTGACCATGTGGCAGACCTGTCTGACTGCCACCCGCTGCGTGTGGGGGTGGGTGGGGCTCCTGGCCTGAGGTGACCCCTCTGCCCTCAGGGCAGCCCCTAAGCTTAAGATGCCTCAGCACTGACTGCATCCAATCTGGCAGGGAGACCCTGGTGCTGAGGGGCTCCTCCTCCTCACTGGGGACCCCACAAAACACAGGAAAATGAAATGCCCATGACATTCATCTTCTAAGTGAGGCAAAAGCATCACCACATGGAGGGACCTGCCTTAGCCGACAAACTCCCATTAAAGCCAACCCAAGTGAGTGAATGAAGCTTCCTTTCCAGAAGTGTGGCTCTGGTGATAAAGTATTAGGGTACCAAGTTTCCCGGGAGGCGCTAGTGGTAAAGAACCCGCCTTCCAACACAGGAGATGCAGGTCAGATCCCTGGGTCAGGAAGATCCCGTGGAGGAATAAATGGCAACCCAGTCCAGTATTCTTGCCTGGAAACTCCCATGGACAGTGAAATCTGGCAGGCTATAATCCATGGGGTTGCAAAGAGTCGGACATGAATGAGCAACTTAGCGTGCACACATGCTCCCTAGACACAGACTCTGAAAATATCAAGAACCATGATGTCCACTTGTAGGAGACCATGTGACCAATATCTTGGAGAAACCTGCAGCTGACCCTAGGGAACCTGGTACCCCACAGACACTCCAGGGGCTGCTGCTGCTCATCTCCTGCCCTGCACTGAGACAGTTGTCACCCGAGATGAATCTGGCCCTTAAGTCAGTCTCAAAGGCTCCCATGGTCCTGTGTGTACATCCCAGCTGAGCATGGTTGTTCCGAGCTAACTCTGTCTTCCTCCAAAATGTCACTGCACATCAGACAATGTAGTTTAGGACAATGAAGAGGAGCATCTCCACTGATGGCATGTGAGGTTTGTGTGTACCTGGGCACACGGAAGAAAATGCAGGAGTGCAGCAAAATTCAACAAGCAGGTGGCATTGCCTGCACCCGCTGCTTCCACCCGCCCTCGCCTGCCGCACAGCCAGCCTCACCCACACCCCCACTGCCGAGCTACCTGCCATGGACGAGGAACCCACGATGGCGACCTGGGGCTTGCTGGCCTGCAGGTTGTAAGTTATGTGGCTCATGACGGTGTCGATGGTGTCTATCAAGCCCGGCACCACAGCGCTGTCCTGAAACAACATCACGACAGGAAGGAGACGTGAAGATAGCGCTCACTAAGCACATGCATGAGTCGGAGGCATCAAACGCACAAACGCACAAGATCAAGCTTCAAGTTCACTGTCAACATTCCTGCAAAGGAGGACACCCAGCATTGGCTGAGTGATGTTTCCGGCCAAGCTCTGGCCTCACGACGACCAGATGAGAGGAGAAACAGTCACACCGCTGACCCATTTCACAGGCGCGGAGGTCTGACCGCTGAGGTCACCCAGCCCAGCAGAGCTCACACAACGTGAGTACTGGCTGAGGTTGACCCCAGAGCATCACCAGAGCATCAGCTCCAAGGCTTCCACACTCAGACACAGGGTAACCGGACCTGGTCCTGGGTCCACTCTGAACTCACTGCGGACCTTGGCATCTCTCTGATCTGCACCCCCTACTCCATCCTCTTCTGCTTCATGAGGAGGGGGCTCATTGCTCCCAACACCCTCCAGGATGAAGACAGCAGTTCTGTCCTAATCTCCACAAAGGGGAGGGTACTTTGGAGGTGCCAGCACCCCAAGTCACCCCTGGCCTCCCTGACAAGCCTGGTGTGTCTCTTCCTTTTTCCAAGGGCCTCTCCACTCTGAGTCCGCAAAGCAGAGGCGATCCTAGTGGGCGCTGCCCCCAAGGAGGCAGGGAGTCCCTCCAGGACACCTTGTATCTCTGCAGCCCGCTCAGACTGGGCTGATTGCTCCTTATCCTCAGACACACGTCTAGCAGGGAGGGGGCATCTCAGTTCCCCTGAGGGTGTGGTGTGTGAATCTCTGCCATCATACCCCTCTCTCCTTCCCGCCCTTCTGAAAAAAGCATCCATCTGTTGCTAAGTGTCCCAGGCGTTCTCTCACAAACATATGCTCCATAAGAGTCTAATGAGCTGGAAATAGAACATGGAGGCCAATTTTAGATATTTCCTTTCAGGCCCATGGCCTGACTTCAATCAGCCAAGCACAGTTAAGCACATGAAAATCTGTGTTTCTGGCATGCAGTTCTGTTGGGTATGGCTGATTCATACCTTCCCTTTAACGCACAGTAGAGCCTGCCTGAGTCTGAATAGTTTCATGATTATTCATATTTTGTGGCAGAGCATTCAGAAAAAGTTCATGTGAAATGATGCTGAAAGTATATTTGCTCAGGTCCTTCTTGGCCATCTTCTGGGAGCTTTCTAGGTGGCAGTTCTGTCCCCCTGGAAATCATCAACTTTGGAGGACTGTGTCTTTTAAAACAGAATTTGTTTCTAGGGAATATTATATTGATCTTAAGTTCATGACTGTTTTTCTCTTCCTTTGCCACTGTGAAGTCTCATCCCATTCTATTTGAAGCTGTTCAAATAAAAAGTTCAGGTGTAAATCTTGGAGCAATCTCACTCATAATAAGAAGGAGAGGTCATTCTGCCACAAACTGGCAGATAAGTTTTAAACATTATAGGAGTTCAGGAGAAGGAGTACTTTAAACAATGGTGTGCTTGCAGCCCTTCCAGGCAAGACAGTCAAGAGTTCTCCTCTTCCCCGCTTCTCCACCCCTGCTGGGCAACTCAGGAAGTCACATGTTGAAACAGTAGCCTCAGAAAATGGGCAGAGCCAGGAATCAGGTCACTGGGCAGAGAAGAGGCTCCCCGGGCTCACATCATATTTGGCATGGGTGAGAACGAAATGTCCACTGCATGGAGCCACTGGGATGGATAGTCCATTTGTTACTGCGACATAGCCTAACCTAGCCTGCTTATACAGCATTGCTGAAGAATGCTTAACATCATTAGGAAAGATCCTAAATAAAGAGAAACTGGTAAATTCAGATAGCATATTTATAGAATATATATGCATATAAGAATTGTATATAATTATATATAATTCCCTGGCAATCCAGTGGTTAAGACTCTGTGCTCTCACTACCAAGGGTGCAGGTTCAATCTCTGGTCAGGGAACTAAAATCCCACAAACCACATGTTGTGGCCAAAAAAGAGAGAGAGAAATTTCTATTATACACATATAAGAGAACTGAAAACTAGATTGTAAGAAATACATATATATATATATATATGTGTGTGTGTGTGTATATATATATATATGTATATATATATAGGACTTCCCTGGTAGCTCAGACGGTAAAAGCATCTGCCTACAATGCAGGAGACCCAGTTTCGATCCCTGGGTCAGGAAGATCCCCTGGAGAAGGAAATGGCAACACACTCCTGTACTCTTGCCTGGAAAATCCCATGGATGGAGGAGCCTGGTAGGCTATAGTCCATGGGGTCGCAAAGAGTCGGACATGAATGAGCAACTTAGCGTGCACACATGCTCCCTAGACACAGACTGAGCGACTCCACTTTCACTTTTACATATATATAAGAATATGAAAAATCATTATCACTCAGTCTGAGAATTTCAGGTGATTTTTATTTTATATGTATTTATCTGCATTTTCTAACTACTCCAAACATATTCACTTGTTTTATTTCTTAAATAAGTAAAATCAGGAAAGTTATTTTTAAAAAGAAAAGAGAAAGCATTTCATTCTCCTAATTCTTTAGAGTACAGAGAAAAGGAGAAGCTGCTTTGATTTCTACATATAATCATTCATAATCATGAAGTGTATATTGTCACACGTTTGACTTTTCTCACTTAATACAGTGATCTTTAATCAAATATGTTTTATTATCATTCAATGACAATGTGATGGTAAAAAAAAAAAAAAACTACTAAAATGATAAACAAGCATACATTCCTCATGAAGAAATCCAACCATTTCCCTGCTCTGTGTTGAGGACAGCACCATGTACTGATGTTTGCAGAGCTCTGATCCACAGAGAAAACAGAGCATTGAAAATTAATCACATATCCTGTCAAAATAAGCTCTAATATCCCAGATCTCATGACTGAGAGATGCATCATTTCTCTTATAGATGTGAACTGGGCCATATTTATGCCACTTCAAGGAAGACAAAATGGTTCCCAAGGTACTTCTGAAGACCAAAATGTTCTTTTCTCTTACCTCTGATACAGCAGTCCAGCTGGGCAAACGAAGAACCTCTCCCACGGTGTTTAAGAAAGTCTAAAGGCAGACAGGATGACACTGCTTAGCATATATTCTTAAGCCTCAAAATCATAAGACCTTTCATTTTCTCATCTCCATCAACCACAGGCTGGGTTTTGCATATATACAGCAGTAAACGAAAATAGCTCTCATCAGTGCATCAGGTTATATTTACAAAGCACTTTGATAGATGGTATCTTATTTGCTCCAGGTGACACTCATTAGTCAGTGGCAAGTATTTACATCGCTGACTCCTGATCTAGAGCAGTTCATTTGAATAGAAATATAATGCAAGCCAAATTTTTGTTTTAGATTTTCTAGTGGCCACATTTTTAAAAGTTAAAAGAAAATAGGTGAAATTACTTTTTAATATTTTACTTAGCCAAATATAGCTAAAATATCGCTTCAACATGCAATCAATATAAGAATCACCAGTTTGATATTTTACATTCATCTGTTACACTAAACTTTAGAGCTCCAGTGTGTATTTACACTTAGATTTGAACTGGCCACAGTTCCAGTATTCAAGAGCCACGTGTGGCTAATGGCCACCTTATTACCCAGCATAAGAAATTCCTTTTCACTTTTTTGTTCAACTATTGGTGGTGAGAAGTCAGAACATCGTGGAAAATTGGATAATGAATGCCAAAGATTTTTATTTCTCATTCAATCCCAATTGGTGGGGTTTGGGGTAAATCCACATGATTCCTCTACAGGACACTCAGAGTCAAGTATCCATCCCCACATGGCCCCCACCAGAGGTTTAAAACTGATGAGCCACAGGCTGCATCCGATTCATAAAGGTCTTTTATTTGGTTTGTACACAACTGCTTTTAAATTTGTTAGCTGCCCACTTTTCTTTTTTTTTAATGGGTGAGATTCCATTTTAAAATTCTGGGTTTTTGCTTTGCTTGCAAAATCAGAAGAAGTAAACATAATGGTTAAAATCAGGAGGCTCTCTAGAAGCTCACTGCTACTCCCCATGGGTGGGTACTTCCCGGTGAGCCACAGTCTCTACTCTTCTTTCTTGTCTGTCCGACCTAATATCCATTTACTTTGTTCCTCTGGCTCCTGAATGCATTTGATTTTGCTACCTCTGACACTGTCCAATGTATCTGAGGGGAAACAGGGGAGTTGAAAGAGTAAATCACCCAGCTTTAACAGTTTCCTGTGTAGACTTGCATGGAATTTTATGTTCCCATATAGACATCCCTGCAAGACTATAGAAGGGCCTCAACCCTCCCTCTGGGTAGCCTCACTCCCACCCACTGAGCTCAACTGAAGAACCCGAAGTACTTCCTGCAGGAAGCCTGGAAGTGCTTATACAGGGCTGTCTTGGCCCCGCCCATTTCTCCATATGATTGGCTGAGCCACCAAGCCAGTTCCGTTCCCTTGGCTGGTGATTGGTCTAGGCATGGTCATGTCAGGGGAACCACGGGAAAGAATTTCCTGCCCTGTAAAGACAGAAGTGCCCCCTGCCTTTCCTTTTCCTCCTGGTCTTTGTCAGTGAGGTGTGGTGTTTGGAGCCATTTCAGTCACTTGGAAATAGAATAGAATGCCAAGGGAACTGCAATTGCCACCTAGATCCCTGCTGAAAGACTGAAGTAATCAAACCTGGAGTGAAGCAATTAAATGCCCCTATTTTAACAATACTTGGTCATATTACTGCTTACTTGCAACCAAAACCATTCTAACAGAGACAGACTTGGGTCATCAAAGTATCCCTATGTCACAGACTTGGAAACTGAGGCTTGAAAACAGCGTAGATCTAAGGGTTAAACCCAGGCTTGCCTGACTCCAGAGTCACTGAGCGGCTGCAGCTCAGGACACTTTTCAGACTCCATGGTCCATCTTCACCCTCTCAGTCCTGAGCCTCTTGGAAGCAGGAAGTAGTTCTTGGTCATCCTGGATCCCCAGAACTTACCACATTCTATGAATGAATGAACAAAATCTGAGAAGGCTTACTCTTGCTTCTCTCACCTGGGCAGGAGAGCTACTGGGACAAATGCCTCCTAGCAAATCAAGACGTCTTGTTTAATGAACACATGCTTTCCCGTGCTTCTTTGGCTGCTTCTTTGGGTTTGTCATCAGCAAGGAAACCAGGAAGGATTGAGAACTCTTAAAAAGTGCCAGAGTCATACTATGCACATAGGAGCCTTCTAAGAACCCAATAAAGTAAGTACTATTATCTCCCCATATCTCAGATGAGCAAAGTGAGGCAGAGATATAAAGTAACTTGACCAAGGGTGCACAGTAAGTAACCAGCAGAGAGATGTTCAGCCCAGCAATCAGACCCTATACATCCTGCTCTTAACCCTTATCTACACTTTTGAAGTATAATAGTCTCACATTCCTTTTCTCTGGATATCAGCAGCCAAGAGCCCTGTGCTGAGATTGAAGTTATCAGGCGCATACAAGCCCAGCATCCTCCTCTACCTTGACCTGGAAAGATCTTAAGGAGAATGTAAAGAGAAAGTACCTTGGTTCTCATGCCATACACAGTGCATTCACTAAGTGTTTTCAATAACTTTGGGAATTCCCATTGAGATACGTGTCACAGCATTGGGGTCACACTATGACCCCATGGCTAAATCTGCCAAAGACCCAACTCTGCATTCTAGCTGTTGCCAAGGGAGGTAGCAGAGTTTAGAGCCAGAGTTGCAAATTCAAATGCCTACAGGGGTCAAGTGGAGCTCCCCTGGTGGCTCAAACAGTAAAGAATTTTTCTGCAATGCAGGAGACCTGGGTTTGGTCCCTGGGTCAGGAAGATCCCCTGGAGGAGGGCTTTGGCAACCCACTCCAGTATTCTTGCCTGGAGAATCCCACAGACAGAGGAAACTGGTGGGTTGCAGTCCATAGGGTCACAGAATTGGACATGACTGAAACGACTAGGCATGCGAAGGGACCAGGCAGATGGAGAGACAGGCCCGCCTGGCTGGACACTGGGAAAAGGAGATGAAGAGTCGAGTCTCATCTGAAGGAAGTTCCACCGAGCTGTGTAGAGCTGACTACACAGTGTGTAGTCCACGCCGTCTGGCTATTCATGAGAATTCTGAAATCCAGGCTTCTATATAAAAGCTTCTGATTTTTTCAGCTCCATGTAGGTCAAACAAGACACACTTGTCAGCCATGGTCTGGCAGTTTGCCATCCCTGATCGACTAGGCACAGAAATCACATAGCCTTTACCTTGGTGAGGTTGAATGCCGTCTCCTCTGAGAGGGATTTATTGGGTAAGCTGAGGGACATATTTTGAAGGTAACTCAGAACAACTCCAGGACGCCGGAAGTTTTTCCTCTCCTCTGTCAAGTTGGTTATGATGGGATGGTAGGCATTGGTGGGCGCCTGAAAGAAATCAGTGACACGAGTTCCTGTTAAGAACTAAAGCCAAGATGTCTACAGAAGTTCAGTCTGTCCTTTGGGCCTCATACTTCTCACACCATAATAATCATGATGACAGCACTTCCTATATGCTCTTGTGACCATTTAACATATATTAACGTTTCATCCTTACAACAACCTCGTGAAATACACACGCGATTGATAGATGAAACTAAGCATGGAGAGGCTTATGCAGAAATAAATGAGAGAACTGGGATTTGAACCCAAACAGGTGGTTCTAGAGTCTGTTCCTTCACTATTACATTAAAGTTCTCATGGAAGGAAAATTGATTGATTACAAATGCTCATATCAGAAGGGAACACTTTCTAAAGGAATGGACCCTTCCTCAAACATCAGAAGAAGATGGTGCAGAGAGAAGCTAAGTGTCCAGGCCACCTCCTTCTCGCTCTCCAGTCATGGTGCCAAGTGCACCAAGAAACAGCCTCATGTTGGGTGATCCCTGGTAAGTCTTGTTGACTCCATGTGGGCACCTGAGGCTATAGGTCACGGGGAGCCAAGGGTCTTCCCTTTAGTCATGTTGAGCATCAAGAATTAGTGCTAACGCTGGCTACCAGGACAGAGCCAGTCAGTCTAATGGGATCCCCACTCTCCTGGCACATAGTCCAAGCAAAAAGACATCACCAAGATGGGGGGCAAAACTAAACACATCTGCTCACCATGGTGTTCACTGTGGGTGTCACGGAGAAGCTGGGTGGTGTTGAAGACAGCGAAAGCTGCTCTCCTGGAAAAAAAAAATAATAATAATACTTAATTAAGGACTGAAACATGGTCACTTCGTTCACCTTCAGGAAGGCCTGTTCGGTTTTTTTTTTAACAAAAATCTACCAGTTTCAGACACAAACTAAGAGACACTGAGAACGCTGTGAGTAGGAATGTTTCTGGAAAGATAAAAGTGTAATAAATCAGCCAAATGGGGAGATTGTATGGATTTTCACAGATCAAATTATTTTTCTATTTATAGTCTAAATTGCTTGGAAACACCCTTCAGGCAAAACATCATATAAAAAGATGATTTCATACAAGCTTGCACCAATTTCAAATAAATAAAAAAGCAAAAGAAATGGATTTCCATCACCCTGTGGACTAGTTAGACATAAAATACAGAGGGTTGTGAATCACTGGGCTGGGACAGACAGGGAACCTGGCCCCTTCCCATCCAGCAAGATGACACTGGAACCCAGTCCAGTGGTGGGGAGACCATCTTCTTGAGCCCCCCCATCCCAAGGATTCTATTCAAAGACCCCATGTGGTCAGTTATGAATGCCCACAATCAGAAAGACATCCAAAACCAAAGATGTAGCCATGGGACTTCCCTGGTGGTCCGGTGGTTAAGAATCCACCTTGCAATGCAAGAGACACAGGTTCAACCCCTGGTCTCGGAAGCTCCCCCATGCCACAGGGCAACTAAGTGCTCGAGCTGCATCTCCTGAAGCCCTCTTGCCCAGAGCCCCTGCTCTGCAACAAGAGAAACCACCACAATGAGAAGCCTGCACGCCGCAAGGAAGAGTAGCCTCCACTCACCACGACCAGAGAGAGTTCGTGCACAGCAACGAAGACCCAGCACAGGCAAAAAGAAACAAGACAAAACATGCGCCATGATTTAATGTTTTCTGCCTGTTTGTCACCAGCTAAGGGATTAGGAGAAGGGCCCCCTCCAGACAGGTCACCCAGGGAAATGCTCTCCCTTTGGGCACCTGCAGCCTAGCTCACAGCTTCATGTACAGACAGATCTTTATGCAAAGAACAGGTTCTACCCTGTCCTGTGGGCACAGCACCACAGCAGCTGGATTTCAGCCTCAGTTGTCTGAGCACAGCTGCCCTGAACCCAGCTGAGCTGGACTAAGTAATGGTCCAGGAGCCCCACACCAGGTCTTTAGGGGTCTTTGAGGGACACTTTTCAATACAGGATTTACATCATGGCCTCTGTCTTCAGAACCAAATCCCCAAAGTGATGTGGGATTGAGTCCAGTTCTGGTTCAGTAAAGGTAGGGCCTGAAGCCCCCGGGATACACAAGTATTAAGAGAACACTTCTCCAGTCTCCCAAAATCGCACAGAGCCCTCCCCAAATGTGAAGAGTGAGGGTGAACACACACACATGATTCAGTTGCAGGGACTTCCTGACACACTGCACTGTGGCAGCAGGGGGGTGGAGAGGTGGGGTGGAGGTGGGGATGAGGAGACTGACAGGCCACATCCCTAAGGCCAGAGATGTCCTGGTGACAGGTTTTGCTGTGACAGCTAAAAGGGCCAGGAACATTAAAGCCTCTTTCCAGTGATGCTAAAACAGTAAGCTCCTGGGGAGGCAGGAGTCGTTTGAGACTCTCAATAACACAAGTACAGATGCTATCTTGGTCTCTAGGTGACAAATCTCGGAATCTTAGGCAATAAACTGCTGTCGATTGATATCCTTTTTCGTCCTAAAGGACGGTATATTTTGTCTTGTGTCACCTCTGTGAAAGGGAATGAATTCTGTTTTCTCAGTGAACGATGGAGACATCAGAGGCTGCTGTGGATATAGGCTGGTTTTGCTTGCACAGTGGCTCCGAGGTCAGCGCCCTGACTGTGCTCTGGAGGGGGACTGGTGGGGGGAGCCCTGACCTCACTGCCATTTCAGTGGGGTGGCCTGTGAGCCAGGCTTAAGCCAATCAGCATATTCCACATCCCCACCCACAGTAATTGGTTCGTGGTCAGTGTGGGCCAACAACAGTGATGGCCAGCCGGGTTGTAGTGGATGACAGAAAAAAGAAGCTCCTTGTTTCCTGCTAAGGTTTCGTGGGGATAGGGCGGTGGGGAGGGGAGGAATGTGCTCCTGGAGGGAATGGCAGCCATCCTGGCACCACAAGAAAACAAAAGAAGGCAAAGTCCAAAACAGATTCCCTAGTGACATCACTTGAGCCACAAAAGGTCACATATTATATGACTCCATTTATACGGACTATCCAGGATAGGTAAATCCACAGAGAAGGTAAGTTAGTGATTGCCAGGGGCAGGGGAGGAGGAAATGGGGAGGACAGCTCATGGGGGCTGGGTTTCTCTGGGGAGGATGGTTGCACAACATGTGGACATAGTAAGTACCACTGAATCGTGTACTGTAAAAAGGTGACATTCACACTACATGAATTTTAGCTCAATTTTTTTTAACAAAGTGACTTACCAAGTCCCACGGCTCATCGTGGTTGCATGAGACTTTGAAACCAGGTCTGCCGGCCCACCAGGTCCCTGATCTGAACCACCGCTCTGTGCTGAGCAGGAACGGAGGTGGGCAGGGGTGCTCTCTGAGGGTCCATGGGTGAGTTTGACACGCGGAAGGGATGTGGCAAATATTTGTGCATCAAATGGACCGGGAACACTTGCTTCCCAAAACTTTCCATAACCATCTATCACAAACTTCAAAAATTCCCTGGTGACCAGCGTGAGAATATTCGCTTCAGTGTGTTTCTGGTAAATTATGAATTCCTCCATCTTAGGGAGAAGGGGTTCTAGAAAAAACTGATCAGGACGCATTCACCCTGCAGTACCAACAGCCCAGCAGGAGAGAGCAGAGAACTACCTGCTGCGGGTAAAGGGGCGGTAGATAGGAAAGTCCCCGCCCCCCAGTGTTTACGTCACACCCGGCCTGCAGCCCCTCCCCTCTCACTGACCAATGGCAGCTGTGAAGTACATGGCGATCTCATCCGGTGTCAGAGCCCGTTCCCAGATGATGAACTCGTCAAAAGCTCTGTTCTCGTAGTTCTTGGTCAGGTCCAGCACGAGGTTGTCATTGGACTCCCCGTAGGCAGGAGACGCTTTTCCACTTGGGTCTGAGGTCCTCAGGGTCCCGTTGACGTAGACTTTCAGGCCCTCCTCGGACTTCCATGTAAACAGGACGTGAGTCCAGTAGTGGCCTGGGAAAGAGCAGACACACCCTTCTGAAGACGTGGGTTCGAGCTCCACACTCAGTGGTTATCCTAGTTTTATACACATTTCTCTCCCTTACAATAGTAGGTCATTGGTTGAGTCCTAAGTCATAATATGGGCTTCCCCGGTGGCTCAGATGGTAAAGAAGCTGCCTGCAATTCAGGAGACCTGGATTCGATCCCTGGGTTGGGAAGATTCTCTGAAGAAGGGAATAGCAACCCACTCCAGTATTCTTGCCAGGAGAATTCCATGGACAGAGAAGGCTGGTGGCCTACAGTCCATGGGGTCACAAAGAGTCGGACACAACTGAGCAACTAACACACACACACAGGTCATAATACACATCTGACTTCCCTCAGTCTTAGGAGCTCAGGAAAGAAGTTACTCTCACTCCCCAAAGCCCAGAAGCCTGTTCAAAGATATCCTTTGCCATTTTAAGTTAAATGAAAATAACAACTAATGGTCAGTCCAGTGTGTACATGTCAAAAAAATAATAATTAAAAAACTTTTAAAAAGTGAAAGTGAAAGTGAAGTGAACTCCCCCAGTCCTGTCTGACTCTTTTCGACCCCATGGACTGTAGCCTACCAGGCTCCTCCCTCCATGGGATTCTCCAGGCAAGAATACTGGAGTGGGTTGCCATTTCCTTCTCCAGGGGATCTTCCCGACCCAGGGATTGAACCTGGGTCTCCCACATTCCAGGCAGACGCTTTAACGTCTGAGCCACCAGGGAAGCAAACTTTTAAAAAGGAGAGCTTATTTTAAAAAATTAACTTGTTCAAAAATATTTTTTAATCCAGCCTAGGCCACCCCCAGGCAGGTCAGTGAGACATACCTGAGAGCCTGATTCAGCCCTCAGGCCACCGGTACCCAACTCCGCCCTGACCTTGAGCATGTGATGGCAGCCTGGGGGAGGACAGACCACTCCTGGCTCCTCTAGACCCTTCATCAGGAGCCTTGGTGGTGACTCATGGCTCTGGCATGAGAACCACAATGACCCACAAGAAGAAATTTCGCCAGACTTTGACACCAGTTGGCCCCACAGAGAGCCTCACTTCATTGTGTAGTGAGTGTTCAGATGCAGCCAGTGACCTGCTGCTGAAATAGGCCCTTTATAGGATGTATAAGCAGTTACCCCAGGCTTCTCGCTCAGGATTGGGCAACTTTCTAACCTTCAGTCTCAGGAGAGCATGGATCCCAGATAGGTCCAAAGTATCACTGTCAGGACTTCCCTGGTGGTCCAGTGGTTAAAGAACCTACCTGCCAATGCAGGGGTCATGGGTTCCATCTCTGGTCTGGGAAGACACTACATGGCATAGGGCAGCTGAGCCCATGCTCCACGACTATTGAGCCTGCGTTTTAGAGCTCTTGGGTCAAAACTACTGAACCCACATGCTGCAACTATTGAAGTCCACGAGCCCTAGAGACTGTGCTCTCCAACAAGAGAAGCCATCGCAATGAGAAGCTCACACACTGTAACTAGACAGTAGCCCCTGTTGCAGTGAAAAGGAAAAAAGAGAATGAGTTTTTATCTTTCCCTTTCCTGAGAACAAAGAAGATAAAGGGAACAGTGAGCAGGCCTGAATATTCCTAGTTTTTTTTTACTTCAGTTGCTCTTAACTCTGCATGTCTGTATCTAAGTTCACTCTTCTGCCTCCTAACTCTGCAGAAGCTACAATTCACATTTTTTCCTTTGACTCTATGCTAAATACATCCCTTATCTGGTGTTTATCCTTACAACACCCTTCCCCTTGTAGTTACATATCATAAAGAAGGCCACAGAGCCACCCAACTGCCAGACTCAATGACTGGGTTACTGAAGCCAGTTTATGACAGTCTTTGAAACAATGCAAGAGGAAGAAGTCAAGATCCTCTCACCTTTGTTCCTCATCACTGACTCCTGACTGTGAGCCCTTGCCTTATATAAACCCCTAGACTCCTCATGGAGGCGGGGCGCACAATTCTTAAGGTATAAGCCTACTGTGTTACTTTCTATTTCTTTCAAGCTCTGCTTTCATATTGTTTTTTTATTCAGCTTTGGTGGGTAGAGAAGTCCAGGATTTTGGCTAGCAACATCCCTGCTCACCGCAACTAGAGAAAAGCCCACACACAGCAACAAAGACCCAGCACTGCTGCTGCTGCTGTTAAGTCGCTTCAATCGTGTCCAACTCTGTGCGACCCCAGAGACGGCAGCCCACCAGGCTCCCCCGTCCCTGGGATTCTCCAGGCAAGAACACTGGAGTGGGTTGCCATTTCCTTCTCCAATGCTTGAAAGTGAAAAGTGAAAGTGAAGTCGCTCAGTCGTGTCCGACTCCTAGCGACCCCATGAACTGCAGCCTACCAGGCTCCTCAGTCCATGGGATTTGCCAGGCGAGAGTACTGGAGTGGGTTGCCATTGCCTTCTCCGAAGACCCAACACAGACAAAAGTAAATAAATACATAAATTTTTTTAAATAATAAAAATAAAAATGTTTCTCTTCATTTCATAATTTTTAGAAAAGTATCATTGTCCTTGAATGTGAAAATACCTTCAAGGAACAAATAAGAGCACAATATCAGGCAGAAATATTTACAATTCTCCCCATTTCTCTGGGTAGATGAACAATCAGGGTTCAATAGATTTGACCTTAAAACATACCAAGAAAACTTCTCGGTACCTGATACTGTGTCAGCCCCAAAGGGGCAGGGAGATCAGACTGTTACATAAGAGACTGATAGCAGTTAGAACATGATAAGAGCTGTGAACAAGGTGCAGGACATGCACGTCAGTAAGGAGAGGCGAGGCAGAGACGATTTCTGGCCCTGAGGATCAGAGAGGGCAGACATGCAAAGTTCTCTCGAAGTCTGCATGCACTGAATTTGCCCCTTTTCCAGAGGTACAAGCCTGACCCCAGCTTATAGTACCAGCAGAATCAGGCAGATGCATTCGGTATTCCCTGGGCACCGCTCTCTTCTAGGTTCCTTTCGTGTTAACTCACTTCACTCTCACAGTCGCCCTTTGACCTAATACTGTCACTGTGCTGACGATACAGATGAGGACGCTGAGATACAGGGTGGGTGAGTAAGGCACTTGGGTCCACACAGCTGGCAGAGAGGGTACAGAGCGAGACCTGACCCAGGCTGCTTGGCTCCATGTTTTTAAAAAAAAAAAAAAAATGGAGACACGCAGCCTTCCTTGAAGTGGTCCAGAAAATGAGTTTTCCTTAACTAGGTCAGGGATGTCGTCACTTCCTCCTGGAGGAGACCATTCTAGACTCTCAGTTTGCCTTCCACCTGTGAGATTCCCTTCCTAGTCTCTAGTCTGGACTGGATGCCCCCTCCATGCTACCTTAAGATGCTCTGAGTCCCTGGTCACCTCTCTCCATCTTAGTTCACAGACCTCCAGCCTCCCCCAGGTGCCTGCCCCACACCTTTGCCCTCCTGCCTGGTCAGCTAGGATCACACTGTGCCACCGAGAAAACAGGAATCTGTGGAACAGAACCATGTGGCCTCCCAACACCCACCTAGGAACTCAGGCACATCTGCACACACCCAGCTCCCCGCCCCTCCACCTCCGCTTCCCAGGTCCTGGAGCATCCTTCCTGAATCCCGGGGCCCCTCGCTGCCTGGTGCCCTTGCCTCTCCTCCAGCATCCTTTCTTTCCCTCAATCATCAGCCCCTCTTTTCCAAAGGCTTTTTCACATCAAAGTCGAAACATTTGCAAGTTTGCACCACTAAAAAGGAGGAGGGCCAGAGATGGAGGAAAGGAAAGGAATAGAAGAGGAGGAGGAGAAGGCAAAAGGAAGATGCAGGAAAAAGAGGGGAAGACAGGAAAAGGAGAAACAATAAGCACTGGGCCGAGAGCTATATTCCAGCCTGTGAGCGAGGTATCGTTAATATCTTCACTGCACGGAAACTGAGGCTCCCGTGCACTAAGTAACGTGACGCGGTAACACTGTCTGCAGTCAGACGGAATCCTGGCCCTTAGCTAACCAGGCAGACATCTAAGCAAACGATGCTATCTCACCCTTTCCAGTGAGTCTTCCCAAGCAGCCCCTTGGACGAAGAAGGGGCTCACGTGCCCCAAGGACAGCGCCCCGAAGCTCTACATCCATTGGGTTCATCCGCTTCCTATCAGGAGGTGGAGGGGGCGGGACACCGGAACTCCTCCCGCCTCCCCCGCTCCCCGACCTCCCCGAGCATCTCTCAGGCCAGTGGCGCCCTTACCTGGGGGGCTGAAGCTGGCCTCCCATGTCACGGATTTGTTATGCGTGTATAGCTCCACTGAGCCCTTGCCGCCCCTGGAGCAGACCTTGAACCCGTTGGAAATGACCTGTCCTCCATAGGCAGAAGGGATTGATGTGGACTGTTCTCCTTGTGTCTTCCAGAAAAAAGAGAAGGAGACCCCTGAGGACAGGAAAGACGTGCGGTTATTATTAATGAAAAGTGAATGGGCCTTAACCTCATAGAAGCAGGTCGGTCTCCCTGCTTTTTGATTTTCATTCAAAAGGTAATTTTTTTCTCATTCTAGAGACAATGTATGTTCAATGCAGAAAATACAGACAATAATAACAGGTAATATTTATTAAGAGTTCACTGGGTACCAGACACTTTTCTAAGGGTTTTAAACAAATGCTCTCCTCTTAAATATGGAGAAGGAAATGGCAACTCACTCCAGTATTCTTGCCTGGAAAATCCCATGGATGGAGAAGCCTGGTGGGCTACAGCCCACGGGTTTGCGAAGAGTCAGACATGACTAAACACAGCATATACCTCTTAAAATTTTAATATTACAAAATGAGGTTATCACCCCCATTACACAGATGAAGAAACTAAGGCTGGTTTGCCCAAGGTCCCTAAACTAGAGACCGACTCAGATTAGATTCAAAAAATCTGATGCACAGATGTCATCTATTAAGGCAGATCCTTCCAAAACCTCTTCCATAAGCATTTTACAAAGAAAAGAACCAATTCATACATACTGGTTTATAAGCCACATTTTTTTATACTTGTGTTATCATAGACTCCTTCCAATGTTCATAAATATGCCTTGATGTCATCTTTGTTTTTAACTGTACAATATGACAGTCTAAACGGTTACTGTAGGGAATTCCCTGGAAACCTAGTGCTTAGGGTTCTGCTCTCACTGCAGAGGGCACGGGTTCAATCGCTGACTGGGGAACTAAGAGCCTGCAAACTGCTTGGTGCACCCAATAAGTAAAGCAACAAATAAGCAAGCAAGAACTGTAAAGTTTTTATATGTTTATTTTATTTTTAGTTGCACTGGGTCTTCACTGCTGTTCGAGGGCTTTCTCTAGTTGCGGCAAGTGGGAGCTACTCTTTGTTGTGGTGTGCAGGCTTCTCATTTAGGGGGCTTCTCTAATTTCAGAGCACCAGCTCTAAGCTCCAGAGAAGGCAATGGCACCCCACTCCAGTACTCTTGCCTGGGAAATCCCGTGGACGGAGGAGCCTGGTGGGTTGCAGTCCATGGGGTCACTAAGAGTCGGACATGACTGAGCAACTTCACTTTCACTTTTCACTTTCATGCGTTGGAGAAGGAAATGGCAACCCACTCCAGTGTTCTTGCCTGGAGAATCCCAGGGACAGGGGAGCTTGGTGGGCTGCCGTCTCTGGGGTCGCACAGAGTCGGACACGACTGAAGTGACTTAGCAGCAGCAGCAGCAGCACCAGCTCTAAGCTCGAAGACTTCAGTAGTTGCAGCCCACAGGCTTAGTTGCCCCTCGGCATGTGGAATCTTCCCAGAACAGGGATGGAACCCATGTCCCCTGCATTGGCAGGAGGATTCTCATCCACTGTACCACCAGGGAAGTCCTGTAGATTTTTTTTAAACAGCAACCTCCCCATGACTAAGTCTTTATGAGTTTTCTTCAAGTTTTAATTTCCCAAACCGAACTGGAAACTAAACCTCTCTGCACATCTCAGATTAAATGCCTTTACAATAGATTCCCAGTAGAGCATTTTTAGTCAAAGAGGAAGCCCACTTTGAAAGGTTATGAAACCTATAATTGTTCATTTCCAACAAAGCAGGGCCCATGGAGGCCCTGGCAGCCAAGATAGCTAAGTCCAGCTCCTAATGGTGAAGACCTGACCCAGGATTACCTTGCAGACAAGGGAGGAGGGAGGAGAAGGGGAGGGGGGCAAGCTCCCCAGGGAGGGCTGACAAAGGCCAGACGAGCTAGAGGCTCCTGTCATTGCCCTTTGGAGCCCGATCACCCCCACTCTGCTTCTCCAACTCCAGTAACATTTACCCTTTCTTTGCACAAGAGTAAACTGTGTGAGTGTGAGAGAGACAGAATGCATGCAACCTGCTGGGCACAGCTTGTAATAGCTGGAAATAAATCAGGCAGCCTTGGCCCCCTCAACCTAGTCCAGGCTTCAGGGATGCTGAGAGAGGAGTTACTCAGGGCTGATCAAAACAGGCCCAAGATTGGAACTCCCTGGTGGTTCAGTGGTTAAGAATCCACCTGCCTATGCAGGGGACACAGGTTCAATCCCTGGTCCAGGAAGATACCACATACCACAGACCAACTAAGCTCACACCACAAGTACTAAAGCCCGTGCACCCTAGAACGTGAGCTCCTCAATAAGAGAAGCCACCTCAATGAGAAGCCCACACACCGCAACTAGAGAGCAGCCCCACTTTGCCGCAACTAGAGAAAGCCCATGTGCAGCAACAAAGACCCAGCACAGCCAAAAATAAACAAATACGTTTTAAAAGCTAATAAAGTAATATGTACAGCATAATACCACGTGTCTCTAAAAAATTCATAAAACAATATCATAATTTTTAAAAAAAAAGATGAAACGTGAAATAATAGATGAGGCTCAGAGAGACTGCAGAGCAGAGTTTCAAGTCTCCAGGAGTATGTTCTTAGGACTATTGGGGAAAGAAAAAAGTCCTCAAAAGTGCCCTGGGACACGGGTCACTGCAACTAAATGACAGGACTTTGGTAGGTTGTCCAGAGAGCATCTGGGCTGTCCCAGACACTGTTCTTCTTTGCCTTTGCAAAGGCACCAGGTGGAGGGGAGTCCCGGGCCCGGGGTCCCCCAGGTCTTCTGTCTGCCATCCACTGCAGGGGCACAGAGCCCGAAAACGAAACCCCAAGTCTTCTTGCTTTGCCTGTCCACTCAGAAACAACCAATTTCACAGAGACACGAACACAGCACATTGTGAAACTTCTGTTATGAAACAATGTCCCAGTGGGATTCACAAAAGTCCATTTTTTCCCAAACACTTTGCTGCATTGAAAAATTCCTTTCGCTCAATCCTGTCTTGGTGGAATGTCTTTCTCTCCAGGAAGAAAAATTAAACATAAAACATTCAATTTCGCCTTAGGTAAGGGAAGATCGAAGCAGATGATGGTTTCTACAAGCCAAGCTTTTCATTTTGGTTCATTCGGCCGACAAAATAATCATTTCTCTCTGAGGAACAGCTTGTATTTAAACATCAATTTACGTCTTCATTGAGTCTTCAAAGATTCGCAATGAGTCCTCTAATATTAGTATTTTCAGGAACTTTGCTTCTTGCGCTTGAAATTGTCAATACAAAGAAGAAAAGGCTAAAGGAAAAAGAAGTGCAGTATTGACAAACTGATTCAACACTTTTCTTCTTCTTACGAGCATTAAATCCTCATCCATCCCAAAAGTAAAGAGAGGAAAGTTCTCTCTTGATAGAACAAACAAACAAAAAAAATTCCAGCTGTCCCAAGAAAAGATGGATACATTTGAGTGCATAAATATTATAAAATTCTGCAAGCCAAAAAACTTAAAGCCATGACAAAGTCAAAAGACAAATGACAACCCAGGAAAAAAATATTTGTAAAACATTTAACAAGCAAGAAATAAATGTCCTTGCTATATAAAGAACACTTTAAAAAGAAAAATAAGTTCTACTGTTTAAGAACTTACTTCGTTCAAGATAAAATGTCCCAAGAATTTTACATGAGTTAACTCTTTTAATCCTCCCAACAACCCTGTGAAGTAGGGATTAGTATGGTCCCCATTTGACAAGTGAGAAAACTGAAGCCCAGAGAGGTAAAGTAACTTGTCTAAAGCCACATAGCTAGTGATGGAGTCAGCACTGGAACCAGGCAGTCTGGCTCTGGAATCTGCGACTGTCATCTCTCTATCCTCTCATGAAGATGACGTTCTTTGGGAGAGAGCTCACTTACTGAATTAGACAACAAAGTTTCTCAAGAATTCCATGGAGGAGAAAAATGCCTACAGATGCGGAAGTCTTGCTGTGCACTATCATCTCTGTGTCTGTGCTGAGTGGGGCAGAAGCAGCAGGTAGGAATGGGCAAGGAATCTCTCCAGGTAGAGGACCAGACCCGCAGACTCGGCACCATGTCCTGCGTGTTCATAACACAAGGAGACCCACAAGTGATGTAGCAGCCTGGATATCCATCCTTCCTCACCCAGCACAGCATTCTTGGGGAGAATCACCACCCCCCCCCCACCAACCTCTGTGTCCTCTAGGTCAAGTGGGACTAATTACACAGTGGACTGATTACACAGCCCCAGGCTCACAAGGGCTGGAGCAGTCTGAATCACAGTGACTGGTTCAGGGATGGCCATGCATCAGCTGATAAAATGGACTCCTGGAGGCTGTGAGTCGACATTGCTATCACACCTGGAAAGCCCTCCTGAGAACAGAGCCAAAGTGATGGAGACACGAGCTTCCAGTGACGTCATCTAAGCACCTGGACCCAGATCGTCGTGGTAGACTGAATCTCCTGAAGAAGCCACAGCATCTCCCAGCCCATCTGCTTTCATGCCAATGGACCTTCCCATTCTCTTCCAAGACTTAGGCCAGTTTCTCCACCTGCCCTCTGGCTGATCTGACCAAGAAGAAACAACAGAAGTGGCCCTGGCCAGGTTCCAGAGATAGCCATTAATTGTCCGGAAGCTTCAGGTTTCGGCTTCTTGGAGCACAGAACAAGTCCAGGCTCTGCTGGTAGAGAAAGAAACCACATAGAGGAGCCGGAGGTGCCAGATGTGAGTGAAGAAAGTGGTCTTGAGAAACCAGCTCAGGGGCACCTTCCGAGGACCCAGTCCTGGCTGCCATGGCTATAGCCATGAGAGAACCCTGCCAAGGCCCAGAACTGTGAGAGGTGATGCTAAATTGCATTTCACTTGTTAAGTTTGGGAGTGCTTGTTATGCAGCAGTCGATAACCAGAACACAGTCTTATTTGGAGCCTCTCAATAAATCCCCCGAGCCTAGCTGAGTTGAATTCCCATTGCTTACAAACTTTCAGCTGACTATGACTGTCCATAGAGGATGAGTCCCCTTCCTGACCCTGAAGGCCACCAAAGGCCACCACAAGGATGTGCACATGGCTTCCTCACTCCTTCCTGACCATCACTTTGGGTGACAGATTCAGGGGGAGGGTGCTGGGGAAGCTGCTGCAGGGTGAGCAGAGGGAGCAAAGTGAGTGTTAGTCACTCAGGTCCAACTCTTTGCAACCACATGGACTGTAGCCCACCAGGCTCCTCTGTCCATGGGGATTCTCCAGGCAGGAATACTGGAGTGGGTAGCCATGCCCTTCTCCAGGGGATCTTCCTGACCCAGGGATTGAACCTGGGTCTCCCACATTGCAGGCAGATTCTTTACCATCTGAGCCACCAGGGAAGAGGGAGTAAGGAGATGCTCTATTCTTTTCTGTTTCCAAGAGGACTTGGTTCAAGACAGAGGTGGCCCTCAGCCTATGTGAGACACATGTCCACCTACAATGTGATAGCATGAAATGAGCTCATCCACACCTGTCAGCCACCTGAAAGCAAGTTTCCATGAGAACCACCCAGAGCCTGCAGAGCAGGCTCAAGAATGTTCTGGAGTGGGGAGTTGAGGGCATGAAAACCAAGGCCATCCCAACAGGCATAAGAAAAGATGCTCAACATTGCTGATTATCAGAGAAATGCAAATCAAAACTACAGTGAGGCACCATCTCACACCCGTCAGAATGGCTACCACTGAAAAGTCTACAAATAACAAATGCTGGAGAGGGTGTGAGAAAAGGGAACCCTCCTCCACTGTTTGTGGGAATGTAAACTGGTACAGCCACTGTGGAGAACAGTATGGACGTTCCTCAAAAAACTAAAAATCAAGTTGCCATGGGATCCAGCAATTCTACTCCTGGGTCTGTATCTGGACAAGTCTATAACTGAAAAGGATGCATGCACCCCCGTGTTCATTGCAGCACTATTCAGAGTAGACAGGACATAGAAACGACCCAAAAGTCCATCCGTAGATGAATGGGTGAAGAAGACAGCCCCTCCCCCATCTTTAAACCATCTCCACATCTCTGACTCTGCCCCTCTGCCCTCTCTCTTTATAAGGACTCCTGTGATGTCTCTGCCCCACACAGACAATCAGGACAGTCCCCATCTCAAGTTCCTCAACTTAACCACTCAACTTCATCAAAAAGGGTAAAGAGTACATGGCATCACTGTGTATTACTTTTTACAACTGCCTGTTCATCTACAATTATCTCAAAATAAAAAGGATCTCATAAAAGAAAATAAAAGAGATTTTGCTGGGTCGGGAAGGCCTTTAATCTGATCTGGCTGGTTCAAAGTCCAATTTTATTACAGCGTATCTCAGGCATGGGAGTTGGATGTTCTCCCAGTTTTTGGTCAAGAGAGCCTCCAGAACTGGGGCCTTGGTTTCTTTATTTGTAGAAAAAATAGAAGACATCAAGGGAATCTACCAACTGTAGGATTCTAAGCAGGTTTTCCATGTGGTGTGGCCACTGTGCAGGAGGAGAGGAATGTACAGGGTTCTGATAACAGAGCATCTCTACGGAGTGGCCGCCTGCTGAGTGCTTCTAAAAGAGCACAGGCTGGGAGACAGTGATGGGGAGGTTTGGGCTTTCTGGCTAAGCTGGGAAAAGACCAGACACCTCGTGGCAATCAATCAGCAAGCTTCTGCCATCGAATCAGATTTCTAACTCTGACTTTTCTTAAGACCCTAAAGTGTATCTGTACCTCCCCATTTCAGCAGAGTACAGGGCAATATGATGATTTCTTCCTACATCTTTCTAAGAGTTGATAGTTTCAGTCACTCTGGTCTTGGACAGATTCTCCAAGAGAATTTTAGCATATCATCATGCCTTTATATGGGCTTCCTGGGTGGCTCAGATGGTAAAGAATCTGCCTGCAATGCAGGAGACCTGGGTTTGATCCCTGGATTGGAAAGATCCTCTGGAGAAGGCCATGGCAATCCACTTCAGTATTCTTGCCTGGAGAATTCCATAGGCAGAAGAGCCTGGTGGGCTACAGTCCATGGGGTCACAAAGAATCAGACACCATTGAGCAACCAACACTTTCACTTTCATGGCTTTATACAACAGGAATCACAGTATGAGATACTAATCCCTTCTCAGTCATCTTTCAGTTCTGATTATGATGAGAAGAAAGTCCATTTGTATGTAAGTAACAATTGCTAATCCCTGTTTTAACAAAGAAATGCCACATCTCGAATTCAGAGCCTCTGGTGGGAATTGGTACCCACATGGAATTCAACAACGCAGGAATCTTCCACTTAAAATGATAATTGGGTTTCAGTTCTTGGGGATGATAAGTTTCCTTTTCAATTGAATCTAGTGAGTGAGGGAAAGTCGCTCAGTCGTGTCCGACTATTTGCGACACCATGGACTATAGTCCATGGAATTCTCCATGAACCCATGCTAGAATACTAGAGCGGGTAACGGTTCCTTTCTCCAGGGGGTCTCCAAGGGATCTTCCAACCCAGGGATCGAACCCAGGTCTCCCACATGGCAGGCAGATTCTTTACCAGCTAAGCCACCAGGGAAGCCCAAGTTTTATAGTTCAGGTGCTACGTGTATACGGTAAAAAAAAAAAAAAAAAAAAAAAAAAATCGTAAAAGAAATTTAAAAGTGAGAAAAATTTGAGAATCTTAAAAACTGTCTTAAAAACATTCTAGCTTGACTGGAAATTTAGATAATTGCATCATTCAACCTCAACCAATTAAAGTAAATAACCCACCCTTGGACTTCCTTGGCATAAATACATCCTGCCTTGCTGCCTTCATAGTCTATATTATATAAGCTGAGTTAAGGGGATGACATGCCCTTTTTTTTTTTTTGTCCACATTAGGG
Source organism: Bos indicus x Bos taurus (assembly GCF_003369695.1). Taxonomy (NCBI): domain Eukaryota; kingdom Metazoa; phylum Chordata; class Mammalia; order Artiodactyla; family Bovidae; genus Bos; species Bos indicus x Bos taurus. Next base: position 26,607,106 of record NC_040092.1, on the reverse strand, counting down.
CTGTAAGGATAGAATTATGTCTGGCTGTGTACATTTCTTCAGTAAAACTTTCAAGTGATCTATTCTCACCTGTTCTCAAGAGTGCAGAGACCCAGGTGCTAAAACACAGTCTTAGGAATGGCTCCTAAGACTTTCTTATTCATCCTAAAAATCAGAGAACAATTGAGGAGCAAAGTGTGAGGCTATATATACATAGTTAAGTGAATGCAAGAGACCTTACTCATAAAGTAGAAATGTTACAAGGTATCAACTCTATGGCCCAAAATTCATTGTCTTTCCCAAAAATATCTTGATTCTCACTTGACACAGAGAAGTGGTGAAGATGCTGAAGCTTCCACACTGTACCTTAGATTTTTTTTTTTCCCCTCAGCTCCATGATTACAAGGAAGCAATAACCAAAATAGGGTGGGAGAAATGATATAACAAAGAGCAAAATTTGGAGAGAAAAAAAGCTAAATATCATAGTGGTGGAGAACCTGGTTAACAGAAGAGACCCTGGGTGAAAGATGAGGAATTGCATCTTCAGTCATAGTTGAGTTTGCAATGGTAGGAGAAGTGATCAATGAAATGCAGAGAAAAAGATGACCGAGACTCAGAAGGATAGTGTTTCTCTGACTTTAATATACATGACAGAGGCCATAAACTCAAAAGCCTGTCTTCCCAGGGGCACTGACTCCATAAGAGAGCCAGCGTATTTCCTGTAGGCAGCTCAGGCTGTATTTTTCAACTTGCAGACACACTCTTTGTCAGATCAAGCCCTGCATGTGAACTGCTACTCATGCCTATGCTTCCTGCCTCCCCAGAAGGCTCTCTAATTTCTTCTAGAAATATCTGGTGCCGTAGGACTCTCTTTCACTCTCACCATTTCTCTCCTCAATATTATTTTAAGAAAGCCACAGGTGAGTGGCCACTTCCCTTCAGTTTCATCAAGCAGAGCGCTGAGAGTCCAAAGTGAAAGTGAAGGTTGCTCAGTCGTGTCTGACTCTTTGTGACCCCATGGACAATACAGTCCATGGAATTCTCCAGGCCAGAATACTGGAGTGGGTAGCCATTCCCTTCTCTAGGAGATCTTCCCAACCCAGGGATTGAACCCAGGTCTCCCGCATTAGAGGTGGATTCTTTACCAGCTGAGCCACCAGGGAAACCCAAGAATACTGGAGTGGGTAGCCTATACCTTCTCCAGGGAATCTCTTCCTGACCCAGAAATCATGAACCAGGCTCTCCTGCACTGCAGGCAGATTCTTTACCAGCTGAGCTACCAGGGAAGCTGTGAGAGTCCAAGGGACTACCAGAGAGCTGAGAGTCTAAGGGACTCAGGAAACCTGGAGACCATTGGACAGTCACCTTAGCTCTAACCAACTGATGCCAGGAGGGTGGGTAACACTAGGATTTACTGATTTTTCAAGAGAAGACAGAAGTAGAGATTTTTTAATGAAATTTTATCTTTCAGGGAAGTTGAGTATTAATTTAAAAAAAACATTTAAAGCACCGTGAGAGAGGCTCTGTTTCTGCAAACAGTTAGGCAGTCTTTTTGAACCCACCCATTCTGCCAAAAGCTTCCCAGGTGGTGCTGGTGGTAAAGAACTTGCCTGCCAATGCAGAAGATGTTAAGAGATGCAGGTTCGATCCCTGGGTTGGAAAGATTCCCTGAAGGAGGGCGTGACAACCCACTCCAGTATTCTTGCCTGGAGAATCCCATGGACAGAAGAACCTAGCAAGCTATAGTCCATAGAGTTGCAAAGAGTTGGACATGACTAAAACAACTTAACATGCACACATTCTGCCAAAAAACAATTTAGAAAACTTGTTAAAATAGAAAATTTGTGAGAACCGACATAATGCCAGCAAACAAAACACATTTGTGGGCTAGAGTCAGCCTTGAGCAGTTCTGAGATTTGGTCCATGAAAACCACCCAGAGGGCCTGGGTTAAAATTCAGATCTCCAGGCCCTGTCCACAGATTTGGATTCAGTGGGTCCTGGGCTGGAGACTGAGAAATTCCATTTTTAGCAGTCTCTGCAATGGACTCTTCTGCTGATGGTCTGGAAACAATACTTAAAGAAACTCAGCAGTAAATCATCCTGTGACTCTAGGCTATCTTGTGCCTTCTCTGGACCTCAGTCTCCCCATCTGTGAAATGGACGTGGTGAATGAATACTTCTCTCTGAAGCTCAATCAGGCTTTCAAACATCCCTAAAACCCCCAATCATCTAAGGAAGACAGAAGCTGGATCTGTGCCCAACCATCAGGCCCTTCTGGAAATTTTTGTCCTGAAACACCATTCAGAATATTTTACCATTTTGTTGATGGCATAGAAGTTAATGACTTAATGCAAAGTTGAAGTTAGTAACCTAATGCAAATAGTCTAAAAAGTCCTGTCGATGCTGAGAAGAGAATATGGATGCTGAGATTTTCCAGCTGCTGCTATGGAGCTGTAGCAGGTTTCTTGGTGTTTATAAGCCGAGGAAGCTCTAATGCACAAGAGGGAAAAAAGAAGGGTACATTTCCGGAGGGAGGAAAAATTAACAAGTAAAACAGGAAGAAGGTCTTTCTGGCAGGCATTCAAGGTGATTGAGAGTTGAAGTGGAATTAGAGGTAATTACTCAAAACAAATTTAGTCCAATATCAGAAAGAAGTATCAGAGGGGTGCAAAAATGGGATGGCCCATTCAGGATGGAGAAGGACTCATCACAGGTGATATGCAAATAATGGCCCATCAGATATGTGCTGGGGAAGGATTCAAAGGCATTTAAGCATCAGAAAGACAGACTAGATGTATCTGTTCAGTTGACAGGGATCAAGCATCTATCATGCTGATATTCATCCCTGAAAATACAGCAGTGACTAAGACAGACGAGTCCCTGCCCTTGCAGAGCTAAATGTCCAAGAAGGAAGACACATAATGAGCAGGTCATCACCAAAGATGCAAGGGACAGAGGGGGACATACAGGAACCTGTGAGAGCAAAGAGGAATGCAAACTGGTGTGGGACTCATCTCTGTAAGAGCCACACTGGAGCTGAGCCCTCAAGGTCTATAGGGAGGACTTCCCTGGTGGTCTAGTGGTTAAGAATCCACTTTCCAACTGGTTAAGAATCTACCTTCCAATGCAAGGGATGTGCGTTCAATCCCTGGTCAGGAAACAAAGATCCCACATGCTGAGGGGTAACTAAGCCTGTGCAAAGCAACTGAAGAAAGCCCACATGCCTCAACAAAGACCCAGCAAAGCCAATAAAACAATAAAATTAAAATAAGATTTACAGGGGAGTGAAACAAGATGCTGGAACACTCCAGGAAGACTCCCCCCTCATGTGGATTTCTGCTGGTCGTGGGAGTTGGAGGAGAATTGCCTCAGTATTGAAGAAACACAGACTGTACTTCCTTTGGTTAATGTTCAAATAGACTTTCTCTCTCAAAGGATCCTCCAGAGCCTCTCTCCCATTTGCACCCAACGCCCATGAGGAAATTTCCCAGGAGGCACAATTTGCCAAAAGGCAGGTCACACAGTCAGCTCAGAGAAACTGGTGGAGCAGATGGAGAAGAGCCCTAAGATAAGCAGGTCATGGGTTCAAAATGTCAGAGTGAGCAGCTGGCAGAGAAGGAAGATCCCACGTTCTAGCTGAGAACTCGGAGAAGGAACAGCTAAATTGCTCAGATGTTTTATCCTTTTTTGAAAAGTTCAAACCTCAACCCTGTCTGCTACAACGTTCTTAAAAAAAAAAAAAATCAGCCAAAAATATGAACAGAGACCACAAGAGAATTGGGAAATCACAAATATGAAAATAATTGACCTGCTTGACTGGGTGTGGGAAGTGTTTCTCTCTTTGTTTAAGTGTTGAGGGAATTCCCTGGTGGTCCAGTGGTTAGGACTCTGTGCTGTCATTGCCAGGGCCTGGGTTCAATCTCTGGTCAGGGAACTAAGATCCCACAAGTCACACAGCACAGCCAGACATATATATATATATATGGTCCCAGCTCTGCAACTACAGAGTAGCCCCTGCTCTCTGCAACTAGAGAAAGACTTCAAGCAACAATAAAGACCCAGCAAAGCAAAAAAAAAAAAAAAGAAATGTTTAATCACTAAAAGTGCACTTGAAATCATCTCACCTACTTCAAAAGCCATGTGGAGTTTGATTTGAAAAATGTTGGATGGACTTTCCTTTTCAAATCCTGTTCTCCTTAAACCTAGAAATGTAAGCTCATTGAGGCCCCAGGGAAACCCCCCAGAGCAAAGGATATGGTTAATAAAATGGAGAAATGCCTACAGTGATCCTTAGGATGACACCCATGTTTGGTGGTCCTGTCTGAAATCCAAACTGAAGGATGTGGACCAAGAAATACCCAACCTCCCTCAGCATCCACCACATAAAGACCCCTGCTAGCATGGTCCCAGGGGGTCAAAGTTGACTTGAGGTTTCCTGGCTTCACCGCATATCTGGCCATACTCTAGAAAAGTAGCCACCCAAAAAATACCTTCAAAGGCTCCAGTTAACCAGGACACACGAGAAGCTATCAACAGGGTGGTAACATGAAGCCAAAGTTTACAGCTCTCTATACCATGTGAGCTCTTGTCTGTCTCTCTTTTTTTTTTTTTGAGGATGAAATGAGTTAATACATGTAATGGGATTAGAACACTCAATTTAGTTCAGTTCAGTCGTTCAGCCATGTCCAACTCTTTGCGACCCCATGGACTGCAGCATGCCAGGTTTCCCTGTCCATCACCAACTCCCGGAGCTTGCTCAAACTCATGTCCATCGAGTCAGTGATGCCATCCAACCTCTCGTCCTCTGTTGTCCCCTTCTTCTCCTGCCTTCAATCTTTCCCAGCATCATGGTCTTTTCCAGTGAGTCAGCTCTTCACATCAGGTGGCCAAAGTACTGGAGTTTCAGCTTCAGCATCAGTCCTTCCAATGAATATTCAGGACCGATTTCCTTTAGGATGGACTGGTTTGATCTCCTTGCAGTCCAAGAACACTGGCACCAAGTAAACGATGCATGATTGTGGGTGATTATGACGATTGGTCCAACCATGTCAGCCCCTGTCAGAGGGTCACATCTGAGCAGGCAGATGGAGTGAGGACCACGATCCTGGGGACAGGAGGCACATGGGGAGGCACCCATACAGGACAGGACCCCAGGGGCTTCTCAGTGTTGGACCAGCCACGTGCCAGTCTTCAGAACAACCCCATAGCAGGGAACTAAAATCTGGCTTTGATTGACCCATGTTACAGGTAAGGAATTTGGACTCAGAAGTTAGGTGGTTGCCCAAGGTCACCACAGAAAGGATTAGAACACCACTGAAACCCAAGCCGCCTGGCCCTGGAGCCCAAACCATTAACATGCTCTATGTCCAGCAGGTCCAATGATCAAAGGGTCAGAAGTCAGTGATGAGCTGAAGGGCAATGTCCAACACAAAAGAGGGCCCCTCCGTTCAGCCCCACAAAATCGGAATAGGGAGGGAGATTTCTCAAGAGAAACCGGGAATTTGTGTTTTTATGTGAAATTGTCCTATTTTTCAACTCTGGTAGCTAATCAAAAAACTTTAACTCCATGCCTACAAGGCACAGCCACAGGGCAGGGTGAGCTCAGAGGCCTCTAGTTTACGACCTGAGAATTCAGGTAAAGTTTTCCGATAGTTCTGATTTCCAGTAGCTGGTCACTATCATAGTCACCACTGGTCCCATCATAGTCATCGTTCAAAGGCTGGTTATCTGTGACAGTGCCCAGTTACTAGAATTCCTGGGACCTTCCCCTCCCACCTGAGTCAATTCCAGTTGGTAGCTGGGGCTGTAGAGACACCTTTCTTCCAAAGAGAAGCTGTTGCCTCTCAGACCCAGAGACAAACTGGACAGAAACACACCCCTATCCTGCTTCTCCTCCTCGGCCATCCTGATCTAGGCAGGGAAAGGGTGGGGCAGGCACCGGCTGCCCTCTTGTTTCTCAGTCCTTGTAGCTGAGGCGGGGCTGTTTTAAATTTAGAGAAATAAACAACTCTGCTGTGTTTATAGGGCTGTTTGAATTCAGGAACAGCTTGAACTGTGGATTTGTAAACCTGGCTGTGGTTTTAGACCTCAAATCCCTTTCTCAAAACTCTGGGTTCTGCAAAGTCCAAAATGTATCCTCCCACACGTTATCACCTTGTTAAGCTTTGTTTACTTTTACTGGAATGTAACCCATAGGGCCTGGGGAGTGGGAGAACAATGAATTCATCACAGGGCAGTTTTGATAAGCCCATTGGATGCTCCAAAGGACTTAGGGCTTTCAGACCCGCTTGCATTAAATTTTTTTTCCTAGAAAGAAAAATTTTCAGTTACTTAGGATAATGGAATTTGGAGGCTCGAAACTGATTTGGATGGCAGAGGACAGTTTCCCAGAACGTTTTGAAATGTGGCTCAAATCTTCATTTTCTGAAGCTCAGATCCTAGAGAGCCGGTTACTTTTCATAGAGACAAAAAAAAAAAAGGGAAGAAGAAGAAGGAATAGGTTCCTAACTTCTCTTTCGTACCTATGTGTTTCACCCACGGTATTATTTTAACCACAGGCCCACAACCTTTCGCTGGGACAGCTCTCACCACTGCCCCCTCCAATCTCCACGGATATAAAAGAAGCGAACCCATGGCACGAGTCTTAAAAGGCATGCCCCGCCCAGACCCATGGCCAACATCCTGGAGCCAGAAATAACGTCCCGTGAGCCACACCATCAATTTCCTGCCCACAAACGCCACGGTCCCATCCAAACTCCACTGCGACATCACCGTGTCTGCTTTTTATGGAGGGTTCTTTTTCGTCTGTTTCTTGGGGGTTTTGGTTGTTGTTGTTTGTTGCTTTTTGCTTTACAAGATTAAATACTTTGCTCTCATGCCTCTGCAAAATGGTGTTTTAATTCCGTCTCCAGGGCCAGTCTCTGCATCCCTGTCCCCACTCCTCCCCTCAAGTCCGTATGTGACATGAGCACGCATGGTGCAGCTGAACTTTGTCTTCACATCTGCCACAGCCCAGAGGAACAGATGCCACCTGGCAATGAAATGAACTTGAAAGAAAGGAAGAAAAGAATGGAGCGCATCACTCACCCTCAGGGCCACACTGTGCCGGATTACTGATGCAGGAAGTTTTGTTCTTTCTGTAATAGAGAAATGTGACTCCTTTTCCCTCCTTGAGGTAAATGCCTTTGTTGACCTTTCCTTCTACAATATCTAAGTAAGAAGAATGGCAAACATTGTAGATTAATAATTGCAGGAGATGAAAAGTCCGGACACCTGTCAGGCTTACAAACCACTTTGATCTAAATATGCTGTATTCTTTCTATTTATAATTAAATATTTCTATTCAATGACGTTACAGATATTATTTAATATTAATGGTATTTAACATTTCATAATTGTGAACTAGACTATAAGTAATGTATTAGTGTCAATATTAAATATTATCTTATTAATATTGTATCCTAGTAATTAATATCACACCAGTTTATAATATGCACTGTAATATGACCACATTATAAGTACTGTATTTGTCAACAGTTGAGTTACTAGGAGGTATATGATTAGAATCTCCTACTGTCCTAAACTTTGATGCCATCCACCTCTTCATGAGTCCTTCTCACCGTCATCTTCACACGAGACTTTTCAGGTGAAACTCTGAGATTCAATTTCAAATGTAAAACTACACCTGTACTCTCTATCTTTCTGAATTCTCTCATTGAAAGCCCGTGATCTGACACATGGGAACCCATGATTTTAAGAGCATTCCTTTTCAGGCTCTAGGAGGGAAACTCAGAGCCACACTTCGAGGCACCCAGCAGAGCCTGCCAGTGACTGGACTGCAGGGCCAGTAGTCCTGGCGGGGACGCCAGCTCCCCCATCATTTTGTTTGTCCCATTCCGATAGCAGACCTCTCTGATGGTGTCAGTGTGATGTACATGGTTTACAGAATAGATAAGGGAAGACTCTAAAAGCCAAGGGTGATGAGTCACACATGATTGACTGGGACCAAAGCCACCCAGATGCTGCCCCTGCCCTGTGGCAGCTGCGTCCTGCCCTTAGACCTGGTGGTCCAGATGAAGATGGACAGAAGCGCCAGGAGAACTTTGACTTGACCACTACCCTAGGGCAGATTCTCTAACAACCACTGGCATGTAGATACCAACCTGAAGGACTTCAACATCTTTCCTTATTGTTTTAAATTCATTTTTTTTAATCTATCTCGTTTATTGCTGGGGGTGGGGAATCTATATATTACATAGTTAAAATGGGCAACTTGAAGTTGCAGGATTGAATGAGGCTGTATAAACCCCTAAACCAGACTATTTGCTTGGCAAAATTAATTTTGGAAGTGAAACATCCCATAGTTGAAAGAACGATCAGGTCATATATTTTTTAAAAGGTCAGGAGCAAGACCTAAGTTATCTGAGCCAGCTTTCCATACTGACCAGAAAGCTGCCCAATTGCTACTATCTGTCCTGTTTTGTGCTGCCTAAGAAAAATCTGAAACATGTGGTCCTTGGAGGTTATTAAATAAGATAATCATTTAACCATGACTCTTGTGGGTGTGTCTTTTAGAAAACAGCTTCTAATGATTAAAAAAAAAAAAAAAAATTCCAGCTACAGAAGAAATGCTGATTCTAGTGTTTGCAAGACATCAAATTTTTGATGAGGTATTTTAAAATTGACTTTAATTTTTCATTTCAAGGGCATGTTTTTCCTTCTCAAAAGAATATAATCCATTAAAAAATCCAAACAAGGTTTATTTTTTGGAAACTATCTCATCTTATGTCTGTACTGTTCTGAAAATAAGCTGCTGGTTTGGAAGACCCCGGTTGCTTGAAAGTGCATAGACACCCCCTACCCGACTATCCTTCAGTCTGTGATATTTCCTTTAGAATTAAGCCGCAGTCTTAAGTCCTTACCATCAAATACCCTGACTCTTTGGCTCTTGGGGAGATATTTGCTCATTTGCTAGTCAAGATATAGTGAATTCATATAGAACCAGATCGGATTGGCCTTTCAATTCATTGCAGATCCAAACTTAACACAGAAGTAACACATGCTCACCTACAGTTGCAGAGAAATTTGAGTAGGCAGAGTCATTGGTATAAACAAAGGTAGAATTATGAGAAGGGAGCACAGTGAGGTTGTGGGTTCGTGATGCTGGGTGAAACAACAAAAAAAAAAGCACAATGAATGAGTGACACAAAAAACAAATGGAACCGACATATCTCTCAACATAATACACACCCATAAGCGTGCTTCCATCCCACAAACAGCTCGGGTTCTCTCTCCCAGCCCCACCTCCTTCTTACTTATTCAGTCAACATTATGGCAACTCCAGCAGCCCCATACTGTCCCCAAGCTAGGGTGCTGTGGCTGTTGTATTTGGTTCCAACGTGCTGGCCCCAACTCCCATTCAGATACTTTAGTTGAGAGATATGAAATTGAACTCGGCCACGAAGTAGCCTTAACAAAAAGGATTAACGGTTGTGATGTCACAAGAACTGATGAAACAGAAGCACAGCATGAAAACAACTACACGTTATTACAACAAATGGACAAAACAACAGAGATTTAATTCAGCAACAAATAACAAAGCAGTGCATCCATGCAATAATTTCCAACACCATTCAACCGTCCCCAGCAGTAAAATGTGCTGATGGATTCTATTCCTTTTTCTTTTTGCCTTAAGAAACCTGTAATCAAATTGAAATATGCCAGCAGTGCACTATAACATAAAGAATAGATCCCGTGGAAAAGGGCAGTGAAACCTTTATTATTCGAGTGTTTTGGGACAAACACCAATGTAGTTTGAGTTTTATGGGAAATTAATATTTTGGGTGAACAAAATCCAACCACAATGTAATTGTATCTGATAACCTATGACAATGAGATGAGTTGACAGGGTGAGGACAGAACTATACGGATCATTATTTGAACTCTTGTTTAAAGTAATTACGGAAATGTTAGCACCCAGGTCCTAAACACGGAGCTATTTTGACAATGCATTTTCCAGTTGGAATGATCTCCTTTCAAAGGCTTTAAAATAAAAGCCCTGAGAAGAGAAAATTAGATTATGACAAGGGAAAGCCATTTCTTTTGACCCGAGATAGTCACAAAATGAACTGCCACAGGAACAGTCCATCGCTATAGCACAGACTATTTGGAGAATATATGAAGCCCCAGTGGTTCAATGTAAGTTTTCATCATGGCCGCCATTGCTGCCCAACATGCAGGCAAGGAAGAGATAATGCCAGATGAAGGCAGGGCCTTGGGTAGCCCTGCACAGGAGGACAGCATCCTTCTGGAGGGCCCTGCTCTTTGAGTGCCTCTAAGGATGCCAACAACAGAGACATTCACTGTAATACTTCCTGATTTGCAAAGTTTAAGAAAGACATTTTAGAATCTGAAGTGACAATTTATGGCAGCACATGACGTCCTGGGAATAAGGAACAAATCAGTGTATTGGTGTGAGAATCCTAATGAGCAGCAATGTGGGTTTTTTTTTTTTTTTAATCCATTGCAAAGAACCAGTACAGACAATCTGAGCATGTGCTAGCATGGTTGTACATAAGCCTCCTGCTGTACAAATCAATCATTGGACATAATCAAGAGGAATAAAAATTAAAATGTCAGAACATCCCAAATTGCTCAAAACTTACACTTTAAAAAATCTTATTGGAATGGAAAAAGTACTCAGGGCTGTCTGGGGTTTCTCCTTCCGGTAAAAGTCTGAACTGAGTCAGATAGAAACTTTATTTTCCATGGAATTGCAGACCACTGGAATCATCTTAGGTGATGTTCGATCTTCTCAAGGCGTGGGGGTTGAGGGGGGCTATCAGTGAAGCATGGAAGAGCTGATGGGTAGGTGGGATTACCTTTGCTAAATGAAATTGTGACCCCACAAACAGGGCATTAGTCTTCACTGGCACAATCCTTGGCCCTAGGTTCAGATGGGCCCCTGCTTTGGCAGGCGTGTAGATTATACCATTTGTGTCTACCTAGAAAACATACATCCTGACTCGTACAGAGGTTGATCCATCAGGTACAAGTTAAAGCTGAAAACCGCTGCTTTTGTTTTAAGGTTGTTGGAGAAAATGCACATCTTAATATTTTGAAACATAAATGTTTTCTTTTAATCATAAAAACATATAAAACTTCTAGTGAAAATACTTTGCAATAACAATTATTAAGGGGAAGCAACACAAATATCTATTCATCTCTGTCATCCTGGCTTCACAGCTGATGCTGTTTGTTGTTCCCTGTCTCTCTAGACTGCCCCTGATTCCTGAGAGATGCCCATGGGGCCCCAGTTTCTGTTTCCACCCGTGTCTACCTCCAGTTGTCTCCTGAAGTTCGTGGATCCCGTCCACATTTTCCAATGGCCAGTAATGGGAAGCAGAAGCCAGGACCTCAAACCCTTGAGGGAAAAAAGAATAAAAATGTTACATCACTATTAGGAAAGAAAGAGCTGGACATAAGGAGCTACTTACTACCTACATCAGGAATTGCAGGAAGAGTTAATTATCAGAGTGACTTCGGAGGTACTCAAAATGTCTTTGAATAGATTCGACACACACTCCCAGGTTTCAAAAACTCAATAAACTAAAAATAAATGAATATTTTTACAGGATAAAACATACTAAATAGGAATAGATACCTTTTAGCCCAAAGAAAATAAAAGCCATTCTGCCTAATGGCACAACACATGAAGCATGCCCACATGTGTCAGAGAAAAAGATAAGAATGTCCATTATCCCACCGTTAGTTCCTATGCTTTAAGAGAAATAGCTGATGCAATCAGACAAGAGAGAAAAAAAGGCTGAAAAAGAGGAGGAAGCCAGCAGCTATATTGTGCAGACATCGTGTGAGATTCTTTACAAATACATCCTCATTTCAGTCTAACAATAATCTATAAAATAATTGTACTTCTAGCCATATGTTAAGACAAGGAATACAATGCCACCTCAGTAGACACCCAGCCAACTGGTTTTAGATACAATCCTCCATATACATCTCCTGAATTGATCTTGATCTTTCTATTTTTGCTCTGCTTCCTCCATACTAAAAATCAATCCTTTAAAAGTCTCCTTTAGGGTCCTTGTACTTTGAGTAGACATCATATTGTGCAGACATGTTCTTTTTTATTCTGCTCTTCTCACTTAATATCATATGAATTATTTCATTTTTTTTTTCTCTCTAACTCTCATAATGGAATTTGGGTAATAGTCTCTGGAGAGGCTGCACCATCACACACTCAACTGTTCTCCTAACTTGAATCTTCTCTTGGATTAATTCTCTGTGAACAGTTCCCAGAAATGGAAATAAAGATCCAGATGACTAAATAATAATCAACTGCCTTCAGTGTCTGCCAGGTCCCAGTAAAGTTAAAATTACCAAAGTAATCTTTGTGTTGTTCATTGTAAAAAATATTTTTTAAGAAGAGATAATATGATCATTATTTTCAAATGATGTATGCCTGATAATGAAAATGAAAAACTATTACAAATAAGAAAAGAATTTAGTAAGTGAAAAACTGTTACAAATGGTAAAAGAATTTAGTAAGGAGGCTGATACAAATTAAACATGCAAATGTGAATAGCTCTCTTGTATTCATATAATAATGCTAAAAAAAAATAGAAGAAAGGTTTTAATTTATAAATGCAATCAATAAAGAGAAGACATTTAAGGACAAAAGAATAAGAACTACACAACATTCTCACGAAGAAAACAATCAAATCATACTGAAGGATGTAAAAGAACCCTTGAATAAATGAAGGGCTTCCCTGGTAGCTTAGCTGGTAAAGAATCCGCCTGAAATGCAGGAGACACCGGTTGACTTGACCTATTCTTAATAAAGAAAACTCAAAAATCAAAAAATATCTACTAAATATTCTCAACATCTCTAATTATCAAAAATACAACATTAATTATCAAAAATTAAAAATACAGTGAGGTACCACCTCACACCAACCAGAATAGCCATCATAAAAAAGTCTACACATAATGAATGCTGGAAAGTGTGGAGAAAATGGAACTCTCCCACACTGTTGGTGGGAATATAAATTGGTGCAGTCACTGTGGAAAGCAGTATGGAGGTTCTTTAAAAAACTGAAAATAGAAGCACCGTATGACCCAGAAATCCCATTCCTGGGCACATATCCAGAGAAAACTCTAATTCAGAAAGATGCATGCACCCCCAGTGTTCATTTCAGCACTATTTAGAACAGTCTAGACATGGAAGCAACTTAAGTGTCCATCACCAGATGAATGGATAAAGAAGAAGTGGTACATATGTATACAATGGAGTACAATTCAGCCATAAAAAATGAGATAATGCCATTTGCACCAACATGGATGGACCTTAGAGATTATCTTACTAAGTGAAGTAAACAAGGCAGAGAAAGACAAATGCTAAATGATATCACTTATATGTGGAATCGAAAAAAAAAAAGATACAAATTAAGTTATTTACAAAACAGAAATAGACTCACAAACATGGAAAATTAACATATGGTTACCAAAGGGGAAAGTAGGGGAAGGGATAAATTACAAATTTGGGATTAAAATATATATACTACTATATACAAAATAGACATAGACAGTTCAAGGAAAAAGAAATACAAATTACTTTTAGAAATATAAGAAGTTCAACCATGCTGATAATTTTAAAAAGCATGTTAAAACTACAGCGAGCTAGCCTATTCACTTATCAGACTGGCAAATGAAAAGTTACACTTATTAGAAGACTTAAGTATCCCTTGGACTGCAAGGAGATCAAACCATTCAATCCTAAAGGAAATAAACCCTGAATATTCATTAGGAAGGACTGTTACTGAAGCTGAAGCTCCAATACTTTGGCCACCTGATGCAAAGAGGCAACTCATTGGAACAGACCCTGATGCTGGGAAAGACTGAAGGCAAAAGGAGAAGGGGGTGGCAGAGGATGAGTTGGTTAGATAGCATCACTGACTCAATGGACATGAATCTGAGCAAACTCCAGGAGATAGTGGAGGACAGAGGAGCCTGGTAAGCTACAGTCCATGAGGTCACAAAGAGTCAGACAGGACTTACTGACTGAACAACAACACACTGAAGTGGGCAAGTTCTACCACCTTTTCTGGTGGGGGTTCACCTTTCTGGAGGGCAATATCTATCAAAATCTTAAGCTCACATGATGTTTGACCTAGCAATTTAATTCCCAGAAATTTATTCTGAAGATCTAGCGTATTCTCATGCATATGATCAAAGACCTATGTACAAGGGTATTTGTTGCAGAATTTTTAAAATAGTAACAGAAACCTGCAAACAGCCTACATGCTCATTTACAGAGGGCTGGCTAAATAAATATGGAACATCTATATAATGATCTAGGGTGTAACTAGGATAAATAATGATGCTGATTTACATGTACTGACATAGAATATTCTTTAGTCGTATTGTTAAGATAAAAAAAATCAAGGTGAGAAAAATATGTATATTGTGAACTATTTTGTGTAAAATACAGTGTTTCAGAGGGCAGGGAAAAGAGAAAGAGGGGGTGCTTGGCTGTGTACTCTAGAAACTGAGAAGACTCGTTTGGGGTGACAAAATTGAGAAATGGGGTGTAAGATGCGAGATTTTCATTTCTGTTTTGTTAACTGTTATAGTGAAGTTGCTCAGTCGTGTCCGACTCTTTGCGACCCCGTGGACTGTAGCCTACCAGGCTTCTCCATCCATAAGATTCTCCAGGCAAGAATACTGGAGTGGGTTACCATTTCCTTCTCCAGGGGATCTTCCCGACCCAAGGATCGAACCTGGGTGTCCCACATTGGAGGCAGACGCTTTAACCTCTGAGCCACCAGGGAAGCAATTGAATGTTAGGACCTGTATTTTAACAACCATTTAAGTCTTGCTTTCACAGTTAAAGTGACCGTAGATAATGTCCATATGAAATTTTCAGAGAAAACTGAAGCACTCCATCTAACATCTGAATTTCTACCAGGATGCCAAACATGTGCCCAGGTCCAGATTATCGGGTTCTTTTTTCAGTTTGCATCTGTGAGGCTGTCCCTTCAGGGTTATGTACATGCATCAAAAATGGAAGCCAAGAATCTAGCTAATTCTACAATAGGGGCCACAGAGAGGTAGCTGTGTGCACAACTAACTCTCTTGTACCTGTTAGGGACTTATGTCTCTGGGAAATCAGTGGTTCTATTCCAGGACCTCCACAGTAAGAATATGAAATGCAAAAATCAAAAATATTCATCCCTATTTATACCATGATTTTTTTCCCCTAAAATCTGGGATATTAATTTTGAAGAGGAGAAGACATCATTGACTTGATATTCAACTCATCTGGGGAAAAAAAATAGGAAAAGGAAATAACATCTGTTGAGCAAAGAACAGATGTTATATCTTCAGAATTTTCGTCTTCATAAAATGAAGCCTGTGGGTAATAAATTTCTTTCCATTATCAGCTCCACTGAGAAATGGCCATGTCCATCCTGGGCAGGAAGGTTCATAGAATCGAGGGATTGTGTCTTGTTCACATAGAAAGATGCCCCCCCCCCCTCCGCCACCTGCCTGCCAGCCAGTGCCCAGTGATGGGAAGTATCAGTGGTTGGGTGAGGGGGTCTGTAACCAGGAGAGGGCCTGAACGCTACCCACCAAATGGCCCAGATGTAACTATCAACACTGAGTTTGTCCAGTAAGTCATGAAGGAGGTGCACACTGAAATATCCATGAGGGCCAGGGGCATGAGGAGTTACCTGCAGGGAGGCCAGGGATGATGCTCACTGTGGCTTCCGACTTGGAAGGCACAGGTGATCAGAAAAGGTGCTGGGAACACACACCGGGACCACCCCGGTTTCTCACTCCCAGGTCTCAGGGCGGTGGCGGCTGGGCGGGGAAGAAAATGAGTGTCCTGTCTAAAGAAAGTGACTTCTTCCCAAGCCAATGATCCCACCTCTGTAGGAGGATATGCCTAGTATTGCCAGGTCTCCCACTTTCAAAAAGAAGTCAGAGGGACTTCCCTGGTGGTCCAGTGGCTAAGATTCCACACTCCAAATGCGGAGGGTCCAGGTTCAATTCCTGGTTGGGGAACTAGATCTCACAGGCCACAACGAAGTGTTTGCATGCCATAGCTAAAGATCCCACATGCACAACTAAGACACAGAGCAGCCAAATATATAAATACTAAATAAATATTTTTTAAATCAGAAATACATATTTTTTAAATTTGAAATCTCCCCACATGGTAATGTCAGCAATTTAGGTTTTTTTAATTAATTAAAACATTATGTGGCATTAATAAGACATATCAAGGAAATTAATTGAACACATAGATTTCCTTTTACAACCTAAAGAGTAAACAATCCATGAACCTAAAAGTGTCAGAAGAAAAGGGTTTCATTTTTTTGTGAATTAGACACTTCAGCTATTTTCCCAAAAAGAAGGTGATATGGAATCTTCAGGTTGTACAGTCACCCTGGTTTTCACCAAAGAAACCTAAACAGACTAAATGTCTACTTAGACAAGACAACAGCTGAGGGGTAACACGGTTCATACAGGGTCTTCAAAACATCCCCCAGCCCTAAAAAATAAACTGAGAGAGACAGACTTCCAGCCTAGGTCACAACTATAAAGCAGTTCTTCAGACATACAGATAGCCAACAGGGAAAGGAAAAGATACTAAACATCAGAGAAATGCAAATCAAAAGTGCAAAACTCACACCGGTCAGAATCATCATCATCAAAATGTCTACAACTAAATAAATGCTGGTGAGGGTGTGGAGAAAAGGGAACCCTCCTACACTGTTGGTGGGAATGTAAGTTGGTGCAGCCACTATGAAGAATAGCATGGGGTTCCTCCAAAAGCTAAAAACAGAGTTACCATACCATCCTGAAATACCACTCCTGGATATTTATCCAGAGAAAACTCTAATTCAAAAAGACGAATGCACCCTTATTTCACAGCAGCAGTATTTACAATAGCCAAGACATGGAAATAACCTAAATGTCTATTGACAGATGAATGGATAAAGAAGATGTGGCCTGTGTAAGCAGTGGAATGTTATTCAGTCATGAAAAAAAGTGAAATAATGCCATTTGCAGCAACATGGATGCAACAAGAGACTCTTATACTAAATGAGGTAAGTCAGACAGAGAAAGACAAATACCATATGATATCACTTACATGTGGAATCTAAAATATGACCACAAATGAACTTAGCTATGAAACAAACACACGCACAGACATAGAGAACAGACTTGTGATTGTCAAGGTGGCGGGGAGGATTGGGAGTTGGGGGTTAGCAGATGCAAACTATTACATATACAATGGATAAACAATAAGATCCTACTGTATAGCACAGGAAACTATATTCAATATTTCGTGATAAACCATAATGGGAAAGAGTATGATAAATATATATATATACATATATATATACACACACATGTACGTATGTATAACTGAATCACTTTGCAGTACAGCAGAAATTAACACGACATGGCAAATCAACTATAGTTCAATAAAATACATTTTTAAAAAATCAGTTCTTCAGGAATAATTTCTCATCCATATTTAATGTTTCGTTGATCCAGTTTGGTGAGGGGGGAGGGACGGAGGGGTATCAATACTCAGAAAGAAAGTTAATAATAGCTTTTGTTTTTCCTTTTCAGTTTTTCTTCCAGATTTTTCTATTCCATCCTTTCCCTGTTACTTACTCTCTGTGTCAGTAGAGGGAAGCCCTCACCCCTTGAATGTGTGGAGGGAAATATGTCTCCAGGGTTCCACTGACTTCACTGGACAGAAAACTACACCACACAGAGGAAAACTGGTCCCTGCCAATCCCGTGCCAACCGTGGTCCCCTCCTGTTTGGCCCATGACACACCGAGTTCATGCCACAGCAGGACTCCCTGCTGTCGCCCCTGCCCCGAAGTCCCCTTGCTCTCTTGCTGTGCATAACCAGCTCTGTCTTTCAAGCCTCGGTCCACAGGACATACCCTCTGAGAGGCCTGCCCTGATCACCTTTTATCGCCCACCATCCACTCTTTCTACCAACCCCCTTCTTTGTCTTCCCATGGCACTCACACTATAATTTAAAAGTTTTTGTTTGTTAGTATATTTGTAGTCTGTCTCCTCTATCAGACTCTTTGCAACTTGAGTGCAAAGACTGTTCTGTTTGTACCATATCCCAGTTGTTTAAAACAAGGCCTGGTGTGTGTGTGTGTGTGTGTGTGTGTACATGTATGTGTCAGAAATCTGGGTTTTTGAACTTGAACTCTCCCCACCCAGGTTTCAGTGTCTACTGCTCCTTTTTAGTAACATGTCTGTGATCGTCAGTATTAGTATGATTTCTCTAAGGTAGTTAGTTGACCAATAGAAAAAGATCTTCTACACTAACTTAGGATGTGAAAGGAACAGTCTCTCTATGAAACCAAGGCTGGATTCAAGCTGCTCCTTGAAGCTGAGAGCCTAGGATGCGAGTGCATGTGGGGAGATGTGGCCAAAGGCACAATGTGGGAACGCCCCTGCAGCTCTCCTTCCTCCCTGATGGGGCTGGGGTCTCAGGACTGCTTTGTTCACTCTGCCTGATGTTCTTGGCCAGACCCCTCCCCTCATCTCTCCTGGGAAATCCGCGTGAGCTATGAGGCGTGGGTTAGCGGTAGGGCTCACACAGCCTCCCTCTAGTGCAATGCTAGATGATTTATTTATCCCCAAATCATTCAGCATTTTGGCCAAGGAAAGGGGAGCTGGTGAAAATTTACCAGCTTCGCATCCTTTTCAACGGAAGACTGAACTTGAATGTGCAGATAAAAAGAAACAGCAGCACAACCTGGAAGGGTCTGGGAAAGGGGCGGCAGGTGCTATGTTGAGCTGCCAAGGTGGCAAGAAGAAGCCCCTGAAGCAGCCCAAGAAGCAGCTCAGGAGACGGATAAGGAAGATAAGACATCCAAGCTGAAACAGGAGGAGGAGCAGAAGAAATCGGAGGAACTAAAAGGGAAGGCTGCCAGGGAAACGCCCCTGGCCACAGGTGGAATAAAGAAATCTGGAGAAACATCTGCTGGTCCTGGTGCCTGAGGCAATGACGACCCTTAATCCCGTTTCTGCTTAAACATCTGGATTCCCTGCCATAATGTCTGATGCCACCTATAGCTAGGAGGAAGTGTTGTCTTGGAACCTGTTCTCCATTTAAGGATAAACTTGCAGATAAAGACAGGGAGATGACAGGATGCCCACCGTGAGGGCCGCGTCACTCCAACGGGGACAGACCCCCCACCCCACGTCCACCTTCACCCAGCACCAAGCTGGTGCTCCCACGAGACCGGGGTCCGTCTCCTGGAACCTGGATTCACACCGTGGGGATGCTGCGCCCACCATCTCTGGTGGGTTGTGGAGGCAGCAGGGCTGCTCTAGACAAGAATCACGGCCAGAAGCACGCTCACCCCCAGGCCAGTGTTGCTCTCATGGCTCCCAGGCAAAGACTTGGGGATGTTAGTGTGAGGTCCCCTCCACCATGCATGCACCAGCCAAGCAGCAAATGGGAACAAGGGCCAGTAAGTGCACCCCTGCCATGGTCCCAGAGACCTCCTTCTCTGGGAAGGAGCAAGGAAAAGTTTCTCGCTTCTTCCGTCCTCCCTGTGGAAAGCCTCATGGTGAGGCGTCCAGACAGGACTCACGATGGCAAAGGGAAAGGGAACCCAGCCGGGGGTGGGTGAGGGGTTTCCTCGGAGGGGCTGGAGCAGTCAAGCTCCCGTCGGAGAGATGTGGACAAAAGAGGGCAGGGACAAAAGGATGGGGACAAAAGCTGCTCTAAGGCAGCTCAAGTGAATCTGCGCTGGAGACGCACGACATGAGTCAAGGACAGAAGATGCTTCACCTACGAACATCCCATTTCCTGAATCACAAGTGTTCAGATGCCCCAGAGCGAGAGGCTCGGGGCGCAGAGAGACCTGCTTCTCCAAGTCAGAGGTGGAGGACGATGAGTGACCCAGGGGACAAGGTGTCAGGACAGCTGGTGGGGCCAGCGGAGCCCAAGAAGGGCTCCTTCCCCAAGAGCCTCAGAGACACACAAGCAAACTGCCTCCAGACCCCAGACTGGGCAGGAAGAACAGGTAGTGAGCAGAAGATGGGGAAGCTGCCTTACCTGGATGGACGTGTGACCTGGTGTGGGCCCCGCGCACCTGCACACAAAACATCACACTATAAGACACAAGCAACCTCCCAGCAGAAATCTGTTCCCGACTCGACGAGCACCGCCTGGGCACGTTACCTGAAAATCACAATAAAATAACAGCAGCCAGGAGTGCCAGCAGCAAAGAGGCAGCAGCTTCTTCATGGTTTTTTCAGAGGTGAAAATATGATCCAAGTGGAATTCCTGAGGGTCTGTGACAGAGTTGCCTTTAACTTTCACTTCTTTGGGAAAGGGACATTGTCACAGGTTCCAGAAATAAGAACACCATCTGTTTAGCTAGAGTTTGTGAACTTCAGAGTGAGGGCAGAGTCGTGGAGAGTTAAGAGGTGTTTCTTGCCTGTCTCCAAACTTCAGAGTCTTCGGTGATCAATAAACACATTGGAGCGACCAACCGGCCCCGGGATGAGGGGAGGAGAAACTGCTTCCGATCCAAACTCCTGAAAAGCTATCCAGGGCTGGGACTGCAGTGGCGAGGCTCAGGGGGCAATCTTGGGTCCCTCACGGTTTTCTTTTGCTGTCAAGAGCCGTCATTTGTCCCCATTCAGGTCTGGAGTTGGACATTGCCCTTTTCCCTGGAAGCGGGAGGAATTGTGTCTGGAGCTCCCGGGGCTCTCTGGCCAGCGCCTTGCTGCCTAAGTTCTTCTGGTGTGACTCAGGCTTACACCTCCGTCTGTCCCCCGGCACGGCGCTCGGAGTGGAGAGAGTGAGTGATGTAAGGCTCTCTCCTCAAACTTTGTTCAGCTCTGCTCCTCTGTTTATATCCCACGGCTGCTGGATCCTTTCTGGGTCCTAACACCGGTCTGTTAAGAAGAACTGGGAATTATTTTCAGGATCTGCGGTTCTGAAGCAGAGCAGACAGAGCCAGGGTGTGGACATACCTTAGCTGCCTTCCCTTAACACCCTCAAAGTCAGTGTAAATACTAATAAATACAAAACATACAACAGACAATAAACTCTGTTTAGAGCTGAGTCTTCTTTGCCCAAAGAAAAAAGTAAGGTGATCTAGGGATGGAAAAAAAAAAAAAAACACCCACACCCATTCCCCAGCTCATGCCCTCCACAGGATGCTGGCCACTTTTCTCTTTAACCCTTTCAGAGATGAATGAAACTGTTTACAAGGTGCACTGGGCCATTACACCAAACCCCACATCTTCCCCCCAGCCACAGCATCCAGGGACCCTTAGCCAGCCTCATCTTACTTTACTAGAAACTAAAACTTTAATCTATATTGCATACATGTCCACACACACACACCATTAAGTAACACAGTTAACCCACACAAATACCAACTCGTGTCTCATGCACTGCAGGCAGATTCTTTACTGTCTGAGCCATCAGGGATGCCCCTAACTAACACACACTTAATTAACTAACACTTACCTCCCTGTACCCTCTCCAACACGTAACTAGCTGTGTGTTCTTAGGCAAGTTACTGAACCTCTCTGTTTCAAATTCCTCATCTGTAAAATGGAGGTAATAGTTTCAGCTCCAAAGAGCTGTAACAAGAAATGAGATGATACATATAAGGCTTTCAAAGCAGTGCTTGGAAAATATGTAGCACTCCATAAACGCTCGCTGTTTTTTGCAAGGAAAAAAAAAATATCACTCAATAAATGCTAGCTGTGATTATTATTATAAAGTAGAAAATAACACTCATTAAATGTTAACTAATATTATCAGCTCCTTCGTCCTGACTTTAAATGGGAACAGAGTCCAAGTACTTCCTAAAGAGGATAAGAAAAATGACCTCCAGTCTCCATGGGGAAGAACAAAAAAAAGTGATGTCAAAACTGTAAAGTGATTATTTTTAACTTGCGCCTGTAGCCCACAACCTCTCAGATGATCTGATAGCCTGAACTTCCCTGCACAGCGGCAGCAGGGTTCCAGAAAATTCCTGCGCACGTTTCTCCATCTCTTCGCACTTGAAAAAAATGGCAGGTTCCACTGTCATAACTGCACCTTTATCCTGTAGCCTAGACTGATGGCCTCAGTGGAAACTTACAGCCTTTATCTCTGCATTTCATCTGCTTTCTCTCCTTCCCACCGCCTCCCTCTGGAAGAAAGAGAAAGATGCAAGAGGAGGGGGAGCCAATGCAGACTTTCCTTAGTCCGCTTCTTAATTTACGAAACATTAGACAGATTGCTGATTAAATGGACCTGTCCCATCACTGAGACTGAACCACGCTGGCTGTGTTCTTTTTTTAACCATAAAAATCACCATCAACCCAGAGATGGTCATACTGAGTGAAGAAAGTCAGACTTGTATCATATGATATTACTTACATGTGGAATCTAAAAAAATGGTACAAATGAACTTATTTACAAAACAGAAATTGAGTGACAGATGTAGACAACAACCTTATGGTTACTGGGTAGAAAGGGGGAGGGATGAATTGGGAGATTGGGGCTGACATATATACACTACCATATATAAAAGAGATGACCAATAAGGACCTACTGCATAGCACAAGGAACTCTATTCAATACTCTGTGATGACCTACATGGGGAAAGGATCTAGAGAAGAGTGGATATGTGTATATGCATAACTGATTTTCTTCGCTGTACAGCAGAAATCAACACAACATTGTGAGCCAACTATACTCCAATAAACATTTTTTAAAAATCACCATCAGATAACAGGAGGCATCTCAGTACAATAACAGCAATAAAAACTGGGTAGAAATCAAAGTCAGCGGAACCTGCCCTCACTCCCCATAGACTTGCTTTTCGTCTCAATCCCAGATAGCAGGTTCGTGCTCATTCACATCTCTCACCTTTCTCGGTTCCTTTTCATGGGCTGAGATGAGCCCATCTTTGTGTAAAGCATCCTTTCCTATGGTGGGGGGATTTTGGAAAAGATACTGATGGAGTGTGGAATCCCATCTGGAATCCCATCCCTGTGAATCCCTTTACCAGAGGTTGGTAAAAGAATGTAAACCTTCAATTATAAGATGAGGATCCAATATATAATATGGTGACTCTAGTGGATAAGACTATATGGTGTAATTAACATTTCTAAGAGAGTAGAATTTATGTTCTCATCCCCCAAAAAAGATAAATATGTGAGACGTGAGGTGACAGATGTGTTAATTAGCTCTGCTGTGGGAGTCTTTTCACAGTGTACATGTATATCAAATCATCACATCGCACACCTTAAATATATTACAATTTTGTCAATTATACTGTGATAAAGCTGAAACAAATCAAAGGAAGCTTAAATTCCAATTAGGCTCTATTCAATACAGTTTTACAGGGATGAAACAAAGTGTAAAGTTGACTGAAAATAGGGGCTTAGCTGGATTATTCACCCACAGCTGGATATGTGTCCTCCTGCTCAGCAGGAGGACAGCGTGGAGCTCATGAAGAGCCCTGTAGAGCTGCCCAGACGCTGGCAGGGTGATGAATTCTCAGTGCCTGGTTCTCCTCTCCCTCAGCTGCACCTCCCCACCCACACAGCCTTCAACACACCATCATATTTGTAAAGAGCTCCCTGGGCAGGGCTGGCCCTGTCCCACTGGGTTCCGTGGAGATGCCGCCCCAGGAAGAACTATGATGCCCCCAGCCAGTGTTAGGGGTATAAGCAACACACAGATACCATAGACATCAACAGGGTTAGAGCTTGAGAGATGAATGCACTGCAGAAATGGTGGGAGGGAGTTGGGGAATTCTCTCTCTTAAGGGACAAGGGAAGGAAGAACATTCTGGAAAGACATTCTGGAAGGAGCCTGGGGTGTACCAAGGGCCTGTGTTGTTTCTGCCAGCCCAGGCTTCCCCTTCCCCTTCTGTGGCCACAAGTAAGTGGTCTTCCTTTGGAGGGTGCGCCCTCCATCAGCCCACGTGCTTCTGTCGGGAGGGCAGGTAGCGGGGGAGGGTGGGAACCCCCCCGCAGCACCTCCGTGCCCCAGGCCTGTGATTGTTGTACATCCTACTGCTAGGCTCTAATCTTCCCAGACCAGCGCCTTGGAAGAGAAGAGGCCCCCCACCCCCACTGGAGCTGCTATAACCCCGAAGGATCTTAAATTAAGGCTTCTCATACCCGCTTTTCCACTATAAAGAGTTACTATGGTGGAAAGAATGGACAGACTGGAGTCTGCTGAGCTCCTTCGAGGCTAGAGCCAGTTTTTGCCGACAGGCACCAATCAATTCACGTTTCCCTGGAGGAAGTTTGAGCTTGGCTTCTGTGATCAAGAGTCCTGGCGAAAGGGATGGATCTCAGAAGCTGCAGTCGTTTGTCCTTCAGTGACCTGTAGGCACAGAAGGGAAGGGGCAGGAGGGGAGGGGGGACAGAGAGAGAGGTGGAGCTTGGTTGCTGGCATCCCAGGCCCTCTTGCTCATCACTGCTGGTCCTGTCAGCCTCACTCCTTAGTCCTACGCACTGGGATGATCTTCCTGATAGCAGCCCCTGCCAGCCTCACTCCCCACAGTGTGCCTTTGCCCGCCTGGGGCCCCTTCCACTTGACAGATGAGATGTGGGGGTGGTGGGGGCACGTGGCCACATGCATCATTACCCAGAACTGGGGCACTCACTGACAGGGAGCAGCCCTGCCCAGTGGGTTCAGGACCCAGCAGATAAACACCCCCCTTCTCTTCTACTCCAGGGTTGGCAACCCAATAACAACCTTTGAATTGACTTTCTCATCAGCCTGTTTTATTTCCCTGTAAAGGCAATGGCAAGCCACTCCAGTACTCTTGCCTAGAAAATACCATGGATGGAGGAGCCTGGTAGGCTGCAGTCCATGGGGTCGCTACAAGTCGAACGCGACTGAGTGACTTCACTTTCACTTTTCACTTTCACACAATGGAGAAGACAATGGCAACCCACTCCAGTGTTCTTGCCTGGAGAATCCCAGGGACAGCAGAGCCTGGTGGGCTGCCGTCTATGGGGTCGCACAGAGTCGGACACGACTGAAGCGACTTAGCAGCAGCAGCAAACACCTTCATGCCTGGAATCAACCTCCAAGAAAGCTACACACACACATTGTCAACCCCAGGCTCTGCTTCTGGGCAACCAAGAATAAGATTGACCATCAGAGGCAGATGAACTTAGAGCCTGTCATACAGAGTGAAGTAAGTCCAAAAGAGAAAAACAAATACCGTATATTAATGCATATATATGGAGTCTAGAAAAATGGTACGGACAAACCTATTTTCGGGGAAGGAATGGAGAGACAGAAAGAACAGACTTGTGCAAACAACAGGGAAAGGGGAGCGTAGGACGAATTGGGAGATTAGCGCTGACATAATAGACTACCACGTGTAAAACAGATGGCCAGTGGGAAGCTGCTGTATAACACAGGGAGTTCAGCTCAGTGCTCTGTGATGACCTAGAGAGGTGAGGTGGGGGTCGGGGGTAGGAGGGAAGCTCGAGAGGGAGGAGATCAGTCAGTTCAGTTCAGTTCAGTCGCTCAGTCGTGTCCGACTCTTTGCGACCCCATGAATCACAGCACGCCAGGCCTCCCTGTCCATCACCAACTCCCGGAGTTCACTCAAACTCATGTCCATCGAGTCGGTGATGCCATCCAGCCATCTCATCCTCTGTGGTCCCCTTCTCCTCCTGCCCCCAATCCCTCCCAGCATCAGAGTCTTTTCCAATGAGTCAACTCTTCGTATGAGGGAGGAGATATGTATATATAATATGGCAGATACCGATGCAATACTGTAAAGCAATTATCCTCCAATTTAAATTTTTTTAAGAAAAAGACTAAGCCTCAGGGGTGACAGTCCCGTAGGTCCTGACATGCAGGTAGAGCCTCATAGAGTCACTGGACACCCTGAGGTCACATGCACAATTCTGTTTGAATGCAAACACATGAACTTTTGAGAGGAGAGTGTTCCATAGCTTTCATCCAATTTCCAAAGAGGAGGGGAGGGTTAGAGCTTAAGAAATTGTTGAGTTTGGTGGGGGGGAGGGTTCTAAGAAGACTGCCTAGAAGACATGGCTAACTGCCTGCCCCAAATCCAGTCTCTCCCTTCTCCCCAGGCAGAATCCCAAGTGCATGGGGCAGCGAGGGGGGACTTCACTGGTGGCCCAGTGGTTAAGACTCTGTGCTTCTACTGCAGGCACATGGGTTCAATTCCTGGTTGGGAAACTAAGATCCTGCATGGCCAAAAAATAATAAGTGCATTAGTGTGCCTGTAACTCAGTTAAAAACAGTGACTTCCCTTTCAGCTGGGGTGACCAGGGTACCACGCACAGTGAGATATAGGCAGATGCCTGTGGCACAGCCTTCCAAGAAAACACTCTTGACCTTTGCTCTTCCTGAAGCCTGCTGATCTTCACCTTTTCTCTGGCCCAAGCACAGAAGTGATGAGAAGAGACGGAGCAGCTGTGCTGTGATTGTGGGCACGGAAACCCAAACTTTTCTCCAAGGACATGGAAGGCTGGAAAGAGCACTACCCCCTTCACCACAAGAGCAGCCTCCACATCTACAAAAGTGAGAATTTCTTGAGTCCACCAGCACGCGGAGGTCAGGGTGCCCACCAGGCCTGAAATGTGAGGAAGACAGACCCCTCTAAGGAGAGGTGTGCATGAGTCTTGGCTCACATGAGAGGGGGCATGAGGAAATGGGGCCCAGACAGGTAAGGAGAATTCAGCAAAAGAACTGCAGTGAATTTGGAAAGGCAGGTGTGAGCTAGATGAAAGCGTAAGGCCCCCTGTTGCTGCAGACAGAGGGGAGTTCACACCCCAGCCCAGGCCCTTCTCCATGATCAGAGGTGCTAAGAAGAAGATGGTGGTGGTGCGAGCTGGGAGGCAGCCTCTCAGCAGTGTTCACAGGAGAAGTGAGTGGCCACCATGGCACAGGCATGACACCTGTCTGGACCTTCTCCACCAGGGACCAAAATCCTGACATTACTGGAGAAGGACAGCTGCCACTGCACCCCAGGGTACTGGGGAGAACTTCCGTGACTGGAGGAAGGCAAGACACCACTCTGTCCCCGGAGAGGGGCAGAAAGGTCCCCTTGTACCCAAACAGGGAGAGAGCCACTGAGGACATCTGCCCACAGTGCAGGGCAACCTGAGCCTGAGGCTGACCAGGGAAATGGACTTCCCACCACCACACTTCCAGGCCAGCTGGACTCATCATCTTAGGAATGGGAGAGGCGAGAGCATGGGGAGCTGTTCTGGCTGAGGAGAAAGGCCTGGAACTGAAAGTAGAGCAGGAACAGTGAGGAACTCCCTCTGCTGAACAACCCCACCCCAAGTGCAAGGCTATGCCAGAGGAGACTGAAGCCGGTGCAGTGCTGACGGGAACCATGGCTACAGAACCCAAGCCAGCTCCACTCCCCACCAGACTGATTTAACATGCACATACATGCAAGCAGGCATATGCACACATGCATATACACACACGTGTGTGTGCACATGCACACATATACATGCATGTGTGTGCATGCACACACAAGCAAACCTGTACTCATGCATGCACACACAGACACACACACATACACGTGAACATGTGCAGACACATACATATACATGCATGTGTGTATACATGCATATATGTGTTCACATGTGTGCATATATTATGAACATACATGTGCACAAGTAAACATGTGCTCGTGCATGTACACACATACGCGCACACACATAACATGCATAGATGTGTAGTGCACAGTTATAAGTTAAAATGCATGCTTATGCATGCATGCATTATACACATGCATAAGCACATGTGTACACTACTGCACACACACACATTAATGCCCAGCAGAAAAGAGCTGTTGTACTCTTTTCCCAGCAGCAGTACTGTTGACCTCAGTCCTCACTGTGTTACACCTGATGCCCAGCATTTATTCTAAAAGTATGACACACAAAAAAGCAGGGAAAACCATGTCTAGAGATAAAAAAAAAAATCAAAACTATATCAGAAAGTTTTAAATAGCTGTGACTAATATGTTAAATGCTTTAGTGGGAAAGTGTGACAGTATTCATGTACAGAAGGGGAAATTCTACAGAGAGATGAAAATTATAGGAAGGAATCAATGGAAATGCTGCCACTAAAAATAAAACATAACAGATCAAACACTCCTTCTGGGAGCTCATAAGCAGATGCAATACAGGCAGAGAAGGAATCCGTGAACCCTGTGATGGGTCGATTAAAATTATCCAGGCTAAACGACAAAGTAAAAAAAGGAACTTCTAAAAACCAGAGCATGAAGGAGCAGTGTCCAATATTCTCATATGTGTATACTGAAATTCCAGAAGTAGAAGTGAGAAACTGAGACAACAAAATATATTTGAAGAGCAAATAACTAAGAATGCTGGAAAATAATGGGCTACATTTAACCACAAATTAAAGAAGTGCAGACAGTCCCCAAAAAAGATAAATCCCAAACATACCACAACTATGCACACACACACATGTACACACACACAGAGACACACACAACACATATGCATGTGCACATTCATCATGCCACACACATACAACACAGAGATGCATGTGCATGTACACACACGTGTACACACGTAAAGAACACACATATGCATGTGCATATTCCTCATGCCACATGTACACACATGCACACACACCTCACACACCAGATAAACACACCATACACACAAACCACACATCCCTAGACACGTGACATCAAAAGAGAAATAAGAGAAAAATACACATTACATACAGAGGAGCAAAGACAAGAATTACAATAACCTTCTTATCGGAAAGTATGTGAGTCAAAAGACAATAAAGTGAAATATCTGGAGTTTGGGATGGTAGGAAGAGGGAAACTGTGACTCAAAAGTCTATACCTAATAATAGTATTTTTCAAAATGAAAGAAGAGACTAAGAATAGGGGAGTGAGGAGTGACTGATCCTGGGTATAGAGTTTCTTTTGAGAGATGATAAAACTGTCCTGAAATTAGAAACCAGGGATGGTTGCACAAATCATGGTTTGATATTAAAAGTCATTGAATTTTGCACTTTAAAAAAGTGAGTTGGATGGACCTAGAGGATCGAAACCAGGTCTCCCACATTGCAGGCAGATTCTTTACCAGCTGAGCCACCAGGGAAGCCCTCAAGATATCCAGAAATGGTTACAATTGAGGTAAATAGGAAAGACTATTTATCTTATTTTTAATTGCTGTAAAACTTGAATTGTCAAAAAAAAGAGTAGAACATGCTGTAGGTTGATAGCATGTGTAAAAGCAGGATGTATGAGAAGAACTATAGAAGAAGGGAGGGAGAAAGTGTGAACATACACTTGTGAAGGGCCTGCCCCACACACAGTGGTATAATATGGTTGGAAGGTAGTGTCAACTACAAATTGGCACTTGCCATCTATCTCCATAGGATTAAGTCATGTGCTGCCACAGCTGCTGACCTTCAACAGCCCCTGAAAGGAGTTCAGGGTGGAGAGCAGAAATAGGCACCTTGTGCTCTGGGAAATCTGGCAGGACAGGTCTTCAGATAGATATTTTCAGGAGCAGATTCTATGAGCCCAATTCTTATATCTCCTCATATTTAGAAAAGTGTTAAAATCCTTCATGGTGACAATTGTTCTTCATGACTAGCACAAGCTTCATGAGACTAGCAGAAATCTTCTGGAGAAATATGTGCTTGATTGCATGTATTCCCACTTCACCATATACTGGCCTCTCTGGGGCAGGTTCTCAGAGTTATCTGAGGTGCTGGCTCCCAGGCTGCAGTCCTCATTTTGCCCCCAAATGGAACTTGACTCAGAACTCTCGCATTGTGCATTTTTTAAGTTAACAGTAGCATGTAACCTATTAAAGAAATATATCCTTCGATAACCATTGGGAGAAAATGCAGTAAACCTTACGACAACCACCAGAAAAAAATGTTTGCTATGCTAAGTCACTTCAGTCCTGTCTGACTCTGTGCGACCCCAGAGACGGCAGCCCACCAGGCTCCCCCATCCCTGGGATCCTCCAGGCAAGAACACTGGAGTGGGTTGCCATTTCCTTCTCCAATGCATGAAAGAGAAAAGTGAAAGTGAAGTCGCTCAGTCGTGTCCGACTCTTAGTGACCCCATGGATTGCAGCCTAACAGGCTCCTCCGTCCATGGGATTTTCCAAGCAAGAGTACTTGGAGTCGGGTGGCATTGCCTTCTCTGAAAAAAAAAAAAAAAATTTATAGAGGTACAAATAACAAGCTAATAATAATAATACATAAGGGCTTTCCTGGTGGCTCAGATGGTAAAGAATCTGCCTGCAAAGCAGGAGACTAAGGTTCATTCCCTGGGTTGGGAACATCCCCTGGAGAAGGGAATAACAACCCACTCCAGTATTCTCATCTGGAGAATTCCATGGACAGAGGAGCCTGCTGCACTACAGCCCATATGGTCACAAACAGCTGGACACAACTGAGTGACTATACACACACTCCAATAATACACAAAATAGAATCATAGTAAATTCTGAATTCATCCAGAAGCAGACCATAAATGAGAGATAAAAAGATAAGGAAGGACGAATGAAACAAATAGAAAATAACTAGCAAAACAAAGAAAAGAACTGGCAAGGAGAGTAGATTTTATTCAGTCACCACATTGAATCTAGTTGATCCAAAAACACCAAACAGAAGACAAAGATTCTCAGACTGGATAAAATAGAAAGACCAAAAAATATACTGTCTATTATAAGAAACACATTTTAAATATAAATACACAGCAAGGTTAAAAATTAGACAGAAAAGATATATCTTGCAAACACTAGACAAAAGAACACTGAAGTGGCTATATTATCAGACAAAGTAGGTTTCAGAACAGAAGGGTTTTATCAGGGATAAAGAGAGTCATTACATTACAAAGGGATGAATTCAGCAACAACACGTAACAACTCTAAATATGCATTCAACGGACAAAAGAAGCACAAAATACATGATACAAAAACTAGTATAAGTGAAAGAAGAAAGAGGTAAACCTTCAGTTATATCTGGAGACTCCTCTCTCAGTAATCAATAAAATAAGTAGACAGAAAATCACTAAGGATATAGACCTGACCAACACCAACACATCTATCAATGTACGTTGCTGGGGTATATAATGACATTTATAAAACACTCCACTCGACAACAGAGAAATGATATCCCTGTATACGCACATAAAGCATTAACTAATTGTGACCCCATGGACTGTAGCCTACCAGGCTCCTCCGTCCATGGGATTTTCCAGGCAATAGTACTGGAGTGGGTTGCCATTTCCTTCTCCAATATTTAAATGCACATAAAACATTAACCAAAGTTGATCATAAAAAGAACCTCAATAAATATAAAACACTGAAATCATATAAAATATGGTCTCTAATCAATGGAGTTAGACTAGAAATCCAAAGGAAAGAGAGCTACCTGGATTGGAGGTGATGAAAATGTTCTAAAATTAGATTATGGTGATGGTTACATGACTGTCAATACTCTAAAAATACTGAACTGTACACTTTAAATCAATGAACTTTAGAGTATATAAATTACTAGAACTAACAAGTGAGCTTACCACAGTCACATGAAACAAGGTCAACATAAAAAATTTATTGTATTTTGAGATGCTAATTCTTTGGAAGGAATGATGCTAAAGCTGAAACCCCAGTACTTCGGCCACCTCACGCGCAGAGTTGACTCATTGGAAAAGACTCTGATGCTGAGAGGGATTGGGGGCAGGAGGAGAAGGGGACGACAGAGGATGAGATGGCTGGATGGCATCACTGACTTGATGGACGTGAGTCTCAGTGAACTCCGGGAGTTGGTGATGGACAGGGAGGCCTGGTGTGCTGCGATTCATGGGGTCGCAAAGAGTCAGACACAACTGAGCAACTGAACTGAACTGAACAAGGAATGATTAGAAATTAAAATATAAACGTCATTAATAATAGAGTGCCCCCAAGTGAAATATGCATGAATTAACAAAATATGTACAAAGAATATCTAAATAAATGGAAAGATGCACTGTATTCTTGAATACTGTTAAAATATCTATTCCCTCTCCAAGTAATCCAACTCATATTCCAATTCTACAACCCCAATCAAAATCCCACTTTTTAATATATATATATAATCAACACTGATTCTAAAAGGAATATGGAAAGGCAAAGAAACTGGATTAGTCAAAACTATTTTGGTAAATATGTACAAAATTGGAGAGCTTTAAGACATTATAAACCTGCAGTCATCAATAGAGCATAGCATTAGAAAAAAATTATATGTTTAAATAGATGAAATAGACAAGAGGATGCAGAAGTAGACCCAAACTCATTGTTAATTGATTTTCAACAAGGGGAACACAATGGAGAAAGGATAGATTTTTCAACATATGAGACTGGGACTATTGGACATTCACATTAAGGGAAAAAAAAAAAGACTCAACTGAAGCCTTGTCATGCAACAAAAACTTAGCTCAAATTGAATCATAGTTCTAAACATAAAATCTAAATATATAAAACTTCTAGAAGAAAACATGGAGGAAATATTTGTGACCTTGAGTAAGGCAAAGACTTACTGGAAAAGATACAAAAAGTACAAACCATAAAAGAAAAAAATGAGAAACTGGACTTCATCCAACTAAACTAAATGTTAAACCTAAACTCTCAGAAAGACAGTAAGTAAGAAAATGAAGACAGAAGACTAGATGAAAATATCTGCAAAATGCATATTTTCATAAAAGACTCTTAAGTCTCAATAAAACAACTCAGTACAAAATGGATAAAAGGTCTTGAGGACACACTCTACCAAGGAAGATACATTTTGATGGAAAATTAGCATCCTTTGCAATGTAGAGTACATGAATTTAATCTTTGGTCAGGGAACTAAGATCCCACATGCTGCAGAGCAACTAATCCCAGGCATCACAGCTACTGAGCCCCACACTCTAGAATCAATGCACAACTCACAACTAGAGAGAGTCCGTGAACTGCAACAAAAGATTCTGCATGGTGCATCAAAGACCCTGCATGCTGCAACTAAGACCTGACACAGCCAAATACAAAACAATAATTGAGAAAAGAAGTTTTTAAATAGGAGATACTGTTACACCCATATAAGATTGGAAAGAAACTACGAGGCCAAGTGATGGTGAGGAGGTAAATCAACAGGAACTCTCAAACATTACTGCTAAGAATGTTCCAGCCATTTGAAGAACAAGTCTTCAGTTTTGTATAAACCAGTCCATTCTGAAGGAGATCAGCCCTGGGATTTCTTTGGAAGGAATGATGCTAAAGCTGAAACTCCAGTACTTTGGCTACCTCATGCGAAGAGTTGACTCATTGGAAAAGACTCTGATGCTGGGAGGGATTGGGGGCAGGAGGAGAAGGGGACCACAGAGGATGAGATGGCTGGATGGCATCACTGACTCGATGGACATGAGTCTGAGTGAACTCCGGGAGTTGGTGATGAACAGGGAGGCCTGGCATGCTGGGATTCATGGGGTCACAAAGAGTCGGACACGACTGAGCGACTGAACTGAACTGAAACACATACCGAAAGCTTCCCTGGTGGTTCAGTCAGTAAAGAATCTGCCAGCAGTGCAGAAGACCAGGGTTCAGGAAGATCCCCTGGAGAAGGAAATGGCAGCACACTCCAATATTTTTGCCTGGTGGGCTACAGTTCACGGATTCGCAAGAGTCAGACACGACTTAGTGACTAAACCACCACCACCACCAGACACATACCCATCATATGACCCAGCAATCCCACTACTAGGTATGTACCCAAGATGAAACATGGTCACACAAAAGCCTGCATGCAGATATTGATAGCATATCAACAAATACTAGAGACAACCCAAACGTGCTTCAACTAGTGAATGGATCGACAAACTCTATCCATAAAAGGGATATCCATAAAAGTACTTCTTCTTTTTTCTAAAAAGGAAAAATATTGACACACACAGCAGCATAAGGCTTTAATTCATTATCCCAAGTGAAAGAATAAGTTCATCCATATGGCATTCTTATAAAGATAAAATAGTAGAGACAGGAAATAGATCATTGGTTGTCAGGGTGGGGGTGAAAGGAGATGCTAGCTCTAAAAGGGCACAAGAGAAAATGTAGGGGATGTTCAGCTTGTTCCATATCTTGCTATGGTGACGGATACATGACCCTATGTGTCCAAGCTCATAGAACTGTACTCTAAAAGGGGTGATTTTTTTCTACATATAAATTATATACCTGTCCCAAAAGTCCTGTAGACTAATAACAGCAGAGACGAGGGTAAGCAGAAGCTTGGGTCTTTTGATGACATCATGAACTATCATACCTGTCCCTCTATTTCCTAAGCCAATGGAGTCTAGTTTCAGTTACGTGTACTTGAAAATAATCTCCAACTGATACAAAATGACAAACTAATTTTGACCTCATCATAATTACTCATCTTAAGTGATTTCTCAGTCCACAGTGAGTTTTCCACTTTGTTCTAAACTCAGCCACTTAAACAGTCATGGGTACCTACCTACAAATCCATGTTCATTTTCATCTACCTGAAACTGAGGGATAAACAACTCTAGATATTAACAGATGGGACCAGCGCCAATGAGTCACTAAGTAATAATTGTACATCATTATCACCACCATCATCATATGAGCAATTAACATATCCTCCAGCAAACAATATGACTTGCTATTTAGAAGTGAAATCAGCTACAGAGAAAAGGACAGTCATTGTGCCCCTTTTAGGAAACCATCCTGGACCACTGCAGTGAAACTGGCAATTAATTAATATTCTACTGTCTGTCTCAGTGAATAGCAATGTCAAGATCCATAAAAACCTTCAAATGTAGAATTGCATTTCAAGGGATTTATTCCAGGAGAGACTACAACAACAAATATTCTAATCCTGACTTTCTTAAACTACAAATGAAATTAAACTAGAAAAATTTTAAAGACATTTGGATTTGAAATCAAGTTGAATTACACCTACAATTTTGTGATTTATTAGCCTGTTACAACTTAAACCACAACCAAAGAATTTTCATAGTACCCTTCCCCAAAACATCCTCCTTTAAGACTGTGTCAACCAGGCTGCTTTCCATTAGAAAGGACAGAAAATCAAACTGAAAACAGATTTCAACAAAAGGGAAAAAAAGTTGTGAAAAGTCCAGAGGATAATACAGCCATATTCAGAACTCAGTCAAGGTCATCAGAAATTTAGGTTCTATTTGTCAGTCTCCACTTACTCTCTGTTGGCTCAATGCTCTAGAAATAGAGAAAGAATAACAGCAAAAGTGGATATATGGCTAAATATCATATACTATACTTCCCCTCCCCGAAAGTTATTTTAAACATGTTAACAGTTGAAAGCAAAATAATATAAAAATAATAGCAACAACAATATTGACAGATGAAGTCATTAACATATGTGGATGTAATATGTAAGACAACTGTGCATAAAGAGAGGGGTAGGACTTTCCTGGAGGTCCAGTGGTTAAAACTACATGGGACACAGTTTTGACACCTGGTCGAGGAACTAAGATCCTACATGCCATGCAATGTGGCCAAGGTGGAAAAAAAAATAACTTGGGGTTAAAGAACATGAGAGGGACAGGACATCTACATTCAAATTGAATTAATAATATTCTAAACAGATTGTGAAGAGTTGAGAATGCATTTTGTAATCTCTAGAGCAAATAGACATAGTTAAAATGAAAATAATATATAAAATGAAATGCTAAGATACAATCCAACAAACCAAAAGAAATCAGGAAAGAAGAAACAGAGAAACAAAAACATTAAACAAACAAAAAATAATAAAGTGGTAAATTATACACAACACATCAATTTTGGGCTTCCCAGGCGGTGCTAGTGATAAACAATCTGCCTGCAGATGCAGGAGAAGCTAGAAATGCAGTTTCAATCCCTGGATTGGGAAGATCTCCTGCAGTAGGCAATAGCAATCCACTCCAGTATTCTTGCCTGGCAAATTCCATGGGCAGAGGAGCCTGATGGGCAACAGTTCATGGGGTCACAAAGAGTCGAAGGCAACTGAGCAACTGAGCACACACCAATTTTAAAGACAACTGTCAGATTAGATTTTATATGACGACCTAAATATACGCTAGCTCTATGAAACTTACTCACACATAATGATACAAATAAATTGAAAGTAAGATAGTAGAAAAAGACATGCAAGCAAATACTAACTCCCTTCAAAAAAAAAAAAAGATGGGCTGGTTATATTCGCATCAAACAAGATAGACATCAAAACAAAATTACCAAAGATAAAGAGGAATATCACATACATAAAAGAGTCAATTCATCAAGAAGATATAACAATACTAAATGTGTATACATCTAACTATAGAGCTTCAAAACACATGAAGAAAAAACTGACGAATTCAAAGGAGAAATAGACAAAGCCAGAGTAAGATGTGGAGACTTCAACACTCTCTCAGTAACAGATAGAACTAGGAGGCAGAAAGTTAGAAGGGATTTAGAATAAATAAGCAACATGATCAACCATCTGGATCTAATTGGCATTAATGGAACACTCCACCCAATAACAGCAAAATACACAAGTGCACATTAAGCATTCACCAAGATGGACCAAATCCTAGGCCATAAAACAAATCTTGACCAATTTTAATAAGTGAAGTCATACAAAGTATGCTCTCTGGACAGAATGAAATTGAAGCCTTGTCTCTAGCATCGCCTGCATTTGCAGGCAGATTTTTTATCACTAGAAATCAGTAAGAGAAAAGGAACAGAAAACCTTCCAATCACTTGGAAATTAAACAGCAGACTCCCAACTAATCCACAGGCAAAAGAGGGACAGTCAAAGGAAATTAGAAAATATTTTGAACAGATCAAAAAGAAAACCACAACATAAAATGTGGACTACAGCTAACCCAGTGCTTAGAGTGAAATTTATAGCATGAAATGAGTACATTAAAATGAAGAAAGAAAGATCCCAAATCAATAAACTAAGCTGCCATGTTAAGACTAGAAAAGAAAGTCAAATAAACCCAAATAAAGAGGAAAGAACCCAAATCAAAAGAAATGTTTTGCTAAGACATTGTGCTGTGCTTAGTAGCTCAGTTATGTCTGACTCTTTGTGACCCCAAGGACTGTAGCCTGTTAGGTTCCCCTGTCCATGGGGATTCTCCAAACAAGAATACTGGAGTGGGTTGCCATTCCCTCCTCTAGGGGATCTTCCCAACCCAGGGATCAAACCCAGGTTTCTCGCATTGCAGGTGGATTCTTTACCAACTGAGCCACCAGGGAAGCCCTTGATAAGATATTATAGGTCACCAAAGATTTCTGAGCCAGTAAATTGTTGCAGAAATTTAAGGCATTTCAACAATTCTCTGCTTGGAAATCTTCGGTGATATATAATTACTCACCAAAGAGAGGATGGTTATTACTATATCCTTCGCTATTA
The DNA here is from genome assembly GCF_003369695.1 of Bos indicus x Bos taurus. Classification (NCBI taxonomy): domain Eukaryota; kingdom Metazoa; phylum Chordata; class Mammalia; order Artiodactyla; family Bovidae; genus Bos; species Bos indicus x Bos taurus. The sequence continues at coordinate 26,569,614 of NC_040092.1, read as the reverse complement.
TGCTCCCACATCATTTCCCAATATTATCTTCTTCTCCTTCTTGTTTTCCAATCAAATTGAATATTTCAACCATTATCATTCACCCCTTCCAGCTCCTTTTGTTCACAAGACTCCACTTGGAATTTCCTTTCCAATCTTCACCTTAAAATTTAAATTGTCCCAACTTTAGTATAAAATGCTCCATCCTTAGTCCTACATATTGAATACTTCTAATATTATGATGCTGTCTTATATGCTTTATTTTGCCTACTATTTCAGGTAATTCCATGAGGTAGATACTAATTATTTCTATATTTTGTAAGTAAGGAAAGTGTGGCACAGACCATTTAATAACTTGACACAGATCACACAGGTAATAAAAAGGGGAACAGGTAATTGAGCTCAGACAGCCTGGCTCCTGAATTAATCCTCCCAACCACTTTAAGGTCTGTCTCTCTTCTCTGAACCCTCAGAGTATTGCGTCTACACCTGTCTTGAGTCAGCAATTAAATCCTGCCTTGAATTTTGAGTGTTTGTATCCTTAACTCTCTTATTAGATTATTAGTTCCTAGAGCACAAAGACCAGGTCATATCTACTCCCTATTAAATAGAATTCAAGCTGAATACAAATTTGTGGGATGGAGGGAGAGAAGGTGTATTAGTCAGTGTTCTCTAGGTAAACTGAATAAATAAATATACATATGTATATTCTATATACATAAGTGTATATATGTCTAGATATATAGTAAATCAATCCTGAATTGTCATTGGAAGGACTGGTGCTAAAAATGAAGCTCCAATACTTTGGCCACTAATGTGAGGAGCTGACTCACTGGAAAAGATCCTGATGCTGGGAAAGATTGAAGGCAGGAGGAGAAGGAGACGACAGAGGATGAGATGGTTGGATGGCATCATTGACTCGATGGACATGAGTTTAAGCAAACTCCAGGAGATGGCAAAGGACAGGGAAGCCTGGCATGCTGAGATCTCCCTGGGGCCACAAAGAGTTGGACAAGACTGAGCAATTGAACAACAGCAACAAATATGTATTGAGATGGAGAGATACGAGAGAAAGATTCATTTACTTTGAGGAATTGGCTCATGTGATCATGGAAGCTAAAGAAGTCTTGAGATAAGGCTAAGCATCAGCCTTTTTTCTTGCACCCACTAACTCCCTTCCCCCCAAACACTGATTTTTAATGCATCAACACCCTCACAGAAGCTTCAGCTGGGAGAAGTGATCTGTGGATAAGCTTCACATATACCCATAAACCCATCATCATAGAAGACCCTGAACAAAACACTTCATCATCTGCAGGCCCTCTGCCACTACATTTTCAGAGGATTTGTTTACATTGTTAAATATTTATTGAGCATCTACTGCACACCAGCTCCTGGAGATGGAACAGTGAACAAGAAAAACAAATGCCTGTCCACAAGGAACATATATTCCAGTCGGGGGAGGAGGGCGGTGGTGGATAGGAGAAACATATAAGACACAAGTAAACAAAAAATAAGAAAACTGTGAAAAGTATTCTAAATACAATAAAACACTGTTTGGTGTCCTAGACTGGGGAGAGGGAATGGAGGTATGACTAGGTGATGATCCAGGAGAACCTTCCTTGCTATACAGGTTATATTTGAGCTGAGCCCTGAATGATTTGATGGAACCAGGCATGTACAACTCTTGAGGGAAGAGCATGCCAGATGAAGAGAAGATCAAATTCCCAAAGGCAAAAGTAACCTGGTGTCCATGAGAATTAGAAAAACTGACATGGCTAGAACACAGTAGGAAGGGGTAGAATGGTCCAAAAGGAAGGTGGGAGATGCAGGGGTTAGATCATGAACAGCTCTTGTAGACCATGGAAAGGAGGTTGGACTGGATTCAACAGAGAGTGAGAAACCACTGGAGAAGATGAGCTACTTGATATTTTTAAAAGACCGCTCCAGAGGCTGTGTAGATGCTAAACACTTGGAGGGCAGGGCACCGTTGTATGCAGGATATCTAGTTTCCTGAGATCAGACACATCCAGGGTGGTATGGCCATAGACAGGAAATCTAGCTTAGAAGCTTTGGGGGACATTGAGCCAGGAGGTAATGGTGGTTTGGGCAGGGTAGTAGTAATGGGAATGAAGATGTACTTTTGAAAATAAGGCGGGTGGGAGTTGATGATGGATTGGATAAGGCCAAGAAGAGACTCTGACAAGTCAACACTGACTCCTGGGTTATTGGTTTGAGAAACCAAGTAGATGGTGAAACCAAGAAGGACCTTGAACAGGAACTGGCTGGTGGCAGCAGGAGACTTGGAATCAAGTGGGGGGAGGGCAATACTGAACCCACTTTATTTGTTTGTTATTTACTCTCTCAGTTGTGTCCAACTCTTTGCAACCCTGTGGACTGTAGCCAACCAGGTTCCTCTGTCCATGGGATTTTCCAGGCAAGAATACTGGAGTGGGTTGCCACTCCCTTCTCCAGGGGATCTTCCCTACCTAGGGATCGAACCCAGGTCTCCTGCATTGCAGGCAGATTCTTTACCTCTGAGCCACCATGGAAACCCACAGGAAATCCAGAATTAGATAGATAACCAGATTCCAAGGGGGCCCCCATTCTGCCAGGGCCCATGTGGGTCTTCGGTGATGGCCGATGTGAGCTGTGAGCCCCAGTGTGAAAACGGATTGACTAGAGCACGTCCTCCCCCTTCCACCATGTTGGAGGTCCTCAAGGAGTGGCCTGGACACCAGGAGACTCAGGAGTCTTGTAAGACCATCAGAGAATGTGAAAGCTTCCAAGCTGGGATCCAAGAGCAAACTTCTGCTATGAGGCATAAGAAGGGACCTGGGGACCCCCGAGAGCTCCTGGCATCCTCACATCTCAGCGTTGAATCACACATCACAGCTCCATGGTCTGCTCCACAGCATGGGCTGGTGGAGCTCTGAAGAATTCACACATTGCCCACAAGAACCACTTTAGGAACTATTTGTATAACTAAAAATGTCCTTCTTGACTTTTTGGCTTGTAATTTTAACGGGTGGAAACACCCACTTGCTCAGTTTGCTTTCTGAAGTATGTTTATCTCCACTTCAGCGGAGTGGTCCCACTGTGTCTGTCCCTGGGCCCCAGCGGCTGGAGTTGTTCATAAAAGAACCTTTCACAGCCCCATAGACCTCTCCCTAGGATCCTCCTAGGGGGCTCACCCATATTTATTTGTTTTCAATGTGGTGTTTTGCTAAGTGTCCGTGGAATGTTTCTCTCTTGCCAACTGAGCTGGAACAGAACAGGAAAGCAGGCAGCTGACACTATAGTCAATTCCTTAAAAGTAACGTTAGAAAAAAACAAGGAGGAAGCACCCTCTCCGCTTCTCTTCCTTTCTCAGCTATCAGACATCTTCCCAGAATATGAGATACCTTCCTTCAGTCTTCTCTTCTGAGACCCTGGAGCATGATTAGACCCAATATCAACCTCCAAGCCTTCAGACCCCAGCCAAACCCTGTTCTTGAATGAAATGACTTGGAATTCAGTAGATTAGATGTGATTTTGGCTACTGGGTATGACAAAGGGGAGAGGGAAGCAAACTAAAACTCTCCCTTTGTGGCCAACAGAAATCTCATCAGGCTGTTTTGGTGTTTGCTCACTGGCTTTTTTTGTTTGCTTTTATTTGTTGTTTTTTTGGTTTGGTTAGTTGGTTTTTTTGGGTAATCTCACATTGTCCCAAAGAAGATACTCTATCATTTTTATCTTTGAAAAGCAAAAAAAAGACAAATTTACTTGGGATTTAGCTGGTAATATATCTAAGAGGGCCCTATGTATTTGCTGGTCCTAAAACCTTTCGTAAATCCTGGGAGAAAAGATTTGAACATACTTCCAGCTGTTCCATTTCATTCCTGGTCAACCACATTTCCCATGAAGACTTACAACCCACTAAAAATTCCAAAGAAGATGGGTTATCTCATTCAGCAGTGTTTCTAAAATAAAGTAATGACTGCCATTGACCGTTTAATGGGTTTGACACTACTCTCATGAGAAAAGTAATAAAATTTAAAAAAAGATGGTGTTACTGGAATGATTTTGCTGATGGGGAGATGGTTTTGAGGACTGAAGGCCACAGTACATTTATAGATTTGGGGTACAGGGGAAATGGGGTGTGGCAAGAAGAATGTGAGCTGGCAATGCTCAAATTGTACTTTTGAAATAGTGTCCAACCCCTCAGCCTCAGGGGGTCAAGGGACAATAGAAAACATCTGTCCAGTAATCACTAATGTTAATTACTGGATATTTTCACATTTGCCACAGAGTAGGGTAACCCAGGTCATAGAACTCAGATGTCTAAATAGCTCATGTGTCCCAGTCTGAATGATTTTTATTTCCTTGACCCTAAATTTTGGATGCCTCTAAGCCATATTTAAGAAATTGCCTCAGAACATGAAGAATTTTTGAAATTACAAAGTTTTTATGCCCTGAACTCATCTGTTTGTCTCACATTTAACAGTCGCGAATTGTTCCACATCATTGAAGAAAAATATATTCTTTCTGCAATCATTAAAGGTCCAATAACCTGAATCCTGGACCTAATCTCCTACAGGTTGTTTCAAACTAGTCAATTCCTGTTATTACTGTTACTATGCAGGCTGAGTGGGCATCATTTGTGCACTTCATTTCTTTTCATTAAATTATTCCTATAATGGCAGGAACTATCTTTTTCTTTATTTCCATTGTATGTGTACTCAGAGATTATCAGACATGTGCTCAGTCACAGAGTCATGTCTGACTCTTTGGGACCCCATGGACTGTAGCCCACCAGGCTCCTCTGTGCATGGGATTTCCCAGGTAAGAATACTGGAGTGGGTTGCCATTCCCTTCTCCAATCAGACATGACACATAAAAATTATAAATGTGGAAAATCATATTGTTTCTAATTTATCTAAATTAATCACATTAAACTACTCCATAGTATATTCTTCTGAGAGCAGTTGGTCTGGATTCCAAATTATATCCTGTAGTGAGGAATGGTGGATTGGCCAAAGTCCATTTGAAAACTGGAGTATAACATAGGGCTAAAATGTCATGATCTACACACTCACAATGTCAGGAAAATCCTCTCAAAATCATTTGCAAAAAATAATTTGAAAGTTCAGAATGAAGGTTACTTCCAAGATGTTAAAGCACCACGAAGGCTGTTGTATGGGAAATAATAAACCATTGCTTATAAATCAGAAAGACAGATTGACCTGAAGTGTGCAGACTGTCACACACCTTACTTAGATCTATAGAAACAGCCATTATCAAAGAGGGAGAAAAAATATCCTTGCATGTGGCCCCGCTGCAAAAGCATGATTGTGTCTATAACCAATCTTGTTTTCCTCAAATCTGTGCAGCTGCAGTTCCTCTGGATATCCAGAGGAACCCAGACTCTAAGAGCCGAAGAAGAGGCAGTGGCATGAGGAAGTTTTCATTCATTTTGGAAAATGAGAAAATATATCTGAAACAATGACCTTTTTGAGACTTTTAACAAGCATATCCTTAGTTTCCTTTGACATTTTTTTCTCAGCACTCATAAGGAGCTCCTCCATCAAGCCGACTACTGGACAGTGCAAAGTCTTGGCAGAAGTAGATTAGATCATTTCCCATCTTTGTAGCCATCATCATCACAGACATCCTCCTCCTCTTCACCGTGGTAGGTCACATCATCTTCTTCATCAGCATCTTCATCATTATCACCTTCATCCTCCTCCTCAAAGCAGACACTTAGGGAGCAATAACCCTGTGCAGACCTCCTTCTATGCGCCGACCTGTAATAGTTCACTGACTTCTTACAACAACCCTAATGAAATACACGCTATTCTTTAAATTGAGGGTAGTTGATATACAATATTGCGTTAGTTTCAGGTGTACGAAAAGTGATCCCATTTCTTTTCATGTTATTTTCCATTATAGGTTATTACAAGATATTGAATATCATTCCTCTGCTATACAGTAAATTCTTGCCCCTCATCTATTTCAGGGATAGCAGTTTGTATCTATTAATCCCATACTCCTAATTTATCATTCCTTCCCTCCCTTTCCCTTTGATAATCACAAGTTTGTTTTCTGTGTCTGTGAGTCTGTTTCTGTTTAGTATATAGATTCATTTCTATTATTTTTTAGATTCAACATGTAAGTGACATCACAAAATATTTGTCTTTCTCTGTCTGACTTACTTCTCTAAGTATAATATTCTCTAGGTTCATCCATGTTGCTGCAAATGGCAAGACTTCATTCTTTATATGGCTGAGTAATATTCCATCTTCTTAAACCTATCATCTGTTCATGGGCATTTGGGCTGCCTCCATGTCTTGGCTGTTGTAAATAGTGCTGCAAGGGACATTGGGGTGCATGTGTCTTTTTTAATTAGAAGTTTTATCTTTTCTGAAAGTATACCAAGGAGAAGGTGCTGGAGATTTATTTTTCATCCATGTTTTGCAGATGAGAAACTGAAGCCCAAAGAAGTGTGGTGGGTTGTCCAAGACCAAACAGTTTATGAGTAGGGGTATAAAGATTAGAACCCGGGAAGTCTTATTCTGGCACCCACATTCTTAACCACTACACTGTGCAGCCTCTCTATGTCCAAAATATTCCAAAAGAAAAATGTCTCATAAAAAATTTCAAGGTTACTCCTTCCTGGGTATTTTATTCATTAGTGCACAAATACGTAGTTATCACAACCACACACACACAAAACATACGATTGCCTCAATTTCGTTCTTTCTCAAATATACATACAGGCTCACATTCACATGCACTGCTGAAGGGATCAAATTTTTCACAGTGATTTCACGTGCAGTGATTCAAAGACTTTGGAAACCTTCCCAGTCTCATAGCATCTTCCTCTCAGGAGAATGCTTCTTTCTTTAACCTATATTAAAAAAAGCCTCATATTCCATCCCTGCTTGAGCCTTTTAACAATTGTCCCTCCCCATTTGCCACAATAATAAAGCATGGAAATAGCTGGCCAATATGCCCAGCAGGACTCTCATTAGAGGAGAAATAGTACCACTCACACTTCGCTCTGCCTGAAATAAAGTCTGAGGCGCCTTACGAAGAATTTTTAAATTGTGAGTCCGTGTGGAACAAGAAAACAAAATCAATGTGCAGTGAACATGTTTATAACAATTTATAAGGCAGGCAATTTTTTCTGTTTGATGGGGGGAATGTGATGTAGCGGTAATTAGATGTAAACTTTTGGAAAGAATTCAAGAATGATAAATATAAGGAAACATAAATGTAATGAGGAGGTGGCAAAACCTCTCCATATGTTACTTTCCCAGTAAAATGTGTTGCCAAATAGGTTACACTATAGCTGCAGAGAAAAGAATTCTTGCTAGATTTTGAGGGTTTTTTTTTCTTTTTGGCCATATTACCTAAGCCAAATATGAGCTAATATACAGCATCCATAGTAACCATGATGCAGTCAAGCAAGTACAGTAAGTGCCCTACATAAGAACCTTTAAGTTTCGAACTTTCAAAGATGGAAAAGTCCATCAACCTCAGGCATGAGTGAAACTGCAACTTGCCCTCCGTCTCCTATTGTTGACGTTCCTTCAGCTCTACCATCTCTCACCTCCTCTCCCTCCTCCAGTCAGTGACTCTTCTTGTCTGTTCACTCAATACCAGCCCCTGTATGCCAGCTGTTTTACAGAGGCTAAAGTGTCTGCCTGGAATGCGGGAGACCCGAGATCAATCCCTGGGTCAGGAAGATCCCCTGGAGAAGGAAAATGGAACCCCACTCCAGTACTCTTGCCTGGAGAATCCCATGGAGGGAGGAGGCTGGTAGGCTACAGTCCATGAGGTCACAAAGAGTCAGACTCGACTCAGCGACTTCACTTTCACTTTTTTCACTGTGCTTTTCAAGGTCCTGTACTGTGAGATTAAAAAAACTGTTTTCTTTGATTCACAGACTTAGACAATGAACTTATGGCTGTTGGGGGTGGGGAGCAAAGAATAGGGGGGAAGGGATAGTTAGTTTAGGATGAACATGTACACACTACAATATTAAAAATGGATAACCAATAAGGACCTACCGTATAGCACATGGAACTCTGCTCAATGTTACAGGGCAGGGTGGATGGGAGGAGAGTTTGGGGGAGAATGGTTACATACTTATGTACGGCTGAGTCCTTTTGCTGTTCACCTGAAACTATCACAACATTGTTTATTGGCTACGCTGCTGCTGCTGCTAAGTCACTTCAGTCGTGTCCGACTCTGCGACCCCATAGACAGCAGCCCAGCAGGCTCCCCCGTCCCTGGGATTCTCCAGGCAAGAACACTGGAGTGGGTTGCCATTACACCAATACAAAACAGAAACTTTAAGAAACAAACCAAAAAGGTCACTGTTTTATTTTTTGTGTTTTTTTATGCATTATTTGTGTGAAAAGTATTATAAACCTATTACACTACATTACTTAGAGCCAATTGTGTTAGTTGGGTACCTCAGCTAACTTTTTGGAACTTGTGAACAAATTGGACTTAGAAAGGTGCTCTCAGAATGGAACTCGTTTGTATGTAGGGAATTTACTGTAATGATTAAAAGTTGTATACAGACTGTTGACCTTTTTGGTCTCCTGCAAGGTTGAGAGAAATAGTGAAGAAAGTGCATCGTGGAAGATGCTGCAACCAGGGAAAAAAAAGCACACCAAAATAGTGAAAAAAAAGTCTGACATAGAAAAAAAAAAAAAGTCTGACATAGAAGCTCTGCCAGTGAGTTCCATACCTGCTGCCAACCCATTTGATGGAAGCAAAAGGAACATGTACGATTGGTCCACGGGAAGAGATGGCCAGCGGAGGTTTCTGGCTGCAGGCACGGCTGCATCCAGGAACTTGAACGGCATCTTGTTGCACAGTTTTGCCTCCCTATGTCAGCTGTCCTCAGACCCTGTCCTTGTGGGAAGACCTGTGGGAGATGCTAGCAGCTCCAGGCCCGGGTTCCCTCTCTGACTCACTGTGACTCTGTCCTCAGACCAGTTTCTGACAAAGACCACAGAGAAGTCATGACCATTTAAACCTCAGTCATCAAGGAGTGGGAGAGGACACAGCAACCAGTTAATCTAGGCAAGTCAACATGTTAGGGGAACCACCGACTGAAACCACCCGCCCTTGGCCACACACCACAGTAACCGCTTGCATGAGTTATCTTAAACAGGAGGTCCTGGTAAGGAACACAGAGCTAACAAGCTACCACCATCTGAAAGAATTCAGGAAAGGTCAAAAGGAGGGAGGAATTGCCAGTTCATATGTCCAACCAACCTCCCAGAATCCTCCTCACTGGAATCCATCTTGGCTGAGCAATGCACGTGCCACCAGGAAGGACCCTGAGTCAGTGATTGGCCAGAGACAAGCTGGAAACCAACCCCATCACCATAAAAGCTGAGACTGGGAGCCACATGACAGAGCAGTCCTCCTGGGTTACCTTACCCTGCTGCTTTCTGTCAGGGCACCCCTTCCCAACAGGCTCTTACTTTGTCAACACATGAATCCTTGGACAGTTCATTTCCAGGTGTTAGAAAAGAGCTCACTCTCGGGACCTGGAAGGGTCCCCTTCCTGAAACAAACATATAGGAGAACAAGGGAGCCTCATGGGGGAGAATGAAGGAGAGCAGGACTCTGTGGGACCCTCCCAGGAACAAATTCTTTCTGTGTTCCCTATTTCTCGTTTGTAGGAAATAGGCTCCATTCAGCCTCCTTGACCTTGCTGAGTTTCAAAGGGCAGATTCAAACCAACCGTTGCTAATCAGGGGAGGAAGGGGTTGCAGAGAGGAGGAGCAGTCAAGAAGCAACAGGGCAGGGTCCCGGTTCCTCGTCAAGGAAGATATATAACAAAGTCTTTGAGTTCTGCAGGAACTAAGGCCCCCAACCCAGGTGGAGGATGGCAACTTCAGGCTGAGCGCAAGATTACTGGAGCCCCACCCTGTTACCTCACCACCCACCAATCAGAAAAAGCCTGCACACAGCAGATGATAACAGAAACTCTGACCCTGCTTCCCAAAAGAGTCTCCTTTGAAAAACTTTCCCGTTTGAGCAGAATCTTCGATCTTGGTTTTTAGACACCCGTTTGCCTCCTCCCCAGGTTCCTTCCCAGGTGGCTCAGTGGTAAAGAATCCGCCCACCAATGCAGGAGATGCAGGAGACGTGGGTTCGATCCCTGGGTTGGGAAGATTCCCTGGAGAAGGAAATGGCAACCCATTCCAGTATTCTTGCCTGGGAAATTCCATGGACAGAGGAGCCTGGCAGGGTATATAGTCCACGGGGTCACAAAAGAGTCAGACACCACTGAGTGACTAACACAGGTTGCTGGCCTCCTGAATAAAGGAAACTTTCCGTTCCAACCAACGCTTGTGTCTCAAGTATTGGCTTTCAAGCACTGAGCAGTCAAACCTGAGTTAGGTAAAGAGAACTCTACCATTTTTCCCAAAAGGAACCCTGAACTTGCTGCAGATATTTAAGGGGGAAATCCTCAAAATGATTGGGGTTTTTAGGAAGCTTAAAAATATCCAAGATTACTCATTCCCTGATAATGGAACCAAGTCAGATTATATGAATTTTTAGAGGTCCCATCATACCCCAAATGCTTTACAAGTAGCTAAATAAATGATTTAAGATTTAGATCTTTAGAATGATTAAGATTTACAGGTACCAATCTAGGAAGATGTCCAAGAAATACTGCGTGAAAAAAACAAGTTACAGAACCATTGATGCAGAACCATACACTTGTATATAAACAGTGAGCGACTTTATTTTGGGGGGCTCCAAAGTCACTGCAGATGGTGACTGCAGCCACGAAATTAAGACACTTGTTCCTTGGAAGGAAAGTTGTGACCAACCTATACAGCATATTAAAAAGCAGAGACATTACTTTGCCAATAAAGGTCTGTCTAGTTAAAGCTATGTTTTTTCCAGTAGTCACGTATGGATGTGAGAGTTGGACTATAAAGAAAGCTAATCACTGAAGAATTGATGCTTTTGAACTGTGGTGTTGGAGAAGACTCTGGAGAGTCCCTTCGACTGCAAGGAGATCCAACCAGTCCATCTTAAAGGGAATCAGTCCTGAATATCCATTGGAAGGACTGATGCTGACTGAAGCTGAAGCTCCAATAGTTTGGCCACCTGATGTGAAGAACTAACTCATTGGAAAAGATCCTGATACTGGGAAAGATTGAAGGCAGGAGTAGAAGGGGATGACAGAGGATGAGATGGTTGGATGGCATCACTGACTTGATGGACATGAGTTTGAATAAGCTCTGGAAGTTGGTGATGGACAGAGAAGCCTGGCATGCTACAGTCCATGTGGTTGCAAAGAGTCGGACACAACTGAATGAACTGAACTGAACTGACACCATGTATGTAAAGTGGGTTTCCCAGGCTCAGTGGTAAAGAATCCACCTATCAATGCAGAAGATGCAGGAGACATGGGTTCAATCCCTGGTCAGGAAGATCCCCCAGAGAAGCAAATGGCAACCTACTCCAGTATTCTTGCCTGAGAAATCCCAGGGACAGAGGAGCCTGGGGGACTACAGTCCACGAGACCACAAAGAGTAGGACCTGACTGAGCGACCAAGCCTTCATGCATTTATGTAAAGTACATGCACACACACATACCATCATTTTTCTCTAGATACTTTTGACTGAAAAAAAATTCACAGCCTTAAAGTTGAGAATTATATTTTACTTGGTGGCCTTACTGAGGACTTTAGCCTGGGATGGTAGCCTCTCAGATCGCTCTGAGGAACAGCTCCAAAGAAGTCAGGGAGGGGCAGGATACATAGGAGATTTGGTGAGGAGAAGAATGCAGCCAAACATCAAAAGATTCACGCGAGGGGACTTCCCTAGTGGTCCAGTGAGTCAGCTTGCAATGCAAGGGACACAAGTCCAATTCCTGGTTGGGGAACTAAGACCTCACATGCCTAGGAGCAACTAAGCCCATAGACCAAACTAGAGAGTCCATGTACCGCAATGAAGATCCTGTGTGCAGCCAAATAAATAAAAAAATTTTTAAAGATTACTGCCAGTCACAAAAAACAGACATCTCAAGTTAATGATTTTAGAATTTTTCTACATATGCAGAGATGTAGGAGTCTGGGCTTATTGAAATGATTCCTTTGATATGCACTTTAACAGTGTAGCAGCAGCATCCAGCTTTTCTCCATCCTGAATCCCCTCAGGGCTGCAGCGGATGATGGCTTTATTACTGCAGATCCTTTGTTTACTGTAGTGGCAGGTGACATCATTTGCCACAGAACACAGAAGTGTATACAAAGGCATAGAAAATGTTCTGGAAGCATAGGCAGCAAACTCAGAAAAGAATGTACCTCTGGAAATAACGGGGCCAGAAGTCAAAAAGGTCATCTAGTCTCATATATAACATTTCACATCTTTACAAGAAGAATGACTCCACATATGACTTTACTAAATCCTGTATCATGAAAGTTTAGACTACATAGGGGGATTTCTCATTTGGAGAAACCAGCTTAACTATAGAGAACAGTATAGAGATTCCTCAAAAAAAAAAACAAAACTAAACTAGAGTTACCATCAGTTCAGTTCAGTGCAGTCGCTCAGTCGTGTCCGACTCTTTGCGACCCCGTGAATTGCAGTACGCCAGGCCTCCCTGTCCATCACCAACTCCCGGAGTTCACTCAGACTCATGTCCATCGAGTCAGTGATGCCATCCAGCCATCTCATCCTCTGTCATCCCCTTCTCCTCCTGCCCCCAATCCCTCCCAGCATCAGAGTCTTTTCCAATGAGTCAACTCTTCGCATGAGGTGGCCAAAGGACTGGAGTTTCAGCTTTAGCATCATTCCTTCCAAAGAAATCCCAGGGCTGATCTCCTTCAGAATGGACTGGTTGGATCTCCTTGCAGTCCAAGGGACTCTCAAGAGTCTTCTCCAACACCACAGTTCAAAAGCATCAATTCTTGGGCCATATCATCCAGCAATTCTGCTCATGGGCATACATCTGGGCAAAACTGTAATTTGGAAAGATACACATGCCCCAATGTTTATAGCAGCACTATTTACAATACCCACGACATGGAAACAACTTAAGTGTCCATTGACAGGTGAATGGATAAAGAAAATGTGGTATAGGCACACACAGACACTCACACACACACACACACACACACACACACACACACACACACACAATGGAATACTACTCGGCCATGAAAAAGAACAAAATAATGCCATTTGCAGCAACATGGGTGGACCTAGAGATGATGATACTGAGTGAAGTAAGTCAGAAAGAGAGAGACAAACACCATATGGTAGCACTTACATGTGGAATCTAAACTATAAAGCAAATGACCGTATCTATGAAACAGAAACAGACTCACAAACCTAGAGAACAGATTTGTGGTTGCCAAGGAGGAGAGGGTTGAGAGAGGGATAGCCTGGGAGTTTGGGATTAGCAGATGTAAACTATTAAATACAGGACGGATAAACAACAAGGTCCTAGTCTATAGCACAGAGAACTATATTCAATATCCTGTGATGAACCATAATGGACAAGAATATGAAAAAGAATGGATATATGTATATAACTGAATCACTCTGTTGTACAGCAGAAATTAATATAACAGTGTAAATCAACCACACTTCAATAAAAATATTTTTTTTAAAAAACAGCTTGTTGCACTCTTCTTTATTAGATTCAATTCTTCACTCATCTTTTGTTTTCCAAATATATAAAATTCACCCATATGATGTTCAAGAACCTGAGATCCATCAACAGCAGAGAAACAAACCTCCTCCCAAACCACATAAACCAAACGTATCCCTTACTTTCTCTCAGAAGTAGAGAATAAAGAATATTCTTTACCAATTCGAAGACTTTAAAATAGCAGATGAAAGAATGCCATATGTTCTCAAAGCTTCTGACCTCTATTTACTTCTATATTTAGCTCGAGCTTCTTCAGATGAATAACTGTTTGTTTGGGCAACGTCAGCAGCCCTGTTGCACTGTCTGCCTTCTTTAGTAAGAAACTGGTCCATGTTTGGGAAACCACAGGCCCTACTTTTTACTGCTTGGTTGGACGTGTTGGAATCAGCCATCTGCGGAAAACGAGGGTGGTACATGGCTCACTGTTAAGTGCTACAAGGAACACGGATTAATACAACAGATGACTCCTGACTCAAAGAATTCACAGTCCTGCTGGAAAGACAAAGTGGACTCACGTGAATGAAAGAAAAGACCATGGAAGGTGGTGTGTGATGAGCAGCCAGAATAAGCAGCCATCAATGTAAGAGCATCTCTACTCATGACATATCCATTGTATAAGGAGGATGATATAATGGCATTGGGGGCAGACAAAGGGGATTCTTTTTTTTTTTTTTAATTTACTTTTTATTTACTTTTTATTTGGAGGATAATCACTTTACAAGGTTGAGTTGGTTTCTGCCATACAACAACATGAATCAGCTATGTCTCCTCCCTCTTGAACCTTCCTTCCATCTGCCCCCTACCCCATCCCATATATATGGAATCTAGAAAAATGGTACTGATGAACCTATCTGCAGGGCAGGAATAGAGACAGACATAGAGAACAGGCTTGTGGACACAAAGGGGTAGGAGAAGGTGGGACGAATTGAGAAAGTAGCATTGAAACATACACATTCAGTTCAGTTCAGTTGAGTCGCTCAGTCGTGTCTGACTCTTTGCGACCCCATGAATCACAGCACACCAGGCCTCCCTGTCCATCACCAACTCCCGGAGTTCACTCAGACTCATGTCCATCGAGTCAGTGATGCCATCCAGCCATCTCATCCTCTGTCGTCCCCTTCTCCTCCTGCCCCCAATCCCTCCCAGCATCAGGGTCTTTTCCAATGAGTCAACTATTTGCATGAAGTGGCCAAAGTATTGGAGCTTCAGCTTTAGCATCATTCCTTCCAAAGAAATCCCAGGGCTGATCTCCTTCAGAATGGACTGATTGGATCTCCTTGCAGTCCAAGGGACTCTCAAGAGTCTTCTCCAACACCACAGTTCAAAAGCATCAATTCTTCGGCACTCAGCTTTCTTCACAGTCCAACTCTCACATCCATACATGACCACTGGAAAAACCATAGCCTTGACTAGACAGACCTTTGTTGACAAAGTAATGTCTCTGCTTTTGAATATGCTATCTAGGTTGGTCATAACTTTCCTTCCAAGGAGTAAGCGTCTTTTAATTTCATGGCTGCAATCACCATCTGCAGTGATTTTGGAGCCCCAAAAAATAAAGTCTGACACTGTTTCCACTGTTTTTGCATCTATTTCCCATGAAGTGATGGGACCAGATGCCATGATCTTCGTTTTCTGAATGCTGAGTTTTAAGCCAATTTTTTCACTCTCCTCTTTCACCTTCATCAAGAGGCTTTTTAGTTCCTCTTCACTTTCTGCCATAAGGGTGGTGTCATCTGCATATCTGAGGTTATTGATATTTCTCTCAGCAATCTTGATTTCAGCTTGTGCTTCTTCCAGCCCAGCATTTCTCATAATGTACTCTGCATATAAGTTAAATAAGTAGGATGACAATATACATCCTTGACATACTCCTTTTCCTATTTGGAACCAGTCTGTTGTTCCATGTCCAGTTCTAACTGTTGCTTCCTGACCTGCATACAAATTTCTCAAGAGGCAGGTCAGCTGGTCTTACAAATAGCTATGAAAAGAAGAGAAGCGAAAAGCAAAGGAGAAAAGGAAAGATATAAGCATCTGAATGCAGAGTTCCAAAGAATAGCAAGAAGAGATAAGAAAGCCTTCCTCAGTGATCAATGCAAAGAAATAGAGGAAAACAACAGAATGGGAAAGACTAGAGATCTCTTCAAGGAAATTAGAGATACCAAGGGAAGATTTCATGCAAAGATGGGCTCAATAAAGGAGAGAAATGGTATGGACCTAACAGAAGCAGAAGATATTAAGAAGAGATGGCAAGAATACACAGAAGAACTGTACAAAAAAGATATTCATGACCCAGATAATCACGATGGTGTGATCACTCACCTAGAGCCAGACATCCTGGAATGTGAAGTCAAGTGGGCCTTAGGAAGCATCACTATGAACAAAGCTAGTGGAGGTGATGGAATTCCAGTTGAGCTATTTCAAATCCTGAAAGATGATGCTGTGAAAGTGCTGCATTCAATATGCCAGCAAATTTGGAAAACTCAGCAGTGGCCACAGGACTGGAAAAGGTCAGTTTTCATTCCAATTCCAAAGAAAGGCAATGCCAAAGAATGCTCAAACTACTGCACAATTGCACTCATCTCACACGCTAGTAAAGTAATGCTCAAAATTCTCCAAGCCAGGCTTCAGCAATACATGAACCGTGAACTTCCAGATGTTCAAGCTGGTTTTAGAAAAGGCAGAGGAACCAGAGACCAAATTGCCAACATCCGCTGGATCATGGAAAAAGCAAGAGAGTTCCCGAAAAACATCTATTTCTGCTTTATTGACTATGCCAAAGCCTTTGACTGTGTGGATCACATACACATTACCAGATGTTAAAAAACTGTATTCTTTAACTGCTTTCTAGATGAGAGATCAGCAGAGGATTTCATTGGATAAATGAGCCCCAGTACTAGGTAGGATCCCTGGAGGAGGGCATGGCAATCCACTCCAGTATTCTTGCCTGGAGAATACCATGAACAGAGGAGACCAGCAGGCTACAGTCCATGGGGTCGCACAGTGTCAGACACGACTGAAGCGACTCAGCCAGGGTGCACACACTAGGTAGGGTAACATTTGTGTTGTGCATTGTTGGGTTTTCTCCACTCACCAGTCATACCCCACCCCCATGTACTTGTTCACCTGTGCGATGACCTAAGCCACTCTCTGACCCGAGGTCAGACACAAAGGCTCAAGCCACCTGATGGAAAATCATGATAAAGCTCCAACTCTCCACATGCTCCACATGAAAGGAGGTTGACCTCCAAAGATGCTACCATCAAGGGATCAAGGTGTCTGACTTCCGTTGGGTCCCCATGGAGCTGAAGTCAGCCCTCCAAGCATGGGAGTTGCCCAGCTGGGGCTGGTATCCCTGAGAGCATGTGACAAGGTGCTTCTGGGAGGGCAGGAAACAACTGGAAAACTTGTGGTAGAGAGCCTGTTCTGGCATCGTGACCCTTCAAAACAGAAGAGATGCAAAGGGCCAATGAGCCCATGAAGGATTGCTCAACCACATTAGTCATTAGGAAGATGCAAAGTAAAACTACCGTGACTTCCCACTCCACACACCCAGAGTGGCTAAAATTACAAAGACTGGCTACCCCCCAGTGTTGGATATGGAAGAGTCTGAAAGCCCACACATTGCTGGGAATGTGAGGGAAGGGATGGATGGAGGAAGATGCAGTGGTTGACCTCTGGGAAGCCAAAAAGGAATCTGCACAAAAAAATAAAATTCATAAAAAATAAATAAAACAAATATACGGGACTTCCTTGGTGGTCCAGTGGCCAAGACTCCAGGCTCCCAATGCAGGGGGCCAGGGTTCAATCTTTGGTCAGGGAACTAGATCCCACGTGTTGCAACTGAAGATACCAAGTGCTGCAACTATGACTCGGCACAGGCAAATAAATAAATATATATTTTAAAGTAATCGGCACCTGTTTTGGAGGCTATGCAGCTTTTCCTGGGGGACCCTGAGGATACAGTTCTTTCTGCCAGGCAGAAATGAAGGCTCAAGTTTGCAAGATCTTCTGATTTGTATGGATTTTTTGGAGACGGTGGAAATTCTAAATTTCATGTAAAAGCCTTTGATGTTTCAACATTGCCAACTAATTCAAATATTCTGAAAAGATGTGTGCAAGCCAGATAAGGCTCCAGGGCTACCAGTTTGAATCTCTTTAAGAGAGGTTGTTGACAAATTAACAATAGGGATTTGACAAAGAAAGGAATACCACCTGGGACAAAGACCATCACAGATGTTTAAATCCTCAAGAAAAGAGAAGCAAGGCAATGTCTCCCCTCCCCCACTCCAGGATCAAGATTGAATGCTTTTTTTATTGGAGCTGAGTATTGATGAACAGACCTTGCCCAGTAGGTCAAGTGACCTGCCTCAGGCACTTCTTTCAACCTATCAAGCATCTGAGATTCTTACAGCTTTATAATCTCTGCTCCTATAATTACCCTAAGTGATACAAAATGGTGTTCCGTGAATGTGAAAACATCCATCCTCACTAGGAAAACAAAACTGTCAACTCTGAAAAAGACCATTTCTACTTTTAGCTTTCTCGATCATTCCGCCTTCCCCCAATGGAGTTAAATGTTCCTGCGATTTATAATAGAAAGCAATTAACAGACAATCCACCATCTTCAGCTAATGCGGCTCCTTCAAATGCAATGTTTCTGAAGAAACAGATAAAAGCTAGTCTGGAGTGATCACATTGTGTGAGGCAATTCCTTTTATATCTTTTGAAAGTGATTTCAGACAAATCCACTTTGCCAAAAAAGCCAACGCCTAGTACGCTTGCACTTTATTTTCTTGGCATCCCCCAGTCCGTTCATTTTTTTGGCAATTAGGGAAATTTTTTATGATAACCGCCCACACTTGAGCCAGGCTCTCCCCTTTCCCTTCTTCATCCCTCCACCCCTGCAGGATTTTCCTGAAATTGTGTCTCCCTGGGGAAATTCAACCTCTGACCCCTGCTGCTTTCCTGGACTGCCTATGACGTATCTTAATTCCAATCTAGACTTTCATTCCAAACCCTCCCAGTAAAGAGGCGGGTATATTCCAGGTTGAAGGCCAGAGCCCAGTGATCCTTACTGGGTCATGACGGAAAGGTTTTGCGGTGGTCGACCTGGGTGTGAGTCCCAGTTCTTGCTTCCTGCTGGCTAAGAAACACCATGGCAGCCTGTGTAGTGAGTGTTCTTTGTGTAAAGCGCAAGGAATAACATTTACTCCAAAGGATTAAGTGAGATTATATTAGCAAAGTGCCTCATGTCCGATAAGCGCCTCAACAAGCATTGGTGCCCACCTCCTCTCCTCAAACGCCCAGGGTACCACATGCTCATGTCTAGCCCCAGGAGCTGATATGTGGTAAGTTGCTCTGACTCTTTGCAGACACTGTAGCCCCTCCAGACCCCTCTGTCCTTGGGATTCTCTAGGCAAGAATACTGGAGTGGGTTGCCGTTTCCTCCTCCAGGGGATCTTGCTGACCCAGGGATCGAACTGGAGTCTCTTAGTCTCTTAAGTCTCCTGTATTACCATGAAGGTTCTTTACCACTAGCACCACCTGGGAATCCAGGAGCTGATACTGGTCATATTTTTTTAATCCTCTCTCTGAGGGCCCCCTCGAGCAGGCCCTAATGGTGTTGTGAAATGAAATGTTTTCTGCTTTATGCTCTACCAGTAAACATGCCTTTTCCAAATGTAAATTTCTGAGCCCAGGTAAAACTGAACCGGCTATTTGGAAGCCATCAGCTATTTCCTCCCCGCCAAGCACTGAGGAGCTGGAGGGGATGTGAGAGGCAGCCAACCACTACATTCGCCATCTCTTAAACAAGGAATTAGTATGTGAACAATAAAGAAAGGATTGGCCCCAAGTAGCTAGATGCACATGAAAGAAATTATTTCAGCAAGCCCAGACATTTGCATCTTCCCATATATAGAGGATCACTAGATTTTCTATGTGAGAGATTTCAGTTCAGTTCAGTCACTCAGTCATGTCTGACTCTTTGCAACCCTATGGACTGCAGTGCACCAGACTTCCCTGTCCTTCACTATCTCCTGGAGCTTGCTCAAACTCATGTCCATTGAGTCGGTGATGCCATCCAACCATCTCATCCTCTGTTGCCCCTTCTCCTCTTGCCATTAATCTTTCCCGGCATCAGAGTCTTTTCCAATGAGTCTGCTCTTCTCATCAGGTGGCCAAAGTACTGGAGCTTCAGCTTCAGCATCAGTCCTTCCAATGAATATTCAGTGTTGATTTCTTTTAGAATTGACTGGGTTGATGTTTTTGCAGT
Source organism: Bos indicus x Bos taurus (assembly GCF_003369695.1). Lineage (NCBI taxonomy): Eukaryota > Metazoa > Chordata > Mammalia > Artiodactyla > Bovidae > Bos > Bos indicus x Bos taurus. The sequence goes on along the minus strand of NC_040092.1, from coordinate 26,549,674 downwards.
CCCAGGGACTCTCAAGAGTCTTCTCCAACACCACAGTTCAAAAGCATTAATTCCTCAGTACTCAGACTTCTTTATGAAGGTCCAACTCTCACATCCATACATGACTACTGGAAAAACTACAGCTTTGACTATATGGACCTTTGTTGCAAAATGATGTCTCTGCTTTTTAATACGCTGTCTAGGTTTGTCAGAGGTTTTCTTCCAAAGAGCAAGCATCTTTTAACTTGATGGCTGCAGTCACCATCTGCAGTGACTTTGGAGCCCAAGAAAATAAAGTCTGTCACTGTTTCCTTTGTTTCCCCATCTATTTGCCATGATGTAATGGGACCGGATGCCATGATCTTAGTTTTTTGTGTGTCTCCTACATTGCAGGTAGATTCTTTGCCCACTGACCCACTGGGGAAGCCCATGAGAGATTTAGTTTTCTCTTAATTAACAATAATCTTTTAGTGTTCAGATAACCTGCTCCTCCCTGCAAACTTGTATATAGTTGGCTCCTCTCCAGCTTCCTTGGAGTCAACTCTCTTGGGGTCACCTGAGATACTGTCTCCTGGGCTCAAGTCCTAACATTTCCACCAAATAAAACCTAACTCTCAACTTTTAGGTTGCGCATATTTGTTTAATCGACAGTTCACCTGCATCCTTTGGCTTCTGTTTCCTAGCATCTCTTTGAGTGACGTCACTGATTCTGTGACTGTGATGATCAGAAGAGACGCGTGTCCTATATTCTCCTGCTCCCATCCAGGCCAAGCCTTTCTGGGGTTCCTCTCTGCGCTCTTTGCTTGAAGGCAGAGCATTCTGAGCCTCAAGTTGGAAGGGCCTGCATTCCTGAAACTCCTCATGGAAGAGCATCACCAACCCTTATCTAGACTTTTCTGTGGGAAAGAAAGAAAAATTTCTTGCGTGTTTTAAACTTTTAATTTCATGTTGGAGAGTATAGCAATGCTGTGATTAGCAATGCTGTGATAGATTCAGGTGAACAACAAAGCCACTCGGCCATATATATACATGTATCCATTCTCCCCCAAACTCCCTTCCCATCCAGCCTGCCACATCACTTTGAGCAGAGTTCCCTGTGCTATACAGTAGGTCCTGGTTGGTTGCGTGTGTATGTGTATTTGTGTTCAGTCGTGTCCAATTCTTTGGGATCCCATGGACTATAGCCCACCAGGCTCCTCCATCCATGGGATTTTCCAGGCAAGAACACTGGAATAGGTTGCCATTCCCTCCTTCAGGAGATCTGCCCTACCCAGGGATCAAAACTGCATCTCCTCCATTGGCAGGCATATTCTTTCCCACTGAGCCACTGGGAAGCCCCTTTGCTGGTTATCTATTTTAAATACAGTCATGTGTACATATCCATCCCAAATGCCCTAACTATCCAGTGGATAGTGTAACTATCCACTCACCCCAGCAACCATAAATTTCTTCTCTAAGTCTGTGAGGCTGTTTCTGTTTCACAAATAAGTTCATTTGTATCATTTCTTTTCAATTCTGCATGTAACAGATGTCACACAGTATTTCTCGGAAAGAAAATTTCTTAATTGTTTTGGAGGAACGTGTCATTATACATGAATGTGGTAGGCAGCGACATCATACCTACTCTGGAGCCTGAAGAGGACAAATCCTCTACTTCCCCACCACGGCAGGTTCGTGGGAAGCCTGTGGCCCAGGATCTGTGAGTGTGGTCTTCTTCCCTGGCCTCCACATCCTGGGGAACAAAGCCCACTGCAGGCTCACACCCTGGGCTTGCTGCCTTTCCTGAAAGCCAGCCTTCCCAAGCCCCCTCAGTCAGTTCTATTTTCCAAGCCCCACCCTTCGTCGCCCCAGTGACTCTGAACCCTCAACATCCTTTTCAAAACTTTCCTTTTTGCACAAGAGAGCCAGGGGCGGTCTCTGGCTTCCCACCAAGACCCCTGACTAATACGCTTGATATCAGCAGGGGAAAAATGTTTACACATACTTTGTCTGTTGTCAGCCAAGCCGGCCACCCCTCCTCCCTGCAACTCGATGGGATGCTGCGGCCAAGCGGCACGCCCTTGGCAGGAACATGGGCTTGTGAATTTACGACAGTCCAAACAGCCTGGCCTGGTCATCATTTGGCCACGAAGTGCGTGTTGGCAGAGAAGGGCCGGTGAAGGCGGTGCTGAATTCCACGAGCAGCATCTGATTTCTGAGTGTCAGTGATAAGACCTGATTCCACTAGGAGAAAGTCAGGGGAGCTCACACCGCCACTCTGAAGACGGCAGCCACGGAGGTGAGCCATGGTGACCCCTCGACGGTCGGTTTGGTTCCAGTTTTGTTACATGGATCACCCTGCGATGGTGTTACCAACATAAGTCCAGAGGTGTGTGGATAACCCCTCGCCCCACCAGCTGGTTCTCCTCCTGCCCTCGGCCCCTGATTGGAAAGACAGCCTTGCTGTCATTGCTGTTTACTCTTTGCGACCCCGTAGACTGTAGCCCGCCAGGCTCCTCTGTCCATGGGATTTCCCAGGGGCAAGAATACTGGTGTGGGCTGCCATCTCCTCCTCCAGGGGATCTTCCCGACCCAGGAATCAAACGTGGATCTCCTGCATTGCAGGTGGATTCTTTACCACTGAGCCACCCGGAAGCCCAAAAGATAGCCTAGTTCTGTGTCAGGTAAGACGATGCCAACTTCAGGAACAAGCAAATCCAGAGTCACCGATGCCCACACACAGCATTCATTTCTCGCTCACACAGACCCCAAATCGTGGTCATACTCGCACAGATCTCTGTGTGGTGACCAGGAACCAGGGTACCGTCAACCAACTGACCTCTCTCAAGCCAGCAGACAGGCCCTCGAGTAAACGGCTGCTGCTGTGGGGTGACTCCCAGGTCAAGACTGGAAGCATCACGTTTGGTCCACTCACTTCCATCAGCCACACCCACATGCACGGGAAGCCAGGACAGCAAACCCTGAGCCCCCAAAGAAAGGAGAGACAGGACCAGCAGCACTCCCTGCTCCATGGACCCCCAGTCACTCCCCGGCCACCCAGCCTAAGCAGCATGTGTCTGACAGGACCAGCATGTTCATGGCCACCTGTCTTACCCCTCGGAGCCAAGTCCAGGACAGGATGAGAGGTGTATGACTGCAATTGATGGCTCTGATTTCAGTGCAGGGAAATATACAAGCCTTTTTTTTTTTTCCTTAGATGCCAGAGAATGAGCCACTGGGATGTTCACATGATGGTGTCCACCTCGATCAACCACACCCTCTGGGAAGCCGGCTGACCCCCCACTGCCCTGAGATTATGGAGAAATTGGAGCCTCCTTCACTGTCTCCACCCGAACAAACAAAGTGTAAGAAAGGAAACAGCTGTGCTTGTGCACTGGCTCAAACAGTCCACTTGGCCACTGCGACATTGACACTGGCGGGAAGTTGTCTCACCTGAAGACTGCCTTCTTCCTTCTCTCCAGAGGGCTGTTTGCCAGCTGCTTCTTTCCCCGAATTAGAAAGGATGGGCAGCCTCACGCCTCTGAGATCCGGAGGAGCCACAGCACATGCTTACTTGGCCACCTGTCTCCCAAACCACCCACACCCCTCGCGCGGATGGCTTCTCCTGCTCCCCCTCAGAGCTAATTCAGGATTTAATTACTTTAACCATCTGGCAAAGCTTCTGTGTGTCCGCTGGGACCCCTGCAACGTGTCAGGATGGGAACTAACATCCACGGCGGCACTGGGAGGTGTCCGCCACACGCTCCAGATGAGACAAGAGAGACGGAGGAAGCAGGTGCCCTTCATCCTCTCCGTTTGTCATTTTCGCCTGGAAATTGACAAGAAGTGAAGTTGAACAGTGGGGATATAGTGCATATGGACTGTCTGTGAGGCTTTCTGCCAAGATGTCTAGAATCTCAGCAGAAGGACTCGATGGCAATGCCATTTCAGTCCTGGGAGTAGGCGGCAAACCCGCTTGTCTGCTGCCCTCATGTGGAGATTCCTTCACGCCTCTCTGTTCCCTGGACCCCGAGTTCTGAGCTCACATTTTGCAGGGATAAGTCCGTCAGATAGAGACAGGCTGCACTTACTGTGGAGACAGGATGCCTTGTTGTTATTGTTCAGTGGCTCAGTTGTGTCCAACTCTTTGCGACCCCATGAACAGCAGTATGCCAGGCTTCCCTGTCCTTCACTATCTTCTGGAGCCTGCTCAAACTCATGTCCATTGAGTTGGTGATACCAACTCCTGCTGCCCGCAATCTTTCCCAGCATCAGCGTTTGTTCCAATGAGTTGGCTCTTCATATCAGATGGCCAAAGTATTGGAACTTCCGCATTAGTCCTTGCAATGAATATTCAGGACTGATTTCCTTTAGGATTGATTTGTTTGATCTCCTTGCAGTCCAAGGGACTCTAAAGAATCTTCTCCAGCACCACAATTCAAAAATATCAATTCTCCAACATTCAGTGTTCTTTATGGTCCAACTCTCACATCTGTACATGCCTACTGGAAAAACCATAATATGCAGTAGCCTTTTGTTGATTTTCCTGGGCAGGACCACCCAGTCCAACAGAAAGAGCATCTGACCAAGTCCTGCTGTCTCCTTCAGCCTTGGCTACAGATATTCCCTTCTCACTGTGTCCCAACCACGGGGACCTTCCCTCTCTTCAAAAAGACCCCGGTCCCTCCTGCCCAGGGCTTTGCACATGCAGCTCCCTTGGCCCGCATTACCGCCTAAGACACCTTCAGCAGACCACTCAGCCTGTAGACATCAGCTCTAAGGTTCCATCCTGACTTCTGAAACCAGCTCACGAGCTCACGTATGTCCACAGCCCTCTGCTGCGCTTTGTTGCTTGTGGCCTTGAAAGCTAACGATTGCCCATGTCAGTGATTCTGTGTCTCCCAAATGAAAATAATAACCCCAACACGTTAGGGATCAAGTTCAAGTTTACTCACCAATCCCCTCCAGTCCCTGGGACATGTGGTGGGCACTCAACATTTTTGAATGAAAAAAGGGGATTAAAAGGGCAGATGGCCAATGCAGTGTGGTTGGCCAACATCCTTTGTGAAATCATCTCCCCAACATGCCCTCCTCACTGTGCCTCAACACTAAGTGTGGTCCAAGAACCACAGACTCAGAATCGTTGCAAGCTGGTGAGAAATGCAGACCCTCGGGCCACCCCAGACCTGCTGAGTCAGAGGCTGAACAGGATCCCAGGTGATGCTTGGGCTCCTTAGAAAACACAGGTAAACAAGGAAAAAGCTATGACTTTTGTCTCTGAATCCTTTTGCTAAAACCATACCCCTTTCTTCTTCCCAAGCATCCAATATCTTCTAAGATCTTAGGAATCCCCAAAGCAGCAGCCTTTGGCAGAGAGAGCTGTGTCGTCCTACAAAGCACCTTGACACCTCAAAGCATTTTCCAGCTTCAAATAGATGCCTGGTGCTTCCCACGTTAACTCCCCTGTTAACTCCCCACATTAACTTGCTCCCTTAAGCCCTCCCCAGGGAACACTGCTGCAAAGTCTAGCTCTCTGGATGGACTTTTTATTTTCAGCTCTTAGTCTGCCAGAGACTCAATCTCATTTAAGCTTAGAACACTAAATTATGTCCAGATGCAAGTCAAAGAGCATAATCATCTCCCTAAACCACCCCCCCACCATGACATGATGTGACACTGAGCATCAGAGGAACAGCACCTGCCTCCTCAGCTTGACCACGCTTCCCACCAGCATCACTGCAGGGGCGGTGGGGCGAGGGGGTGGGAGGGTCGCTTTGCCAGCCCTGCATTCAGGTCCCCGGGCTTCACATCCTCCCTTCCTGGAGGCCATCAGCTCAAGTAGACAAATGTAAAGGGTTTCCAGTCCCCCGTGCCTCTTCCTGGCATTTCAGAAGACACAGCAGCCTGTCCACCACCATCCCAGTGCTCTGGAGTGCTTACAGGACTCCCTGGCAGTGAACAAACATCCCCGGGCAAGAACTCAGGAAACTGATACCAAAGGGAACCTGGTCCTCTGGGCCAGCCCAGGCAGCCAAACCGTACTTGTTCCGCTTGATCACACACTGGGTGACCTCCTTTCCCTAATGGCTTACAAATCCCTTCTGCGGTCATTCATAACAGGAGGTTCATTCACATCCCCTTTCCGGATGTAAACTGGAGGTGTGATTACCGTGGATCGTTGTTTTTTTTTTCTTTTCCATCGCGTGTGTGGCCACAAACGTGGGGCACGAGTGCCCCCTGGTGGCTCTTCTAGGAATTCATCCAACCCTGCCTGCTACTGCTGCTGCTAAGTCGCTTCAGTCGTGTCCAATTCTGTGCGATCCGAGACGGCAGCCCACCAGGCTTCCCCATCCCTGGGATTCTCCAGGCAAGAACACTGGAGTGGGTTGCCATTTCCTTCTCCAATGCATGAAAGTGAAAAATGAAAGTGAAGTCGCTCAGTCGTGTCCGACTCTAGAGACCCCATGGACTGCAGCCTACCAGGCTCCTCCGTCCATGGGATTTTCCAGGCAAAAGTACTGGAGTGGAGTGCCATTGCCTTCTCCGACACCTGCCTGAGCAACTCCTAACTGAACATGATGGAGCAGGGCCCTGTGCCTGCGGGATGGGGCAGTGGGGACCTGGAGGAAGTCGCTGGACGCCTGACAATCCAGACCAGGCCCTCAGGCCTGGCGCTTCCGCTTTACTCGCCGATGGTCCTGAGCATCTGCAACAGGGCCTGACATGGGTGCTCAATACACAGCATTAAAAGGATACATGAAAATAAGGAGACAAGGAGGGACCACGGTGAAAGTCCCCACGCAGGCAGAGCACAGAGTGTGACCCGGGCGAGGGGCGCTGCAGAGTCGCGGAGGTGCCGCTCTGAGATGCCACGTGGCCTGAGACTGGGATCGGAGGAGCCCAGTGTGAAGCCTTTCAGGGCTGGGAGCTCCTGGGGGGAGGTTGGGGGTGCAGTGCAAGCCATGGAGGCACCCACTGTGCCTGACTGAGTAAGGATTCCCAAAGAGGTCCTGCATCCTCATCCTGATTTAACCTGTGGGATTCACCCTCGAAGGGTAGAGAGACTGTGCAGGTGTGACTGAGCTAGAAGCTCCGGATGTGAGAAGGTCCTGGGCCACACAGGTGACCCAGAGTCATCACCGGGTCCTTCTGAGAGGGAGTAGGAGGGTCAGAGTCAGAGAGGTGAAGACAGAAGCAGAGGTCAGGGGGCTTTGAGGGGGTGGGCACAAGCCAAGGAATTGGACGGCCTCTTGAAGCTGAAAAAGTCAAGAAAATCTTCTCCCCTGAAGCCTCCAGAAGAATGGAAACCCCTTAACCTTTGACTTCTGATCTCGAGAACCGTAAGAGACTAAATTTATTTTAAGCCACTAAAGAGAGAGAGAGATTACAGGGAAACACAGACCAGGCAGAGAAAACAGCAGAACAAAGGCGCTGGGTGTCCAGGAGGCTGGCATATGTGGGACCTGGGAGCAGACCAGAGAAGGAGAGAGCTGGGGGAGGGAGGCACCAGCCAAGCCAGGAAAGTCAGGATGTGCTTGCAGGGCAGTGGGAAGGCTGGGTTTCACTCTTAGGGCGGGGCGGGGCAGCTTTAAGTAGTGTAGGTACATAGATCATTTAAAGTTTACAGAGATCTTTGGCAAGGGTTTTCCTTTTATTTAACAGAATTTTTTTTCTCAGCCTCGGGAGACGTGGATCGGAATCTGTTTATGAAACAGGCAGAGCCGCAACCCTGCACAGGTTTATCCCATGAGGACACCACGCCCAGGCCTGACGGTGCACACAACCACAGGCAAACTGTCTGATGAAATGAGGACTTCATCATTCTGGATAGAAGAGAATCATCACAGTGATTTCCCAAACTTGATTGATGGTAAGGAAATTCTGGGGGACTTTTTAAAAGAACAGATTACCAGACCATTCTCTGAAGATTCTAAGTATGGGGTGAAGTCTAGGAATTTCTATATTCAACTATGCATGCATTCATGCTAAGTCAATTCAGTTGTGTCCAACTCTTTTGACCCTGTGGACTGTACAGGCTCCTCTGTCCATGATATTCTCCAGGCAAGAATACTGGAATGGGTTCCCATACCCTCCTCCAGGGGATCTTCCAGACCCAGGGATCAAACCCTGGTCTCCTGCATTGGCAGGCAGATTTTTTATCGCTGAGCCACCTGGGAAGCCCATTCAACTATACCCTGAGTGATTTAGAAACAGAAGATCTGGACTTTCCTGGTAGTACAGTGGATGGGAATCCACCTACCAGTGCAGGGGACACGGGTTCAATCCCCGGTCCAGGAAGATTCCACATGTCATGGAGCAACCAAGCCGGTGTGCCAGAACTACTGACCCCACGCTCTGGAGCCCATGAGCTGCAACTGCTGGGCCATTGTGCTGCAACTGCTGAAGTCCATGTGCCTAGAGCCTGTGCTCTGCAACAGGGGAAGCCATAGCAATGAAGAGTAGTTCTTGCTCACTGCAAGTAGAGAAAGCTTCTCTACAGCAGCGAGGACCCAGCACAACCAAAACATAAAATAAATAAATTTATTATTAAAAAAGAAAAGAAATAGAAGATCTGAACACACCAATGATGAGAAAGTTTATTAATTAAAATCAGTAATCAGAAACCCCCCAACATACAGTAGAAACTAACACAACATTGTAAAGCAACTATACTCCAATAAAAAAACAATTAAAAAAATAAAACTAGACCTTTATCCCAATAGAGAAAGGTCTAGTACCAGATGCCTTCCCCGGTGAATTCTACAAACACTTAAAGAAGAATTAACACCAATTTTTCTCAAACACTTCCAAAAAATAGGAGGAAACACTTCCAAACTCATTTTATGAGGTCAGCATTACTCTGATATCAAAGCCAGACAAGGACGGACTACCCTGGTGGTCCAGTGGTCAAGACTTCGCCTTCCAATGCAGGGGATGCAGGTTCAATCTCTAGTCAGAGAGCTAAGATCCCACATGCCGACCAAAGAAACCAAACATATGGCAGAAGCAATATTGTAACAAATTCAACAAAGACTTTACAAATGATCCATATCAAAAAAATCTACAAAAAAAGAAGGCAGACAAGGAAATGACAGGAAAAGAAAATCACAAGTGACCCTTGTCAGGCATGCCAACCCTCCACTACCCACTACGCCACTGTCCCATACAGTTGAAAATCTCATATACCTTCAGGCTGCTCAAAAACTTAGCTATAGCCTACTGTTGACCAGAAACCTTACCAAAAACACAGGGTTGATTAATGCATATTGTATATGTTATGCATATTATATACTGTATTCTTATAATAAAAGAAGCTAGAGAAATGAAAATGTTATTAAGAAAGCCTTAAGGAAGAGAAAATGCATTTATGGTACTGACTGTGTGAACACCTTAAAGTTATATCATCTGTTTATGAAATGAATGGTCCATCTGCCAGTATACCAATCAATGCTGCTTTGTTTGGTACAAAACACTATAGATGTTATATGTGTTACTAACACTTGACATCAAAAATGAAAAGATAATGTGAAAATGGAATCTCACTTATTTACACATATAACAATTCAGGCCTTGATAATGAAGAAGCCACAATATACTTTATGGTCACCTAGTGTGATCAGTGTGATTGCTTTATGGTAGTTCAGCCTATACACTAATGAATGCATCATTGTAACATTTTTATGGCCTACAGTATTACAGTCTTATTCTTAATACACTATTGGAAACATTGTTATATTTTTAAAATTAATTTTATTTATTTGTTTGGCTGTCCTGGGTCTTGGTTGCTGCTCGGGCTTTTCTCTAGTTGCGGTGAGCGGGGGCTACTCTCTAGTTTCAGTGAGCAGGCTTCTCATTGTGATAGCTTCTCTTGCTGTGGAGCAGGGGCTCCAGGCACACGGGCTTCAGTAACTGCAGCTCCCAGGCTCTAGAGCACAGACTCAGTAGTTGTGGCTTAGTTACTCAGTTGCTCTAAGGCATGTGGGATCTTCCCAAACCAGGGATCAAACCCATGTCTCCTGCATTAACAGGTAGATTCTTTATCACTGAGCCAGCAGGAAAGCCTTGTTCAGTTCTGTTCAGTTGCTCAGTCGTGTCCGACTCTTTGAGATCCCATGAATCGCAGCACGCCAGGCCTCCCTGTCCATCACCAACTCCAGGAGTTCACCCAGACTCACGTCCATCGAGTCAGTGATGCCATCCAGCCATCTCATCCTCTGTCGTCCCCTTCTCCTCCTGCCCCCAATCCCTCCCAGCATCAGAGTCTTTTCCAACGAGTCAACTCTTCGCATGAGGTGGCCAAAGTACTGGAGTTTCAGCTTTAGCATCATTCCTTCCAAAGAAATCCCAGGGCTGATCTCCTTCAGAATGGACTGGCTGGATCTCCTTGCAGTCCAAGGGACTCTCAAGAGTCTTCTCCAACACCACGGTTCAAAAGCATCAATTCTTCGGCGCTCAGCCTTCTTCACAGTCCAACTCTCACATCCATACATGACCACAGGAAAAACCATAGCCTTGACTAGATGAACCTTTGTTGGCAAAGTAATGTCTCTGCTTTTCAATATGCTATCTAGGTTGGTCATAACTTTCCTTCCAAGGAGTAAGTGTCACCATCTGCAGTGATTTTGGAGCCCAAAAAAAACAAAATCTGACACTGTTTCTACTGCTTCCCCATCTATTTCCCATGAAGTGATGGGACCGGATGCCATGATCTTCATTTTCTGAATGCTGAGCTGTAAGCCAACTTTTTCACTCTCCACTTTCACTTTCATCAAGAGGCTTTTTAGTTCCTCTTCACTTTCTGCCATAAGGGTGGTGTCATCTGCATATCTAAGGTTATTGATATTTCTCCCGGCAATCTTGATTCCAGCTTGTGTTTCTTCCAGCCCAGCGTTTCTCATGATGTACTCTGCATATAAGTTAAATAAACAGGGTGACAAAATACAGCCTTGACGTACTCTTTTTCCTATTTGGAACCAGTCTGTTGTTCCATGTCCAGTTCTAACTGTTGCTTCCTGACCTGCATACAGATTTCTCAAGAGGCAGGTCAGGTGGTCTGGTATTCCCATCTCTTTCAGAATTTTCCACAGTTGATTGTGATACACACAGTCAAAGGCTTTGGCATAGTCAATAAAGCAGAAATAGACGTTTTTCTGGAACTCTCTTGCTTTTTCCATGATCCAGCGGATGTTGGCAATTTGATCTCTGGTTCCTCTGCCTTTTCTAAAACCAGCTTAAACATCAGGAAGTTCACGGTTCATATATTGCTGAAGCCTGGCTTGGAGAATTTTGAGCATTACTTTACTAGCGTGTGAGATGAGTCCAATTGTGCAGTAGTTTGAGCATTCTTTGGCATTGCCTTTCTTTGGAATTGGAATGAAAACTGACCTTTTCCAGTCCTGTAGTCACTACTGAGTTTTCCAAATTTGCTGGCATATTGAATGCAGCACTTTCACAGCATCATCTTTCAGGATTTGAAATAGCTCAACTGGAATTCCATCACCTCCAGTAGCTTTGTTCATAGTGATGCTTCCTAAGGCCCACTTGACTTTACATGCCAGGATGTGTGGCTCTAGGTGAGTGATCACACCATCGTGATTATCTGGGTCATGAATATCTTTTTTGTACAGTTCTTCTGTGTATTCTTGCCATCTCTTTTTAATATCTTCTGCTTCTGTTAGGTCCATACCATTTCTGTCCTTTATTGAGCAATTTTTAAAAACCTTTCACCTGTGATGATAGCTGATAGGCAGTTTCTCAAATTATGAGAGAGAGAGGCATACTGTACAGGAATGTAATTCTTTGAAACTAAAGTTATAAAACAGTAAGAAAACCAACATGCTATTAATTTTATATGAAATATCACTCAGTTTATGTAAGGATGACTAGCATCTACATATGTTTTATGCATTCATAACATACCTAAATTTTTCTTTCTTTTTCTTTGTTATTTCTACGCCACAGGATTTGTCTGCAAGTTTTTTCAAATTGTCACAAATCTCAAAAAAAATGTTTCAATGCTTCCAGACATTTGCAGATTAATAAACTGTACCTTATATGCCAATATTCATTGGAAAGACTGGTGCTGAAGCTGAAGCTTCCATACTTTGGTCACCTGATGTGAAGAACTGACTCATTAGAAAAGACCCTGATTCTGGGAAAGATTGAAGGTGAGAGGAGAATGGGATGACAGAGGATGAGATGGTTGGATGGCATCACTGACTCGATAGACATGAGTTTGAGTAAACTCCGGGAGTTGGTGGTGGACAGGGAAGGCTGGCGTGCCTCAGTCCTTGGGATCACAGAGTGTCGGACATGACATAGTGACTGAACTGAACTGAAACTGTAACATGAATTTGTTTTTAAAGTTCCAGTGTGTGTGTGTGTGTGTGTGTGTGTGTGTGTGTTAGTTGCTCAGTCATGTCTGACTCTGCTACCGCATGGACTGTAGCCCACCAGGCCCCTCTGTCCATGGAATTCTCCAGGCAAGAATACTGGAATGGGTTGCCATTTCCTTCTCCAGGGGATCTTCTCAATCCAAGGATCAAACCCTGGTCTCTTGCACTGCAGGCAGATTTTTTTACCATCTGAGCCACCAGAGAAGCCCTGCTAAATTTCCAATATATTTATTGAAAACAAACTGGAGAGAGGATGGCCAGGATGGTGGAGTAGGAAGACTTTGAGTTCACCTCCTCCCACAGGCACTAACATCACAACAATTTACAGAGCAACTGTTGTTGCGGAAGACTGGAATCTAACACAAAAGATCTACCACAATCAAAGACAGAAAGAAGGGACTTCCCTGGTGGTCCAGGAGTAAAGAATCCACCTGTCAAGCAGGAAACACGGATTCAGTCCCTGGTCCAGGAAGATCCCACGTGCCTCAGGGCAACTAAGCCATGTGCCACAACTACCGAGCCCACACTCCAGAGCCTGCAAGCTGCAGCTACGGAGTTCAGGTGCTGTAACTACTGAAGCCCGCGCGTCCTAAAGCCCATGCACAGCAATAAGAATAAATGAAAGCACAATCCTATTTAAGAAAAAAAAAGGAGAAACCACAATGAGATGGGTAGGAGGGCTGGAAACACAGTACAGTTAAGTCCCATGTCCCACACCCCCAGGTGGGTGACCCACAAACAGGAGAATAGCTACAGTTGCAGAAGTTCTCCCCAAGGAGCAAAGCGTTTAAGCCCCACACTGGGTTCCCCAGGCCAGGGGTCCTTCACCAAGAAGACAAGCCCCCAGAACATTTGGCCTTGAAGGTCAGCAGGGCTTACTTCTGGGAGACCCAGAGTGAAACAGAGCCTCCACTCTCACAGGGTGCACACAGAATCTCACTCATCCCGGGATCCAGGGCAGAAGCAGGAACGTGGAAGGAGCCTGGGTCAGCCCCACCTGCTGATCTTGGAGGGCCTCCCTGAGAGGCAGGAGGCCATGGGGACACAGACACTGGCATGGCCATTTTGGGGGAGCCCATTCTACCACATGCACACTGGTGCCAGCAGGTGGCATTCCTATTTATCTTGCTACGTTTTTAGCTCCGAGCTGACCTGCAGCAGAATGGGGACGCCTCAGGTCAGGCGTCTAACCGGGCCCTAATACAGCCCCACCGAGCAGCAGGCTGGGTGCCTGAAGACCCTCTGAGCTCACAGCCACCTGGGACCTGGCCCTGCCCCTGGAGGGCCCACGGCACACCAGGTCAATGGCACCAATCCAGGGAACCACCGGGCCCCACAGCCAGCCATCCAGGCCCATCACCACCCACCAGCAGACTTGCACCAGCTCCAGGACCTGGCCTCACCCACTGATGAGTGGACACCAGCCCACAACCACCACAGCCCAACAGCCTGCCACGCCAGGGGCTAATCCAACCTCCAGAGGCCAGCACCAGACCCAGGACACCCTGGGCCCCTTAACCAGCCCCCTTGGGATCCTGGGCCACCCATCAGCTTTGGGAGACTGAGGATCCTGTAGCTCCAACTGTGTGAGGAACTGTCCCCCGATATCAGCAGGCCGACACCAACTCCAGGACCCCAGGGCCCTGCAGCCAGAGACCCTGGGCCCCACCCCCCAGCAGGCCAAGAGCAGCTCCGACACACTGGACCCCTCAGCCAGCCACATCAGGAGCCGTCCCTGTGCACCAGCAGGTTGCCACAAGGTCTGGAGCTCCCAGCGCTGCAACCACCCACACCTGAACCTGGCTCTGTGCACAATGGGCCAGCAGTAGCCCCAGGACACCCCAGGGCTCCACAGTCAGTGACCTTGTGACCCAACCCCATGCACCAGTACCCAGCAGCCACCACACAAAGCCACCAACCAGATCAGGGGCCAGCCACGCTGACCAAAACACCGCACAGCTGTCAGAATGACTGTTTTCTAAAAGATAAGAAGTGTGTTGGCGAGGATATAGAAAAGGGAAACCCTTATACACTTGGTGGGAATGTAAACTGGAATATAAACTATGGAAAATAGTATGGAGATTCATCAAAAAATTAGAATACTAAAGCTACCATGTAATCCAGAAAATCCACTGTTGGGTATATATACAAAGAAAACAAAAACATTAATCAAAAAGATAAATGCACCTCTATATTCATTTGCAGCATTCTTTACAGTAGTCAAAATATGGAAGCAACCTAAGTGTCCATCAACAGATGAATGGATAAAAACGACATCACAGAGACACACACACACATGCACACATGCACATATGTAATGGAATACTCCTCAGCCATAAAAAAAGAATGAAATCTTGCTATTTGCAACGTGGATGGACCTAGAGGATGTATTACGCTAAGTGAAATAAGTCAGACAGAAAAAGACAAATGCTATATGATTTTACTTATACGTAGAATCAAAAACAAAGCAGATGAACAAACATAACCAAACAGAAACGGTTACAGAAACAGAAAACAAACAGGGTTGCCAGAGGGAGGGGCAAGGGAGAGAGAAACTTCCAGTCGCAAAATAAATGAGTCGTAGAAGTGAAATGTACAGTGTGGGGAGTGTAGTTAACAACTAAGTAATATTTTTGCATGGTGACGTATTTGTAACTAGACATCACGGTGATCAGTTTGAAATGTATAGAAATACCAAATTACTAGGTGTGTAACAGAAACAAACACAGTGTTGTAGGCCAAACACACTTCAAAAACCAACAGATAAATAAACTTAGAGAAAAACATCAGTTTTGTGGTTACCAGAGGTGGAGGGTGGAAGGAAGGGGTGTTGGATGAAGGTGACCAAAGGTACAAACTCCAAATCGTAAGATAATTAAGTACTAGTGACATAATGTACAACATGGTAAATATAATTAACACTATTATATGTTATATCAGTTCAGTTCAGCTCATTTCAGTTCACTCACTCAGTCTTGTCTGACTCTTTACAACCCCATGGACTGCAGCACGCCAGGCCTCCCTGACCATCACCAACTCTGAGAGTTTACTCAAACTCATGTCCATTGAGTCGGTGATGCCATCCAACCATCTCATCCTCTGTCGTCCCCTTCTCCTCTTGCCTTCAATCTTTCCCAACATCAGGGTCTTTTCAAACGAGTCAGCTCTTTGCATCAGGTGGCCAAAATATTGGAGCTTCAGCTTCAATATCAGTCTTTCCAATGAATAAACAGGACTTATTTCCTTTAGGATGGACTGGTTGGATCTGCTTGCAGTCCAAGGGACTCTCAAGAGTCTTCTCCAACATCACAGTTCAAAAGCATCAGTTCTTCTGTGCTCAGCTTTCTTTATAGTCCAACTTTCACATCCATACATGACTGCTGGAAAAACCATAGCCTTGACTAGATGGACCTTTGTTGACAAAGTAATATCTTTGCTTTTAATATGCTGTCTAGGTTGGTCATCACTTTCCTTCCAAGGAGTAAGCGTCTTTTAATTTCATGGCTGCAGTCACCATCTGCAGTGATTTTGGAGCCCCAAAAAACAAAGTCAGCCACTGTTTCCTCATCTATTTGCCATGAAGTGATGGGACCGGATGCCATGATCTTAGTTTTCTGAATGTTGAGCTTTAAGCCAACTTTTTCACTCTCCTCTTTCACTTTCATCAAGAGGCTCTTTAGTTTTTCTTCACTTTCTGCCATAAGGCAAATTGTTTCGAGTACTTTACCTAATACCCAGAAACTATTCAGTTGTCCTTCTAGTTTCTGAGCCAGGAGCTCTCTTCAGCCTTGTGTGTGTCCTGAGCTTTGTTCCCTCTCCTCCTTCTGGGTGGTTCTTTCCCTGCCTTGGTTTCCCCACATGCCCATGCAGGACTCTACCCTCACACTTTAGCTGTTTCTTCTCCCTTGACCCCCAAGTCCACCTCCTCAATTTGAGGTCAGCTGGGCTCCTCCTCATCACCCTCCCTGGCCACAGCCTGGAAACTCTCTCCAGTAAACTGGCATGTTTGCAGGGCTTGTCTCATATGTTCTCTATCCCTCTGAGATCATTGTTTTTCACTGCTTGAAATTCAAAATCTTAAAAACCCACTGTTGTACCTATTTTGTCCAACTTTCCACTTGTTTCAGGTGTCTGTGTAGAGGGGTGGGGGCAGAAATCCCATCTCTATCACTTTCGTTAAGACTCCTCAGTACAGGGGATCCCTGGTGGTCCAGTGGTTAAGACTCTGCCTTCCGCTGCAGGTGGCACAGGTTCAATCCCTGGTTGGGGAGCTCAATGTGGCCAAACTTAAGAAAAAAAAAGAAGGAGAAATAAAGTCTTCTCATTACACATAAATAAATACTCTTTAAGCCACGTCTCAGTTTTCTGTCATGTGCAATAGGAAAAAAAATACCCAGACAATACAGCTACCCGTCTTCAACTGTTTCATTTCACTCTGTTAAAGTGTCTTCAGTCATGTCAATTGAAGATTCACCCAGGTAACCAAAAATCTTTTTTAAATGTCAATACTTCCAGCAAGAGTGAAGAGCTATCAACTCTTCCTCATATGAATGTAAATGGTTTCTGACTGCTTCCCACCTGATAGCTGGCGGAGATTAGCAAGACCGAAAACAGAAAGTTGGGTTGTGGGGGGAAGAAAAGAAATGGTCTGAAATTTGGAGAGGGAGTAAACTTTGGGAGAAAAACACACCTGGGTGGGAAGAAGGAAGAGCTTTTTTCTGTGCAAGAACATTGATGAAAAATATTTAAAAGGAGAGCCCCAAACATGCCCAATTATTAGGCTCCATCATATGAACCTGCCATTTTGTAGGTCAAAAGATAAGCTATTGGACTTCCCTGGTGGTCCAATGATAAGACTTTGCACTTCCAATGCAGGGGACACAGGTTTGAGCCCTAGTTGGAGAACTAAGATCCCACACGCTGTGTGTCACAGCCAAAAAAAAAAAAACAAAACAAATAAGGTAAGCTATCAGTAATGCTGTACTGTGCAACAAAATACTTATTTCAAAACTTTGCAATGAGCAAACTCGCTTGCTGCTCCCAGGATGGAAAACAAAGGCTGGTACAGTTTAGCCATCCTGTGAGCCACTTTATTTAGTTATTCCCCCATGGTTCTGACATGGGTATAAAGGCATCAGGTGGACAGAAGAACTCCCATGGAGCCTGGGGCAAAGCTGGGAAAGGGTGGTCAAGGGGTGCATTTGTGCAGAGACCTGAGCGTCAGAAAGGAGCCAGTCAAGCATAAACCTTTCAGGCAAATGGGATGGAAAGAAGGGTATGCGCTGCATGGGACAGAGAACGATGATGTGCCTGGAGCAATGGGGACAGTCAGTGCGGATGAACTGAAGAGCCAAGATAAGACTTCACATTTTACTCTCAGAGACATCAGACATCACCAGGAGCAACTAAGTCCCATGGTTTGCCCTCCTTCAAAAATAACTCTATGACCTGATTAAGTAAGACATTTCCTAACTAGGAAATTAACTCTGTATTTCTCATGCCCCTATTCATATGACCTGATAGTTAAGGTTGGGTGAATGTGAGACTTCGTTTCAGAAACACAAATCTGCTCCCAAGTTGGAGAATAACTCTCTTAGTTTAAATAAAGCAGAGAGAGAGACCCTCCTCTTCCTAGAATATGTTGCTATTTAATGACCTATGAGACAGAGGCCCAACTTGACCATGGGCTCTTAAAAGATGAGAGCGTGTGGACTCCCCTGGTGGCGCAGTGGATAAGAATCCGCCTGCCAATGCAGGGGACGTGGGTTTGAACCCTGATCCAGGAAGATTCCCCATGCCTCGGAGCAATTAAGCCCATGGGCCACAACTACTGAGCCCGTGCTCTGGGAGCCCGCATGCCACAACTACCGAAGCCCCTGCTCCACAGCAAGAGAAGCCACCACAATGAGAAGCCCTCACACTGCTCCCAAGAGTAGCCCCCACTCGTCACAACTAGAGAAAACCCAAGCAAAGCAACAAAGACCCAGGGCAACCAAATATAAATAAATAAATAAAATTTAAAAAAAAATGATGGGAGAGACAATGTGTGTGTGTCAAACATTTTAGCAGAGAAACTGAGAATTTCAGAGAGAGCATAGTCATGCACTGAGCACGTAACACTGCTCTGTTTCTTCTTTCTGTTCATTTCTGAGAAGAGGAAGCTGCCTTATTGCACCACCCTCCTAAACTGCAATATTAGGGGGATTTTTCTATCCGCATCAAAAAGATCAGGTACCACAAGGACCACACTGATGACCTGTCTTCTCTAAAAGCAGTTTCCATTCAGATCTTCCTACATCAGGCACCCTCAACATTTCAAGACCACTTGACATTTGGGGCATTAAAAGGTCAAAGTCAGTAGACAAAATTCTGGTATAATTCCAGACTAGAGAAAATAGGAAAGAATTTTCATTTAAGAAGACAGCACACACAGGGAACTGTATTCAATACCCTGTGATAAACTATAATGGAAAAGAATATGAAAAAGAATATATATGTATCACTGACTCACTTTACTATAGAACAGAAATTAATACAACACTGTAAATCAACTATCCTTCAATAAAATAAAAATTTTTAATGGTAATTTTGGGAAGCAGTGGAGATGTTAACTAACTGCTGTGGTTATTGTTTTACCATACACACAAGGATCAAATCATCACATTGCAACCTTAAAATTACACCATGCTATGTATCAATTATATCTCATTAAAGCTGGAAAAAATGAAAACACTACCATCTGTTTAAAAATACCTCATAAATATTTAGAGTTAACACAAAATAAATTTGCACATTATATAGAAAGTGACAACTTTGAAACAAGAAGCAATGAAAACTACCGAAAGCATTAGACAAAATATTTAGTCTAACACAGATGTAGAGAACAAATTTATGGGTACCAAGGTGGGGGAGGGGGGCTGAACTGGAAGGTTGGCAATGACATATATACACTATTATGTATAAAACAGATAGCTAATGAGAACCTACTGATTATCACAGGGAACTCTACCCAGTGCTCTAAGATGACCCAAATGGGAAGGAATTCTAAAAAAAAGAGGGGCTATATGTGTATATATATATAGCTGATTCATTTTGCTGTGTAGCAGAAACTAGCACAACATTGTACAGTGATTATATTCCAGCAAAAATTACTTTAAATAAAAAACAGTCTAACAATTTTTTAACTAACGAAAACTAATTTTTAAATATCTAAGCTGAAGCTGAAGTTAAAGAAATTAGAAAAAGCTTTTAAAACTTCAAGGAAAAAGGAAAGGAATTAATGCAAAAGAAACAAAACTTTAAGAAACATACCAGTGTGAGAGCTATCTTAAAAATCCAAGAACTTATGCTTTTTAAATAATCTAAGAAAAATAAAAGCCTGCTCAAATGTAAAATAAGAAATGATAAAGGAGAATTAATTGCAGAGAAAGAAAATTAAAGAGAACTGGAGGGAATAATGTGTTTAAATCTATGCAAATAAGCTAGAATTACTAAATGACAAATTTATTGTTCAAAGAAAATGTAATCTCACAAAACTGCTTTCATAAGAATTGTTATTTTAGCTTAGAAAATGATGGGAAAATACCCTTAAACAACCTCCATTGAACATAGTTCCAGAGGATAAACCAATGAAACAGGGACTCTCTCATTCATTGCTGGCGGGAATGCAAAATGATATAGCACTGTGGAACACAATGTGACCGTTTCCTACAAAATTAATCATCCTTTTATCATGAAACCCACCAAACACACTCCTTGGTATTTACCCAATTGTGTGTGTGCTCAATTGCTCAGTTGTGTCCAACTCTGTGACCCCATGGACTGTAGCACGCAAGGTTCCCCCATCTGTGGGATTATCTCAGGCAAGAATACTGGAGTGGGTTGCCATTGGTTCAATCTCTGGTCAGGGAACTAAAATCCCACAAGCCAAGAGGCACATCCAAAACATATCTTTTTAAATTAAAAATGATGTCCTATTTGCCTCCTTAGCACAGTAGGCAGCACGTCAGTCTCATAAAAAAAAAAGCTATCCTTCGGTAGGTGGATGGATACTCTGTGGTCCATAGACAGTGGAGTGTTATTCAGTGCCAAAAACCAACGAGCTACCCACTCATGAAAAGACACGGAGGAGCCTTAAATGCTTATTACTAACTGAAAAGGCCAATCTGAAAAGACTACCTGCTGTAGTTGCAGTCTCACTGGTAGTAAGAGAACTGCAAATTAAAACCACGAGGAATCACCTTTTTTCACTGATCATAATGGCAAAATTATAAAAGTTGAATAACACACACAGTGTTACTGAAACTACAGGAGAACAAGAGCTCAGTTTTGCCAGGGGGAATGTACCCTGGAAGAACCACTAGAGAAGGCAGGTAAGGAACAGCTATCAGAGTTAATCTGTGACCACAATTCCACTCCTAGGAATTTACCCTGCAGATACATACGCACACACACAAAATAGCAAACACACAAGAATATACTTACTGCAGTGTTTGTCATAGTAAAATATCATAAACAACCCAGATATCCTCAATGGCAGACTAGTTAAAGAAATTCTGAGGAGTCTATACAGCTGTAGTGGGTTGCAACTATTTAAAGAGACAGAGAGCGAGACCCTGGGATTGCCCTAGGTGTCCAGCGGTTAGCACTCCATGCTTCCCTTACAGGGGGCAAGCGTTCAATCCCTGCTCAGGGGACTAAGATCCCACATGTCACACTATGTGGCCAAAAAAGAGAGGGTGAGAGAGAGATATCCATATACAATGTGAAGAGATCTTCTAGTCATATTTATAGGTGGAAAAAGGGCAGGTGCATATTGTGTAAGTAACCTAATTTTTGTGTTTTTCAATAGTAGAAAGATAACAGTATATATTATGTGTTTATGCATAAACAAATTATGGGAGGTTACATAAGACACAAAAGGGCATGGCAACCCACTCCAGTATTCCTGCCTGGAGAATCCCATGGACAGCAAGCCTCGCATGGAGCTGCAAAGAGTCAGAAACGACTGATGTGACTTAGCACAAATCTGTTATCCCCTGGGGTGAGGCAGAAAAGGCCAGGATGGGGAGTTTTCACCAGGATGCCTTTTAATGTGGCTTCATTTTTGGACCAAATAAATGCATTATGCTTGCCTTGTTCCAATCATTAAAAGTATTAACAGCTCATTAAGTTTGTATACACCCTGTACGGTATATGGAACATTATCCTACCAGTTTGTCATCATTGGTTACTGGGTAGGAAGAGGATGGAAGAAAAAAATGGTCATCCTTTTTTAAAGTGCCAGAGAAAAAGAACATGTATGGTGACATGAACCATGAGGCTAGGAAAAGTGCTTGTCTCAGACCATGTGACTTCAGATGGCATATATATATATATATATATATAAATAAATATATATAAATATATAGTCTTATTTTTATATAATTAACATCTACTATTGTGTAATCATTTTTAATTTTATAGAAAATGTTCAACAAGTCAAAAATATAATTTCTCAAAAAGAAAAACCAAACAAGATTTTACATCATAGAAAGAAATCTTTAGCCCTTCTTTACAAGAAAAATCTGCAAATCAGAAATGGGGATGTTTTCTTTTAAAAGAGAATTTTTGTTTTCTTATCATATTCTAAGGTACAAATAATACACTCCAAATTCAGTTGTATTTGTGTCTTATCCTGCACTTTTTTCAGTATCAGTTCAGTTGCTCTTTACAACCCCATGGACTGCAGCACACAAGCACACTCCCTGTCCATCACCAACTCCCTATTACCAACTCAAACTCATGTCCATTGAGTCAGTGATGCCATCCAACCATCTCATCCTCTGTCATCCCCTTCTCCTCCCGCCTTCAATCTTTCCCAGCATCAGGGTCTTTTCAAATGAGTCAGTTCTTTGCATCAGGTGGCCAAAGTATTGGAGTTTCAGCTTCAACATCAGTCCTTCCAATGAATAAACAGGACTGATTTCCTTTAGGATGGACTGGTTGGATCTCCTTGCAGTCCAAGGGACTCTCAAGAGTCTTCTCCAACACCACAGATCAAAAGCATAAATTCTTCGGCACTCAGCCTTCTTTATAGTCCAACTCTCACATCCAAACATGACTACTGGTAAAACCATAGCCTTGACTAGACGGACTTTTGTTGGCAAAGTAATGTCTCTGCTTTTCAATATGCTGTCTAGGTTGGTCATAAGTTTTCTTCCAAGGAGTAAGCGTCTTTTAATTTCATGGCTGCAGTCACCATCAGCAGTGATTTTGGAGCCCCCAAAAATAAAGTCTCTCACTGTTTCCACTGTTTCCCCATCTATTTGCCATGAAGCGATGGGACCAGATGCCATGATCTTAGCTTTCTGAATGTTGAGCTTTAAGCCAACTTTTTCACTCTCCTCTTTCACTTTCATCAAGAAGCTCTTTAGCTTTTCTTCGCTTTGTGCCATAGGGTGGTGTCATCTGCATATCTGATGAGTACTTTTTTACTCTCTTAAAAAGAAATCCTCAGGACTAGTATGCTTGACGTTGTTTCAAGGCTTCAGAAACATTGAGATACTTATGTAGTCATGAAATAATGTCTACTGTGAAACAATGGTTTATAAATGCACTCGTTAATTCTTAACACTAGATTATGCTTGATAGGGTTCATTAAATGATTCCCTTAACTTTTTTGTATGTTTGTAAATTTTTCCAAAATAGAAAAAGGTTAAAATTTTACAATATAAAATGAGTTAGTAGATGTAAGGGCTTCTAGGGTGGCTCAGCTGGTAAAGAATCTGCCTGCAATACAGGAGACCCCAGTTCATGATTCCTGGGTTGGGAAGTTCCCCCAGAGAAGGGAGAGGCTACCCTCTCCAGTATTCTTGGGCTCCCCTGGTATTCTTGGGCTTCAAACAGTAAAGAACCCACCTGCAATGAGAGAGACCTGGGTTCGATCCCTGGGTTGGGAAGATCCCCTGGATGAGGGCATGGCAACCCACTCCAGTATTCTTGCCTGGAGAATCCCCATGGACAGAGGAGGCTGGTGGGCTACAGTCCATGGGGACACAAAGAGTCAGACATGACAGAGCAACTAAGCACTGCACAGCACAGTTGTGGAAAATGATTCAGGAGTAAAATTGCTGAGATGTATTCCAGCTCTGTGTGATTTGAGAATCACGAGGAAAATTCACTGTGCTCTTCTTACATCAGCAGTTCTCTTAAAAAGAAAGTAATTTCTCACAGTTTTCCCTGAAGCCTAAGAGACACAATACTTTTCCTGTCTTTCATAAGAATAATATTTTTAATGGATGACAAATAAGTATATGTCGATTCTTGTCATTGTGGGAACTAAACTGCATTATGAAATGTTCAGGAAAACTTGTACAGTGTGAGGACATGGTGAATTGCAATCTTTCTCTTTGTCAGGCTGGCCTCTCCTACCCTTACGGTAACCATCGCAACCCAGATGATTGGTGAGAATGGAAGAAAGAAAGCAGTTCTACAGAGGAAAAAATTGGGGTCCATAGACTTCTTGTGATCTGAGCCTACGTCTCTTTCACTCAAAAGTACTTTGTGTTTTCCACTTCCCCAAATCACTTTCTGCGCAAAATGACTTACAGTAAAGGCCTATGAAATCAGTCAATAATATAAATTGGCAATGAACAGTGGCAAAGCTGAGAATGTTCATTGCGTATTATGACTCAAAATTAAGCAGACATTGCACAGCAAAGGAAATTGTCAACAAACTGAAAAGACAACCTACAGAATGGAAGAACGTATTTGCTAACAATGCAACTGACAAAGGATTAATTTCCAAAATATACAAATAGCTCTAAAACTCACATATTAAAAACAATCTAATCAAAAATGGGCAGAAGACCTAGAGAGACACTTCTCCAAAGGAGAGATACAGACGGCCAACAGGCATATACGAAAATGCTCACCATCACTAATAATTAGAGAAATGCACATCAAAACTACAATGAGGTATCACCTCACACTGGCAGAATGGCCATCGTCAAAAGTCTACAAATAGTAAATGTTGGAGAGGGTGTGGAGAAAAGGGAACCCTCCTACACTGTCAGTGGGAATGTAAGTTGGTGAAAACACCTTGGAGAACAGTATGAAGCTTCCTTTAAAAACTAAAACTAGAGTTACCATATGATCCAGCAATCCCACTCCAGGGCATACATCCAGAGAAAACTTCAATTTGAAAAAAACACATGCACTGCACCCATACAATGTTCACAGCAGCACTATTTACAATAGCCAAGACATGTAAACAACCTAAGTGTCCATCCATAGATGAATGGATAAAGAAAGGCTTCCCAGGTGGCCCAGTGGTAAAGAACCTGCCTGCCAGTGCAGGAGGTGCAATAAACCTGGGCTCCACCCCTGGGCCAGGAAGATCCCCCGGAGGAGGAAATGGTCACCCACTCCAGTATTCTTGCCTGGAAAATCCCATGGACAGAGGGGGAAGATCCCCTGGAGGAGGAAATGGTCACCCACTCCAGTATTCTTGCCTGGAAAATCCCATGGACAGAGGGGGAAGATCCCCTGGAGGAGGAAATGGTCACCCACTCCAGTATTCTTGCCTAGAGAATCCCATGGACAGAGGAGCCTGGCGTGCTACAGTCCACGGGATCACAAAGATTTGGACACAACTGAACGACTGAGCACACACACACATCCCAGCTGGTTCTGTGGTTAAGAATCCGCCTGTCAACGCAGGAGACGTGGGTTCAATACCTGATCCGGGAGGATCCCACACGCCAAGGAGCAACTAAGCCTGTGCGCTGTAACTACTAAGCCCACATGCAAAACTACTGAAGCCCAAGCACTCTGGAGCCCGTACTCGGCAACGAGAGAAGCCACTGCAATGAGAAGCCGTGCACCGCAACTAGAAAGTAGCTCGTACAGCAAGGAAGACTCAGCACAGCCAAAAATAAATATTTCTATAATTTATATATAAAAAAAGAATCTGACAGAATTTGACCTGCTAAAATTACAGAAGAGAAATCAGAAGGGAATGAAAGACTAATCAAGGTCTCGGATATTTTTACCAAAAAAAAAAAAAAAAATTATGACTATGCTGTGAAAATTAGTGTGAATTGAAGTATGGACTATAACTACCATATAGATTGTATTCCTCCTGAATTAACACAGTCCATTTTTGGAGAATTTGCACATAATTTCAATTACAAACTCAGTGGCATTAAATAGAAAATCTGTCATAATTTTGAACTT
This sequence comes from Bos indicus x Bos taurus, assembly GCF_003369695.1. Classification (NCBI taxonomy): domain Eukaryota; kingdom Metazoa; phylum Chordata; class Mammalia; order Artiodactyla; family Bovidae; genus Bos; species Bos indicus x Bos taurus. The sequence goes on along the minus strand of NC_040092.1, from coordinate 26,524,103 downwards.
CATTTTTCAAAATAAAGTCCTAATCATTTTTCACTCTTCACTCTGAAATGTTGATCCTTGTTTTAAATAGATTTATTTCAAGTGACTACTTTTAATACTTATTATCCTCAGACGATGAGGACATAAATCAAAGAGCTTTATTAAATTAGAGTACTTCAAGGATTTGATATTACCAAATACTTGGTGATTTAATCATAAAAGGATCGCTAACCAGAAAAATCTGCATCCTTCTCCACATCTCAGTGATAATGTTGATTACAAAATCACCACTCCAAGCCTGTCCCCTTCAGACTCATACGACATCTCAGTTGTCTGACATAAAAAGCCAGATTTGATTTGGATTTCAAGGTCAGGCCAGGCCCCATGCGCTTAACCTACACAAATACCTTCCCCTCTGTGCTGGCTTCTTGTTAAAATAAAAGAAAAAGGGACCTCCCTGGCAGTCTAGCGGTTAAGACTCTGCACTGCCAATGCAGGGGGACATGAGTTCAATCCCTGGGTGGGGAACTATGATCCCACATGCCACGTGGTGCAGCCAAAAAGTTTTTTAAAAATAAAAGAAAAAGTCCTAAAATAAAGTTGAGAGTCCCACTATTTCAAACCTGTCTCAATTTCTATACAATGAAAATAACAAGAAATTTAAAAACCTGAAGATCTACAGATTTCTATGTTGCATGAAGTAAAGTGAAGTGAAGTTGCTCAGTCATGTCCAACTCTTTGCAACCCCGTGGACTGTAGCCCACCAAGCTCTTCTGTCCATGGGATTCTCCAGGCAAGAATACTGGAGTGGGTTGCCATTTCCTTCTCCAGGAGATCTTCCCAACCCAGGGATTGAATCCCGGTCTCCTACATTGCAGGCAGACACTTTATCCTCTGAGCCACCTATGTTGCATAAACACTGTATAAATTGAGTGAAAAAATGAGTCCTCTCCAGACATACATACACACACACTCATACACACAATCACACACACACACATTCATATACACTCTCAAATGGAAGTAAGCAGATACATTTCCTGTCTCATTCACAGGTAATGATGATTTAAAACCATAAAGTATGACTTACAATAAGAATTCACAAAGGCAAACACCTACAAACCCATTCTGGGGCCAGGTACAAACAAATACGCATAAATTTGTCAGCAGGAGGAGCTGTGACAACCTGGAGAACCCATTCCATCCATGTGGGAATGGGGTGGCTCCAGATCTTTTCAGATCCGAAAGTGAAAATCTAAATTTGCATGCAAAATTTTATAACATATATTGCCAGTAGGAATAAAATGAATTAAGACCCCTAAAGAGAGAAATTTGGCACTATCTAGCAGAATTGAATGTGCCTTTACCCTTTGACCCCCAAGTCCACTTCTAGTTACCAGCTTCAAAAGTTCAAGAAATTATATCCAGGCAAGACTCTCTTTCAAAACACTGGAATAACCCTCATGTCCATCAAAAGGGTCTGTGAATGCATCTTGGATTGCTATGTAACATAATATATACCTTGTTGTTGTTTAGTCACTAAGTCGTGTCCAGCTGTTTTGCGACCCCATGGACCGTAGCCCTCCAGGCTCCTCTGTCTGTGAGATTCTTGCCTCTTCCCAGGCAAGACTTCTGGAATGAGTTGCCATTTCCTTCTCCAGGTTATCTTCCCAGATCAGGGCTCAAACCAGTCTCCTGCATTAGCAGGCACATTCTTTACCACTGAGCCATGTGGCAAGCCCAGTATATACCTATGCAGCGTAAAAATGAATCTGAACATCTACTGCTGTGGAGTGTGTCCAGGATACATTACTTACTTTATTTATTTTAATTTTGGCTGCACTGGGTCTTTGTCGCCCCAAGGGCTCTTTGCAGCACATCAGTTCAGTTCAGTCGCTCAGTCGTGTCCGACTCTTTGAGACCCCATGAATCGCAGCAGGCCAGACCTTCCTGTCCATCACCAACTCCCGGAGTTCACTCAGACCCACATCCATCGAGTCAGTGATGCCATCCAGCCATCTCATCCTCTGTCGTCCCCTTCTCCTCCTGCCCCCAATCCCTCCCAGCATCAGAGTCTTTTCCAATGAGTCAACTCTTCGCATGAGGTGGCCAAAGGACTGGAGTTTCAGCTTTAGCATCATTCCTTCCAAAGAAATCCCAGGGCTGATCTCCTTCAGAATGGACTGGCTGGATCTCCTTGCAGTCCAAGGGACTCTCAAGAGTCTTCTCTAACACCACAGTTCAAAAGCATAAATTCTTCGGCGCTCAGCCTTCTTCACAGTCCAACTCTCACATCCATACGTGACCACAGGAAAAACCATAGCCTTGACTAGACGGACCTTTGCTGGCAAAGTAATGTCTCTGCTTTTGAATATGCTATCTAGGTTGGTCATAACTTTCCTTCCAAGGAGTAAGCGTCTTTTAATTTCATGGCTGCAGTCACCATCTGCAGTGATTTTGGAGCCCCCAAAAATAAAGTCTGAGACTGTTTCCACTGTTTCCCCATCTATTTCCCATGAAGTGATGGGACCGGATGCCATGATCTTCATTTTCTGAATGTTGAGCTGTAAGCCAACTTTTTCACTCTCCACTTTCATTTTCATCAAGAGGCTTTTTAGTTCCTCTTCACTTTCTCCCATAAGGGTGGTGTTATCTGCATATCTGAGGTTTATCGATATTTCTCCCAGCAATCTTGATTCCAGCTTGTGTTTCTTCCAGCCCAGCGTTTCTCATGATATACTCTGCATAGAAGTTAAATAAGCAGGGTGACAATATACAGCCTTGACGTACTCCTTTTCCTATTTGGAACCAGTCTGTTGTTCCATGTCCAGTTCTAACTGTTGCTTCCTGACCTGCATAGAGATTTCTCAAGAGGCAGGTCAGGTGGTCTGGTATTCCCATCTCTTTCAGAATCTTCCACAGTTGATTGTGATCCACACAGTCAAAGGCTTTGGCATAGTCAATAAAGCAGAAATAGATGTTTTTCTGGAACTCTCTTGCTTTTTCCATGATTCAGCGGATGTTGGCAATTTGATCTCTGGTTCCTCTGCCTTTTCTAAAACCAGCTTGAACATCTGGAAGTTCACAGTTCACATATTGCTGAAGCCTGGCTTGGAGAATTTTGAGCATTACTTTACTAGCATGTGCTGCTGCTGCTGCTAAGTCACTTCAGTCGTGTCCGACTGTGTGTGACCCCATAGACAGCAGCCCACCAGGCTCCCCCCTCCCTGGGATTCTCCAGGCAAGAACACTGGAGTGGGTTGCCATTCCCTTCTCCAATGCATGAAAGTGAAAAAATGAAAGTGAAGTCGCTCAGTTGTGTCAGACTCTTAGTGACCGACACCATGGACTGCAGCCCACCAGGCTCCTCCATCCGTGGGATTTTCCAGGCAAGAGTACTGGAGTGGGATGCCATTGCATGTGAGATGAGTGCAATTGTGCAGCAGTTTGAGCATTCTTTGTCATTGCCTTTCTTTGGGATTGCAGCACATAGAGGCTTCTCTATTGCAGTGCAACACCTCTAGAACACAGGGGCTCAGGAGTTGCGGTTTGAGGGCATAGTTTCCCTGCAGCATGTGGGATCTTAGTTCCCGAACCAGGGATCGAACCAGAGTCCCCTGGATTGCAAAGCAGATTCTTAACCACTGGACCATGAGGAAAGTCCCCAGAATACATTACTTCAAGTTCAGAAAAGTGTATATAGTATGAAAACTTTTGTGTAAGGAAGGTAAAATATAAATTACATAGCACACACTCAAATACAACCATACATATACATGGGCTTAATATATATATATATATATACACAAACGTGCATTTTTCTTTTCTAAAAAAAACAGTGGAAGGGTAAACCAAAAACAAATAAACTGATTACCTGTGAGGAGGGTGATCAACAGAAATAAGTCTTGACCTCTCCATGTAACTTGGTTTTTGGTTCTAGGTTTAGAACCATAAATGTTTCTTCCTCTTTAAAAAAAAAAAAAAAAGCTTAAAAATCCTTTTTAAAACCTGAAATATACAAATCTAACTCTGTACCAAATTGACGGCATAACCAAGAAAAGCAGCATCATTTCAAGTGATTTTGAAACACTGTATTTTGACCCCATACTGTTAGTGGGAGAGAAAACACATACTCAGAAGGAACTTGTAAACTACATTCAGCGTGATTCTCATAAGTGGTGATGTTGGCAGTAGTATAAAGCATTAATTTAACATAGTTAGAAACCAAGATTTCAGCATAACAAGACCTAACTATAAAATCAAAGAAAAGTACATTCTTAATGTTTACTTGAAAATAATAGTATGAACTGATTTTTTTCCCTTTTAGAAAAGACTTATTTCCTATCTTTGTCAATTGAAAGGCTAGAAACAATAACAAATTAGTAACCACAGTCCTAGCACCCAGATTCTGGGCTCTAAGGAGCATCTCTCTAGGACTTCCTGGAGAAATCTCTGAGGTCTGAAGCAGGAAATGAATGGGAGAACCCTGAGATAGCTTGTTTCATCTCAAGCAAAAATGTTATTAAAAGAGAGAAGGGGGACTTGCCTGGTGGTCCAGTGGTTACAGTTCCGTGCTTCCACTGCAGGTGGAAAGGGTTCAATCCCTGTCTGAGAACTAAGGTCCCACATGCCATGCGGTGCAGCCACCCCCCTCCAAAATAAATGTTTCTAATTCTTAAAAATTAAAATTTTAAAAAAGAGAGAAAAAGGTCCTATCAAAATGACACAGGGACTAACTTGATGGGGTCCCCATTGGACAAAGATAGTACAGTTTGACCATCAAAAACGAAAATAAGGGGTACTTCCCTGGCAGTCCAGTGGTTAGGATTCCACACTTTCACTGCAGGGGGCACAGGTTTGATCCCTGATCGGGGACTAAGATCCTGCTTGCTGTGCAGTCTAAATAAATAAATAAATTGCAAATAAATAAATAAATAAGTTATTTATGGAACTTCTCTGCAGTCCAGTGGTTAAGAGTTCTCCTTGCAATGCAGGGAATGGATGTTCAATACCTGGTCAGGGAACTAAGGTTAAACATGCCATTAGGTATGGCAAAAAAGAAAAAAGAAAGTTCTACAATATATTGAAGCACACAAAATCTATTAAAATATATGCATACCTAAAAATAGTGCAATGAAAAAAAAATCTCATTGGTCACTTGTGTGGATTGCTAGTGTCAAATCACTAGTTAGAAAATCATCAGAAGGCAGGACTCAGGTATTTATTCCGTTTGTCCAACATGGGCCATGTTTTAGGACAACCAAACAGTAGATGAAGAAAAGATATTCCCGATAAAGAGTCAGCCAACAAATGTAGAAGTGACAGAAAACTAGGAGACTGCCATTTTGCCATCCAAATGAACCAGTAAATCCAGAACTCATCAACGACTGCTAAAGCCATCAGATGAAAGACTGAGGGAGAACCCTTATCAATTAGATTTTCATCACAGAAGTTTTCATACCTGTGCCAAGGCAGACTTCCAAGAACCGTATCACAGCAAAACAAATTAACCGTAATTCCTTCTGTTCATCAAATATATAATCAATGATAGAATTTTTTGGATTGTCTACCAAATACATGTTTAAGAGTTTGTCAAAATCCAGATCCAAACACGGACCACAGATCACTTCCTATTCATGTTGATCTTACATGTCTATTAAGCTACAATTTCTCCCCTCTTTTTTTCTAGAAGGAAGTTGTTCTGTTCAGTTTTCCATATTCTGGATTTTGCAGACTTGTTCTGAATAGTGTGATTTTTTAATATTTAGTTAGTTGGCTGTGCCAGGCCTTAGTTGCAGCATGCAGGATCTAGTTCCCTGATCATGGATCAAACCTGGGGCCCTGCACTGGGAGTGTGGAGTTCTAGCCACTGGACCACCAGAGAAGCCCCTGAAGAGTTTGATTTGACATATTTCTCTGACTCCATATTTCTATAAATTGGTGGTTACATTTAAGAGCTTGATTTGACTCTTGAAGCTTATTTTTCGGGCAGCAATATTTCACAGGTGGGACTTTGGATAATAATATTGGCCATAATGGCATAGTTTTACTCTCTCTGCATATAAAGACAGACAGAAACTAGGGTAGCAAAAACAAAAAAATATTACACCATCTCAAAAAAACAAAGAAACAAGAAGCCAAGTGGGGGACAAACCACTGGTGTCTGGATGACCCATTTAGTACCAGCATCTCTGACAGAAAAAGGAAAAGAAAAGGCCACAGTGGGACTTCCCTGGTGGTCCAGTGGCTAAGACTCCACACTCCCAGTGCCGGGGGCCAGGTTTGACCCCTGGTCAGGGAACCAGATCCTGCATGCTGCAACTAAAGAGCCCACAAGCCACAACTAAGACCTAGAGCAACCAAATGAAGAAATATTAAAAAAAAAAAAAAAGGCAATAGGGCCACTTTGGGATCTGAAGCAGAATCCCAAAGCAGTCAACAAGCTCTTCACCGAGGAGCAGAAAGCTGGCCAGTGTGAGAGCAGCAACTGAGAGGTGTCCTGCATGGTGGAAGGTGGTGCTTCAGGGACCAGCAGAAGCTGGAGCATCTTTATCTTGTGAATACAGGAAATTAACAACCATCTAAGCTGGACATTCATGCCCTTCAAACTCCACGTGTTGCAACCCTAACTCTCAGGGTGGCTCTATTTGGAGAAGTAGCCTACAGGGAGGCTTCTGAAAGTTCAGGACACTGAAGTCCCAAAATAAAGCGAGAGGAAGAGATTATGGTGGAAACTCATATGAGACAGTTTCTGAAAGCGAAAGAAGAAAATGAGTAAGTAAAATCAGTTCAGTTCAGTCGCTCAGTCGTGTCCGACTCTTTGCGACCCCATGAATCGCAGTACACCAGGCCTCTCTGTCCATCACCAACTCCCAGAGTTCACCCAAACTCATGTCCATTGAGTCGGTGATGCCATCGAACCATCTCATCCTCTGTCGTCCCCTTCTCTTCCTGCCCCCAATCCCTCCCAGCATCAGGGTCTTTTCCAATGAGTCAACTCTTGGCATGAAGTGGCCAAAGTATTGGACTTTCAGTTTCAGCATCAGTCCTTCCAATGAACACCCAGGACTGATCTCCTTTAGGATGGACTGGTTGGATCTCCTTGCAGTCCAAGGGACTCTCAAGAGTCTTCTCCAACACCACAGTTCAAAAGCATCAATTCTTCGGCGCTCAGCCTTCTTCACAGTCCAACTCTCACATCCATACATGAACACAGGAAAAACCATAGCCTTGACTAGACGAACCTTTGTTGGCAAAGTAATGTCTCTGCTTTTGAATACACTATCTAAGTTGGTCATAACTTTCCTTCCAAGGAGTAAGCGTCTTTTAATTTCATGGCTGCAGTCACCATCAGCAGTGATTTTGGAGCCCCCCAAAATAAAGTCTGACACTGTTTCCACTGTTTCCCCATCTATTTCCCATGAAGTGATGGGACCGGATGCCATGATCTTCATTTTCTGAATGTTGAGCTGTAAGCCAACTTTTTCACTCTCCTCTTTCACCTTCATCAAGAGGCTTTTTAGTTCCTCTTCACATTCTGCCATAAGGGTGGTGTCATCTGCATATCTGAGGTTATTGATATTTCTCCCAGCAATCTTGATTCCAGCTTGTGTTTCTTCCAGTCCAGCGTTTCTCATGATGTACTCTGCATAGAAGTTAAATAAGCAGGGTGATATTATACAGCCTTGATGTACTCCTTTTCCTATTTGGAACCAGTCTGTTGTTCCGTGTCCAGTTCTAACTGTTGCTTCCTGTCCTGCATACAGATTTCTCAAGAGGCAGGTCAGGTGGTGTGGTATTCCCATCTCTTGGAAGAATTTTCCACAGTTTATTGTGATCCACACAGTCAAAGGCTTTGGCATAGTCAATAAAGCAGAAATAGATATTTTTCTGGAACTCTCTTGCTTTTTCCATGATTCAGCGGATGTTGGCAATTTGATCTCTGGCTCCTGTGCCTTTTCTAAAACCAGCTTGAAGATCAGGAAGTTCACGGTTCACGTATTGCTGAAGCCTGGCTTGGAGAATTTTGAGCATTCTTTTACTGGCATGTGAGATGAGTGCAATTGTGTGGTAGTTTGAGCATTCTTTGGCACTGCCTTTCTTTGGGATTGGAATTAAAACTGACCTTTTCCAGAGTCTAATAGAGTTTTGCCAAGAAAATGCACTGGTCATAGCAAACACCCTCTTCCAACAACACAAGAGAAGACTCTATACATGGACATCACCAGATGGTCAACACCGAAATCAGATTGATTATATTCTTTGCAGCCAAAGATGGAGAAGCTCTATACAATCAACAAAAACAAAAACAGGAGCTGACTGTGGCTCAGATCCTGAACTCCTTATTGCCAAATTCAGACTGAAATTGAAGAAAGTAGGGAAAACCACTAGACCATTCAGGTATGACTTAAATCAAATCCCTTATGATTATACAGTGGAAGTGAGAAATAGACTTAAGGGCCTAGATCTGATAGACAGAGTGCCTGATGAACTATGGAATGAGGTTCGTGACACTGTACAGGAGACAGGGATCAAAACCATCCCCATGGAAAAGAAATGCAAAAAAGCAAAGTGGCTGTCTGGGGAGGCCTTACAAATAGCTGTGAAAAGAAGAAAAGCAAAAAGCAAAGGAGAAAAGGAAAGAGATAAGCATCTGAATGCAGAGTTCCAAAGAACAGCAAGAAGAGATAAGAAAGCCTTCCTCAGTGATCAATGCAAAGAAATAGAGGAAAACAACAGAATGGGAATGACTAGAGATCTCTTCAAGAAAATTAGAGATACCAAGGGGATATGTCATGCAAAGATGGGCTAAATAAAGAACAGAAATGGTATGGACCTAATAGAAGCAGAAGATATTAAGAGGTGGCAAGAATACACAGAAGAACTGTACAAACAAGATCTTCACGACCCAGATAATCACGATGGTGTGATCACTGACCTAGAGCCAGACATCCTGGAATGTGAAGTTAAGTGGGCCTTAGAAAGCATCACTACGAACAAAGCTAGTGGAGGTGATGGAATTCCAGTTGAGCTATTTCAAATCCTGAAAGATGATGCTGTGAAAGTAAATAAAATAATGTACAATGAAATGATGCCAGAAAAATACCTCCTCTAGAAAAGAGTAAAACTATAACCTTAATATTTCAAAATGAGCAAAAACTATGAAAATAATGCAAGATATTAAATCAATCTAGCCCCCAAAGAGAAGTTTGACATTTCCTTTTTAAAAACTTTTATTCAAGTATGGCTGATTTACAATGTTGTGTTAATTTCTGCTGTACAGCAAAGTGATTCAGTTACACACACACACATATATTTGTTTTCAGATTCTTTTCCATTATGGCTTATCACAGGATATTGAATATAATAGTTCCCTGTGCTACACAGTATATGACTTTGTCGTTTATCAATCCTGTATTTGGGGTTATTCCCTCCCTCACCGCCCTCCCCCTTGGTAACCAGTCTGTTGTCTGTTTCTGTTTCATAGATATGTTCATTTGCATCATATTTTAGATTCCATATATAAGTGATATCATATGTGTCCTTCTCTTTCTGGCTTACTTCACTTAGTATGATAATCCCTAGGTCTATCCAAGTTACTGCAAATGGGACAATGCCTTTTGAGAATGATTTTCATAAACTGCAACCAGATAACCCCCTGCCCATTTCTAAGGAAAAAAAGGTTCAAACCATATATATAGAAAAACATTCATGTAGTTATATAAAAAAAAGTCAGTATGTTGGTTCTTAGCAATTATTTGAAAAGTACATACTCATTTTTAATACAATGTATGACAGGGTAAATGATCACCCCCAAAGCCATCCCCTACTTCACTCTAACAGAACCCCAGATTTGTTCTGGATCTAAGTCAGTCCCATTTCTTTCCAAGCACCTTCTTTTGTATCTCCCACAGCAGAGCATGGGACTCCAGCTGTGCGCTCCAAACCCAGGCTCTGAATCAGAAGTGAGTCATAGGACAGCGTTTCTAATGCCAGTGAGGGTGGGGACAGGAACACTGCTTCTGGAGTCAAGCATCAGGGGCAGAGGGTCTAGATGGAAGCCTAGAGGAAGTGATGGTCAGAGAAAGTGATGACTGAGGTGGGAACCAGAGAAGTTTTTTGGTTTTGTTCTGTTTTTCTTTAAGTTTTATTATTTATTTATTTGTGGCTGTGCTTGGTCTTCGTTGCCACACGGGCATTTCTCCAGTTCTAGCGAGTGGGGCTTACTCTCTAGTTGCTGTGTGTGGGCTTCTCATTTCAGTGTCTTCTTTTGTTCCTGAGCACAGGCTCTAGGCCTACAGGCTTCAGTAGCTGCAGCACGAGCTCAGCAGTTGCAGCTCTAGAGCACAGGCTCAATGGTTGTGGCACACCAGCTTAGTTGCTCCAGCATGTGGGATCTTCCCAGGCAAAGGATTGAACTTGTGTCTCCTGTATGGGCAGGTGGATTCTTTACCACTGAGCCACCAGCAAAGTCCTGTTTTTTTGGTCGCACTACACAGTGTGTGGGGTCTCACTTCCAGGGATTGAACCTGTTCCTCCTGCAGTGGAAGCACAGTTTCAATCGTTGGACCACCAGGGAAGTCCCAGGAACTAGAGTTTTAAGTCACCATTTTATGAGTAGTTCTGTGTTATAACAAAATTTACCTGCTAACACAATCCCATAAGTATAGGGGAAATCATGAAAATTCAGGGAACGAGACTCCTTAAATTTCCTAGCTACTCATTCTTCAGTCTGCTCAGTGGAGAAAGGAACAGGCCACCTCGGCCCCACTGTTTAATTACTGGCAATTATTAATAAAAGGCACAAATACACTGCTGCTGCTACTGCTGCTAAGTCACTTCAGTCGTGTCCGACTCTGTGCGACCCCATAGACGGCAGCCCACCAGGCTCCGCCGTCCCTGGGATTCTCCAGGCAAGCACACTGGAGTGGGTTGCCATTTCCTTCTCCAATGCATGAAAGTGAAAAGTGAAAGTGAAGTCGCTCAGTCATTTCTGACTCTTAGCGACCCCATGGACTGCAGCCTACCAGGCTCCTCCGTCCATGGGATCTTCCAGGCAAGAGTACTGGAGTGGGGTGCCATTGCCTTCTCCGACAAATACACCTGTTATGACAAAATTACTGGCAAAAAGAAACTAGTGAGCTTCCATCTTTTTTTTTTTTTTTTGCAATTTAAGCTTTCAATTTCGTATCCTCATGACAGTTTTCTTTGATTTTCCCTACTTTTCTCCTAGATCTTCTCCCTATAAATCCAATCCTATCACCAGTCAATATTTTCTGAGCTCTGATTGGAGCATAACACAATATGAATATTTAAAAAGGAGGTAAAAGTATACATCTCACTTTGAGTATCTCTGGAATTCAAGTACCTCTAAAAACACAAAATACGAATTCACAGAATGTGGCAACAAGGAAACTATTTCATTAAATGTGTTTAATTCAGCAGGGACTATTATATGTGCATCTTACATCATGTCAGACACTGGGGATACAAAGTTGAGGATAATATGGCAAAACACAAATGCAAAAGATTTTTAAAATAATTTTGATTTTCCACCCATCTGCAAAACTTGAAATTTAGAGGGACTTCCCTGGTGGTCCAGTGACTAAGACTCTGCCTTCCAGGTGCAGGGGCCCTGGGTTCGACCCCTTGTCAGGAAACTAGATCCCACATGCTTCAACCAAGAAGTTGTATGCCCAAACTAAAGACCCCACACACTGCAACTAAGGCCCAGTGCAGACAAATAGACAACTTTTTTTTTAAGTTAAAATTTAGAAACATCAAAGTTTTAGTAGTACAGGGAGATGAAAGGACATTTGAGTTCAGTGCATTTGCAAATGAGCTAGACGCATTCTGAAAACCAAAAGATGAGCAAAGAAACATAATCTGACCAAATGGAATAATGTGTCTGACAATGGGATGGCCTGTCCATGCTGTGGGTTACTAGGTAATTATTGAAAGTGGCGTAAAACCACCTGATGTAGAAAAGCCCCTAGGAGAAAGTGGAAAATGGTCATGAAACAGTATTATAGTATAATCCCACTCTTTGAGGAAACATTTGAAGTATCAACAAAATGTTGACAATAGTTACCTCTAAAGAGTAAGTGGGAAATGTGGTGGCTGTGTATGTTTTAACTGTTTAAATCCCTAAACTTTTAATACAGAAAGTCTATCACATTTTTCCCTTTGGGGGGGAAAAAAAGACCAGACATGTAAGGAAATAAAAAAGCAAATGTTACTCACCGCCAGACTGCCTATCAGTTCACTTTACCAGTGTTGTCGAGAACACTCTTCCTAAGTTTGGTTTCCCATTTTTCACGCCTGGAAGACCACAATACAACAATCTATCCTAACCAATAGTTGTCTGTAAACTAACTGGCCTTGAATTCGTAACTTCAAATAGGTTCAAGTGTCACCCTTACAGCTTGGGGAAGCACCTTAATTTTTCACCCCTTCCTCATAAGAAGGAAACTTATTTACAAAAGCAAAGATATGGAATTAACCTGTGTCCATTGACAGATGAATGGATAAGGAAAATGTAGTATACACTACATATACATATGTAAGATGCAAAACTGTTTAGCCTTAAAAAAAGATGGAAATCCTGTCATTTACATAAATGAGCTGCAAGGACATTATGCTCAGTGAAATAAGCCAAAGACAGAAAAACAAATAGTACATGGCAATAGTCCTATGTGGAATATAAAAAAGTTGAACTCAGAAGCGGAGTAGGAAGGTGGTTGCCAGGGTAAGAGGGTGGTGCAGGAGGGGGAGATGGAGAGGTGTTGGTCAAAGGGCACAAAGTTTCAGTTATGCTGGATAAATGAGGTCTTGAGACCCAAGGTACAGTATGGTGACTGTAGTTAGTAACCCTGTATTAAGATTGAAATGTGTTGAAAGAGTAATCCGAAATGTTCTCACTAGACACAAAAAATAACTCTGAGGTGATGGATTTGTTGAATAGCTTGACTGTGGTAACCATATCAAAACATCACATGGCACACCATAAATACAATTTGTGTCAATTATGTTTCAGTGAAGTTGGGGAAAGAAAATGGTTAACAGAAGATGATACCTGGAATTCCTTGTGGATATTTATTGTTTTCACTGAGATGCTTGCTCTATGTTGTAACCATGCTGTCATCCCCCCTTTTCTGAAATACTGCAGCAAAAAGCCGAGTGGACTTGAGTGGGGCAAGGCTGGATTGTCACTGGGCCCTGGGCAACCACTGCTGCTGCCAAGAGAGTATCTAATAGGCCACTCTGACCCTTCTCCAGTGGCTCTGCATTGTGTTGTGTGTGTGGACTCTATAAACAGGTTTGAAAACCCCTATGAGCCTCCAGCAACCCTGCATCCTGGGCCTCCACTGCCCACTCTCCAGCCACATCCTCTGCCCTACCATTTTGCTCCCTTTGCCTCAAGTACTTTTCTTTCAGGATACCTTCAGATCACGGGCCTCCCTTCCAGGTCTCAAATAGATTCAATTCTTGTCATGCTTTCAAGGCACTGTCTAAGTTTCCATCTTAGCACTCACTACAGTCATGACATTTCTGCAGATGCCTGACTGCTCATTTCCCAAGATGAAAGCTGCAAGGCCAGCATTACACCCCAGGGCATGGAGCTCAGAATTTAGGAAGTGAACTGCCCATGTTAGAAAAATACTGCTTATCTGGAACGGCATCTACTTTGCTTCTTAAACACAAGGAACTGAAAACTCAATGCAAGGGTCTTCTTCCAGGTAGCATCTAACAGATCTAGCATCTAACAGAACTGTCCTAATCCAATGACTCATATGTGGCAAAGTTCCTGATGGACCCCTTTCCCCACTCCTTTAAGGAAACAACTTGGAATAAATGGATAAAAGGTAATGCAAACTACAAATCCCGAGGGAAATACTTCAAAATACCAGATCGTAATGGCATAAAATCCTCCCTGCCACTTCCCACCCCATTCCCAACAATCCCACCCCTCATCTCCAAGCCCTGAATTCCTTTCCTCCTCAGGGATGAGATTTAAAGGACACAAGGGAGCAATATGGGGCTTCTTTGGTGGCTCAGATGGTGAAGAATCCACCTGCAATGCTGGAGACCTGGGTTCAATCCCTGGGTTGGAAAGATCCCCTGGAGGGCATGGCAACCCACTCCAGTATTGCCTGGAGAATCCCCATGGACGGAGTAACCTGGCGGGCTACAGTCCCTGGGGTTGCAGAGCTGAACACGACTGAGCAAAACTAAGCACAGCACAGCAAAGCAAGCAAGAAGACATAATCCTTCCTCTCACGACAATTAGACTAGTAAGATAAACAATGTCAAGTGCAAATTTACTGTTCTGACCAGAGCTGAGGCAGCTCAGAGACATGGCCACAGCAGGGACCCTTGTTGCTGTTGTCACTTGAGTAGGGTCTGACTCCGCAAGCCCATCAACTGCAGTACACCAGGCTTCTTTCACTATCACCCTCTTTGCTTAAACTCACATCCATTAAGTCAGTGATGCTATCCAACCATCTCATCCTGTCACCCCCTCCCTTCTCCTCCTGCCCTCAACCTTTCCCAACATAATAGTCTTTTCCAGCGAGTTGGCTCTTCACATCAGGCGGCCAAAGTGTTCAGTCCTTCCAATGAATATTCAGGGTTGATTTCCTTTAGGATTGAGTGGTTTGATCTCCTTGAAGTCCAAGGGACTCTTCAAGAGTCCTCCACAATTCAAATCTGTCAAGGGACACTTGAGCCAGTTTAACACCCCATGAGTGAGCTATAAAGGAGCTGCAGCACTAATCAAATTACTTTAGTAGGTACAAATTCTGGAAAGAAGCTAAAGCCTGGAATGACAGGGACCTAAGCAGGCAGAGCTGCCAACGATAACTCAGAGCCCTAACTAGTAAGAAGGTACAAACAGGCAGGGTCTTTTTATCCCCAAAACAGCTTTAGGTTTGCAGGTTAACACGCATAGCATTTTGTTAGCAGTGCTTGCCTGACGTGATTTTAGGATGAGTCCCAAGTTGTTCTACCAAGGAGGATGCCTGCAGCCCCAAGACAGGTGAAGGCATCTTCAAAAGACAAGGTCAGTTTCAGATGCACAACTAGCAAGTCAAACCAATTTTAACCCACATGCTCATTACTATTTCTTCATTTTTTCTTTACAAAAGAAAACAAATTCTCACTATGAGCATCTGATGCACAAGATCAGCCAGGAAATTGGTCTTTACAAGTCTAATGCATTTTTGGAAATCTCTGCCCTTTCCTAGATACTGAGATCAATAGGACCAAAAGGGTTTCTTAAAAATTGGCCAAGGAACATCACAGAACTGCTTTCATAAACACTTCATGTTTACTTTTACCAGTTTTGGTTTAATAAGCTAATACCAACTTGGCTTTCAATTGCTGGCTCTTCCCATTACACACCAGATTTGAAATTGAAGGGGAAATTTCCCCATTTGTGTGAACTAGACACAGAAATGCATCCCCCACAAGGTAATTAACACCAGATGATCCAGAAAATCCAGGCAAAGTAAAAGCAGTATATTTTGTAATTTTCTTCCAAGAATGACTCAAATTCTCTCCCACCTCCAAGTAGCTCCCAAAATTTTACTGTTACATTTAGGTTTCAGAATATTAGTCATACTGGCATTCTACATAAGGTTACAAATACATATCCCTCATGTATCTCAATGAAAGATTTCATCTGACCATGGGAAACTTCATTATCTGTTAGTCTGGTTCTGAACTGAATATAGCATAGCATATACATCAATTCAAATCTGTAAGTGAATCTATTAATATCTATTCAATACTTTAACAACAAATTAAAATGTACCCAATTTTACCCTTTACAGTCCATTTTTCCATATACTTAAAAGGGATCCTTCCCTACTTTTAGGTAGGAAAGTAATCATTTAAGGATAATTGGACATCTGAAGAACTTTGGTAAACTGAACTATAGTACAGTAGTACTTACAAGAGGAAAATAGCTCGTCTTGATTTCTAATTGCTACAGTATGGTGTCAGTGAGATCAAACTCAGGCAAGACAGACCCAATTCATGTTTACATGTGGAAACCATATAACGTTAAGTGGTTAGTCTACTGAAAGTTTGGCAGTCTGTTCACATCACTGAGAGGCTTACCTAAGACCTACTTTTATGCTGCAGCATCCTGAGGTGTTCTTGCACCACCCAGAAAAATTCTTTGGGGAGAGAAAAATCATCAAAGCTGTGATATATCCATTGAAATCCTTAATCTTTGATAACCTTTAAAGCTTGGGAGTACTTAACAGCAGGTAAACATGGAACATCTTCCTAGAATGCCAACTTTACATTAAACATGTAACATCAAAAAACAAAAAAGTAAATGCACAATTATATTCATATTTAACAGATGAGATGTCCCTCAAGTTCCTGCAACCGTTTGTATGATTTCATTGGACTTTGACAAGCTCTACATTAGAAAATGGTTACTTCTGCCATAAAATGCAAATATAATTAAGGTATCTGTTTGAAACATCTGAAACAGGTACCACCTTTCACAGGTCACATAAATCTCATCTCTAGGTGACACTACGTAAGCCCAAAGGCAGGTGGGGTAGATGTTATTTTAGCCTAACTATTGATAGTATTTACACCTCTCATCAAATACAATACTGTTGACTTGTCGTTACGTTTGTGTGAAATGATTCAAGTATACAGAAAATTAGAAGCATTTAACCTGACTTCAAGGTAAGTGGTAATAGCCAAGGCAATTCAAATAGTAACATGGCACAACTTTCCCTGTTAGCGGTTTTAAATGCTCATTTAAACAAGGGATGAGTTCACTTGCTTAGATATTTGAAATACAACTTTATTCTGATTCTAAACGAAAAGGAATGGGAATGACAGTAACAAACAAGATTCCACCTCTCAATATTGTCATGTGACTATAGCAGTCTTATATTTGAAACTCAAGGAGGAAACAACTGTGTTCCAAAACACCTAAATATGCAGGTCCAAAAAATGAAGGTTTTTTTTTTAACTGCCACATTCACTCCAAAGCCCATCCATCTCCTTCAGCATCCAAAGATTAAGCACATGTTCTGCTTAGCTATATAATAAAGTGGCAAACACGCTGCACCACTGACATCACAGGACAGTTGCCTATAAAACTAGACTTCTGACGCTGGGCCCCAGCTTCACTTTCTCACAGGTCATCATCTTCATCCGGGAGAGCAGTTGTCTGAGCAACCTAGACAGAGAGATGGAAATGTTACAATGCTCCAAATGAAAAGCTCCAGGAATCTAAAAGCACTCATCGCTGAGACATAAACACCATACCTCTAAATCGTGCTCATACTGTGCTGCCAAGGCTGGGTCCATGACCACCTCTGGCGGGGCAAGAGCAGGCATGGCGACAAACTCCAAGTTAGGGTCTCCAATCAGTTTTCTAGCAAGCCAGAGGAAGGGCTTTTCAAAGTTGTAGTTACTTTTGGCAGAAATGTCATAGTACTGTTTAAAAGAATGGTTAAGTTAATTTTAAAAACCCACACATCAAAAACATCAATAAATCACTTTAATGGCCTAACATCATAATTTTAACTAAAGGATTATAATTCTATAAGCTTTAAAAAACATACCTGAAGATTCTTCTTTCGGTGGAAGACAATTGACTTTGCCTTAACCTTTCTGTCCTTAATATCCACTTTGTTGCCACACAACACAATTGGGATGTTCTCACACACTCGTACCAGATCTCTATGCCAGTTAGGCACATTCTTGTAAGTAACTCTTGATGTTACGTCAAACATTATAATGGCACACTGAGCTGAAAGAAACATTTACAGTGATGAGTACATGCCTACAAATTTACCACATAAAGAAAAATGCTTACCATATTTATTTATTCTTTTCATCTGCAATACTTCATAAACTGTCTCAGCCTCAGAATGTATCTAAAGTCGATCAATGATAAACCACCACTTCAGAATTCATGTCCCATATTCTGAGTATCTAGAAATCTATCCTTTGAAAAACACAGCCATGATAAAGCTAGTAAGCATAATATATTATGGATTTTTAACTAACGAATTTGGGGATGGGGGGAGGCAAGAAGACCCTTGCATTTATATGTACTCAAGTAAAAGCAAAAGACATGGGAAGATTCCCAACAATTTTCATCAAGTGAGCAAGAGTGTTAGATGAGTATTTTCTGTGCATCTTTTTTGCTCGGTATAACAAGCATTTGTCTCCTTTGTCTTCTTAAATCTAAAATCAAGCATTAAAAAAAAAAAAAAATACTCTGCAAAACCTAGTACAATTAAAGAGAAATCAGCTGGTCTTATAACAGCATTTTATAAAATAGAAAGCCTAGCTCCTCTGGCTCAGTATCAAATGGGTCCTGTTGTCTTAGTCTCTAAGTCATGTCTGACTCTTTTGCAACCCCATGGACTAGCCCACCAGGATCCTCTGTCCATGGGAATTCCCAGGCAAGAAAACTGGACTGATTTGACATTTCTTTCCTGACCCAGGGATCCAACTTGTGTCTCCTGCATTGGCAGGAGAGTTGTTTACCACTAAGCCACCAAGGAAGCCCATCAAATGGTTCACTATCTTTTTAATGGAGTGCACAAGAAATAATTATTGACAATCACCAAAACATATACCCAAACATAAACGCTTAAATACTGAAGCTGTAGCAACAACTATCTGTTGCTTACTGTCTTCAAATTAAGAGCCTCAACTTAAACTATACAGTGTATTTCAAAACAATGCCTATCACAACACAAGCATGCAATCAATCAAATGGCACAAGACAACCTTCACAAAATTTTCCTCCCCTCAAATGGTCAACTCTCTGCAGTCAGTCGGTACATGTTTTGAATTGAACTGAATCACACAATTTCCAATTCAGTCAGTATTACCAACGTCTTTACTTGAATAGATCTATTCCTAAGTAACCTTGGAGACTAAGCTACTAAATCCTCTCAAAAACTTATTACAAATCAGGTACCTACCTTGTATATAATAACCATCTCTCAGTCCACCAAATTTCTCCTGACCAGCTGTATCCCATACATTGAACTTAATAGGTCCTCTGTTGGTATGGAACACAAGAGGATGGACCTCAACACCCAAGGTAGCTGGAACATAGAAACTGCAAGTTAGTCAAAGAACTCAAACATTTTACATTTATGTCTACAAATGGTTCCCCCCACATACCTACATACTTCTTCTCAAATTCACCAGTCAGATGACGCTTAACGAATGTAGTTTTTCCAGTACCACCATCACCAACCAAAACAAGCTGTCGGAAACCAAATTTTTGAAATAAACACCAAAACACGTAACACTTCAGAAACCCAGGATTATGACGCTGTTAAGATGTTCTGGACAATTTAACTTACACAACAGAAGTTTATGTACTACCTAAGTACATTTACAACAAAGAATCTTAATCAAGCGGCCCTGTCCCATCTAATGAACGACTCGAATCAGCGAAACTTTCTGAGCTCTGCTTCCCTGTCCGCAGGGTGGGGCCAGCACCCCCATCTCGTTATCGGGGGACCGAAGGCACTGCCGCAGCACGAGCACGTTGGCTGACGAAGCAGGCCGTCCACACGCACTTGCGGTCATAAAGGAGATACTGCAAGTAAAACCGTCTGGAACCGAGTGCCCCCCAAAGCTGCCTCTCCTTCAGAGCCCTTCCTGTTCACTGCAGCACACCCCCAACTCACGAGCGTTACCTACTTTGAACTGAACTTGGGGTTCTCCTTGGGCAGCCATCGCGATGTTACTGCGAGAAAAGAAGAAAGAAATAAGGCCCGCTGCACGGCGGCGCGGGCCGGGGGCCGCATGGCCAGACCCGCCCCACGTGCCCAGGCCCACAAAGGCCTCCACCGAGGAGCCCGGCCGCCCGCATCCCACCTCCTATCCCCAGTACACACACATGCGGGTGGGCGGGGGCCGACTGTGCGATGGCGATGGTGGCATCGGTCTCCGGCCGGACTCCGCGGCCGCCGGATCGTGGCGCGCACCCGCTCGAAGCGGAGACCGGGCGGAGCGGAGGCCCGCTCGGCGTGGAGGCCGACGCTCGGAAAGCGCCTGGTCACCGCCAGCGGCCAGGCCGCGCCGTCCTGTCCGCCCCACGGCCCTCCCCAAGGCCGCCCTTCGGCCCTCCGCCCGGCCGCATCTCCCCTCCTCCCAAGCGGCCGGTACGCCGGCCACCCCTCCGCACCGACAGTCCGCCCGACCCACCGCAGCTCCCGTCCCGGCGCCCTCACGGCCTCCGCGGCAGGGGAGAGAGGAGAACTCTCCGCCCAGAGGACTCGCTAAACCGCCTCCTCATGGCCGCCTCCCGCCGCTGTCTGGACTCCCCAACACCAGCCCCCGCCCCAGCCCCACGGCCCTCGCCCCAGCCCCGCTACCTTCCAGAAGCGTCTCCGCGCCCGTCTGACTGAGGGCTGGAAAGATGGCGGAAGCGCAATTCAAATGCCCGGAGACGCAGCCGACGCCGGCGCGCGCCGAGGGAGGGCGGGGCAACGGCGCCGCGCCGCTCCCACGTGGCCCGACGCGCGCGCGCACGCAGGCCGCCCAGGCTCGGCGGCCTCACCCGTCGGCCTGGCGCGTAAGGGAGGGGCTCTCGGCGCACCGGGCGAGGGAGGCAACGCGGTCGCGCGCACGCACGCCGGCCCACGAGGCCATGTGCGCCAGCCCGGGGGCGGGTTCGCGCGCGCGCATGCGCAAACGGCGACGCGGCGCGCCCTGCTGCCACCGCGGGAACAGAACTGGGAGGAGAGGCCGAGGCCCCCTTGGGCGGGAAACTCGCGGGGTGGCCCTCACAAAGGCCCTGCCCCCGCGTACAAACACGGAACGCAGGCCCGGGGCGGGCGCCATGTTGGGTGCGGGTCGCCCCATCCCCCTTCCCCTCCCGCTCCATCCCGGCGCCCCCGTATCAGTCTGGAACTTACCAGAAGTAGAAAGCCAGTCCCCTTTTCTTCAGGACATCTAAGTGGTCAGCAGCTTTTGTGGCCTTATTCTGCAAAAAGAATGATGAAATTTAGTGTGTCCAACCTTTCAGCTCTTTTCATCTTAGTTACAAACAAGGATGCAATCAATGACTAGGTTCCAGACGCTTGCAGGGATAAGGCTATCAAGGATCCAGACAACTGACCACGCGTAAAACTTAACAATCTGCTGGGGCCACCTCTCACCTTCGTCAGAGATAGGAAGTGAGACTACCTCAAGCTCAACAAGTATGGGTTTACTAATATTCCTTTGCTTTCAGCAAGATGGCTGAATGCAGTCCTCCAATCTCACAGCGTAAATATAAGGCCCCCTTTTGGCATTTGTCTGGACAGCCACAGATTCTTTTCTTTTTTTAAGGGATGTAAGGCACAACCTGATGACTGTTAATGCTGCTGCTGCTGCTGCTGCTAAGTCGCTTCAGTCGTGCCCGGCTCTCTGCGACCCCATAGACAGCAGCCCACCAGGCTCCCCCGTCCCTG
This sequence comes from Bos indicus x Bos taurus, assembly GCF_003369695.1. Lineage (NCBI taxonomy): Eukaryota > Metazoa > Chordata > Mammalia > Artiodactyla > Bovidae > Bos > Bos indicus x Bos taurus. Next base: position 26,502,657 of record NC_040092.1, on the reverse strand, counting down.
GGATTCTCCAGGCAAGAACACTGGAGTGGGTTGCCATTTCCTTCTCCAATGCTTGAAAGTGAAAGTGAAGTCGCTCAGTCGTGTCCGACTCTTAGCGACCCCATGGACTGCAGCCTACCAGGCTTCTCCGTCCTTGGGATTTTCCAGGCGAGAGTACTGGAGTGGGGTGCCATTGCCTTATCCAATAGGGTTTGTTTGTTTATTTATTTATTTATTTCATGCTGCAGCCTCCAAAATAAATAAATCTTAGTTCCCACCCAGGGATTGAATCCCTACTCCCTGCATTTGAAGAGCAGAAGCTTAACCACTGAACCACCAGGGAAGTCCCAGCCACAGATATGTTTTTTTAAGGTATAAAATTTTTTAATTCGTTTATTTTTTAATTGAAGGATAATTGCTTTACAATATTGTGTTGGTTTTTGCCATAATCATCATGAACTGACCATCAGTTCAGTTCAGTCGCTCAGTCGTGTCCGACTCTTTGCGACCCCATGAGTTGCAGCATGCCAGGCCTCCCTGTCCGTCACCAACTCCCTGAGTTCACTCAGACTCACGTCCACCGAGTCAGTGATGCCATCCAGCCATCTCATCCTCTGTCATCCCCTTTTCCTCCTGCCCCCAATCCCTCCCAGCATCAGAATCTTTTCCAATGATAGATATACATATATTCTGTCCTCCTTCAATCTCCCTCCCACCTCCCATCCCATCCCACCCCACCTTCTAGGTTGTCACGGAGCCAGGGTGTGTGTTCCGTGAGTCCTACTGCAAATTCCCACTGGCTATCTATTTTACATATGGTTGTGTATAAGTGTCCATGCTACTCTCTCCATTCGTCTCTGGCTCTCTTCTTCCAACTCCCCCATCCCATGTGGATTAGTCTGTTCTTTATGCCATCTGCAGATTCTTTTTTTTATTATTAATTTATTTTTACTGAAAGATAATTGCTTTACAGATTTTTGTTGTTCTCTATCAAACCTCAACATGAATCAGCCTGGATTCTTAAACTACTATGTTGGTTCCCCACCCGCCCCCACCCCCGCTCCTCCCCAACCAAGCATCCACGGCTGACAGTAAGAGCAGACAGCTAATGGCCCCATCAGGATAGTTAAGTTCCCCAGAAAAGATTCCCCCATGGGGACTCTTCCCAGAGCAAAGAGAACTCAAATGACCAAGGAGATAGCCACGTAGTACTGAGCACGTTTACTAGCAGGTCTGCTGGGAATCTAAGTGACACAAATTGGGCACAACACATCTGAGAACCTGCCTGCTGGGAACTCAAATCCAAGTGCCCCCAAGGACCCTCAGGAAAACACCAAGCAGATCTTGATGTTGCTGGTGGGCATGTAAATTGGTTTGGCCACTTGGGAGGATAGAAGCTGGTAAAACACACATAAATGTCCATGGCTTTATTTCTATTTTTAGGGAGATGTCCTAGACTTCAGTTTACACATATACCCAAAGAAACAAGTATCAAGAGGCTCACTGCAACGTTTTTTATAGTTGTTGTTGTCCAGTTGCTCAGTCGTGGCTGATTCTTTGAGAGCCCATGGACTGTAGCACACCAGGCTTCCCTGTCCACCGTGTCCCAGAGCTTGCTCAAACTCATGTCCAGTGAGTTGCTGATGCCATCCAACCATCTCGTCCTCTGTTATCTTCTTCTCCTCCTGTCTTCAATCTTTCCCAGCATCAGGGTCTTTTCCAGTGAGTTGGCTGTTTGCATCAGGTGGCCACAGTATTGGAGCTTCAGCTTTAGGATCAGGCCCTCCAGTGAATATCCAGGACTGATTTCCTTTAGGATTGACTGATTTGATCTCCTTGCAGTCCAAAGGACTCTCAAGAATCTTCTCTCTTATAATAACAAAAGATGAAACTTAAGTACATGTTCATCAATAGAAAAATTTATAAATAAAGTATAACTGTACTATGGGTTTACTGTACAGAAAGTCATTGAATCAACAGGGTTAGGTAGATCTCAAAAAGCTAATACTAAGAAAAGCAAGTTGAAGGAAGATGTGATGATAGCTTTATAAAATCTTTGTTTAATTTTATAGAGGCTATACATATATATTATAACATTGTTTAGGTAAGTTTTTTACAAACACATAAAAAACCATTAGCTCTTGGACATATGTACATTCGTTTTTTATTTTTATTTTTTTAATTGACTGCAAGTATATAGACCGAGTTCCAATGGCTGTTGCTTCGTAGTGGTAAAAAGGAATATGATGGAATTTGGCCAAAGAGGTCAAAGAAGATTTTAACTTTATTTACAGTGTTCTATTTTTTCTTTCTAAAAAGTGATTGAAACAAGTATAAAAGCCTATTAACCATTATATAATTCTGGGTGGTGAGAACATCATGTTTATACCTTTTGTTATTTAAAACAAAATTTTCTTCTGACAAAAAAGCTAAAGGGAAGTTTGCCAAACCAGGAGTATTAGCTCTTCTTGAACTAGCCACCTAGACAGAGTTCCCAGGTGATTTGTTTGTTTGCATTTTACAGAGGTACTTTCTTGTCTTGGTCATCCAGTGTGGATTGCAAGCCCATCCTTAACCTCCAGTTAATTGTTGTCAATACAAAATTGTTGTCAAATACAAAAAAAAAGTTACAAAAACCATACAAGAAATTTCAGCATCTATTACCTCTGGTTTCCCCAAATGTTAATATTGTTTAGTTGATCATTTGTCTTTATCATGCTAACTTTCTATCAGTGTGTATATATATATATATATATATATCATACATACATGATTTTTCTATAGATCATATATGTATATATATATATGATTTTTTTTCCAGTGCAATGTTTGAGAGTAAATAGCACACAGAACACCCCTCTGTGTCTATTGTTTAGAACCTCAGGATGGGACTTCCCTGGTGGTCAAGGATCCAACTCTGCACTCCTAATACAGGGGGCCCAGGTTCAATTCCTGGTCACGGAACTATAGATTCTGCATGCTTCAGTTAAGACCCAACGCAGCCAAATAAATACATAAATAAAAATAAATATAAACAAATAGATAAATATGCCTGCTTTCTCCTCAGAAGGCAGGCTGTAGTTTAAAAAACAAAACTTCAGGACATCCTGTTATATAACCACTGCACACTTAGCAAAATTAGGAAATTCAGATGTTACACTTTTATTACCTAATGTACAGGACTTAATTGGCACTTGTCTCCCTCCTGCCCTTATCTAGGACGGTACCCTTCCGGATCACATATTATGTTGACCTGTCCACTCTCTCTTCTTTTTAACTGAAATATAGTTGATTTACAATATTGTGTTAATTTCTGCTGTACAACAAAGTGATTCCATATATATATACATTTTAAAACATTCTTTTCCATTATGATTTATCATAGGATATTGACTACCGTTCTCTGTGCTTACAGTTGGACCTTGTTTTGCATGTGTGTGTGTGTTTTGTTTTTGTTCTGGCCATGCCACATGGCTTGCAGGATCTTAGTTTCCTAATCAGGGGTTGACACTGGGCCTTCAGCAGTGAAAGCCCAGAGTCCTAATCACTAGACTGCCAGGGAATTCCCCAGATAGACCTTGTTGTTTATCCATTCCAACCTCCCACTCCATCCATCCCCCATCCCCCGTCCCCTTGGCTGCCACCAGCCTGTTCTCTATGTGCAGGACTCTGTTTCTGTTTCATGGATAGGTTCATTTGTGTCATATTTTAGATTCCACTTATAAGTGATATCACATGGTATTTGTCTGTCTCTCTTTTTGTCTAGTCTCTTTTAATCTAGGGCGGTACCTTCCTTGTCGTCTCTTGCTGGGTATTTAATAGCCCAGTTACTTTGTAGACTGTCCCTCCATTTGGATGTGTCTCATATTCCCTCAGGACTAAGATTCAGGGTATGAAGTTTGGGTCAGTACACCCTAGCAGTGATGCTATGTCCTTCCCAGTGCATCCTATCAAGAAGTACAGAACAATCTTCTAAAAACATCAGACCATCCTTCTCCCTTCTTAATCTCTGTAACCCTTTCTTATCTGTTATACTCAGATACATGAAGTCCATGGCCAGGCCCTATATGACCTATCTTGTGCCTACCCCTCTAGCTCATCTCAAGCCTCTCTCATTGTAATCCCACAATAGCCCCACAAACCTTTCTGAAGCTTACCTTGGCCAAGTTCATTCCTACCCCAGGGCCTTTGCATTTACTCATCCTCTGCCTAAAATGCTCTGTCTCCACATCTTTGCCTGACTGGTTCATTCTTACTCTTCAGGTCACAGCTCAAATGTCACCTCCAAGAAGCCCACCCTGATCACCCTTTCAAATGTGGTCCCACCACACCAGCCATTCCCCATCTCAGGCACTGTTCTATTTTCCCCAGAACACTTGCCACTACTGAAAATACCTTGCTTAATTATTCACATGCTTGATTTTCCAAAAATCTTTCTTTCCCTCACTAGAATAAGCTAAGTGCCTCATTTGTCACCATATTCAAGGCATGTTACACAGTGACTGGCACTGAATGGGAACATAGTAAATATTTGTTGAATTATTGAGTCAATTGCTCTGAATTCTATCTGAATACAGAAAGAGTCATCAGAAACAGCAGCATTATAATCTAATAACTTAAATGTAATAACTAGTTAAATCTAATAACTTAAATGTAAAACTTCAGTTCAGTCGCTCAGTCGTGTCCGACTCTTTGTGACCCCATGAATTGCAGCACGCCAGGCCTCCCTGTCCATCACCAACTCCCAGAGTTCACCCAAACTCATGTGCATCGAGTCAGTGATGCCATCCAGCCATCTCATCCTCTGTCGTCCCCTTCTCCTGCCCCCAATCCCTCCCAGCACCAGAGTCTTTTCCAATGAGTCAACTCTTGGCATGAGGTGGCCAAAGTACTGGAGTTTCAGCTTTAGCATCAGTCCTTCCAAAGAATACCCAGGACTAATCTCCTTTAGAATGGACTGGTTGGATCTCCTTGCAGTCCAAGGGACTCTCAAGAGTCTTCTCCAACACCACAGTTCAAAAGCATCAATTCTTTGGCACTCAGCTTTCTTCACAGTCCAACTTTCACATCCATACATGACCACTGGAAAAACCATAGCCTTGACTAGACAGACCTTTGTTAGCAAAGTAATGTCTCTGCTTTTGAATATGCTATCTAGGTTGGTCATAACTTTCCTTCCAAGGAGTAAGCGTCTTTTAATTTCATGGCTGCAGTCACCATCTGCAGTGATTTGGAGCCCAGAAAAATAAAGTCTGAGACTGTTTCCACTGTTTACCCATCTATTTCCCATGAAGTGATGGGACCAGGTGCCATGATCTTAGTTTTCTGAATGTTGAGCTGTAAGCCAACTTTTTCACTCTCCTTTTTCACTTTCATCAAGAGGCTTTTTAGTTCCTCTTCACTTTCTGCCATAAGGGTGGTGTCATCTGCATATCTGAGGTTATTGATATTTCTCCCAGCAATCTTGATTTCAGCTTGTTCTTCTTCCAGCCCAGCGTTTCTTATGATGTACTCTGCATATAAGTTAAATAAGCAGGATGACAATATACAGCTTCGATATACTCCTTTTCCTATTTGGAACCAGTCTGTTGTCCCATGTCCACTTCTAACTGTTGCTTCTTGATCTGCATATAGGTTTCTCAAGAGGCAGATCAGGTGGTCTGGTATTCCCATCTCTTGAAGAATTTTCCACAATTTATTGTGATCCACACAGTCAAAGGCTTTGGCATAGTCAATAAAGCAGAAATAGATGTTTTTCTGGAACTCTCTTCCTTTTTCCATGATCCAGCAGATGTTGGCAATTTGATCTCTGGTTCCTCTGCCTTTTCTAAAATCAGCTTGAACATCTGGAAGTTCACGGTTCACATATTGCTGAAGCCTGGCTTGGAGATTCAATCCCTGGTCAGGGAACTGAAATCCCAAAATCTGAGTGGTCAAAAAAAAAAAAAAAGTGATGGTTTTAAAATAAGTCCACAATCCTTTGATACTCCTCCTTTGAAAAGCTTAAGCTAATTCTCCTTTCCTGGAGTTTGGGGCAGGCTTAGTGACTCATTTCTAGCTGAACTTAGTGACTCACTTCTAACCATGACTCACTTCTAACCAATGCAGGATGTCACAATGGACAGTGTAACCTGACTTAAATCACTGAGGCTCTGTGGCTTCCACCTTGCTGTCTGGGGACACTCACTCTGGAGGAGGATGGTCACCACATCTGGAGACAGGCACAACCCTATGGGGGCTTCCCATAGGTGGCTTCCCATGGCGGCTCAGTGGTCAAGAATCCACCTGCCAATGCAGGAGGCACAGGATAGTTGGGTTTGATCCTTGGGTCAAGAAGATCCCCTAGAGAAGGAAATGGCAACCCACTCCAGTATTCCTGCTTGGGAAATCACATGGACGGCAGAGCCTGGCGGGCTATAGTCCATGGGGATTGCAGAGTCAGACACAACTTCGTGACTAAACAATAGCACTGTGGACAGATACATGTGACAAGGAGTTAAGCGTCCCTGCAAAGAGCCGGTCGGAACTTGCTGGCCTGTAAGGGAGCCATCAGGGGAATGGATCTTTCAGCCCCAGTTAGGGCTATGTCTTACCTGCAATTTCTTGAGCCCTAGATCAGAACCCCCCAGTGAAACCACTCCAGAATTCCTGGAAACTGTGTGAGATAGTACTGTGCATTGTTGCTTCAAGCTATTAATTTCTAGGGTAATTTGTTCTGCCGTGGTAGATGAAGTGAAGTCGCTCAGTCATGTCCGACTCTTTGTGACCCCATGGACTGTAGCCTACCAGGCTCCTCTAGTCCATGGGATTTTCCAGGCAATAGTACTGGAGTGGATTGTCATTTCCTTCTCTAGGGGATCTTCCTGACCCAGGGATCGAACCCGGGTCTCCTGCATTGTAGACAGACGCTTTACCGTCTGAGCCACCAGAGAAGTCCATGTGAGGACTGTTCACATATAAATCCAGATAGCTGGTTTCTTTTGAACATCAAGATAGGAAAGCACTGGGCCTGATTTATTGTATGTCCACACCAGTTGGAGGTAAATACCACTGCTCTCCACGGATGCAGCGGACGTCAACATTTGTCTTGGATCCTGCCATTCCCCATCATGTCTCAGGCTTGAGGCCTGGGGTCACTTGTCTTCTGACACCAAGCCTGCACTACTCCCTGAATGATCTGCTTGTACCTTGACATGTTGGAGTTCACAACCTCTCATTTATCACTTTTTTTTTTGCCACACTGAGGCATGCAGAATCTTAGTTCCCTGACCAGGGATGGAACCTGCAACCCCTGCAGTGGAAGTGCAGAATATTAACCACTGCACCACCAGGGAAGTTCCCACAACCTCTCATTCAGTGAGTCTAAGACAGTGATAAGCAAATACCCAGATTCATTCATTCATTCAGCTGATATTTATTGAGCACCACAAGGGACCAGGCACTCCCTGAGGACTGGAGCAGTGAACAATACAGACCCAAAGGATCCGGGGTTTTCATCCTAGGAGTTTTCATCCTAGAAGGTAGAAACAGGACATGTGAGAAACAAGTAGTGAGACATGTGACATGTGATCGTTGCTAGAGTGGGATATAATATCTACCGATTAATGTCTATCTCTCCATCCATCCATCCATTCATCTATTTCTCTCTAGATATGTATGTTATATATATATATATGTATATATTTTAAGGAAACAAAAAATTTTGCTTATTTATTTATTTTTGGCTGTGCTGAGTCTGTTGCTGTGCCGGTTTTTCTCTAGTAGTAGCAAGCCGTGGCTACTCTTCGTTGCAGGGCACAGGCTTCTCATTGCAGTGGCTTCTCTCATTGCAGAGCATGGGCTCTACAGCATGAGGGCTTCAGTAGTTCTGGTGCACAGGCTCAGTTGCTCCTTGGCACATGGGATCTTCTTGGATCAGGGACAGAACCTGTGTTTCCTGCATTGACAGGCAGGTTCTTTACCACTGAGCCACCAGGATTGCCCAATAGATAGAGAGAGAGAGAAAGAGAGAGAGAGAGAGAGATACTTAGATCTCTCGGTATGCATATTTAGACCTCTAGGTATTTATATTTACCTCTAGATATAGGTGAGCAGGTAAAGAAGATATGGATGCCAGAGAAAGGGGGTAGCAGTGAGGCAGGGTGACTGACGGGCCTCCCCTAAGACTGTGACATTTGAGAGGAACCCGAAGAAGGTAAGGGAAGGAACCACAGAGATGTTTGTGGGAAGAGAATTCCTGGGGAGGGCGTTGAGGGCGGAGGCGCTGAGGTGGAGGCCCGCCTGGTGCTGTCAGGGAGGCCAGGAGACAAGAGGCTGGAGGAGACCAGCTCAGAGAGAACGGGAGGGGCTCACCCTTGACGGTATTTCTGTGTAAATTCAGGGTCTCCACAGGAGTGCAAAGGGGCCTCTTGTGCCACGAATAACGGTGGTTTCTTTCTAGCAAGGAGAACTTTAAAAGCTACCTTTTGGCAGTCCACAGTAGGACAGAGCCTGTCTGTGAGAGAGGCTTTTACTTTGGGTCCCATGTCACTTTAGGAGGGTGTAGTCTGAGGAAGGAGGATAGAAAATGCTGTAAGAAAACACAAGTATATAGAAGCACATAACAGAGCTTCTCAGAAGCTGAGACAGGCCTGGGACGTTTTAGGCCTATCTATCTATCCATTTTATCTATCTAATCTATCTGTCCATCTATTTTATCTATCTATCCATCCATCCACATCCACCTATTTCTCTCTCTGTAGATCTCTATTTATATCTAGCTCTAGATATAGGTAGATATCTAGTATCTATTATATACAGCTGGCCATTGAACAACACGGGTTTGAGCTGCATGGATACATTTATACACAATTTTTTTTCAATAGTAAAAGCTGCAACCATGTGTTATCACTTATATGTGGAATCTAAAATATGACCCACATGAATTCATCTATGAAACAGAAACAGACTCACAGACATAGAGACCAGACTTGGGGTTGCCAAGAGGGAGGGGCTGGGGGGAGACAGCTTGGGAGTTTGGGAATTAGCAGATGCAAACTATTGCATATAAAATAGATAAACAACAAGGTCCTACTGTATAGCCCTGAGAACTATATTCAATATCCTGTGATAAACCAGAATGGAAGAGAATATGAGAAGGTGTATGTGGACATGTATAACTGGATCACTTTGTTGTACAGAAGACATTAACATAACATTGTAAATCAACTATGCAGCAATAAAATTTTTAAAAACTGCAGTGCTACATGAATCCACAGATATGGAGGAACCGTGGAAATGGAGGATTATGTAAGTTACACTTAGGATTTTCTACTTCGTAGAGGGCGGGTGACCCTAATCTCCACTTTGTTCAACGGTCAATTGTATTTATACACACACACACACACATATAGTATAATATCTATACAGTATCTATAGCTATGCATGTGTGCATACTAAGCTGCTTTAGTCATGTCTACTCTTTGTGATCCTACGGACCATAGCCTGCCAGGTTCCTCTGTCCATGGGATTCCCCAAGCAGGAATACTGGAGTGCATGCCCTCCTGCAGGGGATCTTCCTGACCCAGGGATCAAACCTGCATTTCTTATATCTCCTGCATTGGCAGGCAGGTTCTTTACCACTAGTGCCACCTGGGAAGCCCCATCTTTATCTATACATTTACACATGTGGATATATAGGTATATAATTTTTAAAATGCATGTGAAAAATTCCAGCATATATGCTTTCCAGCATATATTTAATAGTATATATAGTTAAACTTCCAGTACTTTTTTTGCTTTTAAATATTGTAGTACTTTTTAAAAGTTTTATTTGTTTAGTTATTTTTGGCTGCGCTGAGTCTTTGTTGCTGCATGCAGGCATTCTCTAGTTGCACAGAGCCAGGGCTACTCTTCATTGAGGTGGTCGGGTTTCTCACTGCAATGGCTTCTCTTGTTTTGGAGCACGGGCTCAGTAGTTCTGGCGCACGGGTTTAGTTGCTCCACAGCATGTGGGATCTTGCTGGGTCAGCGATCAAACCTGTGTCCCCTGCACATTGGCAGGTGGATTCTTAACCACTGGACCACTAGGGAAGCCTGTGGTACATTTTGAATACTTACTTTGAACAAACTAAGTCTTATAAGACAGAGTAATCACTAATGCAGCATTCCTGTGCTATTTGTAAGATAATTACAGAGTGTATTGACTTCCTAGGACTGCTATAACAAAATATCAACTGGGTGCCTAAAATGAACAGAAATGTAGTCTCTCACGGTTCTGGAAGCCTGAAATCAAGGTGCTGACAGGACTGTGCTCTCGGAGCTTCCAGGGGAGACTCCATTCCAGGCTCTTGTTTTGGCCACTGGTATTGCTGGCATCTTTGGGGTCCCTCCATTTGCAGATGCAACCCTGGCACCATGTGGCATCGTCCCTGTGTCCCTGCCTCCATGTGTGTCTGTGTCTTCATCTCCTCCTCTGATAAGGATTCACCCTAGACCTCCTCTTGAATACATCTGCAAAATGTCTTGAATATATCTGCAAAAACCTTATTTCCAAATAAGGTCTATTCGCAGGTACAGGGGTTAGGCATATCTTTCTTGGAGTGGGGCACAATTCAATCCTTAACATAGAGTTTATAAAACATTGTGAATGTGTAGTGTGCTTTGGGGAATGGATCAGTGCAGGGGTTAATAGTCAGCTACCTGTAAGTTTAGATTTATCTTCTTTTTTTTTAAATAGACTAATTTTATTTCTCATATCTTTTTTAAATATTTAAAAACATAAACCTTATTTTCCTTAAGTAAACATGAACTGTCTTGTATATTAGCATTTTATAGATTGGTGAACATAAATATCAGTTTTAATATTTAAAAAAATTTTTTTATAAAGAACATCTCAGGATGACACCAAACGTATTTATTAATAGTCCAAAATCTCTTTAGTTTCTCTGTAAAAGGAAGTTAGTGTTCAGTAATTAATGTTTCAAAATCTTATTTTATTTGGAAATGACCTAGCTATTTAATAAACTTTTATCATCATTTAGTTTAGCACAACCCTAGAAATTTAAGTTACCCCAATCTTCGGAGATTATTTTGGATAGACATTTCTAAAATATAATTATTTTTACTAGAGTTTATCTAAAAGTTTTCATCTCATTTATGTATATTTATATATATAAACAGTTGCTTTCTTTGTTGACAAATTTAGTTTACTAAACCTAGGCACAACAAAAGTATTACATAATGTTGATGACTTAAGACATGTCTTTAGTAGATTAGCAAACAAACGTTAATGTTAGATTTTTAATATTGAATATTTTTCAGTTCACATGAACCTGAATTTAAATAGAGTTCATTTATAAATTAACCTCATATTATCCAAAAACAAAGACAGACACTGAGACACAGATAAATTTAGACAGAGAGATCTCATAGTTTTCCACTTGAAATTTAAAACGTCACTTTGCCCCTTCTATTTTTTTTTTCTTGGTTTGAATTCTACCAATTTGTTCATGGCTGGAGTCCCAGATAGAGTGGGCTGTGTGTCCCAAGGACATGATAAGAATTAACTTCAGGTTTTTTTCCCAGGCTTGTTTTTGTTTCTCAAGCAGAATTGGAGCTCCAAAAAAGTATTTTAACAAGCCAACTTTTTCCTAATTGCACGTGCGAGAAGAACAGGTTTTGTAATTTCAAAAAAGATTTTATTTTAACCAGTTTTTTTCGGAGTCTAAAGAATATCATGGGCATTCAGTGTCAAAATGTCATCTCTCTTTTTTGTAGTCATAGTTTCATAGTTAAAAATTAAACTAGAGAATGTTCAAATTGGCTCTGATGACAGGGGTAGCCTGGCTGATAAGATGTTGTCCCAGCAGGAATTGTCTCTCTGGGGAGGTGAGGTCTTCTTTTAAAATAAAGAAAGCCTGTCCTTTAACCTCTATTTTCTCCCAGGCTCTTGAGTAGTATCACCTCACCTGTTCTATAGCCTGATCTTCCATAAGTTCTTGATCTTGAGTTCTCCCCCAATCTCCACTGCCTATCAATTGATTTAAAGAAATGGAGATCTGCCTGGCTTGGTCATGAGCCACCATAATCAAATGGGAACCCTCAGGTAGTCCCTGCTTTATTCTCAAGGTAAAAGGAGAATTTACTCCACAATTTGAACAGCTTGCTTAAGTTTCTTTAGTGTTTTGAAGGGGATCTGTTTGTGTACAGCCTCATACACCCCATTAGGATTATTAGGATCTGTCCCAGGAGCTATCCGTTCATGTATTGTCACTGGAAATAACATAGTTATAGCCTCCAAGTCACTCTCCTGTCAAGTCTGACAAATACCTTTCTGGAGGGGTGACAGAACTGCTGTCTGTCTTAAGGAAGGAAAAGCCTGAGCCGCTCCAGTGGTTAAGACAGGAGAGGGAGGAAAAGGAGGCAGAGGAAACTGTCTTCCCTAAACAAAGGTACAGAAAGAACTGCAGCTTTAAGAGCCTCCTGTGTTTTTTTCTACCCCCTCCACCTCTGCATATTCAGGTCCTCCCTTTGATGGGGTTTCAGGTTCATCCTCATTCCCTTTTGAGCTTTCTGGGGTCTGAAGAGGTTCTAAAATGGATTTTATCAGTGCCCAAGTTGACCAGATGGATACAGGCAAGGGCACTCCCTTACAAAGAAGTTTCTCTGATTCACTATCTACCTTCTCCCATGTTCCTAAATCTAGAGAGGGAACCATGAGCAATGTTTCTCAATGGTTTGTAAAAGCTCCAATAGCCGGCCCTCGTTTATTTTTGTTCCCCTCACTTTTAGAACCTGCCTTAAGAGGCATATATGGCCAGTATTGTTCCGAACTATCTGAATTTCCCATGCTTAACCCCAGTTTCAGTGCCTGAGAGAGTATTACTTACCGCAAAGGGGGACTTTTAGAGGCCTTACCCCACTCTTCTTCAGGACCGTGTGCCGATATTTCAGCTTCAGTTTCTCTTGATATTTTAGCTTCAGTTTTGCTTGATATTTCAACTTCAGTTTCATTCTTGGCGATCCTTCACTTTCGAGCCCCATGTTGGGCACCGCTTCTGTGGCCAGCAGAGCAGGTAAAGATTGAAAGTGGTCGATGCACAGTCTGGGGAAAAGAAACTAGAGACAGAATTAAAGTTTTAAAGACGGGACTGGGAGACTCAAGACTCCTTGGATCGAGAGCCCTGTTCCTCAGAGCCGCATCACTTTTATTTAGTGTCTTGGCAAGCAGAAAGTATCTGTTGTGCCACAACGACGTCAGCCTTCTGTGTCCCCAGTCACGTCGCCCATTTTATTGATTACTTTAAACTATTTTTGTTATTTTCTTGTACGAGAGGTATCACCTGGCTGAAGCTCATAGACCTGCATATGCCTTGGAAAAACATCTTGGTGTGTGCACAAGCAGCGTTCTGAGTTTGTGCTGACCTGGTTTTCCAAGGTCCACATTATGTTTTTCCTTAGCTTAGCAGGGCATGAAGACTGACTGATCAACCTGATATACTTTTATTTGGGTGATGCTGTATTGCTATATTTTGCTTTTATTCTTTTCCCATGGTGATTTTCTCGTGGCTTAGCCAGAGCAACAGTTGGCTATTAACCCCTGCAAATCAGCCTGGGGCACAAGCTCAGGGGTGTGTGATGAGTGTTTTCTTCTACTGATGCTGACAGCATATGTCAAGACTGCCTGTATGTATCCTCCTCACCCGGTTGGAAGCTGGGGAAGGAGCAGGGCTCTGGGTCTTCCTACATCACTCTCTGTCTTACACAATAGTCATGACACTGGTAAATCTCAGATTGTTCAAATCTTCCACTCCTAACAGCCGTTTGTTTTTAAGTTTTTTCCCCCCTGAAACAATGCGGCAGTTAATATCCTTAAACATATCTGGGGCTCTTGTTGTTATGGAACTTCTTATTTTATTAAAGATCAATGATTTTGGGTTGTGCTGGGACTTCACTGCTACGTGGGCTTTTCTCTAGTTGTGGCGAGGGGGGCTGCTCTCTAGTTGCTCTAACTCTCACTGCAGGGGCTTCTTTGGCTGTGGAGAGCAGGCTCTAGCGCTGCAGTGCCAGAAGTTGTGGTTCCCAGGCTCTAGGGTGTGGGCTCAGTAACAGTGGCGTGTGGGCTTAGTTGTCCCGTGGCATGTGGGATCTGGGAGTGGAACCTGCATCTCCTGCATTGACAGGCAGATTCTTTACCACTGAGCTACCAGGGAAGCCCTGTTTTATTTTATGTATTTGGGTTGTGTTTGCAGCTTGCAGGATCTTAGTTCTCCAACCAGGGATTGAAATCAGGTGCTTGGGAGTGAAAGTGTGGAGTCCTAACTGGACTCCTAACTGTTGGACCACCTGTTATGGAACTTGAGATTCCTCAAGAGGAATTGCTAGGTTAAAGGAATGTGTATTTTCTATTTTCCCTAGACGTTGGCAAACTGGTGTTGAACTGTAGTTTTCATTTGTTTTTCCTGATTATTAGTGATATGTATATCTTTTTCATCTTCATGTGCCATTTTAGCCTCATAGTTCAAAATGTGTCTCCTCAGGAGTAATCTGATGATAGCATTACAAGTTGTTTGTTTTTTTTTTTCTCTTGGATAATATCAATATGAAATGTTCTGAGTCATGATCTGTGACGTATTTCATCCTATTTCCTTTCCATTCACATAAGCGAATACATTAAATAACTCTTTGAAGTATAAGCCAAGAGTATGCATAGTAGGCAGAATAACGGCCCCAGAGATGTCCATGTGCTAGTCCTAGGAGCCTACTGTGATTATGTTATCTTCCACCACGGACGAAACTTTGCAGGTATGATTGATGATAGGGACCTTGAGATGGAAAGACCATTCAGATGGGCCTCCTCTGATCACAGGAGTCCAACAAAGTGGAGAACTGGCTGAGGTCAGAGTAAAACCTGTGATAGTAGAAGACAGGTTGGAGCGATGTGACATTGCTGGCTTTGAAGATAGAGGAAGGGGCTGTGAACCGAGGAGCGTGGGTGCCTCTAAGAACTGGAAGAAGCAGTCAAACAGATTCTTAGAATCTCCAGAAAACGCTGATTTTAGCCCAGTGAGACATGTAGCCCCTGTAGACCTTAATAAGATAAGAAATCTGTGTTATTTTAAACCACTAATATTCTGGTAATTTGTTAGGGCAGCTGTAGGATTCGAAAACAATATGGGACATCATAAGCCTGTTTCCAGATAATGTATTCAGCTCCATTTTTTAAAGGGTAGCCTGTTTCTAAACTTTACATAATGATAAATTAAACAAGGCTGTTGCATTTCCAAATACCTTAAAAGATTCATCCTCATTTAAATGTACATCCTAAGGACCTCCCTGGTGGTCCAGTGGCTAAGACTCCACACTCCCAGTGCAGGGGGCACGGGTTTGATCCCTGGTCAGGGAACTAGATCTGGTATGCTGCAACTGAGAATTGGTGCAGCCAAATAAGTAAAAATACATATATAAAAATTGTATATTCTGTATCTGGGTTAGGAGAAGGCTAAGTGAATTCTAGCCCAGTCTTTAACTCATAAGCAGATGGTCAGGTGACAGTGATTTTTTAGAGACCTGAATGTGAATGGATTTTTTAAATGTCCCCTACTATTTCCTTGTTCTTGTTGTTCAGTTGCTAAGTCATCTCTGACTCTTTTCAACCCCATGGATTTCATCACACCAGGCTTCCCTGTCTCCCAGAGTTTGCTCAAATTCATGTCTATTGAGTCAGTGATGCCATCCAACCATCTCATCCTCTGTCACGCCCTTCTCCTCCTGCCCTCAGTCTTTCCCAGCATCAGGATCTTTTCCAATTTCCTTAAGTCAAATAAAAATAAATTAACTTAGAATCACAGAATTTTGAAATAGGCAGGAGCCTTGCTAAGGTAAAATTCAAACTCTGTTGCTAACCAGAAATTCACTAACCTATAATTTGCTGTAAGTTGCTCACTGGAATAATAAAGTGGACTTTTGAGTGAATACACGTATGAATAAAATTTTGCAGTGTAAGTTTTTCGACCAATATTTATTACATACCTCCTATGTGCTGGGCCCTGTTCCAGGTCCTGGAGAGAATTACTGGGCAAAGTGGGAAAAAATCCCTGCTCTCAGTGGAGCAGACATTTCAGAGGAGAAAGACAGAAATAGAACACAAAATAAGTACATCATATATGACATAGTTGGTCAGAGGGTTGCAGGGGTTAAGAAAAAAAACAAGGTAAGAGGGTTCAGAGTGAGAGGAAGAGGGTGGTAATTTTTAACAGGGTGTGTCAGGAGAGATACTCCTGAAAAATGTCACTGGACCAAAGTCTTTTTTTATTATTATTATTTTATTTATTTAGTTTTGGCTGTGTTGGTCTTTATTGCTGTATGGGCTTTTCTCTAGTTGTAGTGAGCTGCGGCTTCTCTCTAGTTGCTGTGCATGAGCTTCTCATTGTGGTGGCTTCTTTTATCGCAGAGCACTGGCTCTAGGGCCCCTGGGGCCTCAGTATTTGCAGCATGTGGGCTCAACAGTTGTGGTTTCCAGGTTCTAGAGCGCAGCCTCAGTAGTTGTGGAGCAGGAGCTTGGTTGCCCTTCAGCACGTGGGATCTTCCCAGATCAGGGATCGAGCCCATGTCTCCTGTATTGGCAGGTGGATTCTTTACCACTGAGCCACTAGGGAAGCCCCTGGACCAAAGTCTTAACGGAAGTAAGGGCCAAAGCTATACGATATCTGTGGGAAGAGCACTCAGACAAGAACAGTCAGTGCAAAGGCCCTGAGGTGGAACGTGTCTGGCCCAGGAGTCAGTGGAAGGAAGAATGGAGGGAAACAGGCTCTGGAGGTATTAGAGAATGATCAGTTGGGGCAGGACCTTGTAGGCCACTCTAAGAACTTTGGTTTGTATTCCCAGTGAGTAAATAATATATATATATATATATATATATATATATATATATAATAATTATTCCACAAAACTGCACATCATGTTGCCAATGCACTATAACCTCTGGAAAGTGAAAGTGAAGTTGCTCAGTCATGTCCGACTCTTTGCGACCCATGGACTGTAGCCCACAAAGCTCCTCCGTCCATGGGATTCTCCAGGCAAGAATACTGGAGTGGGTTGCCATTTCCTTCTCCAATAACCTCTGGAGTGTGGGCTTAAACTTTAGTGTATTAAAGAATCAAGGCTACTGCAAGCAACCATTTCTTTTCTTCCTTTATTTTTTTTAAATTATTTATATTTATTTATTTACTTTTGGCTGCACTGGGTCTTCATTGTGGTGCATGGGCTTAGTTACTCCATGGGATGTAGGATCTTACTTCCCCAACCAGGAATCAAACCCATGTCTCCTGCATTGGAAGGTGGATTCTTAGCCACTGAACTGCCAGGAAAGTCTGAAGCAACCATTTCTGACTGATGTATCAGGTGTGAAAAATAAAACCATTGGTCTAGATGAAAATCTAGGTTGCATAGGCTTCTATTGTTGACATAACAGAAAAAAATTGGAGGCAATGTGATGGAGCCTTAACTGGGAGTCTCTGGCCGAAGAATTGTTACATGTTTCCTACCTGACTTCAGGAGGCATTCAGTTCTGTATTAGCTCTGTATAGGCTCTTCTTAGACATCCTGGAATGTGAAATTAAGTGAGCCTTATAAGAAGCATTGCTACCAATAAAGCTAGTGAAGGTGATGGAATTCCAGCTGAGCTATTTAAAATCCTAAAAGATGATGCTGTTAACGTGCTGCACTCAGTATGTTAGCATATTTGGAAAACCCAGCAGTGGCCATAGGACTGGAAAAGTCAGTCTTCATCCCAGTTTCAAAGAAGGGCAGTGCTAAAGAATGTTCAAACTACTGGACAATTGTGCTCACTTCCCATGCTAGTGACATTATATTCTAAATCCTTCAAGCTAGGGTTCAGCAGTATTGAAACGAGAACTTCCAGATGTATAAGCTGGATTTAGAAAAGGCAGAGGAACCAGAGTTCAAATTGACAACATTTGTTGGATCATAGAGAAAGCAAGGGAATTCTAGAAAAACATCTACTTCTGTTTCCTTGACTACGCTAAAGCCTTTAATTGTGTGGATCACAACAAACTGTGGAAAATTCTTAAAGAGATAGGAATACCAGACCATCTTACCCATCTCTCAAGAAATCTGTATCTGGGTCAAGAAGCAACAGTTAGAACCTTACATGGAACAACTGACTAGTTCAAAATTGAGAAAGGAGTATGACAAGGCTGTATATTGTCACTCTGTTTATTTAACTTAAATGCAGAGTACAGCTTGCAAAATGCCAGGCTCGATGAAGCACAAGCTGGAATCAAGATTGCCAGGAGAAACGTTAACAACCTTAGATATTCAGATGATACCACCCTAATGGCAGAAAGTGAAAAGGAACTAAAGAACCTCCCGATGAAGGTTAAAGAGGAGAGTGAAAAAGCCAGCTTAAAACTCAATATTAAAAAAGTAAGATCATGGTATCTGGTCCCATCACTTCATGGCAAATAGAAGGGGAGAAAGTGAAAGCATGGCAGCTTTTCTCTTCTTCCACTCTAAAACCACTGCAGATGGTGACTGCAGCCATGAAATTAGAAGATACTTGATTACTGAAAGGAAGGCTATGACAAATATAGACAGCATATTAAAAAGCAAAGACATCACCTTGCTGACAAAGGTCCATATAGTCAAGGCAATGGTCTTTCCAGTAGTCATGTACGGATGGAGAGTTGGACCATAAGGAAGGCAGAGCACCAAAGTATTGATGCCTATGGTGCTGGAGAAGACTCTTGAGACTCCCTTAGACAACAAGGAGACCAAACCAGTTAGTCCTAAAGGAAATCAATCCTGTATATTCATTGGAAGGAGTGATGCTGAAGCTAAAGCTCCAATCATTTGGCCACTTGATGCAAAGAGTCGACTTATTGGAAAAGACCCTGATACTTAGATTGACGGCACAAGGAAAGAGGGTGACAGAGGATGAGATGGTTGGATGGTATCATTGATTCAGTGGACATGAACTTGGGCAAATTCTGGGAGATAATGAGGGACAGGGAAGCCTGGCATGCTACAGTCCATGAGGTTGCAAAAAGTAGGACAAGACTTAGCAACTGAACAGCAATCACAACAGGCTCTTCTACTCTGTGGTGACTAAATGTATGATTTATTTGTTCAGTATATGTCAACCCAAAACATAGATATGTGAGTAGGGAGGACAAATACAAAGATCAATGTGTTATTGTCCTTACCTACTTATTCTTTCATTCATTTACTTGTAACTGTCCTTGAAAAGCGATATATGAGAAATATGCCCTGTCCTCCAGAAGCTAAATTTTTAATTTAATTTTAAATTAAAGAAAAATTTTAAAATATTTATTTATTTGTCTGCCCCAGTCTTAGTTCCCCCATCCATCCTGGGTGGTTAATACTAAGTAATCAGATTCTCTTTCCTGGGAATATAGGTCTCTTTCAATCTTGAGTAGCAGGTATTTTGAACCCACTGCTGAACCCACTACTGTGGCCTAACTGATATTTCAACCCCAGAAACCTTCGACTACATCTGTATGTATGTAATCCAGTACTTTGGCCACCTCATGCGAAGAGTTGACTCACTGGAAAAAACTCTGATGCTGGGAGGGATTGGGGGCAAGAGGAAAAGGGGACGACAGAGGATGAGATGGCTGGATGGCATCACTGACTTGATGGACATGAGTTTGAGGCCTGGCATGCTGCAATTCATGGGGTCGCAAAGAGTCAGACATGACTGAGCAACTGAACTGAACTGAACTGAATAGGGACAAAAGTGATGAATTATGTATTAGTAGTCACACTTTCATTCCTTCCCTGGCAGGATAAGAAAGTTCTGGTTGACAATTCAACATCATCCAGCTTCTCTCTCCATATTATATGCTTTGGAATATCTGTTGTGGGAAGGGGAGGAAAAGGTAACATCAAAACCTGTATGCATGCTAAATTGCTTCAGTTGTGTTTGACTCTTTGCAACCCTATGGACTGTAGTCCCACCAGGCTCCTCTGTCCCTGGGATTCTCCAGTCAAGAATACTGGAGTGGGTTGCCAGGCCCTCCTCCAGTGAATCTTCCTGACCTAGGCCAATACTTATTGGAGAGAAATTAACAATGATGGTAGATGGAAAGAAAGTGCCCTGGTGGGGAAGTTTAGGGTGTGATGAGCAAGAAAGATGATATTCTGGGAACTTTAAGGTATAAAGGGCTCCCCAGGTGGCTGAGTGGTAAAGAATACCTCTGCTAAAGCAGAAGACCTCAGTTCAACCCCTGGGTTGGAAAGATCCAGTGGAGGCGGAAATGGCAACCCTACTCCAGTATTCTTGCTTGGAAAATCTCATGGACAGAGGAGCCTGGCAGGCTGCGGTCCATGGGGTCACACAGATACAACTGGATACAACTGAGCACACAAGCAGATGCAGGTAGGGTATAAAATACACGGAACACTAGGAAACTGTAGAAAGGGTTTAAAGAGAGATCTTGGGAGTTACAAATGAGACCTCATCTAATATTCTTAGAAATAATAAAGACTGGAATCGGTTTCAATTGCCTTGACTGTGGGACTCCATTTTTCCAAGTGAAACGCCACAGAGACTGGATGTTTAGATGTCACATTCAGAATCCAGAGAACGTTTATGGATAAACACGTTTAATCAAAATTGTTCTGACATCAGTTAAGTATTCATTTTAACAAAGTGTCTTCCAGAGGGAACTGTGTTAGCGCAATTCAATGCCTTAATTAGTGTTCTACACAGTGCAACTGAAGGATCCCAATGTCTTCCTTTTTCACTTCTTGCTAATGAGTGTATCGTCACTGGAATCGAGTGGGATGGAGTGGGTTATTCAGCCACCCAGAAACCTTCATCCTTCTACAGGCTTGTTCATCAGACCTCCCTCTGCCAGTGATTTTGTGCCAGGCATTTCTGGTCTCGGGCGGGTCACATGACCTGGTTTGATCTATCACAGCCGCAAAGTCACCTGACTTGTGATGGGTTGGAAGGTAGGCAAATAAACCCAGCTGAGTGAGAGTTGGACTATAAAGAAAGCTGAGCACTGAAGAATTGATGCTTTTGAACTGTGGTGTTGGAGAAGACTCTTGAGGGTCCCTTGGACTGCAAGGAGATCAAACCAGTCAATCCTAAAGGAAATCAGTCCTAAATATTAATTGCAAGGACTGATGCTGAAGCTGAAACTCCAATACTTTGGCCACCTGATGTGAAGAACTGACTCATTGGAAAAGACCCTGATGCTGGGAAAGATTGAAGGTAGGAGGAGAAGGGGAAGACAGATGATGAGATGGTTGGATAGCATCACCGACTCAATGGACGTGAGTTTGAGTAAGCTCCGGGAGTTGGTGATGCACAGGGAAGCCTGGCGTGCTACAGTCCATGGGATTGCAAAGAGTCGGACACGACTGAGCTACTGAACTGAACTGAACTGATCCAATCAGAGTGAAGTTCAGGAATGAAGCTGCAACCCAGAAAAGGTGCTGTTTCTTTTCCCTGGGACTGAGTCTGGCCCAGCCAGACACCGATGCAGAGGAATCACCTGAGAGATGAAAAGTGAGCTCTGATGGCTGAGTACCTGTGTCAGACCTGCCTGTCTGAGTCAATACTCCAACCTGACTGAGAAAGATCAGTTCTTTCCTTTGTACCTTTCACTGCCAAGGTTTTATTCATTAATCAATAACTCTTTAGTTAGTGTAAAACATTTCTTTATTACAGCTTTTGTCATTGGAAAGTATGGGTGTGTGTGCAGATCCGTTCAATCATTCAGTCAGTTCAGTGGCTCAGTCGTGCCTGACTCTTTACGACTCCATGGACTGAAGCACGTCAGGCTTACCTGTCCATCACCAACTCCTGTAGCTTGCTCCAACTCAGGTCCATTGAGTTGGTGATGTAATCCAACCAGCTCATCCTCTGTCACTCCCTTCTCCTCCCACCTTCAATCTTTCCCAGCATCAGGGCCTTATCTAAGGACTCAGTTCTTCACATCAGGTGGTCAAGTATTGGAGCTTCAGCTTCAGCATCTGTCCTTCCAATGAATATTCGGGACTGATTTCCTCTAGGATTGACTGATTGGATCTCCTTGCTGTCCAAGAGACTCTTAAGAGTCTTTTCCAATACCACAGTGTAAAAGCATCAATTATTCAATGCTCAGCTTTCTTTATGGTTCAACTCTCACATCCATACATGACTACTGGAAAAACCATAGCTTTGACTATATGGACTTTTGTCAGCAAAGTAATGTCTCTGCTTTCAATATGCTGTCTAAGTTTGCATAGCTTTGCTTCCAAGGAGCAAGCGTCTTTTAATTTCATGGCTGCAGTCACCATCTGCAGTGATTTTGGAGCCCAAGAAAATAAAGTCTCTCACTGTTTTCATTGTTTCCCCATCTATTTCCCATGAAGTGATGGGACTGGATGCCAGTCTTAGTTTTTTGAATGTTGAGTTTTAAGCCAGCTTTTTCACTCTCCTCTTTTACTTTATTTAAGAGGCTCTTTAGTTCCTCTTTGCTTTCTGCCATAAGGGTGGTGTCATTTGCATATCTGGGCTTCCCTGATAGCTCTGTTGGTAAAGAATCTGCCTGCAATACAGGAGACCTGGGTTCTATCCCAGGGTTGGAAAAATCCTCTGGAGAAGGGAAAGGCTACCCACTCCAGTATTCTGGCCTGGAGAATTCCATGGACTGTATAGTCCACGGGGCTGCAAAGAGTCGGACACGACTGAGTGAAAGGACACTTTCACTTTCATCTGTGTATTTGAGGTAACTGATATTTCTCCTGGAAATCTTGATTCCAGCTTGTGCTTCATCTAGCCCAGCGTTTTGCATGATGTACTCTGTATAGAAGTTAAATAAGCAGGGTGACAATATACAGCCTTATTGTACTCCTTTCCCAATTTGGAACCAGTCCATTGTTCCATGTCTGGTTCTAAGTGTTGCTTCTTGACCTGCATACAGATTTCTCAGGAGGCAGGTAAGGTGGTCTGGTATGTCCATCTCTTTAAGAATTTTCCACAGTTTGTAGTGATCCACATAGTCAAAGGCTTTGGCTTAGTCAATAAAGCAGAAGTAGATGTTTTTCTGGAATTCTCTTGCTTTTTCTATGATCCAATGGATGTTGGCAATTTGATCTCTGGTTCCTCTGCCTTTTCTAAAGTGTGTGTAAATACTTTTTACTCGATGCAGTTTCTCCAGGCTGATTTTGCACATCTAAAGTCTGTTAAGATTTGATGCTTTCATCAGTTTTTGAAATAAGAGCAAATTTTGCAGTATTCACTTTTAGGAGGTTAATTTTATGTTAATGATTCTTTTTCCCAAACCTAATTTTCCTGGGTAATTTTTTTTTTTTTTTTTTGCTGTTACTAACCAGGTATAACTTTTCAGTTTTTAAAATTTGTAACAAATCTTACCATGTGTAGTTTAGATTTTTTATTACATGTTAATTATTTCTAAGAGTAATCAGCCTAAGTTGATCAAACACATGTCATTCATACTTATTGTTTGCAATTAAGAGGGCCAATGAATAGGGCAAATCAGTTTCTCGAGGCGTAGTGGGGTCAAGATGACAAAGTCACACACAACTTTTCAGCTTGAAAGCAGCCTTAACACCACTTCACAGGCAGGAAAACTGAGTCTTCGAGAGGTTAGTCTTTTTGTTCTGGAAACCTAAAACAATAAGACCACCAGTTATTTTACCAGCAACATGGGTTTATTCCCAAGCAGCAAAGAATTTCTACTTGGAACATGCAAATATGGCAAACTACAAACAAGTCTGGTAAAACAAAAGAAAGAAAACTCTTACAGGGGAGAGGGGGCACCTGGGAGGGGTTATTGGGAACAAAAAGTCCATGGGAAGAAACTAAGAATTTGAAATACAGTGACTTTCATTGACTGAATTGTGCTGGTCTCTCACTGACTGAGTTGTTGCCAGGCCAGGAGAAAAAACTTTCTCTTGTTGGCAGTAGTAATGTCACTTCCCAGCAAGGTACCATCTCTTCCTGCTGGGATCTGTATTGACATTGAGTGAGAGCTCCTCCTCTGGCCTCTTGACTCCATTTTAGTGAGGTCTCCCTTTATATATCTTCACAGTCCAAAGTCACACATAGGAAATAGCAGAACTGGGATTCATAGCCAGGTCTCAACATCTATTATTACTTTATTTTACTGAAATATGGTTTATTTATAATATTGTGTTTATTTCTAACACATAGAAAAGTGGTTCAGTTATCCACACACACACACACATTCTTTTTCATATTCTTTTCCATTGTCACAGGATATTGAATATAGTTCCCTGTGCCATACAGTAGATCCCTGTTGTTTATCCATTCTATATATAATGGTTTGCATCTGCTAATTCCAAATTCCCAAGCCATTCCCCTCTCAACCCCTACCCCCTTGGGAACCACAATTTTGTTCTCTATGTGAGTCTGTTTCTGATTTGTAGATAAGTTCACTTGTGACACTTTAGATTCCACATATAAGCTATGTCATTTGGTATTTTTCTTTCTCTTTCTGACTTACTTCACTTAGTATGATAGTCTCCAGGTCCGTCCATGTTGCTGCAAATGGCATTACTTCATTCTTTTTCATGGCTGAGTAGTATTCCATTGCATACATGTATCATGTCTTCTTTATCCATTCATCTGTTGTTGGACATTTAGGTTGTTTCCATGTCTTCACTATTGTAAATAGTGCTGCTATGAACACTGAGGTACATGTGTCTTTTTGAATTATATTTATGTATTGAGTGCCTCCAACTTGCCAGAAATTTTGTAGGGATTGGAGCTACAAGATAGTGGTGAATAAGAAAGACTAAAGCCCCTATTCCCTAAGACCTTGTATTTTAAAGGTAACCTAGCTCCTAGCCTGTAATCTGTCTATTTTAATTCTCCTAGCAATATATTAGGGTTTTTTATTCTAAGTGAAGAAACTGAAAAAGATTTCATTGGCTCATGAAAGTCCTGGAGTGTGCTTGTTTCAGGTACTCCTTGACAGAGGAGCTCAAATGCTGTGTACAGGACCAAGTGTTTTTTGTCTAGCCTCTCTCAGTTTTACTTCCTTTATATTAACCTCATTCTTAGAAAATCTCTGTACAATTGCCCACTTTTCCCCTGCCAACACTTTGTTTTAATTACTTAGTCAAAATGGAAAATTTTTGTTCAATCCATATCCTTCAATTTACTGATTTTGATTTAAATTATGAAAAACATATCAAAGTCATAAATTAAGAAGGGACAAGTTTGCCTCTAGTTCACCCAAGTTTGAAAAGTGAAGTCGCTCAGTCATGTCCAACTCTTTGTGACCCCATAGACTGTAGCCCTTCAGGTGCCTCTGTCCATGGAATTTTTCAGGCAAGAATACTGGAGTGAGTTGCCATTTTCTACTCCTGGGATCACCCAATTCATAGGGACCAGCTAATCTGGAGTCTTTGATCAACCAGGAGGGCAATTAATCAATCAATCAAGCTTGTGCAATGGAGCCCCAATAAAAACTCAGAATTTGATGGCCTGGGTGAACTTTTCTTGTTGGCAACTTCATGTATTCTGACACACATCAGTGCTGTGAAAGTAATGTGTCTGGACTATCCAAGGAGAAGACATCAGAAGCTTCACATTTGGTACAGCCATGATGTCCTCCCCCCCGCCCCCACCAAGCATGTCTGCCCTTTGCTGACATTAATCTGTATCCATTCCCTGTGTTAAACCCCAACTGTGAGCATTGCAGTTTTTAGTGAATTCTGTGAGTCCCTCCAGTGAGTTACTGAACTTGTAGTTGGTGTCAGAAGTCAGAGTGGTCTTGGAGACTGTTCCCTCTAACTTTTTTTGGCCTAAACTCTGACGCCTCCCATGACCACTATCTGATGTAGCCACCTCTCTCTCAGCCCTTCTCCAAGTCCATGCCCCATTTTCTTATTTATTTGTCTGCTTCTGTATTGTCTGTTTCTCACACTAGAACTGCATCCCAAGGCCTGAGTCTCTGCATATTACCATTTCATGCCATTTTAGATTACATTCTTTAAGTTATGTTAGTTAATCATTTGGAGAAGGCAATGGCACCCCACTCCAGTACTCTTGCCTGGAAAATCCCATGGACGGAGGAGCCTGGTAGGCTGCAGTCCATGGGGTCGCTAGGAGTCGGACACGACTGAGCGACTTCACTTTCACTTTTCACTTTCATGCATTGGAGGAGGAAATGGCAACCCACTCCAGTGTTCTTGCCTGGAGAATCCCAGGGATAGGGGAGCCTGATGGGCTGCCATCTATGGGGTTGCACAGAGTCGGACACGACTGAAGCAATTTAGCAGCAGCAGTTAACCATTACCGGCCTTCAGTTCAGTTCAGTCAACTCAGTCATGTCCAACTCTTTTCGACCCCATGGACTGCAGCACGCCAGGCTTCCCTGTCCATCACCAACTCCCAGAGCTTGCTCAAACTTATGTCCATGGAGTCAGTGATGTCATCCAACCATCTCATCCTCTGTCTTCCCCTTTTCCTCCTGCCTTCAATCTTGCCCAGCATCAGAGTCTTTTCCAATGAGTCAGTTCTTCACATCAGGTGGCCAAAGTATTGGAGCTTCAACTTCAGCATCAGTCCTTGGAATGAATATTCAGGACTAATTTCCTTTAGGATTGACTAGGCCTTAGTCACACAAAAAAGGACAAGAATCCATAAAAGTGTGTTAGTCACTCACTCCTGTCTGACTCTTTGCGACCTCATGGACTGTAGCTCCTCAGGCTCCTCTGTCCATGGAATTCTCCAGGCAAGAATACTGGAGTGGGTTGCCATTCCCTCCTCCAGGGGAGCTTCCCCACCCAGGGATTGAATGCTCTCCAGCATGGCAGGCAGGAGCCACCAGGGAAGCCCCAAGAATCCTTGAAGAGATGGTCTTTGTTCGGCATATGCAAGTGAAGTGAAAGTGAAGTCGCTTAGTCGTGTCCGACTCTTTGCGACCCCATGGACTGTAGCCTACCAGGCTCCTCCCTCCATGGGATTCTCCAGGCAAGAGTACTGGAGTGGGTTGCCATTTCCTTCTCCAGGGGATCTTCCCGACCCTGGGATCGAACCCGGGTCTCCCGCATTCCAGGCAGATGCTTTAACCTCTGAGCCACCAAAGCTGCACCTAACCCATCTCCATACACTTGCTAAATTCGTCACCAAATTTTCCACGAGTTTTTAAAGTAAATCAAATGAATGTGAAAGCACAAAACCAAAAGCAAATCAAGAAGAGCAAAAGTCATATCTAACCAACCAGGATAAACGACCTCCCGAACACAACTCACTCAGCCGAGCCCCGCCCCTTCGCGGCCAGCCCCGCCTCCCCTCAGCAGGCCCCGCCTCTCCCCTTTCAGTCAGGCTCCGCTCCTTCCCCCACCAGACCGCGCCTGTTCCTCTGCCGCGCCTTTTGGGCGGGCCACTTCCCTCCCCGATAGTCCCCGCCTACCCAAGCCAGACCCCGCCCCTCCCAGGCGGACCCCGCCCCTTGGTTCTCGGCATTCCCTCAGGAAGGCTCCCGCTGTCTGCGTGGGTCTGGGCGCGGCGCGGGCCGGGCATGCGCAGAGCGTGAGGGCGCGGTTGCCGTGGCAGCGCCGGCCGAGGGGAGGGCGACCGGCGGGCTGAGGCGGCGGCGGGGACACCGAGAGCCCGCGGCCAGCCGGAGGCGGCGCCGGGCAGGCCTGAGCGGCGGGGCGCGGCGCCCGGCCCGTGGGGATGCGGGACCGGCTGCCGGACCTGACGGCGGTGAGCCGCGGGCGGGCGAGCTGGAGTGTAGCGGTTCGGGCCGGGAGCCCTGGAGGCACGAGGATGGGCGGGGGCGGGGAGGTGCAGGGCTGGGCTGGGGGCTCAGGGTGCGGGGTCACAGGGTGAGCGGGGAAGGGGAGTCCAGGTCCCGGGGCTCAGGCCGGGCGGGGCGGCCTCTGTGCGGGGTTGGAGGGGGCGCACGGCTTCCCCAGCCCGCAGCACCACCGTCCCACCATCTCCTTAACGCCCCGAAGGCACTCTTCTGCCCTCGCTTCTGCACTGGGCGTTGGGGCAGGGAATAGCTTTTGAGCCGGCGTCTCGGGGCCCGGCGGGGCCTCGAACCTCCTTTTCTGAGCTGGGCTCTGCTGCTTCTTCAGGTGACTTCCTTCCCTAGAGGCGGTCCATTCCTTCGCCCGGTTTAAATCCTTGCAGAGCACTTATGACCAGAAATTATTTGTTGAATTATGGACTGTTCCATCCTAGTATGCGTCAGCTCCCTGAGAGCAGGGACTTGTCCCCTTGCTCCCTGTCTTATATCTGGGGTTTTGGGTGGGACCCCGCGCGCAGTAGGAGCTCAGTGTATAGGTGGGAACGGATGTATCTGATGCCACATGCCAGTGGGCGCCTTGCCGGACTGGATGCTGGAAGGGAGCGGTGAGGCAGGTACAGAGGGGCGCCTTTTGTTTCCCCTGTAAATAGTTTGCTTTGCGTTTGTTTACTCCCAGTAAACCCCGCTGGTGGAGTACATAGGTGCTCAGCAAATTACCAATAACTTTAGTAAGAGAACAGTGTTTTGTTCCCTTAGGAAATGGAGTCGTGTTTGATGCATTCCACAGACAATACTGTGAATGAGATGATGACATTGAAACGGTAGTGGTTTATAGAATGTAGAAGAGTTGAAACATTTTAGGTGAACAGAATTAATTCTGACTTTTTTCTGGAAAAATACAAGTACTAAAATAGTGTTGAATGTTTGTATTTCGTTTCCCAGTACTCTGAACAGCCTCAGAACAGAGCAAGGCCCACTGCACTAAAGCACCCATTGAATGTAATGAATTAACTTTCTCCTCAGCTTCTAGAATGGATCCAGCCCTGTCCCAGGCTTAGGAAGTAGAGAGAATAGTCCCTCAGATTCTGTTGGCCAGATGAGGAATCTTAGTTTAGAGAAGCAATGAATGATTCATTCTTCAGATTATGAAAATTATGCTTTTACACTCTTACCCAGAAAGTTTCTTCATAGTGATTTTTCTTTGCTTCCCTTTTTACTAATGGTTAGATATTTTGATGTTTGTGTTTACAGGTTAGCAACATGTAAACGGCAAATTGCTGTTCTGTTATTGCACTCAATGGAGTATCCTTCCTTGTTAGAAGCTCAGATATTTGTTAAGTGAAGAAATGAAGAATGTATTATGAAAGAATACAAATTTATGAATGTTGGAGAACAGTAGAAAATGTGTTAGTGGAATATGTGAGAAGCTTTTCTTGGCTTGTTTAGCAAAAAAAGCAAAAAACAGAGAAGGCAGTTCTTTATCACTCTTAAGTGTATGTGTGTTTCAGCTCTTACGGCAACAGTGTGGGTAAGAACATGTTTTAATCTAGAATTCTAGAGGAAGAAGTGATCTTTTCTGATCCAGTACCATGTTGCTATGGATGAAGATTGAGCAGCTGTTTCTGTGTCTGGAGTTGTTGAATCTTGGGCAGAAAATTTCTGAACCTCTCAAAACCTCAGTTTTCCTGTATATATAATGAGGATAATAAGATTTTTTTTGTGTACTCTTATGGAAGAAGCGCTGAATCATAGAATTATCTCTTGCGTGTGA
Organism: Bos indicus x Bos taurus; assembly: GCF_003369695.1. Classification (NCBI taxonomy): domain Eukaryota; kingdom Metazoa; phylum Chordata; class Mammalia; order Artiodactyla; family Bovidae; genus Bos; species Bos indicus x Bos taurus. The sequence goes on along the minus strand of NC_040092.1, from coordinate 26,473,137 downwards.
CACTCTGGGAGAGGGTGGGAGAGAGAAAAATGCTTTGTAATTACAAGTGTTATTAATATGTACTAGTTTTTAAAATGTTTTCAAGCAGTTATAAAAAGCAACCTTCTCCCTGGCATATTAACTCAAAATTGAATCTGACATACTTAAAGTTTAACTTTTAATATTTGAAAATTCATCTGAAAATTATCAGCTATCAAAGCTAATTTTTTTTTTTTCCAGGAAATGTGTCTTTTCCAGGTAGCTCTTGGAGTAGTAAAATGACCTTTCACAACCATGTTTCTAAGTGGCTGGTGTTTTTTCCTAGGCAAACGTGAATATTTAATTTTACTAGTTAAAACGCCTGTGTTGTCCACATTAACAAAATGTTCTTGATGCTTTCTAGAAGTTTCCTTTATTAGCTGTTAGTGATTCCTCCTGAAAAAAAGATTCCCACTGATAACTACTCGGAAAGGACTTAAAAGTTAGTTTGTCCAATACAGTTTGTCAAATACAGATGTAACTGCTTCTAAGCAAGAATTCTCTTTTTGAGCAGCCAGTTAGTTCATTTGGGTGTAGAAAGTTTGAGTGACTTGCCCAAGATTTCCTAAACTCTAAATCCAGAAGGATGTTTCTGATTTTTAAAAAAATAAAAGGACCATACATTCAGTAGATTCTGAGCACTGGATCTCTGTGAGGTTACGTGCTAAGTGCAGAGGGCACAGAAATGAACTGGGTGTGTGCTGTGAATGTGCACAGCCGGGTAAGGATGTGTGCAGAAGCAGAAGGAAGTAGGTTTAGGAAGTAAGTCAAAGTGGGATTGCTGTCCTTCGAGATAATGACCCCAAATATATTTTGATTACCTTTTAAAAAAAGTTTGTCAGTGCAAAAGACTGTATTTATGATAGTTAAAAACAGAAAAATTGCAAATTTCAGCTGTGGGAATTTGCAGAGTAATAGACATAAACACACATACTTAGATGGTATTCATTAGTAGACATAGGAGAAGATTATATTTTTTAAGGAAAATTATATTGAAATGTAGTTGATTTACAATGTTCTGTTTCTGCTGGACAAAGTGATTCAGTTATATATATGTATTTTTTTTCATAATCTTTTCTATTAGGGTTTTCACAGGGTATTGAATATAGTTCCCTGTCTACACAGTAGGACTTTGTTTATTGAGAAAATTACTATTTTTAATACTTGGGTTTATGGTGATGAATTGCACGTAAAATTTTTTAAAGGGCAAGAGAAGCTGCCCGCATATTTTTAAGGTTCTATTTTGGCAGCTCAGATGGGGACACAGAGTGCAGATTGTTATGTGGTAAAGATTCAGGTTCCAACTTAGAAAGTAAAAACATTTTTTTCTAAGTATGTCACTGAAATTTAAAATACTGAGAATTTCATAATACATGTGTACTTTAATATATGAATTGTCTATAATATTTGAATATGTTGAGGATTTCATGATTTACTGATTCCTGTGTCATTCTACAGACAGTTGGGATCTTTGCAACCCAGATCTATAGTTTCTCTGTGTATAGGCAAGATGGATTGCATTTCCTCCTCCAGGGAATCTTCCCAACCCCAGGGATCGAACCCGTGTCGATCTGCATTGGCAGGCAGATTCTTGACCACTGCGCCTCCTGGGAAGCCCTTGATATTTCTCTGGGAACCACAATAAATACTGTTTGTATACAAAATAAAAAAGCAAAGTCTCTACATTTCCACAGGTTAATTACTTGTTTTTAATTTCAAGTCTGTTCATTCTGAATATGAGGAATGGAGAACCCAAGAGAGAACCAGTACCTCACTCTGGCAAGTCCCCTGGCCCAGTCCGCTGTTCCCACGTGCCCTCTCTGGGTCCTTGTGAGCTACTCACTTTGTATGTCTCTTGCCCCCCTCCCCTTTTCTGGCCCCACGTTTTCTTTTGGCCTCAGTGCAAGCACTGCTACCAGGAAGTCTTCCCTCTTGTGTCCCCAGCGATCTCCCATCTCTGCCCATCCGAACACACACGTGGTCCTGTTTTCTGCGCCCTCCCACAGACTCTGCACCCTTCCAGGGCAGATGGGTGCTGTCAGGTTTGCTCTGAGGGCTCAGAACTCTGCATGGAGCACCTGCTGGGTATGGTTTGAGTGCGTTTGCTTCTGAGCACGCCCATGGTTAGTTAGGAAAATGCAGATGACAATGGACTCTGTTGTCTTCAGGCTCTTTGGGTTGCAAGGGACAGAAACCCCTTCGCTAAAACAGAAAAGGGAGACTGATGCAATGGTAGAATGGGGCTTCAGACTCAACAGCGCGATGTGCTGTCAGACCTCACAAGGGGATGGAACCAGGGGCTAGCGAGCAACCAAGACTGCCTCTGTCTCCAGTCCTGCCCACTGTGCCGCTTCGTGCTGTGTGTGTCTGCGTCTTTGTTTCCTGGTTTCCCTGTCCTTCTGTATGTGCTTTCTCTCCTCTCCACCCCCACCTCCATCTCATCTCTGTGCCCTTCGTTCATTCCTTTAGCTGGTCTCAACTGAGTGGCTGCTACGTGCCAGGCACTGTTTCAGGCGTAAGTTGCAGCAAGACCCTTGAAGTCCTTGCTCCCCTGAAATGTGTCCTGGTGGGAGAGGACAAGGAACAGTTAAGTCAACGAGCAGTAACTGCTGGGGAGCATATAAAACAGTGAGTGGGTATGGGTTGGCTGCTTTGGGCTGGGTGATCAGGGGTCTTGATCAGGGAGGTCTCTGAGCTGAGATGTGATGAGAAGGAGGAGCCAGCTGGGTATAAGCTGGGCAGGGGGCACGGCCTGCTCTTAAGAAGAGAAGGATGATGAGTTTGATAGTGGTGAGTGAAAATGAGAGATGAGGAAAAATCTTTAAATATACCTTTGAGAGGAAAAAAACCAGAAGCATTTATGCAGTACAGTGTTATTTATGTAAAGTGTAAGGACCTGTAGTATTTATATAATAATAATGGAGATAAACATGAAGTGAAAATGTAAAGCATGAAACAGTAATATTCTACCTAGGGCATAAAACTATAACTGATTATATAAAAATATGGGAAAGAAATGATACTTATATCTGGCAACATGATTACCAACTGGCCAGCGGTCAGCTTTTACCTATTTTTAATTACAAGTATTCTTTTTTTTTTTTTAACTGAAGTAATGCAATTTTGAAAAATCACCATATTCTAGCAATAAAGCTATTGCCAGCATTGGGCATATTTCAAGATAATTGTTTCCCCACAATTAGCATTTGCATGGAATGCCCTAGTGTACATGTATATGGAGAATAACATGGAGAAAAATTGAGTATCTTATCCAACATTGGATTCTTTTAGTTTGCAATAATTCAGCTTCTCAATTATCTCAACAGAGAGCATTCCAGTGACAGAGAATTCATCTTTGTTAAATAGTTTCTAAACAGGGAAGCTCCTTACTGTCTCTTCCTCACAATACTTTTCACAGAGAGAATTGTATTTTAATATAATGCTCCTTTTAAGGAGAATTCTTTTAAAATTTAACAGAAATGGAATGTTGATATTTGGGTGCTTATCTTGCCCTTTGACACTTTGGAAATCAAGTTGGAGGCTATTCCCACTGCTCTTAGTGAATGCCACCAATCATTTTGTTATTTACGATAAGTGCACTGTTAGAAACAACAGCTGTTGTACAGAGGTTACACCATCTCAGCTGGAAAGATGGAACATGGGCTTCGTGGACGTGGGGGGCGATTGTGTAGCTTAAATAGCATTGTTAGGTAGTTATTCTTTGTTTTTTTAGTGAATGGAAAAGCTAAGATAGTATTACTGGGTCTATTTTCTCATGTCTAATAGTTTTGAGAATTCTAGATGGACCTAAGAAATATAAGTAGGAAATAGGCTTTATTCCAACATAAAATAAAAAGTTAAAAAAGAAAAAATATCTTCACAACTGATTTTATATGTTTTTATCTGTTTATGACATAAGAATACCATGTCCTAATGAATAGAAATAATTTTAATAATATCTAATCTGCAAAAATTGTGTTAAAATTGCACACAGTATCATTGTTTTGCTGATTTTTCTCTAAGGCACTGAAACATAATAGTAAAACCAATAGCCAAAAAAAAGAAAAAAGAAGGAAAAAAGACAGTAGAGGAAACAGATTCCAGTCATTGGCTCCCTCTTGGTCTGCAGGTAGAGAAATGAACGATTTACTAGCGAGTGAATGACTGTGAATAGAGATCACGCGTGGTGACATGTGGGTCTCAGCATCCAGGAAGAGTTGAGTTTTTTGGTGGTTGGTTGTTTATTCACTGCCTCCTGCAAGGAGAGTGGTCCATGTATAATGTAATGGTAAAAGGACTGACTTCCCTTAGGGAGAGTGTCATGTTGGACATCGTCTCCCCTGAGCCAGAAATAACTAAGTTTCTGTCCCGGAGCAGGTGGAGTAGGGAGCTTAGGTTCTCGGCTGTGTCACGCGTGGCAGGCAGCCTGTGTGTGGGCTTTGCCACGAGATGGAGTTGTGCTGCCGGGCTGGGGGCAGGGAGCGTGCAGGTGCAGTGAGACAGTCTGTGAACTGACCACTGGATTCATCGAGGGCTCCCTATATTATTCCTTCTACTTCCGTACATGTTTTGTCATTTTCCACAACAAAAAGTAAGACAGACACTGAGGCCTCTGAGAACTTCGGGTAGCTGTCAGAGGGGTGAGATGGGTGCCCTCTGCCCCAGGAAAGCCACGGTGGGGGCAGGTGGGTTGTCATCGCTCATCCTCTGGGCCACAAGGGAATCCCAGCCCTGCTCAGCCACGTTCAAGTTCATTCTCTACCCTTCCCCCATTCTTATTTGGTGAATTCATGGGGACTTAATTTAGTTCACTCCAGTGTCCCTGGCCCCTGGAATGTCCCCTTCCCGCATCTGTGAAAAGAAGTCAGCCATGGGGGTACAGTGACATGCAGGGTCATTCAAAGACGACATGATTGTGAAGGCCAAGGAAGCTGCCCCGGGAGCTCAGAAGGGAGCCTGGGAGCCAGGCTGTGCCTGGAGGACCCATGTGAAATCCCCTCCTCCAGGAGGAGGTCCGTGGTGTGTGGTCAAGAGCGAGGGCCTCTGGAGTCAGATGGATAAGGTGGTCTCAGCTCTGAATGTCCAGGGAAGCCCTTCACCCCTCCTGGCTTAGCTGCTTCTCGCAGAGTTGGGGGAGCAGGTGTGGAAGGCATTTTAAGTTTCCTGGTGCTCCTGCCATTGGTGAGTCAGCACAGTTGTGGGTTTGTGAAGTTGAACCCTCCTGGTTCCCAGAGAGGCTTGAGGCTGTGAGCATGGTGCTCAGCTGTCCTGGGGTGTTCTGTGTGTGAAATGGGGGTGCTTGCCCCCCTCCAATGGCTACTGGAGTGGGTAGCCATTCCCTTCTCCAGGGGATCTTCCCAAGGCTTCAGGTGGTGCTGGAGGACCAACACAACATCAAGTCCTCCTGCTGCCCCAGTGCCCTGGCCCGTGACGCCTGTTCAGTTCAGTTCAGTCGCTCAGTCGTGCCCATTAGCAGCCCTCTTTCACTTCAAATAATGCGGGAGCCTGGAGAAGAGCTCTACGCCGTTGGCGGGTTTGCCTGAACGTCACTTTTATTGCAGTTAGCTGATTGCTGATCTGCCTTTAAGTGCTCTTTTGCTGGGAATTAAGAACATGGACCTGAAATGATTTTAAAAGCCTTTATTGGTGTGTGGACACCCTGTGAAAATCACATGCCTTATGAAGCCCCAAGTGGGCAGTTTTCCTGCAGCCCCACCTTTGGAGAAGAAAACGGATGTCATCTTCACTTTAGAGACCAGGAGACAGACTAGGAGAAGTTGGTAGTGCCCAGCTGGTAAGCAGGTTAGAAGCCAGATGTGCGACTCCCAAGACAGTATTCTTCTCTCTAGTTGAGACTGTCTGCTTGGGTCCAGAGCGGTGTCTTGGTTAGTTAGCACGGTTGGTTAAAGAAAGGATCGGGGTCGGCACGCTTCGGTCCTTTGTGTGTCCTTGGGCTCTTGTGACAGAAGACCACAGATGGGGTCACAAACATGCTGTCACGTCTGGCCCCGGAGGCCAAAGCCTGAAGTCAGGATGTCGCAGGGCCACGCTCCCCCAAACCTGGGGGGAGTCCTGCCTTGCTGCTCATGTCTCTGGGAGTGGCGGCAGTCCTTGGCTCTTTGGCTCACAGACCCTTCACTACCCTCTCTGCCTTGCTCGCCACGTGGCCGCCTCCCCTGTGTCTCTGTCTCTTATAAGGACAGAGTCATGTGGGGTTAAGGGCCCATCCTGCTCCAGCATGACCTCATCTTAACTAATTACGTCTTCCTAGACCCTTTCTCCAAGTACGGGTCCTGGGGGTTTGCAACATTTATTTTTAGGGGGACAGTTCAACCCATAATACCTGCCCTGTTAGCAGAGCACAAATGAAACATTCTCAGTAGCAGCGCTGCCTAATTGCGGGCATCTTCCTCCGTGACCGGAGTCACGTGAGAGCAGGGTGGTGGCTCAAAGTAAGGGCCCTGCTGGGGAAACCACTCCAGGCGGATGCCCTGGGGAGTCGGTGTAAACAGAAGCAATGGTGTGCAGAGAGCTCAGCCTACAGCCCTGAGAGGCGCCCGCTGACCCCTGCCTGCAGCTCAGTGAGCTTCTCCCAGAACCCTGTGGAGGTGGGTTTGCTTTTCCCTCGAGACCGCCCCACGGCTGTCCAGTGTGTGTGTCACCTGGTGATAAAATACTCTTTATGGCTCTCATAAAAACCCCTTGTCTGAGGGAGCTCATGCCTCTCTATCTTGGAGAAGCACATTTCTTCCTTAGCCCTCGTAGATTGTCTTATCTGCACCCAGAAGTGGCCCCAGGGCAAGGGAGGTGCGGAAGTCTTCCATGGGGTGGTGAGAGATTCCTGTTGAAGTTTAGGCCAGATCGATTTGCCTCAGCGTGGGCCCTGGAAGCTGCAGAGGGAGGCTGCATCGTGTTTTCTTACCACATTTATTACATTTGGCAGATCTTTCGTAACTAAATTTAGTGGAATTTTGTTTCCACATCATTCCTGGTTGCAGATCAGTAAAGCTACACTTAAAACTTTTAGTGCTCAATGACTCTGATTTTCCTGAGGGTCCAGAATTCCTGAAATCTGTGGCTGCCTCAGTTTCCGCAGTTAGAGCTGAACTGGCTGCCCAGCGCGCCCGCAGGGAGATGGTTCCAAACAGTTCCCTCCTCTGTATGCTGCCAGGCATCTTTCCTTTCTCCTCTCGAATCCACAGCTCTCACTGGTAGATCCTGTGGCACGTGTCCTTGATAAATATTGTGTGACTCGGATGCCAGGTCCCGGGGTCTGACATTGTCTCCTCTCCCCTGTAGCTGTAGACAGAGGTGGCTTTCTTCCCACTATAGTAAGTTCCCTACATACAAACGAGTTCAGTTCTGAGAGCATGTTCACAAGTCTGGTTTGTTTGTAAGTCCAACAAAGTTAGCTTAGGTACCCAACTAACACAGTCAGCTATATAGTACTGTAGTGTGAAGTGAAGTGAAATGAAGTGAAGTGAAAACCACTTAGTCGGGTCCGACTCTTGGTGACCCCATGGACTATGCAGTCATTGGATTTCTGCAGGCCAGAATACTGGAGTGGCTAGCCATTCCCTTCTCCAGGGGATCTTCCCAACCCAGGGATCGAACCCAGGTCTCCCTCATTGCAAGCAGATTCTTTATCAACTGAGCCACAAGGGAAGCCCTGCACACAAATAATACATAAAAAACAAACATAGAAAATTAAACATTTAAAATCTTAGAGTACCTTGAGAAGTATAGTAGTATAGTACGACAGCTGGCGAACAGGGCTGGCAAGAAGAGTTACTGACTGGAGTGGGGAGTGGAGGTGGGAGATGGCAGAGCTGAAGGATCGTCAACAATAGGAGACGGAGGGCAAGCTGCAATTTCACTCACGCCTGACGCTGATGACACTGGTTCCTTGCTGGCTTCAATTCTATCTTCCCTCTCAGAAAAACGGTCCAGTGATGTCTGGGTAGTAGTTCTTTTTTTCTCATCATACCAGTTACCAACTCCATCGTCACTGCTTTTGCATTTGCTTCCAGACATCCTGGGCTTGAAATAAAACTGCATTACTATACAGTAAAGTGTACAAAAGCACAACTGCTTGTAGAGGATGTACACACGTGACAGTGTACACCAGACATGCGAACTTACGTGATTGGACATGGGAGTGCACGTTCATGTCTTTGAAAGCTTGCAACTTGAAGGTTCGTGTGTAGGGGACTTACTGCAAAGACTTTTCACTGTTTCATTCTTTTGCCTCCCTTGAGGGCTGGGTTAGGGTTACAGTGTGATGAGGTTCTGGATGTCCTAGGGTAGTCTCAAGTCATGGAATGCCCCACTCTGGCCCCACCCAGCCGGAGACCCAGCCATCCCAGGCGGTCCTGATGTCCCTCAAGTGTGAGAACCCCTGGCCTAGAACATCTCTTCAATGTTATTTTAAACTGAGGCACCTGATTTGTAAAGTACAGTGTCATCCTGGCCTTTCCCAGTGGTGGGTTGCTTTCTTCCTCAGTATTCCTTTGTTGTTCATTTGCGAAGTTGTGTCCAACTCTGTAATCCCCTGGACTACAGCACGCCAGGTTTCTCTGTCCTTCACCGTCTCCCAGAGTTTGCTCAAACTCCTTTGAGTTGGTGATACCATCCAACCATCTCATCCTCTGTTGTCCCCTTCTCCTTCTGCCCTCAATCTTTCCTAGCATCAGGGTCTTTCCAATGAGCTGGCTCTTCGTATCCGGTGCCCAAAGTATTGGAACTTAAGCTTCAGCATCAGTCCTTCCAAAGAATATTCTGGGTTGATTTCCTTTAGAATTGACTGGTTTGATCTCCTTGCTGTCCAAGGGACTCTCAAGAGTCTCTTCCAGTTCCACAGTTCACTCAGGTCTTCTTTAGAGTCTGTCTTTAGTAAAATGTTTATTGATTATACGAGTGTGGCCATAACTGGGAATTACTTACTTAGGGAAAATGATAAACACTAGCTAACATATGTGAAAGTTCTTTGAAAATTATTTCCTAATCTAGAAAAGTTGGGCCCAAAAGTCTGGAAAAGAAAGTTACAGAGGATGAGATGGCTGGAAGACGTCACCGATTCTGTGGACCTGAACTTGGGCAAATTCTGGGAGATGGTAGGGACAGAGAAGCCTGGCGTGCTGCAGTCCATGGGGCTGCAAAGGGTCGAGCTGCACACGACTGAGCGACTAAACAACAACTAGAAAAATTGACTAGTGGTGTCAGTATTTTTAATCCTTATAGACAGTGTGCAATGTAAGCAGATTCACTTGTGGAAGATAAACCTGCCCTGTGTCACATGGACGTACTCAGTGAGAATGAATGATCGATCCTCTGCCGCTCAGTTCTCGGAGATCTAGCTGTTGATTCCCCCTGACGTGGCTGCTTCTCCTGGCTGATTGGCTGTGTGCGCCTGCCCTGACTGTGTGTGGCCTGGTGGATGTCATGGCCTTGGTGGGTGGCAGGCTTCTTACGCTTTGGTGCTTTTAGTGAGCTGAGATCGTGTAGGTACCCAGCTGCTCTTGTCTTTCAGTTCACTGTTGGTGCCTCTGTGAAAACTTTTAAAACCAGAATTTTACATTTCATATTTTTCCATTTCAGTGTAGGAAAAATGATGATGGGGACACAACTGTTGTTGTTGAAAAGGACCATTTTATGGATGATTTCTTCCATCAGGTAAGAGTCGTTTTGTGAAAGCCAGTCTGTCATTTTTCTTTAAACATAATTAAATTAATGTAACTGTGCATTTGTCGTATTTGAAATAATACCCAAACTAAATATTTTAAAAAATTGACGTTTGAATGACAAAAAGTGCTGTAGACTTTTTAGTGCTTTTAGCACATTTGTTGCTGTTGAGCCCTTCTTCCTGGTGACTGACTTGGGGCGGGGGGAGGGTGGGTGAGAACGGTGATGGGGGGCCGAGGGCCTCTGAGGAGACTGAAGCCCACGAGCTGGGGGTGGCCAGCAAGGTGGGCCTGCTGCCCACGGGCTCGTGCTGGGAGAAGGGACCTCCTCCAAGCACAGGGTCCCGAGGGGAGGCCCTGCCGCACCCATGGCCAGCGGGGTCCTCCAGACGAAGGGAGCCTGGGTCCTTGCAGTGGAGGGCCTGGTGGCGGTGATGTCCCTCAGCTGGCAGTCAGGCGTGCACAGTACACACGGCGAGGCTTCTCCCGCTCTTCTGTCGAGTGCCAGTGAGTCCGTGTATCAAAGGGCTCGCTCATACGGTGCATTTTCTAAAATCTGTGATTAAATTTTAAATTCTTCTCCTGAGAAGTTTCCCAAATATCAAAGCATGAGTCTCTAGGTCATATGGGACTTTGCTCACTCCTGAGAGATCTTATCCTTGAGCAAAGATATGATTGTGGCAACTCTGCTCTGCCTTGGTTAGCCTGGCCTTTCTCTGGACTGTCTGTACAGGGGCGAAGCCTCTGGACCTGTGCCCTTGGGTCTTCCCTCGAACCTGTCTCCCAGACTTCCCCCTAAGGCCTTTCCTGCTCCCTCGAAACTCCCCAGGGTTTTTTCCTAGAATTTAAACATGACAGCATGTTTAAATTCTTAACCCTAAGTCATAGTTGATCAAATTTTGCATAATTTCAAATATTTGAAATTGAGTCTGAGAACAGATATTTTGACTTTGTTAAGCATTAAGAAAAGAAACATGGTCAGTATAACTTTTTAACAATGAAAACTTCATTTGCAAGGACTTGTTTTGATTATGCTGAATCTAGTCTGAGTTTGAGTTGATTCTTAAATCTGTTGGCAGTGTAAACTGGAAGATACATGGATCAATACATGCATTTGAAAATATGTAATATGTTAATTAAAAATGTATTACAAGTTACCAACTTTCTAGCCAGAATTTATTGAATACGTAGTTCATTGGGTTTCAAATATATTTATGTTAGTTCCTAGTCTTTTCTAATTGAAAAAAACATGAAATTAAATCATTATCTATAGGGCTTACTTTACTGGAGTTAAGTTACTGGATTTCTGGATTTCACTTTGCAAACAAGATGCTTTTCATCCTGATTAGTTTACCTGCCCACTTTGTAAAATCATTATTTCTCTGATTTTACCCCTTTTACCTAGATGCTTAGTCCTTCCATATCAGTTCTCCAGAAAAACCCATATTTTTTTTTCATATTTTTTATTTTAAGAATATTTTAGCAGTAAATGATATATTTCATAGAAGAATTATAATCGCTGTGTCATTGAGCTGTAGTAACAGCACTAATCCATTTTGGCTGCAGGTATTAGAGACGCATACAAAAACGGGTGAGTGGTGTGAGGGAGGTTTGAGAGCCATTGATTCTAACTTAAGTTCCAGTTTCGTTTGTTAAATAGTTGACTTATTTTGCAGTTGACTTCTGTGAAATGACTTTTTTTTGGCTGTGCCGTGCTGCGTGTGGGATCTTAGTCCCCAACTAGGGACTGAACCTGTGTGCGCTGCAGTGGAAGCCTGAGGTCGTAACCACTGGACCGCCAGGGACATCCTGAAATGACTTCTGAAACAAACAGAGAAGCAAATGATGTTTGTTAATACAAGCTCTTTCTTTAGAAAATGACATTTAGGTCTTAAGCATTACATAGAATATTGCAAAAGAAAGGAATTTTGCACATGACCAGTGTTGGTTGAAACTAAAATAATGTTGTAATAGGCGGCCAGGAGATCCCCTTTTTGTGAAAGTAGCTTGTGGCTGTCCGAGAGAGCCCATGTGGTGTAATTCATAGGCGTAAATGGGCCTGGCGCCACCGTGAGAATGGCACTTCCCTCCTGGTACCGAGTTGGTGGCTCAGCAGTTTCCTTTTCTTTTTGGGCCACACTGGTGCTTCTGCTGCACAGATAATGTTGGTGTGTGTAGAACTTTCCAAGAGGCAAAGGAGTATCTTTTCTACTTTGTGACAGATGTGTCTCACTGACTTTACTTCAGAAATGGTGCTTTAAAGATGGCTAACTGAAATGTAAATCTGTGCACTAAACCCACAAAATCATTTGTGCTTAAGCTTGTGTGATAAAGTAACAAAAATTTAAAAAGGTTCTGTTGTAATTTTGTGTGTGGTTTTTACCTGATTAATAAAATTAAAAGTATGTGAAGTTCTGTAGAAATCATGTATAGATGGAAATAACACTCAGGACTAATGAAATAGCCCTTCACTGCTCTATGAAAGCAGAATTCTGTGTCAGACTGTCCTCTAATATGCAACTTTTCAAAATGTGCTGTGAGGCTTGGACCCAGTGTCCCTGGGATCCCTGAGACCCTTCGAAGGAGTTTGTGTAGCTGAAACAATTTTCATTACAATACGAAGATGTTCACCTGTTTGCTCTCCCTCTGTCATGAATGACCATGGGGGTGGGGGCAGTTTTCAGAGGCGACATCACAACAGACTGAACACAGAAACAGGCATCAGAATCAAGGTGCCTTCCGTTAAGCTAGAAGCTAGATTTGCAGAGAAATGTAAATCACTGCTCTTACTGTCACTGATTTTGGGGGAAAATACTACTTTTTTCCATAAAAATACATTATTTATGTTAACATGTATTTTTAGTGTCCTGCTGCTGCAGTAACAAATTGCCACGAATACAGTAGTTTTAACAGAGCATGCATTTATCGTCTCACAGTTCCAGAGGTCAGAAGTCTGGAACGAGCTGGAGCACACGTCAGGGTGCTTGCAGGGTTATGTCCTCCTATAGGCTCGAGGGAATATCTGCGTTCTTGCTGTTCCAGCTTCTGGAATCTCCTTCATTCTTGGCTCGTGGCCCGTTCCTCCATCTAAAGCACATCTCTGCTTGTTTCTAAATTTGATCCCATTGCTTCTGTTTTTTAAGGACTCTTTTGGTTACTTTGGATATTCAGATAATCCAGGATAATCGCCCGTCTCGACCCTTAACTAACCACACCTGCCAAGCGCCTTTTGCCCTGTAAGGTCACGTGCAGAGGATTAAGATGTGGACGTCCACCACAGCATGTCGTGGGTTTGTGATGACTGTAGTAAGAGAATTCTTACATGTTAAAGATGTATCAGAGAAGGCAATGGCACCCCACTCCAGTGCTTTTGCCTAGAAAATCCCATGGACGGAGGAGCCTGGTAGGCTGCAGTCCATGGGGTCGCTAGAGTCAGACACAACTGAGCGAATTCCCTTTCACTTTTCTTTTTCATGCATTGGAGAAGGAAATGGCAACCCACTCCAGTATTCTTGCCTGGAGAATCCCAGGGATGGGAAGCCTGGTGGGCTGCCGTCTCTGGGGTCTCACAGAGTCGGACACGACTGAAGCGACTTAGCAGCAGCAGCAGCAGCAAAGGTGTATCTCCGCTGTGGTACTTAGATCGGAAGGAGCTGCAGCCTACCTGAGCCAAAGCAGACATCTCACCTCTCCACAGAGAGGTACATCCCCATTGCTCAGAAATCAGGATGATGAGAGAGGACACACTCCTAGGAGAGGCCTCACCCTACCCCCATCTTCATCTGCTTGTCTTCTCACCTCTCACCTCGAGAGGGGTCCTTTTTTAAGTTTCGTTTTGAGACATCCCAGTGTTTCTTCCTGTAAATGTTAACATCTGCCCATTAATCTGTTTGTTTTGGCATTTTTCATCACTGTTAACACGTATATACAGTATTCTGCAACTCATAGGTATTTTTTCCCCCTGTGATTTTAACTGGGTAATATATGTAATATATCCTGAGTATCTTTTTATGTCTTTTGTTATAGTTCCATAATGTAACCTAACAAGCCTCCTTTTGCTGGGCTTTAGGATTTTCCTTGGAAGGCAATGGCAGCCCACTCCAGTACTCTTGCCTGGAAAATTCCATGGACAGAGGAGCCTGGTGGGTTGCAGTCCATGGGGTCGCTAAGAGTTGGGCACAACTGAGCGATTTCACTTTCAGTTTTCACTTCCGTGCATTGGAGAAGGACATGGCAACCCACTCCAGTGTTCTTGCCTGGAGAATCCCAGGGACGGGGGAGCCTGGTGGGCTGCCGTCTATGGGGTCGCACAGAGTCGGACACGACTGAAGCGACTTAGCAGCAGCAGCAGCAGCAGCAGCAGGATTTTCCTAATTTTTCTTTTAAAGATATATATATATATATATATATGTATATATATTTTATATGACCATTTTTTAAGTCTTTATTGAATTTGTTACAATATCATTTCTGTTTTATGTTTTGGTTTTTTGGCCATGAGGCAGCTCCCTGACCAGGGATTGAAACACTTCTTCATTGGAAGGGGGAGTCTTAACCACTGGACTGCCAGGGAAGTCTCCCTGAGGTTTTAAGTATAGAAATTGTGCTTAGTTTCCTGGGGCTACACACATTCCGTGGCTTGAAACAGCTCAGATTTATCCTCATTATTTCTGAAGGCAAGAAGTCCACCCTGGTTCCACTGGGATGAACCGTGGTGTCAGCAGGATCGCATGCGCTCCTGGGAGGCTCCCTGGAGACCCTGCCTCTCCTGCTCCCGAGCTGTGTCCCCGTCCTCTCCCCTCGGCCACCCCACCTTCTTCCAGGCCAGCAGCACAGCATCTTGCTTCACTGGGTCGCGTGGCCTTCTTCTGTAGCCACATCGTCCTCTGTTCTCCCTTACAAGTACACTTGAGATGATGTTGGGGGTCCACCTGGAGGATCCAGGATTGTCCGTCTCCCCATCTCAGGATCCTTTGTTTAGGTCACATCTGCACTTTCTTTTGCCATATAAGGTAACCATCAGAGGTCACAGGGGTTAGGGCCTGGACATTTTGGGGGAACAGTATTCATGCTGCCACCCTTGTTAAGAATCCATCTGGACAAATCTTTGTAATGAGTACATTACATTTTGAAGCAAGTGTTGAATACTTCAGATAATCAGAGGCAAAAAATAATGACTAAGAAGGCTGGGTCTTACCAGCTGTCCATGCCTCCCCACATGAGAATGTTATCGCTGGCCTGGCCTACCGAGTGAGTTCCCTTCTTGACTGCACAGAGAACTGGTGCTCAGAGCAGGTGCTTTTATAACAGCTGCCACTGTCTGTGCTAATACTGGGTCGTGATTATAAAACTTCTTATAGCCAACTAGGTTTTCCTGGGGATTGATGCTGCCTTATTTCCCTTTATTTTGAAACTTTTTAATTTTATATATTTTACTTTTTAAAATATTTTATTCTATATATATATATAGGAGTGTAGATGATTAACAATGTTGTGCTTGTTTTAGGTGGACAGCAAAGTGACTCAGCCATATACATACATAAATCATTTCTCTTTATTTTTTTTAAGTTGAGTGGGGAAAGGTTATTATTTCTTTATGTGGTACTTATTCACTTATTTCCCTCTTTTATCCTTCCCTCTTTAGGTAATGAAAAGCAAACCTGAATTTGCCACAGTGGTGATGACTTTTTCTCTCTCTCCTAGGTCGAGGAGATCAGAAACAGTATAGCGAAAATAGCTCAGTATGTCGAAGAAGTGAAGAAAAACCACAGCATCATTCTTTCTGCACCAAACCCAGAAGGAAGTAAGTCGTTGGTTTTAAAAAGAAGTCTGTCTGTCTGTCTGATCTGCCTGTCTTGCTGTCCATAACACAGCCTCAGCCCGGGAACTGTGAGCTTAAGCTGGAAGCCTGTAAAAAGTGCTGGAGGCTGGCAGTCCACCCTCTGCATTCTCATGTCTGGTCTGGGCAAGCCAAGGCCTCGGTGTGGTTTTTTTTTTACAGCTTCCATGGGATCTGCTCTTCAGCCTGGGTGAGGACAACTGATGCATGACAGCCATGAGAATACACGGACATGACTTCGCAGGACTCTGGGACCACATCAGTGATTGATGGGGTCTTCAGTTCAGTTCAGTCGCTCAGTCATGTCTGACTCTTTGCGACCGCATGAATCACAGCACGCCAGGCCTCCCTGTCCATCACCAACTCCCTGAGTTTACCCAAACTCATGTCCATCGAGTCATTGATGCCATCCAGCCATCTCATCCTCTGTTGTCCCCTTCTCCTCCTGCCCCCAATCCCTCCCAGCATCAGGGTCTTTTCCAATGAGTCAGCTCTTCACATGAGGTGGCCATAGTATTGGAGTTTCAGCTTCAGCATCAGTCCTTCTAATGAACACCCAGGACTGATCTTTAGAATGGACTGGTTGGATCTCCTTGCAGTCCAAGGGACTCTCAAGAGGCTTCTCCAACACCACAGTTCAAAAGCATCAATTCTTTGGTGCTCAGCTTTCTTCACAGTCCAACTCTCACATCCATACATGACCCCTGGAAAAACCATAGCCTTGACTAGACAGACCTTTGTTGACAAAGTAATGTCTCTGCTTTTGAATATGCTATCTAGGTTGGTCATAACTTTCCTTCCAAGGAGTAAGCATCTTTTAATTTCATGGCTGCAGTCACCATCTGCAGTGATTTTGGAGCCCAGAAAAATAAAGTCTGACATTGTTTCCACTGTTTCCCCATCTATTTCTCATGAAGTGATGGGACCAGGTGCCATGATCTTCATTTCCTGAATGTTGATCTTTAAGCCAACTTTTTCACTCTCCTCTTTCACTTTCATCAAGAGGCTTTTTAGTTCCTCTTCACTTTCTGCCATAAGGGTGGTGTCATCTGCATATCTGAGGTTATTGATATTTCTCCCGGCAATCTTGATTTCAGCTTGTGCTTCTTCCAGCCCAGTGTTTCTCATGATGTACTCTGCATAGAAGTTAAATAAGCAGGGTAACAATATACAGCCTTGATGTACTCATTTTCCTATTTGGAACCAGTCTGTTGTTCCATGTCCAGTTCTAACTGTTGCTTCCTGACCTGCATATAGGTTTCTCAAGAGGCAGGTCAGGTGGTCTGGTAGTCCCATCTCTTTCAGACTTTTCCACAGTTTATAGAGATCCACACAGTCAAAGGCTTTGGCATAGTCAATAAAGCGGAAATAGATGTTTTTCTGGAACTCTCTTGCTTTTTCGATGATCCAGCAGATGTTGGCAATTTGGTCTCTGGTTCCTCTGCCTTTTCTAAAAGGTTCACGTGTTGCTGAAGCCTTGCTTGGAGAATTTTGAGCATTACTTTACTAGCGTGTGAGATGAGTAGAGCCATGCTATGTTCACAGCTAAACAGTAGTGATAGAATTTTGTGTTTAGATGAAAGTTAACGAGAGGTTGATCTGGAAAACAATAGAGCAGGATGGGGCAGTTTTAAAGATGAAAACAGGTAGTTTTACGTCTTCAGCAAAGGCTTTTGTGTGGAGTGTACTGTTCTTAGTGTCTGTGGAGGGCAGCATGTGAACAAGTGATTTAAAATGAACTGAACATCACAGTGTTGGCAGTTTTAAGGAAGTATTTCCTTGAGCTGCAGTGATAAATTTTGAAAACTTTAAAAGGTAAATAGATCTGGATAGGCCAGAATACTGTTAATTGGAATCCATATGTCTTTTGGGGGAATAACTGATACCTTTACCATATTGAGTCTTTTAATCCTTGGAAATGGTTCATCCCTCTGCTTACATCTTCTTGCTTGCTCCCAGTGATGTATGTAGGGCTCTGTGTAGAGGTCTCACACACCTTTCATGGCAGTCGATGCTTTTGATCTTGATGTGAATGGTATCTGCTATAAATTTTGTTTTCTACTTGTTTCCATATATAGAAACACAGTAGGTTTTGTATGTTGAGCTTTTATCTCACTCTCTGGCCCAGTCAATTATTTTAAATAATTTCTCTGTGGATCCCTTTGGATTGTCTCTATAGCCAGTCATGTTATCTGTGAATAATGACAGTTGTCCCTCCGTTCTTAGGCTTTTTATTTTCAGTTGACTTTTTTTACTGACCTTCTATACAGCATTGAATGGAAGTGGTGATGGGAACATGTTATTCTCAGTCTCAGAGGAAAGTTGAAAGCAACTTTGTTAGAAGGTTATTTGATGTGGCCTCACTCTTAAAAAATAACTTGATTTTAAATTGAAAAAGAACTCTTTTACTCATTTTGAAGATTATGTGTGTCTTGTAAAATAATGCTTTGTATGTCTGCAGATGCCCTGTCTCATGATTTAGAAAAATGTTTCCCAGAAGCTTGACTCTCAGCAGCTGTTGTATTAAACGGGAGTTCTATGGCCGGATACATTTGGGGTCATCTTCACAGCATATCCCCACTTGGATGATTTCAGTGTACTTAGAGCAATAAAGGCCCTGAGAAGTCCTATGATGAAGAAACCTGCTTAACTTTGCTTAGTGAAGTATTTCACAAACACATTTGCCCACAGGACTTTTTATGTAACAGTTATTAACATATTGCTTAATTCTTGGTGAAGATTTGAATACGTGCTCGTATATTTTTTCTTTTGAGAAATTTACCTCCAAAAAACTTTGCTCCCCAGTAATAGTAGGCACAACAATTGTTTGAGTAAATTTAGAGCTCTAGTGCTTCACAGCCGTCCCTTTGGTCTCTGAAGAAAACTGTTGCTTTTAGTTTCACAACAGATGTGAACCAGAGCGTAGGAAGTAGTGTCTCACTGCTTCCTTAGTTGGTCTCTGTAAGATAGATGTAGTGGCTCCTGCCCCATGCTGCTGGGCTCTAGGGAGTGCCCCAGGTGCTGCAGAGGGCAGTGGGCTGCCGTCCCCTGCCCTTTGTCCGTGCAGGGGGAAGGGGAGGGTGCAAATCGGAGCTCTAGCTCCTCAGGGCCTTCGCTGCCCAGGCTCCTGGGTGGACATGCAGGAGTCCAGAGCATGTGGCCACCAGGTGGCGCTACCCGGCCCTGGCCCATTAGCTTCTGCTTCCGATGCAGAGTTGGCTGGGTGGCCAGGCCGTTTCATTAACCTCAGTAACAAGATCCCAGAGGAAGGTTTGCTACAAAGCTAACAGAGGGCACCTTTACTTGCACTTGTCTTTATTGACCTTACACTTATGTATTTTTTTTTTTTGAAAGAAGGTCATTGAAAATGTGTAAGTTTCAGGCTCTCCAAAATATGGATCCACCTGGCAGAACTCTGAAATAAATGTACAGGATTCAACTTTTGGTTCCTACTGGTGATAGGATTATGACTGACAGGACCATCAGAGAAGGGTGGGGATTTTCTTCATCAGTGACGGGGCTTGTGGTTCCTTTAATCGGGAGTCATAGTCCCTCTCCTCAGCCCATTTTAGGTGTGGACCTCCTAAACAGTCGCACCTGTTGCTGACACTTCATCTTTCCTTCTTTTCCAGCCCACTGTCTTCTGGGTTGGCCTCTCTCTGAGCAGTTGCGTCCTCATTGCATCCCATCTCTCATTCCCTGTCCTCCTCACCTCTTCTGCTGGAGTGGTGCCCTCAGTACGTGTTTCAGGCTCTTGAGAACTACGTGGCCATCACTGCTCACCCGCCTCAGTGTAGCAGCCTCTGCTCAGGCGAGCTGTGGGTTCGAACTCCAGTTGCACCATGAATTCACTGTTGGCCTTGGACAGATCACCGATCTTCCTATAAAATGCCAACTGCTGCTGTCCTTATGTTTCTTCGTCATCTCCTCGTTTCCATCCCATCCTTGCTTCTGTTTCAGAGTAAGAGGCATGTGTCTCCCTTTTAAGGGTAGACTGTGGTGTGTGACCTTGAACCCTCCTCTGGGTGTTTTTTCCTGCTTCTTGTCAGCCAGAAGGCTGTCCATTTTCCCCCCTTACAACCACACCTTCCCCACAGCCCTGCCTGACCCTCTAGTGGCTCTTTCTTTCTTGAAAGAGTGGTCTCTCCCCGCTCACCCCCCATCCTGCTGCGGGCCCCGCCCTGGCCCTTGTGCTCCCTCCTTAGCCTCTGACCCTGTTGGCCAGCTCCCCTCCCCCACCCCAGCCTCTTCATCTTTTAAAGTTCACCTGCTTTGTGTTACCAAAGCCAGTATGTGCTTGTTGTGCTCATTTTGGAAGAAAGCAGAAAGGAAGAGAAAAAAAAACACTCATAATTTTGTCCATTGGTGTGTATATATATATATATATATATATATGTATATTAATGTTTTGGTATATATTTTTCTAGCAAAAACATGTATTAAAAACAAATAATGTCTAAAAAGTGTAGAATTTGGGTCACACAGTGCTTGTTGTCTTACAGCATGCTCTTTTTGCTGATGAATGTACAGTTACAGGCCCACCTGCCTTTTTTTTTTGGCCATACCACCTGCAGGATTCCAGCTTCTTGGCCGGGATTTGAACCTGTGCCCCCTACATTGGGAGTGCGCAGTGTTAGTCACTGGACCGCCAGGCAAGTCCCTACAGCACCCTTTTCTTAATGGCTGCCTAGCAGTAGCATTTTCACTTTTGGTGTTTATGTGGGAGCAGTGTTTTGGGACCACACGCCTTGGGTGAGATGGCAGCCCTTCACTGTTGACAGGTGCCTCCCTCGCAGTGTGTGAGGGTCAGTGCAGGGATCTCGCGTTGCTATGCTGTCACAGTGGTCTATGACCTTAGACCTGCTGCTGTATTGAGCGGCAGGGACTGCTGAGCACTGGACAGGTGGCGGCTCGTTTATGCTTTGAATGGCCTTGGGAGGCGGGTGCTCTCCTCGGGTGTGTCTGGGAGCTGAGGATGTTGCGGATTGGGAGGATGGGCAGTTAGTGTGGTTTCAAGCACCCTGACCTGTAAGCCGGCTCTCCTGTCCCGCTGCTGTTCTGAAATGGGGCCACAGGCTCACCAAGCGTCCATTAGGGTTTCATGGTTACACCCCACTTGGCCTGGGCATCCTGACCCACCTGTGTGTCCCTGAGTACCTGGTAGCTTGTCTCCCGGGCCAGCAGTCCTGGAAACATTGTGCTGTGTCAAGGGACTCATCCCATGGAATGTTCTTTTCATTAGTATGGCTCTTGAGACCCATATAGTCCATAGAATTCTCTAAGCAAGAATACTGGAGTGGGTAGCCTTCCTCTTCTCCAGGGGATCCTCCCAACCCAGGGATCAAACCCAGGTCTCCCGCATTGCAGACGGATTCTTGATCAGCTGCGCCACAAGGGAAGCCCATTTTTAGTTTGAAACTTTTCAAATCTGTGTGCAAGTTGCAGTTTTGGTGCAGTGAAAACTCACATTTCTTTCACCTAGCTTCACCAGTTGTTACCATTTCACCACATTTGCTTTATCTGTGTGTGTGTGTGTGTGTATTTGTGTACATGTGAGTGCATATAAATACACATATTGCACATGTGTATACACATGTTATTTTTGCTGACTCATTTTAGAGTGAGTTGCGCACTTTGTGACCATCTACCCCTAATTACTCCAGCATTTAACTCCTAAGAATATTTTCTTATAAACAGACAGTATAATTATCTAGTGTAGAATATTTAATGTGGATGAAATGCTATCGAATCCACAGTCCACATTTTCAGTCAAGAATTGTTGAGTTGATATCCTTTAGCTGTTTTCCGCTCTTTCCAGGGTCCTTTCTAGACAGCAAGGCAATTAAAGCCCTGGACACAAATGCCTTTGGAATTGTCCTGTCTTGGTGGCACATTGAGCCTTTTCCCGCGTGAAAGGCCCCTCTCTGCTCTAGTGAAGCGCTGTGCCTTCCTGGCCATGGCCAGATATCAGCCAACGGAGCTCGACCAGTTTCTCTGATAGTGTGTGCATGATGGATATTTGCCCATCATTTTCTTTTTATCTTTCTGTATCCTTATATTTTAGATGTTTCTCTCATCTTTTGTATATAAAATAGAGTTGGGTTTTGTCTTCTTGGCCCCTTTGATCATTTTTTTTGTCTGTCATTAACTCTTGTAGTCTATTTGTTTACTGGGATTACTGATACATTGGGGCTAACATTCATGATCTTGTTTGCTTTATATTTTCCTTGCTTCTTCTGTTACTTTTTCTCTCTCTCCATGCTGTCTTTTGGATTGGTTTTTAAGAATCTTATCCTGCCTCCTTAGCTCTTTCCTATATTCTGTTTGCTGTTGTTTTATTTGTTGTCCTATAGATTGTGGTATGCATCCTTGACTTGTTGAAATCTAATATAAATTTATGTTTTTACTACTTTCAAGTAATAGGAGGACCTTAGGAGGAACCTTTAACTCTGTCCCTTCTTACTGCTATCATCATCATCATATATGTGTACTGTACTAGATAAAAATAATGTATATTTTTATTTTATACAATTAATGCGGATTTGGAGCTACGCACATATTTACCTGTACCAGTGCTCCTCATTATTCTGTATCTTTAAACTTTCATCAGAGATTTTTTTTTCTTTCTAAAAACTACTGTTCTTTCTTTTACTAGGGTTATGCCATTGTCTGAAATTGTCCTTACTTGATTTCGTTCTTCAAGGATATTTTCAGTGAGCATAGGAGTCTAGTTCGTAAATTGTTTTCTTTCACCACTTTGAAAATTTGAAAATAAATTTTCAATGTCTTTTTTTTTGTCAGCTATCTAATTATAGCTTATAAGAGATTTGATTTTTAGCCTTAGGATTTATCAATGCTGTGTTCATGTTTCCAGATATGGTTTTCTTTTTATTTATACTGTTTTTATAAGGCTTCTTGGATCTGTGGGTTGACATTTTCTGGCGGTTTTGGAAAAATATTGGCTATTTTCTCTTCATAAGTCATCTTTCCTCCCCTTTCTGTCATTTCTTATTTTGAGATTTGAATTATATGAGTTTTAGACCTTTTCACTGTATCTTTTATGCCGCTTGCCCTCTGTTCTCATCATTTTGTCTTGTGTTTTATTTTGAAATCTTTCTGATTTGTCTCCTGACCTCTCTTTAGTGATTACTTTTCAGATCAGGGAATCTCTCTTAACTCATGGAGAGTTATTTTTGGTTAAAATATTTTTCAGTCCTAGAATTTCTCTGGGCTCCTTCTTCTCCTGTCCTGTTTTCCTGACAAAACCCTCAACCTTGTTTTTACCTCTTTGAACATGCTTATTTGAAGGTCTGTGTCTCATAACTCTGTTTAGACAGCTCTGTTGTTTTCCTGGGGTTTATTTTCTCGGTCTTGCTAGTTGTTTTTGGTTGAGCCCTGGGCTTTGTATCTGAAGGCTCGGGGCCACAGTGTGAGTACTAGGATAGTTTTTTTTTTTTTTTTGAGAGATGATTTTTGAACATTTCTGATGGACAGCTGGGGGCGCCAGCATTCTGGACCTGGCTCCCCTTTGTCCCGGGGCGTGGCCTTGTATCAGCTCAGCGTTTTCTCAGCTGCTCAAAGCCTTGGCTGCCTCAGTGTCAAGCCGCTCCATTCACTGGGCTCACATCTCTGGGTTTCCTTCTTTTGAATCTTCTTCTTTTTCTGCTTTTGTAGGTTTATGATGCCTTTAAGCAGATTTTTAAAAAATGTTTTGTCCAACTCTTCTGATTGTTCTCAGCAGGAGAACTGATTGGAATGACCTAGTCCACTGGATAAGGATGTTTCCCATCTTTGCCTTCTTTTCTGTGTATTGAAATCCTGCCTTTATCAAGTATAACCTCATGGCCTGCTTCTGTAGCTTGAAGGGCTAAGTACAGTTATGCCTCTTTTATTTCTCTAATTAATGCTTGAGCCCCTGCATGCCTGTGTTGGCAGGAAGGTCCAGTGATTCCGTCCTGAATGCCCCCCCCCAACCCAGGGGCTTTCCTTTCTAGAGAGGTGAGCCATGCTTTGGAATGCTTGCTCCCCTGACTCTGTGTCCTCAGCAGGGCAGACCCTCCTGCTCACGCACTCTTCCTCTTGGACACCTTCCTCGACGTTTCTTCCCCACATGCAGTGGTGGGGCCTCTGGGGTTGTTCCCCCAGTGCAGGAATCCACACTCCCGCCTGGAGCCTGCTTTGATTAGGATAGCAGGAAAGAAAGCAGACACGTGGCAGGCTCCCCCTCCCCACAAGAATATGGTTACATTTCTGCTTTCTTTTTTCAGGTCTGGATGTTAGCAGTGGATTCAGGGCACTGTTTCATCAGTTGATTGGTATAAACCAGCTGTCCTCAAACTTGGGTGTGCACCAGCATCACCTGGGGGGCTTCAGTCACATTCCTGTGCCCATCCAGTGACGGGTCCTATGGGGAGGTCAGGGATGGGGCCCAGGAACTTGCATTTCTGCTAAACACTCACCTGATACTGAAGCTGCTGGTCCAGGACTCACCCTCTGAGAACCACTGGTGCGATCAACAGTTTCTCTAAAGAAAAACCCAACAAACTTGAATATTTACCAAGAATATTGTCCGTTTACATTTGTTGGACATTATTGATGTTGGATATTGTAACTCACATGTCTTTTTTATTTCTAATTTATAGAAATAAAGGAAGAGCTTGAAGATCTGAACAAAGAAATCAAGAAAACTGCTAATAAAATACGGACTAAGTTGAAGTGTGAGTTAAAGCTTTAATTACATATAATCATTGATGGTAGGAATGTGGGTATTATTATTTTCTTCTTTATAAGTTTTTATTCTTTTACATTTTCAAAGTTAAGATTGTGACCACTGTAAAATAAATCGTTTGTATGTACTTGGAATAGTGACCCTTGCTTAAGTTCCTCACTATTATAGAATTATTAAGCTACCAGCTGTAAGGATCACACATGAGGAGCTAGAGCCAAAGGCTATTAATGCTTAGATTTTGGAGTGAGGTTCCACAGGAGTGAGCACTTGCTTATAAACTGTTTATCTCTTATATTGTTATGACACTTGGGGCTAAATTGTAGATACTTGAGAAGGTAAGTAGCCTTCAACATGAATTGCCAGGTTCTTCTTGAATGGTCAGGTAGCTGGTGAGGTCCTGTGAGCCTTTCCTACAGTTCGGCTCAGCTGATAATGCCCACGGCCTCCCTGCGGGACTTAAACAGATGTGGTGGTTCTTGATGTGGTAGAAAGACACAGTGTGTTTAATTTTTACAAAATAACATACAAATCAAGAACATATCTGAAGATCAAAGGGAACCTTTATTATGGAAAATTTCAGACATACATGGAGGGAAGGGGTTACCACCTCAAGCCTAGGGTCCACACTCATCAGCTCTGCAGGTCTCAGTGGCCCCCACCCCACCCCACTGGTTTCACAGTCAATGGCAGATATCTAGGACTTCATCAGCATATAGTTTTCAGTGTGTATTTCTAAAACAAGGATCCCCTCCCCCAAACACAACTACAATGCTCTTATATATATATCTAAGTCACCTTAGTTGTTATTATTTATTACAAACTATCTAGTCAGAATTCACACTTCCCCAGTGATCTTTTAATTTTTCTTCAACAGTTTATTTAAATTGGCTTTCTTGTTTGGACCAGACTTGGTTTGACTTCCCTGGTGCCTCAGACGGTAAAGCGTCTGTCTACAATGCAGGAGACCTGGGTTCGATCCCTGGGTTGGGAAGATCCCCTGGAGAAGGAAATGGCTATCCACTCCAGTAATCTAGCCTGGAAAATCCCATGGACGGAGGAGCCTGGTAGGATACAGTCCATGGGGTCACAAAGAGTTGGACACGACTGAGCGACTCCACTTTCTTGTTTGGACCATACACTATGACTGGTGGTTATGTCACTTAAGGTTTTTTTTTCAGGTCAGGTTCTTCCATCTTTCCCCACCCCCAGCATGTTTCCCTCTTGGTTGGAGAAACCAGGACATTAGTTCATCAGAAGTTGCCCTGTTGCAGAGTTTCACTGATTTTACCCCTTTAATTTCACTCAACAGGTTCCACTATGCTCTCTATTTCTTGTGGATGGACAGTTAAGTTCTCCAAACTGAATCAAATTCAGGTTATCTGCTTTGAAATGTGAAGCTGTAACATCTGGTTTTATTTTGTGACATTATCAACAACTGATGCTTACCAAAACTCACACATTTATTAGGAGTTGAAAAGATAAAATACGTTTGAGTTTAGGCTTGAAAACCTTTCATTTTTTTTTTAAGATTAAAATGTAACTTCTTCCTCTTTGCTTCTAGCTATTGAACAGAGTTTTGATCAGGATGAGGGTGGAAACCGAACTTCTGTGGAGCTTCGGATACGAAGAACCCAGGTTTGATGATCAGCCTTTTCTAGTGTGAAGCAATGTTGAAGACTAAGAAGTCTTTTTACTTCCTTCTTGAAAATTCAGAATAATTACATCCTTACTGTCACATTAATGCTCACAGCGTTTCTGCATAAAGACAGTATTTATAGATTCCCTTTCTAGATGATGAAGAAAAAAAGTCTCTTCAGCCCATCAGCAGAAATCTCTTCTGAAGAGCAGAGAATTATCTGAGTCATTTTAGTGTTCATGATGAACTCCTCATCTTTTAGAGGCTGATGCTACAGCAAAGTGGAATTTAGTCCACTTATCTCTACTTGACAAATGAAGATTATGGATTCAGACTATGGGGACACCTTGCTTGAGTGCCAGCCTGACCCCAGTCAGCCTGACCCCAGGCGCTAATTGACTTCTCGCAGTGATGGTTTTCATCCCTTCTGTAGAGTGGGGGACAGTAACAGTACAGGAGGGTTACTGTGAAAATCAAGTAAGACAAAGCATGTGAAGTTCTTAGCATAGATTCTGTTATACAGTGCACAGTAAGCTGCTATTATTCTTATTTCCCATTTGAAGGAGTAAGCGCGTTAGTTTGAATTTATAGAATGTAATGTTTTTATATGTGAGTGAAAAGCCTTCTCTTTTAGTAGAAGAAATGACCATTATATATTGGTCTATTTTTTTTCTATGGTAACAGCATTCAGTGCTATCTCGAAAGTTTGTGGAAGTCATGACAGAATATAACGAAGCACAGACTCTGTTTCGGGAGCGAAGCAAAGGCCGTATACAGCGTCAGCTAGAAATAAGTGAGTCAGTGAGCATGCTGTTTTTGTTAAAAACGTGTTTTTTCCCCTTAAAGTCTGACATGAAAGTATGTACCATCAAAAAAGTAATTTCATCCCTGTTTTTATCAGTATTGTAAAGTGTAAAGCCCTTTCATAGCTTCCCTTTCATTGAATCAATCAACCTATTACTTACTTACATCCTTCAGATTCTGAGTGAGTGGACTTTAAATTACTTTCTGATGACCGTTACCTGTAAAGTGATGATCGGATCTGGAAAGCTTCCAGCCGTCCTCATGTAATTTTTGTGCCCGTACCACTTCCTGCCCCATCTCAGGGCACAGTCTCCATGGTTCTCATGATTCCGAATGTCTGGTGAGCAGACACTTCCTGCCCTTTTGCTCCAGACTTTCTTCCTAGGATGTTTGTCTATGCAGCCTTGGAGGATGGAACTCAGGTCTTCCTCTGGGCAGAAGGCTGTTTGCTTGCTGAACAAAGGTCAGGCAGGCTTGCTTACTCCCCGCTGTGAAAGATCAGGGTCCCTCAGCTGCGACACAAGCCTCGGGTGGGTGCACTGTCCACCAGGACTGCTCTGCATCTCACGTGGGCTTGGAGAGAAGGGAGCAGCTGTGAACTTGAACCTCATTCAGTGACATTTTGACTTTGTTGACATGTAATTGACATACCATGTAAACAGGTGCTCAAAGTGTGTAGTCCGGTAGTCTTTAGTATGTACATTAGCACAATCAATTTCAGACCATTTTAATCCCTCCAAAAGGGAACTCGGCACCCGTTGTCAGGTACGTCCATCCCCAGAGCCCTAGGCACCCACCAGTTTACTCTTCTGTCTATGAATTTGCCCATCTGGGCATCCATATGAATGGAGTCATACAATATATGGTCTCTTGTGACTGGCCCTTTCACTTGGCACAGGGTTTTCAAGGTTCAGCCATACTGCAGCAAACATCAGTATTACATCTCTTTTTATGGTTGGATCAGGTTCCGTTGTGTGGATGGACCACATTAACATGTTTATACATCATCAGGTGATGGACATTTGGGTGGTTTCTACTTTTGATAATTATGAATAATATTGCTGTGAATGTTCACATTAAATTATATTTTAATTATTATGATGTTTATTCATTTAATTTTGTCTTTGTGGCACAGAGTGTGAAAATAGGAATTATCAATTGGGTTTTTCCAAAATCCTGTGAACTTGTTCATATGAAGCATTAATACATTTAACTCAAGAAAATATATTAATAACCAAAATACAGAAAGTATTAGAGCCTCTGATTCCAGTTATACAATCTTTATTATTCCAGTTAACATATGCTAAGTCTAGCTTACCCTCCTTTCCTATAAGCCAGTTAAACTTTTAGGAAAACTGATATGCAAAAAATTTGTATCTATCAATTTTCTTTTTATAGTTGTTTCTCATCCATACTAAACTTGGATGTTTATTAGTCATTCCAGTTACAAAGTTTTTCATGAATGTTTTCCAGTTCTTCCTACTTCTAAAGGGCTTATGTTAATTTCTCTCATCATTAACACTTGCCAAAAAAATATATTGGAAAAGTTAGAAAAACACTGGTTAAAATGTTAGCAACTCAGATTTTACCTGCTAACTTATGGATGCAAAGGTAATTTAAAAATACTGCTGCATACTGAGTGGAGTTTTCCCTTGTTGATATTTTAGCTGGAAAAACTACCACCGATGATGAGCTGGAAGAGATGCTGGAAAGTGGGAATCCCTCCATCTTCACGTCAGATGTGAGTGCCGGGCGGCTGTGTGGCCTGTGTGTTTGTATTTATACAGATTTTTTTTCTTTAACCTCTAGAAAGATCTTAAGTTCATCAGTATTTCTCCTCTGTTTTTGTTTTTCAAAGATTATATCAGATTCACAAATTACTAGACAGGCTCTCAATGAAATTGAGTCCCGTCATAAAGACATCATGAAGCTGGAGACAAGCATCCGTGAGCTACATGAGATGTTCATGGACATGGCCATGTTCGTCGAGACTCAGGTAATCACATGCATCTTTGCTTCTCTGAAACAGAGCTATGGTTTGTAAAATCTGATATTTGACTCCAATCTATTGGGAAAGCCATTATTCTGGATCCAGTCTTGTAATTCAAAAACTGATTATACCGTTACTGCCATGTAAGGCTCAAATGCTCGAAGCACCTTAAATCTTCAACAGTAGAGGACTGATTTAAGATATGGTGTGTCCATAGGATAAGCAACCATAAGTAGACAACCATAGGTAGACAACATAAACTTTGTTCATGGAAGATTTTGAATGAAATGTGTAAATGTACGTGTTGGAATTTAAGTTGACATGAGGGCAATATTAAACCTTATATGTATATGTGTATGTGTGTATATATATATATGGGGCTTCCCTGTTGGCTCAGATGGTAAACAGTCTGCCTGCAATGCAGGAGACTCCGATTTGCTCCCTGGGTCAGGAAGATCTCCAGGAGAAGAGAATGGCTACCCACTCCAGTATTCTTGCCTGGAGAATTCCATGAACAGAGGAGCCTGCAGAGGTGGGCTGCAGTCCATGGGGTTGCAAAGAGTCAGACATGACTGAGCAGCTTAACACTTCATGTCACTTCATATGTGTATATACACTTCTATGTATAAATGTAAATATATATGGAGCATACACCCTTATACTCCTGTATATAGTGTGTGTGGCATAAAGTCAGCTACATGAAACAGTACTCA
This sequence comes from Bos indicus x Bos taurus, assembly GCF_003369695.1. NCBI lineage: Eukaryota > Metazoa > Chordata > Mammalia > Artiodactyla > Bovidae > Bos > Bos indicus x Bos taurus. Next base: position 26,443,729 of record NC_040092.1, on the reverse strand, counting down.
CAGAAGGAAAGAAATATTCCAAGCAGTATAGCAACAGTGGGACTATGGGAATTTTCGTTTTCTTCTCTAAAATATATTTTCAAGTTTTCTACAAGGAGCAGATATTAGAGTAACAATTTGGAGAAATATATAAAAGAATAAGCACCAGAGGGGACAGACTGTGACATAAATAGAAGCTTATACTTACTACAGTGTTCAGTACCACAAGCAGAAGGGGGCAGGTATGAGGAGACCCTTATGAGGGACTGCAGAAGTTAATGCAGTTTTTTAAGAAGATAAAATTTACTCAAGAGGGAGGGGATACACACACACACACGCATATATATAAAATTATGACTGATTATCGCATTGTTGTACGGCAGAAACCAAAGCATCATTGTTAAGCAGTTTTCCTCCAATTAAAAACAGAAAAAAAGAACACACACATACACAAAAAAAGAACATAAAATTCAGTGTAAAATAAAGCCAGTGGTTCCAGTTAGGTGTGTGGGGGTGCTTGCCCCCCCTCTTGTGATGGTGAATAATGTCCTCTGAGACTTTTCAAGTGTGTGAGGTTCACACTTGGTCACTCATGGGTCAATGGGCCATTGAGTCCAGCTGATTGCCCTGTGAAGGCAAAGCCTTCGTACCAGAGCATCTTGGGATTCACATCACAGTCATGTCCTCCCTCCCATGGAGGTTGCATTCAGGATCTGTTGTGGCAGGAGTGGTCCTCTGATGGGCCTGTTTGCTGGTTTCCTGGGTTATGTAAGGAGCACTGGGAAGTCCATCTGGGTACCAGATTCATCCTCCATATCGCCAGCAGCCTTTGGAAGATTTAGCTTGAGGAACTTTGCCATAAAAATGTGTGCGGAGCTGAGGTGCTGTGAATTTGCAGATGGGGTGGGGATGGGGCAGGTTCCCTCCTTTCTGATTTGGGGGCGCCCGTTGCCACTCACGGTCCCGAAAAGGAGAACTGGTAGTCTGGCTACTGCCAGCTTTTGTTTTCATGAAGGAGACCAGTGAGACAGTTAGACCAATCTGAGTATTTTTGTCACTACTGCTACTGCTGCTACTGCTAAGTCACTTCAGTCGTGTGCGACTCTGTGCGACCCCATAGACGGAAGCCTACCAGGCTCCCGTCCCTGGGATTCTCCAGGCAAGAACACTGGAGTGGGTTGCCATTTCCTTCTCCAATGCATGAAAGTGAAAAGTGAAAGTGAAGTCGCTCAGTCGTGTCTGACTCTTCACGACCCCAGGGACTGCAGCCTACCAGGCTCCTCCATCCATGGGATTTTCCAGACAAGAGTACTGGAGTGGGGTGCCATTGCCTTCTCCCTCAGTGTCTGCTGCTGCTAAGTCGCTTCAGTCGTGTCTGACTCTGTGCGACCCCTGAGACAGCAGCCCACCAGGCTCCCCCGTCCCTGGGATTCTTCAGGCAAGAACACTGGAGTGGGTTGCCATTTCCTTCTCCAATGCATGAAAGTGAAAAGTGAAAGTGAAGTCGCTCAGTCTAAAATCTAAAGATTTTAGAGTACCTTGGACTTTTAGGATTGTTCTATGCCAGATGTGTTAATCTCTACTAGAAAAATCGATATGTCAATGTATTCTTAGCTTCGTTGCATTGTTTCCTTTCAGAAGTCTGTTAGTATTGCATTGTATTGACTCATCTAATTCAAAATATGTTTAGTTGAAACTGGCTAGTATGTTGAAATGTGTGAATGAGTAAGTTAACTCTGCGTCACTTTCCAATGCTTTACTATTCACTGCTGCAGATTATGTCTGCTGGTGGACAGAAAACCAGGTAATGTGCTTTTCTCCCCTGATGCTTCAATGGGTTCACCTCTCTTTACATTTTTTTGCTCATTAATCTAGTCAATTTAATGGGAGACGTAAGCTATTCCTAGTTTACTGGTATTTTAAAGAAATGACAAATATTGTCTACCCATTAGAAAAGAGGTCACTCTTGGGATGTCGTATGTTTGTGCGTAATAGTAAGTGTTAGCTTAGCCTAAAGCCAGCTGCCTCTCACTCACTGTGCCCATTTTAAGAGAGTGTTCCTATATTAAAGCACATCTCAAAGCCTACTTGATATGCCTTTAATTGTCAGCATTGTTGCCCATCCCTTTTAGTTCTTTTTGTAATGTAAGTTGGAATTTGATTACTTTTCATATTGGCACATTTATAATGGTCTCATCTTTTTGTAAATGTGAAAAATACTTCAGTGTCCATTCCATGCACATTACGTTCCTGTGGAAACTTTACTGCTGCTCTGTGACTGTCTTAAGAGGCACAGTTAAGTCATTTGAAAGTGTCCTCTAAGTTTGAAACTTTTCGTTTTAAGGGTGAAATGATCAACAACATAGAAAAAAATGTTATGAATGCCGCAGACTATGTAGAACATGCAAAAGAAGAAACGAAGAAAGCTATTAAATATCAAAGCAAAGCAAGAAGGGTGAGTTTGGTCTTTCAGAGTTGAAGTACATTTTCCTCTGGATTTGGTTTCGCGTGGTCATACACTGATGCAAGCCTACTTTAAATGTATTCCGGGAAATAAAAACGTCTTACATTAATCTTGCATTTGAAAACTGAAGTAATTCTTTTTGCTGAAACGTTTGAAGTGTATCAGATAAGTTATGTTGACGGTGAACCCTGTCAGTTCTAAGTAATGATAACCCTTATTTAGGGTTGCCAAAGTTGGCCCCACCTCCCTTTCCTTGGTTGAATGGGTTTCAGTTCCACAGTTCTCTGTTTCTTGGGTCATTATTTGGAGGGACATATAAAACTCATGGGACTGGAAATTCTCCTAAAAATCATTGGTTACACAATTTATGCAGTGAACACTTTATTCGTTAGGTTATTTGCTAATCCTTTGGATTGGAGGAAAGAGAATTGCTTGACCATGGACCTCAGATGTTATGTAGCACTCCCCATGAAGCTTTGTAAAGGAGTTTTAATATCTTCATAGTGAAAGCTTTCTAAGGAAACAGCAAAGCTACAGAGTTCCGTTCTGATTCAGGGACTGGAAAACTGTGTGTCTCTCCATGTGACCTGGCCCACCACTTGTTGGTTTCTTTCTCCCCAGTGTAGACGAGAGCGACACAGGGCCCCAGACCCCGACTTCAGTGCCTGTCCCCCTCCCTCCTCCTGGCAGAGGCCTTTCTCGGTGCCTGTCAGGGGAGATTTCCATGCGATGTCATGAAGGCCTAGTAAAGAGGGAGTTTCAGAATGTTCAGGAAAAACGAAGAGTCAGATTCACCTGTGACAATGGTCCATAGATGTTCTCAAATATGAGGCACATCAGGGCTTTCATGTCAGCCTGCAAAACATCTCACCCTGCTTTCTCTTGGGAATATCTGTGTATTAATTATCTTTGAGATGTAAGACATGGTTTCTTACATTATTCTGTGTTACCAGATTTTGAAATATTGAGCCTTAAACTAAAGTGAGGTGGTGAGGTCTGGGTGTGACGTGCTCTGGTTCAGGCACAGAACGGACTTACACTTTAAAGCAGTCACTAAAAAAGGACAGGTCCCATCCTTTCTCCATGACCTGAACAGCAGGTCAGTGAACGTTTCCATGAGACATTCCCATCTCATCCTGATCTGGCAGAGAAGGCCTCGCTCTAGCAGGTGGCTGGGTCAGTATATTACCTGGAGTGGCCACTGGTCAGAACCTGAGGCTCATTTCGAAATTCATCACAACTTCTCCAACTCAAGGCCTGACATCTGAAACCACTCACAGCTTGTTCACCTCTAACTCTGCTGTTGGGTGTGTGGTCCTTGAGATGCTGGCCGTCCCCTCTCGTGGTGTCCTGGTTCCATTCCCAGGGCAGCCGGTTAACCCCTGAGAGACTGGATGACGCTAGTGGAATGATCTGTTTTATTTAGGGTGGCAGTTAAGTGAAGGACTTACCTGCCAATCGCAAACAAACAAGAAGAAAAGTGTAGGGGCTTAGGTCACTGATTTCCTCATTCACTGACCTGGCCACACAGCTCTCTATACATGAAAAAATAAATCAGCTGTATGTCTCAGTTCATTAGAAACTTATCAAAAGAATGTGGTCATGTGCTTTCTCATTGATAAAACCTAATATTTCAAGTTCTATAATAGTATATCTCCAAATAGTCTGACCTCATTAAATTAAAAATCCCTCTTTTGGACAACTTTGAAAATTGTCAAACAGTTAATCGATGGCCCATAATTTAGATTTTAAAACACATTCCAATGGATTATTTGATTTTTAAATGAACGATATCTTCTAATACGGCAATGTGGAATTAACCATGACATAATCAGCTTGCTTTTCTTTGACAGAAAAAGTGGATAATTGTGGCTGTGTCACTGGTTCTGTTGGCTGTGATTGCTCTAATTATTGGTTTATCAGTTGGCAAGTGATGATGTGGATAACGGCAGCATGCATGTCTCTGCCAGCACGGCAGTAAGTAACTAATCAACTAATCTGCTTAGCCACTCGCCCAATTAGCTAATAGTGGTGCTCGCCCAATCCAGAAATACTGGAAAGTAACAAAAGCCTGCCAGCGGAGTGTTTGCCTGACGTCTGAATTCAGGTCTCTAGTCATCGTGTGCTGAGAATACACATTTGCTGGGTTGCTGTCCATTTCTAAACCAGGGTTGTCTTCCTGCTGTTTTCTGAAACCTCTGGATTTGTTTAGATGTGATAGTAGGGGTGGCAACAGCTCCTGACTCTTCAGGCTTTTGTTTTTGATCCAGGAAGACGCTTCCTCCTTATTGAAGCCCTTCATTAGTGGAATAACTTTAGTAATGAGGATTAATTCTCAATGAAAAAACTAACATTTAATAATTTGTCTCATAAGTTTTAATTCTTAGAATAAGTGCAACAACTGAACGTGCTTTGTGAGCTGTATTTATTTGCTCACCATTTTACTATGGAATTAGAGGGAATGGGACGAAAGCTGTGAAGAACACTCAGTGGAACCAAGAGACTTTGTCTCACTTGTTTCCACTGGCATCATTGAGCTTGTTTTAAATGTGTCCACATTAAAATGAAAACTTACACTGAGTAGCATGGCTGTTAATTCTCAATTTAATGGGTTTGGAATACAAAAAATACTCAAAAGATATTCTCAATTTAAAGGGTTTGGAATACAAAAGATACTCAAAAGATATTATTTATTTATAGCACCTTTATTTTTATTCACTGCATGAGTGTCACCTTTCAGCAAACTTTGGGAGATTTGTGCTTTTCGTCTCTTTATGCATTTGGAATCATCCTTCTTTCAACTCTTAAGCTAGCGTGCTGTCTGGTTTCTCAGAGTTGGACATACTAATTGTTTATTTTAAAATGTTTGTTTGGCATAATCATTGGAATTTATTGTATCTAGATTGTGACAACTAGTCCTTGATGAATTAATTATTTTATTGTGAAAGCAACTGCTGGCTTATAAACACTTAGTGCTGTATTAAAGAAGAGGTGTTTCTTGGTGTAAGCATCTGTGTGCTGAGCACGCAGTTAGCAGGTGAGGCTCCTGACATTCACGGAAGCATGGGCTTGCACTCGGAAGCTCCAGGATGTTGAGTTTGTTAGCAAGCCATTTTTTTCAGGAGGCAGAAGGAGCTCTGAGCACTCTTTTCATCAGGCAGGACGTTTATGTATCTCTCCATGCTTTCCTGTTACCTTTGCTGAACTAAAGATACATGTGATTGTCCTTCACTAATAATAATGTATTTAAAAACTATTTTTAGAATTCTTTATGAACTGTGTATAAACTCTGCATTTTCTTAGCTTTTCCTAATGGCCATAATATGGTTAGTTGGATGTGTTTCCGCTAAAGATAAACAGAATCTGAGATCAAATGCTGTGACGATGCCGTTGAATGAGGGCAGGCTCCTCCCAGCGTGGTTCTGGGGAGCCCCAGGCTTGCTCTGTGCCCTGGGCCTGGGGGGCTGCTGTACCTTCATGCCTTTAAGCACGTGTGAACACAAAACACATCAGAGCGCTTACCAACAATTTTTTTTTTTTTAATACAAATGCAGTGCTTGGTGTCTTTAATTATGCTTTTGAAAAACTAATTTATTCTTTCGGCAGGTAGTTCAGCACAGCCTTCTCTGGGCCTGTAGGCACCATGTGGAGGGAATCTTGGTCCCTGTAACCTTGTAGCAAGGGCCAGATGCCTGGCTTTCTATCCGAGGACATGGCTGAGAGGGCACGTGGTCGTGATTTAGGTGTAGTAGGAGGCAGCTTGACTCGGGGTGTGCATGGGCCACCAAGGAGAAGTCCAGGCATTTGACTGGAGCTGTGAGCAGGATGTTGGATGAGAATGGTCGTTCCATCTGTGGTATTAAGGGTGCAGGAACCCAGTCATGGTAGGATTCAGGAGGCATTTCCAAAAGCCAGATGTGCAAGCACACACCCATGTATGGTACCCAGAGACCTGGCAGATGCCTGGATGGCAGCGAGATGCAGAGCTGCCTGGTGGCTGAGGTTAACGGGCATATGGAGCAGTTTCTGGAGCTGAAGGGTGGTGTTGATCGGAAGTAAGGCGTGATAGACCAGAGGGAAAAGGTGTGTCTAGAAAGATGTTGAGAGAGGCTTGCAGGAAGACACACGAGGAGATGCCAGGATGGTTGGGACCAAGGCCTTGCTTTCCAGGAAATGTGCATAATATTAATAAGTGACCTGAAATTTGAGGGTGTGATGTCCTGCAGGCAGTGGTCCCTAGGTTCTGAGTAATTGACAGGGAAGTTTCCTGAGGGGCCTGGCCATGCTTGCCTTCATAAATCATGCAGTGACTGATGGCGTTCTCAGCACTGACCAGTTTTGGCAGGTGTGATTTCTCAGGTGAAAGTGTGCCGTGTGTTTGGTAACCGTGATTTAAAATGATGCATCTCTGCTGTTTACCAAGAGAACTCGAAGTCAGGCGGTATGGTATGCCTCTCATCTGTGTGAATTCCTCACCTTCTCCCATAGATGGTATTCCTAGAGAGACTAGATTTCTCAAGCCAGAGGTTGTTTAGCTTTTCAAGCATCCTGTGCAAGGATGCTTGTTAACTGGAAGCAAAAAGTTAAATGTTGTATTGCCTTCCTCTGAGCCAAGGATGCAATAGAAGACTGAGTTAATGGTGTGTTGATTTTTTACATGCGTCTTACCTCAATGTAAAAAAAAAAAAGCATAAATAAGATTTTTTTCAGCAAATGAGAAATAAATCCATTTAAAATTATAAGATGTACAATGCATCCAAGAAACAATAGTTGGGATTTTACTGTGATCAATAGAAAGTGTTCGTTAAGAACCCACATGGTGTCAAGTAGACATTGTGTTTTACCTCCAGGAGTCAATGGTTATTGTTTTAATAATATGTATTTTAAATTACTAAATTCACTTAATTTAATGTATATGTGTCTGTAACTTTGTGCTATGCCTCTGGAACTTCCCTTCCCCACTCCTCCCTTTTCTGTGACCTGTAGGGGTTCTTTCTTGATGATGGATTTTAAACCATCTCAAATTCCAAGAGAATTTTGTTAGGAAATGACATCAGTGATTTCTTTCCTTTGCTATCTTGCAAATTAATAAATGTTTTTCTTTATCTTGCAGAAAATGATGTTCATTATTATTTGTGTAGTTATTTTGCTTGTGATCCTTGGAATTATCCTAGCAACAACATTGTCATAGCAACCGTATCCCAAGAGCCATTTGTCCTTGGAGTCAGACCACATCTGCAGCAAATCAGCATCCTCCCATTTCATGAATGAATCCTAGACATTGTGACATGTGGCATTGAGTGCTGATATTTTATTAGTGAATTCAAGGAGAGAGCACAACAGAATGTATTGTTCAGTGGAAAAAACAGAATGGATGTGATGCGTTAACCCAGACATCCTTGGACTCTAAATAACACAGCACAAACATTTAACAATGTGAGACTTGTTTCAATGGCCTTAAAATAAGGAATCATTGAAATTTTCAATTTTTTTAATATATTTCAGTGTTAAAAATATGTATGTGAATTAGGAATATCTTATGTTATGAAGTTATTAGATTTCATGTCTGAGACTTTCTTCCCTCTCCCAGCTAACATGCTCATTAAGAGACATTTTTGTACTATGTTTCACTCATGTCTGTTTATGTTTGCAAAAATTATTTTTATTATCACAGAGCTGTTTTGTAAGATATCTATAAGTTTACATGTTTATAAATTAATTGTTTAATATATTAACATCTTAATTTACTCTGATTTTATGTATTAACTATTGCCTTTAAAAGAAGTAGGAAAGAAACGTCATGATGTCAGAGCCATCTTTGCACAGTTGTTTACACAGTTTGCCATCGGCATAGAAAACATTGGTTGCAAAGTACCCCAAAAAGCCTTTCTAGTTCCTTCTGTTGAAATTGATTTATAAGGTTCAAATCTGCCCAGTACCCTCCAGGAAAAGCTCGATTATTGTACTCAGCTTCCTCTCTACCTGTTCCATTACCCAAGATAATAAATTAGTTACTGCAATGTAAAGACAATGGTCTCTGCTTTCATTCTTTACAAAATAAGGTTTGTGTTTCCCTGTTCACACTAATAATGTCTGAATTTAAGGTGGTGATAAAATCAAATTTTAAACTCAAGGGGATCATTCCCAGACATTAAGTCATTCTTACATGTACAGATCACCTGAATGTTCTTGTTACATACCTACTATTCTGCTGAACTTTAAAAGTTAATTCTCAAAGTTTACAGGAATCCGTAATTAACATTTGTATTACTTCTTAATTTTTTAAAATTATAATGTGCTTTATATTTAGACTGTAAAATGTACGAAATCTTATTAGCAAATGGGCATCTATATGATAGCAAGTAGTCAAAACTTTAAATGAATATGTGAAGGATATTAAAAATATAGTTATCTCTTGTTATTTCTGTATGTGATTGTGTAAGCTCGTGACTGTAATTTAACATTGTCTGGCTTGAAAACTAATATATAGACACGCCTGATTGCAAGCTGTAAGTGTGAATTACAGAACCGTGTAGAAGCTGTGCTCCCTCTTGAATACAGTTACGAATTTCACGCTTTCATACTTTATACATCTGACTGCTTAGCTCAGAGTCAAGTCTGTATGTGTGCATTTTATTTTCTTGCTGGTCATCACTGTGCAGTCAGGATTCCTTTAGGAGTCTTCTGGCTCCAACATATATGTTTCTTAAATCTTTAGCCCATCAGTGAGACAGGCTCCCTTGTTGCTGCTTATGTTGATGGCATGACTTGTCCCGAGGGAATTTAACTATCCAGCGATCATGCTTGTGTCAGGGTGACTTTTGTACAGCCGTTGTCCATATGATGATGTGCACGCGTGGAGACACTTCATGCTCCCCACGTGTCCTGCTGTCGCTTCAAGTAAAGTCTTTTTAGCCCCCACTCCTCATAGCAATTCTTCTTGTATCTCTTCAAGACATTCTTCCTGGATTTGAAACACCTACTGAATCTGTGTTTTATATAGTTGAAGTTATGAAACCGCTTCTTGATTTCTACTTAAGGTGTTTAAGTTCACCAGGTAACCCATTTTGTATGTCTAAGCCTCATGTACCTATTTGACATCGGATTTTTAAAAATACATATACAGGTTCACTTGTTACTTTTTAAATCATTTCTTGAAATGTCATGTTTACATTAAAAAAACAAAACAAAACAAACTCAAGAGAACCCAAAAAAAATATTTTACTTTCTGCCTTGTTCATTTCTGGAAAGATTTGGGGGGAGATATTTTATTGCATATCCATAAATAAATTGTTAAAAGAATATTACCTGTGGCTGTTATTATGTGTAATGATACAATGTAAGTTAATAATTTTAGGTGTTTTTGGTAAGTTTTTGATTATTTGGTGTTACCAACTTCTGTGGTTTGGCTGTCACATATTAAGAAACCCACCTGGTTTCTTGCTGTTGACAACAAATGCTAATTTAGGGAATTTGGCTTTGCATGCTTCTGCCAATTTGACATGTTCGTATTGATAGTTATTAACAGGGCACCCCCCTCCACTTTCTTATTAACTGGAATTTCCCTAATCCATAATCCTTACTGAATTCTAATCATGTGGAAAAGTGGTGTTCAAAATCTGGCATGTAAAAGAAAGAAAAATAAGCTAGTTCTGGAGAACATCAGTTCATGAAGGTTGGACACCTCTCCACCCCCACTCATGTATTACCTCTAACCTTCTCTCTTTCTTTCCTTTCAAGCTGCAGTCTTGACAAGCACACTCAGTAATTTAGTGCCTTGGTCTATATTTTTTAAAGACTATGAAGTTTATCGCCTGAGTTTCTTAGGTTCACACCCTGGGGAGTTTCCCAGGGAGGCTGAGGAGGAGGCAGCCCCCCAACTTCCCTCGGAGGTTTGTCTGGGGTTCCACAGGGCACGATCACCACCCACCTGCCCACTGCACCTTGGAGTTGAGAGAGAGATCTTCCTGAGATTCAGACACCCACGCCGCTCCAAGGTCTCCACACCAGCTCTGTCAAGGGGCATCCTTGAAACGGCTCCCACAGTGGACATGGGGGTGCTGGGGGGTGGGCAGAGCAGACATCCAAGGACAGGGCTGGGTTGCCGGGCCTCCGATGCCCGGGGGCCACCTTGTGGGTCAATGAGCAGTCGCATCCTTTCCAGGACCTCTTCCAACAGTTTTAGTTAATTTCTTCAATAAATCTAAGCTCACATCCTTTCATGAGTTTAAATGGTGGGGCCCGCAGGTCACGGGGCTTGGGTTGGAAGAGCCTGGGTCACAGGAGGGACCCTGGGGGGCTCAGGGGTCAGGGTTGCCCAGGGATTTTGTCCCGATTGTGGGTTGGGGCCTGGTTCAGGGGCTCCAAGGAGATCAGGGGGGCCTGGATAAGGGTAGTGGGGAAGGCCAGGAGTCAGTCCGCATCTTCTCATGGCAATGACTCGTGTGCTTGTCAAGGGCCCCCTGTGACAGCTGAGGCCTCCCCAGCCATGTGTCCCCCCCCCGCCCCCTCTTTCTAGGTTACTATTTCAGTGAACACAGCAGCACACCCCCCCACCCACCTCCCCCTCCTCCCCTCCCCTACACAAAGGAGAACATCAGTGAGAAGAATCGACTCCAGAGGGAAACAAGTCCAGAACCAGCCTCTGGAGGGCAGCTGAGCAAAGCCTGGGGCTTTGCTTGGTTTTAAAGTGTGAAACCAACACGGTACGCACAGGACACAGTCTTGACCTCATCCAACCCTGGTTCCCGCCTTTGTTAAGATCCAGTGTTCGGTGTGGATGAGACAGCACATTTTGGGGTTTCAGTGCAGCAGGAGCTCTGGTGAAGCATCCCATGTCCTAGCTGCAGTCAGGGTGAAGATGTGCCCGTGTTTCCAGAGAGAGTGCCATATGGACAGCGAGCCATTTTGTTTTCCTTTGAGGCAACATCCAGTTGTCATCTTCTGACTCACATCCCCTGAACGAGCAGATTCCTAAACCAGGAAGATGGTTACAGGTCCGGTTGTGGGAAAGGGGTAAGTTCCAGAAAAGGTGGCATGATCAAGGGCAGGGCCATGCGTTAGTAGGTTCAGCCTGCAAGCCTGGGACTTATGTCGACTGCAAAAAAAAAAACAACACACGACCTGAAAGTTGAGAATGATGTTTTATTTGGTGGCTTTACCGAGGATGTAAGCTGGGTACAGCCTCTTAGATCGCTCTGAGGGACTGCTCCAAAGAGGTCAGGCAGCAGCCAGGATGTATTATGAGTTTTCGCTAAAAAACATGTAGTCCAATGCTGAAAGGTTAATGCTCATTACAAAACCAGACATCTCAATGATCTTAGTGATTTTCTAGGGATGGGAAGATGAAAGAGTCAGGGCTCAGTGAAATTATTCCTTTAATATGCACCTCAACTATCTAGGGCCAGTATCCTGCTTTTCTCCATCCGAGTCCCCTCAGGCTGAGTGGCTGATGCCTTGACTGTGGGCAACATTCATTGTTTACTAGAATGGCAGGCAATATGTATTTTTAACTGAAGCATAGTTGATGTATGATGTTCCATTAGTTTCTGCTGTACAGCAAAGTGACTTAGTATATGCACATATATACATTTTTTAAAAAGTATTCTTTCACATTATGGTTTCTCAAGGATATTGACTGTAGTTGCCTGTGCCGCACAGCAGGACCTTGTTGTTTATCCATCTTATATACACTAGTTTGCATCTGCTGACCCCACGCTTGCAGTCCTTCCTTCCCCAGACCCTCCGCCTTGGCCGCCACAAGTCTCTCTTAAGTGAGTCTGTTTCTGCTTTGTGGATTGTTGGTGTCATATTTCAGATTCCACATGTAAGTGATGTCATACGGTATTTGTCTGACTTACTTTGTAAGATAATCTCTAGTTGCATCCATGTTTCTGCAAACGACAGTATTTCATTCTTTTTAAGGGCTGAGTATCTTCCATTGTTGGAGAAGGCAGTGGCACCCCACTCCAGTACTCTTGCCTGGAAAATCCCATGGACGGAGGAGCCTGGTGGGCTGCAGTCCATGGGGTCGCTAGGAGTCGGACACAACTGAGCGACTTCACTTTCACTTTTCACTTTCATGCATTGGAGAAGGAAATGGCAACCCACTCCAGTGTTCTTGCCTGGAGAATCCCAGGGACGGGGGAGCCTGGTGGGCTGCCGTCTGTGGGGTCGCACAGAGTCGGACACGACTGAAGCGACTTAGCAGCAGCAGCAATCTTCCATTGTATGCCAGTACCACATCTTTATCCAGTCTTCTGTCGATGAATACTTAGCTTGTTTCCGCATCTTGGCTATTGCTGTGAACATAGGGGTGCCTGTATCATTTTGAATTAAAGTTTTCTCTGGATAATATGCCCAGGAGTGGGATTGCAGAATCATATGGTAATTCCATTTTTAGTTTTTTGAGGAACCTGCATGCTGTTCTCCACAGTGGCTGCACCAACAGTGTAGGAGGGTTCCCTTTTCTCCACACCCCATCCAGCATTTTTCGTTTGTAGACTTCAATGATAGCCATTTTGACTGGTGTGAGGTGATACTTTGCTGTGGTTTTGATTTGCATTTCTCTAATAATTAGTGACATTGAGCATCTTGTGCCTGTTGGCCATCTGTATGTCTTCCTTGGAGAAATGTCTGTTAGTAGGGATGTTTTTATCAGAAAGCTGTGTCTGATATAAACTGGAGATCCCTGGATAAATAAATAGAAGTGCTTGCCACAGGACCCAGGAAACTAGGGGTGGCTCTGATGCTTTGGTTGAAGGGCAACTGCTAAGAGGTTTCTGTCCTCAGTGAGGAGACCAGTGTTCCACAGTGAACAGCTTCCTGTGGCCACAGCTGCTTTGTTCAAAATACGGTGACACGCTTCACGCACACCCACTTGACGCTCATCAGAAGTCCTTCCTCCGGTAGTCAGATTGCAAAGCAGAGTAGTGAGCAGAGTATTTTGGGCAACATCTCCGCAGAGGTAACATCAGCCATGCAGACATCCTCTTTTTGGGGAGAGGTCTCCCACAGATCTAACCTCATGGCAGAATTTCCCTGTCCAGTTCCTGGGACCGTGACGTGTGGAATTGGGATGATCCCTGCAGCTGTGGGCATCTCCGGGGCTGTTCAGACTGGGCACTTTTCATGAACAGACACAATCCGCCAAAAAGTGAGTGCTTGCAGCAGTCAGACCACCCACCATGCCACCCACAGGGGAGAATTTGCCCGCTTCCTCCACCTCTAAGAGGATGTGCCTTCCTGTTGGGTTGTCATTTTTTCATGATGCAGAACAGAGTCAGGGCAATGGGTGGAGAGAAGGGAAGAGACAGGAAGAGAGGGGGAGGGGCTTGCGTGCTGAGCTGATTCTAGCACATTCCATGGGAAGGAAAACTAGGGTGAAACTGGTGAAGAAACAAGGTAGAAAACAGACCCAGAGGCTGCTGCAGTAGTTGAACGGGAGAGTAAACCAAGAAAGAGGGACTGACAATTTCTGGAAGCTGGGTGCTAGGAAGGCTGCCAAAATCGTGACTCCCTGTCCACTGATGGTGAATAGAAATATGGAGACAGCATTTGGAGGAAATATGAGTGGCTTTTTTCTTTTTGCCAGGCAAGGGGGAGAACACAGCAGGCTGGCACCTCAAGAACTGTGCCCCCCTCTCTGGGGAATAGGGAGAGGTTTTTATATCCTCATGAAGGTTTTGCATTTTTTTTTTTTCTTTTTCAAGATTTGAAAACAACCACAGCTGGCATCGGGCGACTCAGCAGCCGGGTCTGGTATCCCTGAAGTTATCAGCCCATGACTTTCTGAAATGCAGAATGCTACAAGAGAGGGTAGGGGGAGAAGGATGCCAGGTGCAGTGTATAATCTAAATGGAGTCAGAGTAATTAGCTTTATGATGGACAAGTCCAGCTACAAGTGTGTGTTAGTAGTAGTACTAACCAAGATTGCATAACTCTTCCAGGGCTGTTTGGCTGCTGCTGCTGCTGCTGCTAAGTCGCTTCAGTCGTGTCCGACTCTGTGCGACCCCACAGATGGCAGCCTACCAGGCTCCCTTGTCCCTGGGATTCTCCAGGCAAGAACACTGGAGTGGGTTGCCATTTCCTTCTCCAATGCATGAAAGTGAAAAGTGAAAGTGAAGTCGCTCAGTCGTGTCTGACTCTTAGCGACCCCATGGACTGCAGCCTACCAGGCTCCTCCGTCCATGGGATTTTCCAGGCAAGAGTACTGGACTGGGGTGCGATTGCCTTCTCCGACTGTTTGGCTGGTATGTGCCAAAGGCTGTTCACTCAATTCTGTTTTTGCTGTAACAGAAAGGATATTTTCCAGGGGAGGTGGGCTGGGGTGGGGAGTCAGTGAGAGGTTTCTAAGTGTGGAGAATTGGGTTCAGAAGGAAAGAAGATGCTCACAGGAATAGCCACAATGTCTCCAAATCTGAAACTCTTCCAGAATAAACAGTAGATTTAACAAGTAATTCAACAAGATTGTTATGGTTTATGAATGAAATGCCTGAAATCTTTTTCTAGAAGCATGACTAAAGATTGGTATTCCTTTTTATTCTGCCTGGTTCATGAGGAGCATCTTCCACGAGGGCCCTGGCACCCACACAGGTTACACTAGGCTAGGCTAAGTCCCTTCAGTCATGTCCAGCTCTTTGTGATCCTATAGACCAAAGCCCGCCAGGCTCCTCTGTCCATGGGATTCTTCAGGCGAGAATACAGGAGTGGGTTGCTGTGTCCTCCTCCAGGGGATCTTCCGAACCCAGGGATTGAACCCACATCTCTGACGTCTCTTGCATTGGCAGGTGGGTTCTTTACCAATAGGGCCGCCTGGGAAGCCCTAGGTTACACTTAATTCTCTGAATTCGCAGAACAGTTAATGCATTTCTTTTTCTATGATTTGCCACACTTGACTTTATATTTGCATTGTGGAAGAATGAATGAACTGATTTAAGGATAAACCCCAAGGCCTCGGGACACATGCAGGGGGACTGGGGAGTGGGGCTGTGGAGTGTACATCCCAGTCTCCTCACTGCAGCACATCCTACTCATCTTTTTACCCCCGTGATACCTGGGGGAGGTCCCCCAAGGAGTCAGCAGAGCCATGATAGTCTGGGCAGAGCCGTGATAATTATCCATCTCCCAGCTACAGAGGGGATTGATAATGTATTGATAGTCTATGACCATTGCTTGTAAGCAAAATTCACCAAGGTCTTTGTGACCCTCCAAGGGATGGTTTGTTTATTTGCAAAGAAGAAAGGGGCAATGGGGGGCAGGCAGTGCCTTCTAATCCCACTCCCCTCACCCTGCTAGGACCCTCATTTGTTTAAAATCCTGCTTGCTTGCTCTCTGATGCATTTCTCTCTCTCTCTCTTTTTTGCGTTGTTTATTTATTTGGCTGTACCCGGTCTCCGTTGTGGCATTCGAACTCTTAGTTGTGTCATGTGGCATCTAGTTCCCTGATCAGGGATCAAACCCAGGCCTCCTGCATTGGGACCTTGGAGTCCCAGCCATTGGACCAACAGGAAGTCCCTCTTTGGATATATTTCTGATTAATGAAGATTGATGCATCTGTAGGAAAGGAACAGTTCAGAGAAATAAACATCAGTGTAACCTGTGGTCCTCATTTGAGCAAAATCAAAGGTAAATGTTTTTGAGCTAATCAGATAAATTTGACTCACAGGAGTGCCTGTGAGATGATGATTAATTTTGTTGGATGTGACACAGACATGGTATTATGTTAATTACAAGTCTGTGTCAGTTTTAGAAAAGCAAATGAACCTATTGACACAGAAGAAACAGATTCGTGGACACAGAGAACAGACTTATGGTTGCCAAGGGATTGGGAGGAGGGAAGGACTGGGTGTTCGGGGCTAGCAGGTGCAAACTATTATATAGGATGGATCAACAACAAGGTCCTCCTTCTGTATAGTACAGGGAACTATATTCAGTGTCTATGGAACCCTAATGGAAAAGAATATGGAAAATACATACATATATATATATATATGTATTACTGAATCAGTTTGCTTTAGAGCAGAAATTAACATTGTAAATCAATTATACTTCAGTAAAAAAGACAGCAAACAAAAAAAAGAGCACAGAGAACATCCTCTTCTCCACCTCTTCAAAGGACTGACAGCCTGAGTGTCAATGCCTGGGCAGTATCTTGTCTTGCAAGACATCAAAGGGGGAGGGAAACCCTTAGGCTTGTGAAATGAAAATATCTCCCACCGCATCAATAAACAAGAAATGTCACTACCATCAGCGATTTCTGGCCTCCAAATGTGAATGGGGGCTACCCAAACTGCGATCCAGCAGATGCTTCCACCCCTCACAGTGATTGCTGAGGAGCTGGTGAACAAGCAGCCTTGCAAGAAGCAAGGTGAACAAGGAAACATGATTGGCCCCAGGTAGCTGAGGTGCATAGGAAAGGAGTGAATTCAGGGAGCCCAGAGGCTTCCATCTTCCCATACATAGAATGCTAAATTCCTTCACTTGATACCTGATCTTTGATGTTCACTGCCTGCTCCCCTTGTTGCAAACTTGTGTATAGCCTCCTGCCTCCTTGAAGCAGTTTTCTCAGAGTTACTGACATGTTGTCTCCCGGGCTTGGAGTCCTAAACATTCCCACCAAATAAAATAACTCTCTACTTTCAGGTTGTAAACAGGCCTCTCTTAACCTCTTGCTGTCTTGTACTTTCTCTCCCATTGAGTTCTAAAAAAACAAAAAAATCCAAGTATGATTGTTCTCAGTTTGGGAGGAATTCCTGGTTTGGGCACACATAGACATCAGAATCATGCCTGTGAATAGATGGGCTTTCTACGTAAATGCATTAATATGGGCTCAGCTCAGGGAACTGGCCCAGGACACCCTGAAACACAGCATCTGAGTCTCATCACTCTCCTCCCCAGTTCCATGAAAGCCCACTCAGGCGGGGTCTGAATTAAGTGTTGGCTCCCTAGGGCTGCATGAGGGGCCACTGGACAGGATTTCCTGTGACAGAGAAATGTTTCTTTGCCTTTACAACATTGTATTAGTCTCTGGTGAACCACAAAATAATTCAGGTATACATAGATACGTATGTATATATTCTTTTTCATATTCTTCTCCGTTAGAGTTTACTATAACACACAGTTCCCTACACTATACAGTAAGATCCTTGTTTATCTGTTTTATGTATAGTAGTGTCTATCTGCTAGTCCTAAACTCCTAATTTATCCCTCCTGCCAAGTCCCTTTTGGTAACCATAATTTTTTTTTATGTCTGTGAATCTATTTGTTTTTCATAAATAAATTTGTGTCATTTATTTAGATTCTGTATATGAATGATATCATATGATATTTGTCTTATCTGAAATACTGTGATCGTTTCTAGTCCGCCCATGTTGCTGCATTATTTCATCCTTTTTATGGCTGAGTAATATTCCATCATAATATCCATTCCTCTTTTGATGGACACTTAGGTTACTTCCATATCTTGACTATTGAGAATAGTGCTTCTATGAATATAAAGGTGCATGTGTCTTTTCAAATTAAGAGTTTTCTCTGGATATACGCCCAGGAATGGGACTACTGGTGAAAACCCAACCTCTTTTCTTTACATATAGTGTATACATATTGCATGTGTATGTATAGGTACACATTTATGTGTATGGTATTATGTTTGTGTATGTATACATGTGTATTTATATGTATGTATATGCATATATATGTTTATATGTATGTATATGCTTATGTGTATATGTATATATATATATGTTTTCTTCTTACAGTAGGAACTGGTTTAAAATTTCTTGGTCTCTGAATCTTCCCACATATTTGTAGCTACACGTGACACCCAACATTTTCCCCTGTCCTGAGTCTTTCTGGAGGCACCACCCGGGTCTGTCTCACCATAATTGGAGGTATTTGGAAGATCTTTCCCAGGCACCTTGAAATTCCCTCACAATCTCTCTGGGAATCACCTTTCAGAGGCCACGTCTCCCGTCCTCACTCTGGGTTAGGGATGCACATGGGCCTGAAGACCTCGGGAGAGAGCTGTAAACCACCGAGAGCAGTGGGACCCAGGTGAGGCCAGTGGATGGGCGCAGACCCTACTTGGAGGAGTCCGCACACACTCACTCCTGCCTGCAGGGCCACCGTCCTGGCCTTCATGGTGCAAGTCCCTTTTGCTTCTCTCTGTGGCCATTGTCATGTCGCCAGTTCCCATTACCCAGCACCCAGGACTGTGCCAGGAACAAAACATGTGCTGCCTGACGGCAAAGAGCCCATCGCCCGATGTGCAGCAGTCAAAACATGAGCCCCGAGGTTTGCGACAAAGAAAGGGTGTGTTTGCAAGGCAGCTAAATGAGGGGACAAGAGAACAGGTCTCAGATCCTCCTCCCGGAAGGTGAGGGACTGGAGCACTTAAGGAATGAAGAATAAAGCAGCTGGGTGGTACCAGGTGTGGGGAGTGTGGGGAAAGGTGATTGAAAAGATGGGCATCGTCGTGGTTCTGTGCAGGCAAAGCTAAGCAACGTTCAAAAACAGATGCTCCTAGCACCATCAGGCTGCCCAGGTGGCTTAGTGGTAAAGGATCAGCCTGCCAAATAGGGACATGGGTTTGATCTCTAGGTCGGGAAGATCCCCTTGAGGAGGAAATGGCAACCCACCGCAGTATTCTTGCCTAGAGAATCCCATGGACAGAAGACCCTGGCAGGCTACAGTCCATGGGGTCACAAAGAATTGGACACAACTGAGCAACTGAACAAGATAGCACAATCTGAGGGCAGAGTTTTCAGCCCTCGCTGTCAAAAGGTCACAAAGCGACACTCACACATGCCCAGTTGGAGGGTGGTTGGTTCCAGCCAGTCTTAACCAGATTCAGCTCGAAATTGAACACAGCTGACTCCAAATTCCTGGGGCACCATTCAGGGCAGCATCTTACTGTTCAGGCTACATGATGTTTGGAGGAGACACATGACCTTGATCGGTGAAGGCAAGTGAAGTGGATTTGATGAATCATTACCCCTGGTTTCAAGCCCAGATAGAGGAAGGCTGTCGGCAGAGACAATGTGCATCCCTTCCGGGACTGAAATGACCAAGGGGGCTGCTTGCTGGTGGTGCTCAGCCAGCAGTATTTCCAACCCTGGCTCTGGACACAGGGCTGTAGCCCTGGGCAAGGTGGACGGAGCTCCTGCCTTGATCTGGGGGTCCAGAGAGGGAGGCTGACCGTGGGCAAGTCAGCCAGGGCAACACCCTTTCAGAGCGGGACAGAGGCTGTGGGGAAATGGAAACCTGGTGCTAGGAGGGAGAGTGGCCAGGTATGGTGAAGATCAGAGCCAAGGCCACGCCAGGGCAGGGCTGTCTGAGGACATGACTCACCCCTCTTGGTCATCACAGAGCACCCAGCTGAGCTCCCTGTGCTAAGCTTCCCACCAGCTAGCTATCTTACACGTGGTGGTGTGTGTGTGCTCAGTTGCTTCAGTTGTGTCTGACTCTTTGTGACCGCATGGACTGTAGCCCACCAGGCTCCTCTGTCCATGGAATTTCCCATGAAAGAATACTGGAGTGGGTTGCTATTTCCTTCTCCAGGGGATTTTCCTGACCCAGGGATTGAACCCGTGTCTGCTGCCTAGCAGGTGGATCCTTTATCACTAAGCCATCTGGGAAGCCCCAAACATGCATTAATGTAGGATATTTGTTTTTCTCTTTCTGTCTTACTCCATTCTGTTTGACAGTCTCTAGGTCCATCCACATCTCTACAAATGACCCAGTTTTGTTCCTTTTTAATGACTGAGTAATATTCCACTGTCTATATGTACCACATCTTCTTTATCCATTCATTTGTCTACTAGTTTCTTACAGGGCACACTGAGTGTTGGCCATGGTAGGGGATGGCAGACAGCCCCAGGCTTGGGTGCAGGTCCTCTGTCCCTTAAGAAAGGAAGGGAAGCCTATCATGGCCTCAAGGAAGAGCCTGGGAGCTGAGTGAGTTTGCTGAGGGTCCTGGTTGCTGGGTTGCTGTCAGGCCACAGCTTGTTCCACATTTTAGTGGCGTCACATAGCCCAGGGGAGTGGTCCCTGCCTGGGGAGGGGGTCATGTGGAATTGTCAGGAGTCCTTTTCAGAATGCTAAAAAACCTATCAGAAATGACATATTTACCTAAGATAAACAGAAATGACTCATTTATTTATCCTTTTAATCAGAGGATTGATATTTATGGGGCTCAGAATTTATAGGTATGATTGTTCTTCATCTCAATTTTCATTATTGCTCATTTCTAACAGGTTAGTATCTTCAATTTTGACTTTATAACACAGGTATTAAGACAGGTGGTTTTTTTTTTTTGAATATGCAAAGGGAGAGGTTTGCTTCTTTAAAGAAAACTGAGGTCTCACAAGGGATGTAAAAGGCCTTTTAAATAAATGAAGATAGACATCATAATTCCGGGTGGAAAGACTCAATATTTCAAGAGTAAATTTTCCTCCAATTAGTTCTGAAAATGTTGCCCAATGTATCTCAAATTCATCTAGGAAGATTAAAAAGGACATTTCTGCCAAAAAAGAAATATAAGGGAAGGATTTCCCATAAATAACGTTGAAGTGTGCTGTGACAAAGTAATAAAATGGATACTGTATTGGTGGCAGGATCGATGAGACCCATGGTGGAGAATAAGGAGCTGCTAAGATATCAATCTGAATGGAACTTTCCAGCAAAGAGTGTTAGCAGAACTTGATAACCTGTTCCTCTCCAACCCCGTGCCAGCCTGAGTCCGCTAGAGTGGACCTTCCTTAGACTGACCCATCCATGAATCAGAGCTAATGATATTAATAATAGCCCCTTCCTTGAGGGGGCAGGGATTGATTTTGAAAATATGAATCCTTTTGAAGGGTGCAGATAGTAAGCATCCAACAAGTGTTCTCTTTTCCACCCTACTTTGAGTTTCTCTCCATCTTGCACAAACTTAAAAAAAAAATACTTTTCTTTATTTTAATTTTTAATTTATTTTTTAAAAATTATTTATTTATTTTTGACTGCATGAGGGTTTTTTTTTCTCTAGTTGTGGGAGCAGGGCTTACTCTCTAGTTGCGGTGCACGGGTTTCTCATTACGGTGGCTTCTCTTGTTGCAGAGCTCGGGCTCTAGGGCTCAAGGGCTCAGCAGTTGCCGTGTATGGAGTTAGTTGCTCTACAGCATATGGGATCTTTCAGGCCCAGGGATCGAACCTGTGTCCCCTGCATTGGCAGGTGGATTCTTATCCACCTGGTCCAGGGAGGTCCCACATGTTGAGGGGCAGCTAAGCCCGTGTGCCACAACTACTGAAGCCTGTCCTCTAGAGCCCAGGCTCTGCCACAAGAGAAGTCACCCCAGTGAGAAGCCCGCACACCACAAGTAGAGAGTAAGCCCTGCTCATTGCAACTAGAGAAAGCCCATGTACAGTAACAAAAGATCCAGTACAACCAAAAATAAATGAATAAAGTTTTTTTAAAAAGAGAGAGAAACTCCCAGGAATTCATGCACTGTCCAGGTCATGGGTCGCTTTCCCATCTCTGTGCCTGCTAAGCTGGCTAGAGAGATGGGATGGTGATGCCACTTGGGCATCCTGGTGCCCAGAGCTGGGGAAACCCCCCCAAAATGCACACAGCATATTGGGGGTGCCTTCTCCCTCAAATCAGAAGGCCATTAGTAGAAAAGGGGAAATGCATGCTCAGGAGGAAAAATCAGGAGACCTTCACTAGTGGAACCTCAAAAGCCAGCAGCCTCCTGGGTAAGACTCATGTGGTCACCAGAGGCCCCAAACCCAGAAGGCCCCGCACTAGGGGTTCAACACGCCGCAGTCTCTTTGTCTGTCCTGGGGCAGCCGTGACGAAGCATTGCCGACTAGGCGGCTTAACTAGCAGGAATGAATCCTCTCACAGTGCAGATGCCGCAGGGCTGGCTCCTACTGGGGCCACGAGGGAGACTGTCCTGAGCTTCTCTCCCCTGCCTGCAGATGGCCCATTCCCTCCCCACCCCCGTGTTCCCCATGTCTTCATGAGTCTCCTTCCTGCACCCTGTCTGTGCCCAAATTCCCCCGTTTTCATAAGGAGAGCAGTCATGTTGGGTTAGGGGTTCACCCTACTCCAGATTGACCTCATCTTAACTAATTCCATCCACAAGAACCCTATTTGCAAATAGTATCAGATTTTGGGGGCCCTGAGTTTTAGGGCTTTGACAGATGAAATCTAGGGAGACAACCTAGCTCATAACGTTTGCCATCTTATAATTTGTAGTCATTTTGTCCTTGAGTGGGTGTCTTGTGGGGTCTGATGGGACAATGGAGTGATTGCTGCGGGCTTGCCGTGCCCTCAGGTGGTCCCTCTGCCTCCTTGGATGGGTTCTCAGGTGGCCACGCCTCACCCTCAACACCCTGCACACCTGTGCGTTCAGTTGTGTCCGACTCTTAGCGACCCCATGGACTGTAGCCCGCCAGGCTCTTCTATCCATGAAATTCTCCAGGCAAGAATGCTGGAGTGGGTAGCCACTCCCTTCTCCAGGGGATATTCCCGACCCAGGGATTGAAGCCAGGTCTCCTGCACTGCAGGCAGATTCTTTAACAACTGAGCTACCAGGGAAGGCTCTGCACACCTGGCCCCTCCCTACCGACCCCCACTCTGTGATGCCCAGCCTGCTGCCCTGTGGCCCCCTGGGGGCTGGGCTGTGCACAGAGTGTCAGGGTCAGGTGCACGCACACTGCAGGGTCTCAGGGGGGCCTGGCAGTGGCTGGAGGGTGAGTCCTCACCTGCCCCCTGTCTGGGTACCAAGTGCACCCCAACATGGAGGATGCCAACATTTAAGGGGTCACCGTCCAGAGTAGGCTGGGTCATTGGGTCCGTGGAAAGGGGGACTGAGTTTCCTGCACCTGGCTAGGTCTAGAGGCTGGTGGAAAGTGGGCTGCGTGCTGAGTCACAGGACAAGACCTCCCAAACCTGTGCAGACCTGTTCTCACTATGAGAGTATTTTCATGTCCCAGGAAGCATGACATTAAATAGCAAATAAAGATGCTCTGATCAACAACAAGGTCCTGTACAGCACAAGAAATATATTCAATATCCTGTGATAAATCATAATGGAAAAGAATATAATAAAGAATGTGTATATGTTGTATAACTGAATCACTTTGCTGGACAGCAGTAATTAGCACAACAATGTATAGCAATGCATGTGCTCAGTCGTGTCTGTTTGTGACCCCATGGACTGTAGCCCACTAGGCTTTTCTGTCCATGGAATTTCCCAGGCAAGAATACTGGAGCAGGTTGACATTTCCTCCTCCAGGGTATCTTCCTGACCCGGGATTGAACTTGAATCTTCTACATCTCCTGCATTGGCAGGTGGGTTCTTTACCCACTAGTGCCACCTGGGAAACCCTATATCCTTTGCTCGGATTCACTGACTGTTTATATTTTGCCTCCATTTCTTTATCATTTTATCTATCTATCTATCTACCAGGGATCAAACCTGTGTCTCCTACAGCTCCAGCATTGTCAAGCCTTATTAAAAAATAATCATGAATTAAAAGACTAAAAAATAAGACACCATGATGGGTTGAGAGGGACGCCACACAGGTGGGGCAGTGTTATAATTTAGTGCTTCTAACAGCCAGTTTTTCTGTTCTGCACTTCCATTTCACACTTAGCCCCACACTTCATAGAGAAGCCAGAGGGAGGAGGTGAGGTGTCCACATGACAGGTCGTGGGAAGCCACTGAACAGAGAAGCAACACGCAGAAGCTGACGAGGAGCCTGGGTCCTTATGGGGGGACCACGTTGCCCTCTTCCAGACAATGCCGCTGACCTTCTCAGTGATGGCTCTCCCCTTTGAGGTCTCTGTGTATGATCTGTAAAAGCAGAGGCTGGAGCCTCTTCTCTGCAGCTGTGGAGGGTCTTGCCAACGATGAATTCATGGGCTTGGGAGGAAAGGAGAGACACAGATGTGTTTACAAGGAGGCACTGGGCAGAACCAGGGGACCAGCTGGGTATTGGGGATGAAGGACCAGGTGTCTCCATTGAGGGAGATGCTGGGATGGGGTCCTGGCTATGGTGGAGCTGAAAACCCTCCTGGGGATGTATTTTCATTTGAACAGGGAGTTGCTTGGCTTTCTCTCAAAGAAGCAAGTCTTGAACAGTACACTTCCAGATGACATCACCTGCTTCTTTCACTACCTTCTCCGTTGATGAATAAGCTTGATTGAGTTCAGTTGAATGATTAGTTTTCATAAATTCTGAGACGCGTTTCATTCCATCATTGTCACTCCAATGATGGTATCTTTCCTTGACTCTGCTCTCTTCTCTGGGCCTCAGTCTCTCCACGGGTAAGAAGGATGTTGGGTTACCCAGTGCCTGTGGAGTCGGGGAAACTTCTAGGGTGCTGACACTGTACCCATGGAGGACATGGAGCTGACCCTCTGTGGGGGCGGGGGGTCCATTCCAGGAGGACATGTCACACTCCACATTTGTTGCTTATCTCAAAAGCTGAAGGTACTGAAGCTTCATGACAACACCTGCAGATCAACTTTTTTGACTAAAAGTTACCTTTGGGAAACCTGTTCAAACCATCAATGCCCTGGGAGCAGGCCCATCACGTTGTCCTGGGAAATAACAAGAGGAACTTCTCTTCCAGGGATGTCGAACAGCCACAGCTCATGTGGTCTTAAAAATGCACTTAGGCAGAGAAAGACTAATATCATATGATGCTGCTTATGTGTGGACTTTTAAAAAAATGGCACAAGTGAACTAAATTTACCAAACAGAGTCACAGATGCAGAAAACAAAACGTGTGGTTACCGGAGGGAAAGAAGCAGGAGTAATTGGAAGACTGGAATCGACATATACTCACTACTATATACAAAATAGATAACCAGTGAGAAACTACTATATAGCATAAGCCTCTGGGTCTTCCTGGGTTTTCGCTGCGATTTGCTCTCATGGTCTGCAGAGCCCTGACTGAGCAGCAGAGGGCGCTCTGTCACAATCCCTGAGTCCAGGCTCTTTGCCCAGCTGTGGAATGTGGCTTCTTTTTCTCCTTGGCAACTGTTTTCTTAAAAACCCTGGGTCAATAGAATCTGTGTCAATCAAATCCCATTTCTCGCTGACCTGTGCGACCCTTTAAGAGCTGTTTATCATCGTTTGTGAAGGCGGGCCCCTTCCGACTTCAGGCCTCCAAAGCTCGCAGTACATGAATAATCCGCAGACAATGGTTACCTGTAGGACGGCACCGTGGAAAACATCCCCGCCGCGACCGCTTTTGTAAACTGGAGCCTATTCAGCCCTGTGAAGGATCCCAAGACAGCAGGGGACTCTTTGGTCAATAGGTGGAATAAAACGCTGGGCCAGGGCTTTCATAATCGCGGCCTCCTGAGAAGGCAACGGGAGGGAGTTTCCCACAATGCTTAGTGGCTTCTCCTAATCCTATTGGAAATGGGGAGGGGGGCCATGGGGAAAGGGATACCTAGGTGACCAAAGCAGGAGCCAATGATTTAGTGATGAGCTTGTCCGCAGGCCCTGAGGGGGTCTGAGCCCCTGTGGAATTCCCAACATTCAAGCCACACAAACAAACCACCTGTGCTCCGGACTCACTCTGCCCTGGCCGCTGTCTTGTTAATAATTCTCCCTCGGGGGAAGCTGAGGTCAGCCAGGTGGTGAAAGAGGGTGACCTGGATTCTTCAGTGATATCATGTCCTGAGAGACTGGACCCAGTGCTTGCAGTGCTGATGTGTGATGGGGTTATGTTATTCTTGTGGACTGATGGGAAGTGGTCTGGGGAAGCAGCAGCGCAGACCATGCTAGCGCTGGGATGCCCCTCAGCCCACCTAAATAAAATAACTCCAGAACATGAGCTGCAGGAGAGGGTTGGAGTGGGGCTGGATGGGGGAGAACTTGAGGCTCTTTTTAAAAATGTAACTACACTTGATTTACAATATCTTGTTAGTATCAGGTGTACAGCCAAGTGATTCAGTTATACGTACATACCTCGTGGCTCAGCTCCTAAAGAATGCGCCTGCAATTCAGGAGACATGGGTTCGATCCCTGGGTTGGGAAGTTCCCCTGGAGAAGGGAAAGGCTACCCACTCCAGTCTTCTGGCCTGGAGAATTCCTTGAACTATGTAGTCCATGGGGTCGCAAAGAGTCAGACACGACTGAGTGACTTTCACTTCACTTCACCTACATACACACGTGTGTGTGCTTGCTAAATCACTTTAGTCGTGTCTGGCTCTTTACAATCCTATAGACTGTAGACCGCCAGACTCCTCTGTCCATGGGATTTTCCAGGCGGGAATACTGGAAACCGGGTTGCTGTGGCCCTCCTCCAGGGGATCTTCCCGACCCAGGAACCGAAACTGCACCCCTTGCAGTTCCTGCATTGCCGGTGAATTCTTTACCACTGAGCCACTGGGGAAGCCCTATACACATGTATATGTTCTTTTTCAGATTCTTCCCCCTCATAGATTATTACAAGATACTGCATATGGTTCCTTTGTTGTTTATCTCAGTCTTTGCTGGTGGTTCAGACAGTAAAAAATCTGCTTGCAATGCAGGAGACCCGAGTTCAATCCCTGGATTGGGAAGATCCCCTATTTTATATATGGTAGTGTGTATCTGCTAATCCCAAACCCCTAATTTATTCCTCCTCCCCTTTTCCATTCAGTAACCACAAGTCTGTCCTCTGTGTCCATGAGACTGTTTTTGTTTTATAAATAGGTTGATTTGTATAATTTTTTAGATTCCACATATAAATGATATGATATTTGTCTTTCTCTTTCTGACTGACTTCACTGAGTATGATAATCTCTAGGCCCATCCATGTTCCTGAAAATGGCAGTATTTCATTTTTTACGACTGAGTAGTATTCCACTGTGTGTGTGTGTGTGTGTGTGTGTGTGTGTATAAAACTTGAGATTCTTGATGGTAACCTGGGTTTGAATGGTTGAACTTGAGTTACCACCCAGGTGTGTGGGGGGAGGGCTGTCAGAGTCAGGGTGGCCCTCATTGAAGGAGTGGGTGCTGGAGATGTGAGGGGAGGTGCCAGGGGAGGAGGGATAACTGAGCCCCAGAGCCATGAGTCTTGCTTGAGGAACCTAATGTACAAAGGGGAAGAGTTGCAGGCAAGACCCCATGACGCCGACACTCAGAACTTAGACAAGAAAGACAGATCAAGACAAAGAGACTCAGAAATCTGCTTGGTCAGAGAGTGAAAAAAATGAAATAATGTCAAAAAAGCAGTTCTCCCCATCAACAACTTTTAAAACATTTTTTCAAACGCATAGAAATGTGAAAAAGTTGTGCCACCAGAATAGGTCTGCCCACCATCTAGATTCTAAAATTAGCATTTTGCTGTGTTTGGTTTAACATAATTTTATCCATTATACTACCCATCTATCAATTAATCTTATTATTATTTTAAAATTGGAAGCAGCTTTTCAAACTCCAAAAGACCATACAATTGAAAATTACCCACTCATGTTAGTCTCCTAAAGTCTTTTCTACTCTGTTGGATAAAGTGAAAGTGTTAGTAGCTCAGTCATGTCTGACTCTTTGGGACCCCATGGACTGTAGCCTGCAAGGCTCCTCTGTCCATGGAATTTCCCAGGCAAGAATACTGGAGTGGCATTTCCTTTTCCAGGGGACCTTCCTGACCAGGAATCAAACCTGGATCCCTGCATTGCAGGGGGATTCTTTGCCATCTGAGCTACCAGGGAAACACCCATTTGGGTAAAATGTGAAATGTAGATCAAATCTTCCTAATGGTAAAAGTCATAGCAACCAAAGTTGCTCACAATTAAATAACATTGTTTCAAGAGAGCTGCTATGAGTTCAGGGTAATGAAACTGGGTCCAAATGAACAAACTCCTGAGAGGTGCACCCTTCCCCATCGATATTTATACTGTCCTGTATATAAGCCGCTGTCCTCTGGGCTTTCCACATATGGGCTCATCCCAAGCTCACACAAGCCAGGAGGTGTCCAAGTGTACAATCTGATTCTTACCGTACAATCAAAGAAATTGAGGCACAGAAAAATTAGTTGACTGGCCTGGTCAAACAGCTGGTTTGTGGCTGAGCAGCACTCACCACCTCCCCAACCCTAACCCCAGCAATTTAAAGCAATGAGTTAGCATTGTTTTACATACCATGTTAGCTATGATTTTTAACAAATGATACTGCCAAACGTTGGTGAGGATGTAGGGAAAGAGGCGCTGTTCATGGGAACACAAATTGGTACTTCCTAGAAGGCAATTCAGAGAAGGCAATGGCACCCCACTCCAGTACTCGTGCCTGGAAAATCCCATGGACGGAGGAGCCTGGTAGGCTGCAGTCCATGGGGTCGATAAGAGTCAGACATGACTGAAACGACCTAGCAGCAGCAGCAGCAGAAGGCAATTTGGCTTACCATGGTGGCTCAGACAGTAAATCTTCCTGCAATGCAAGAGACATAAGCGATATGGGTTTGATCCATGGTTTGGGAAGATCCCCTGGAGAAGGGAATGGCAACCCACTCCTGTATTCTTGCTGCCTGGAGAATCCCATGGACAGAGGAGCCTGGCGGTCTACAGTCCATAGGGTCACAAAAGAGTAGTACAAGACTGAGCGACTAAGCACAACACACACACACACACACACACACACACACACACACAGAAGGCTATTAGACAAAGAGAATCCAAAGCCATGAAAAAGCCTACAGTTGGTGGATCTAGGTGTTTTGTTCCCAGGAATAAATTGCTGTGAAAGCATGAAAGATGAGCAAGCAGCTTTATATCCAAGAAAATCATGCAGAATTAAGTGAAATATTAAATAATGGGAGGCAGATAATACATAAGTTACAGACGGTTATAACGATGACAATATTCAAACATCATGGGTTAAGGGAAAGTGTGAATTAAGTAGAACCAACCAGGTTACAGAATAGACTCTAGGGAAAACAGAATAAAGTAACAATAATCTTCCCCTAATGTAACATGTATAGAGAAGATACATATAGTAAATATAATATACATAAAATACACATAATAAAATAATATCACAAGATAAACTGGAAAGGTTGGTACTAAAAATATGAACAATGGTTCTTTCAAAGTGGGGCTTTATGGGTGGGAGAGGCTTGTTTATAGTTGGGGCTTGTCTTTGGGCTGTTTTTGTATTTTCTACAAATGTCCAGCAAAAATGTGTGAAAGTGAAAGTCGCCCAGTCGTGTCCACCTCTTTGCGACCCCATGGACTGCCAGACTCCTCTGTCGGAGGAATTCTCCAGACAAGAATACTGGAGTGGGTGCCATGCCCTTAGCCAGGGGATCTTCCCAACCCAGGGATCAAACCCATATCTCCCACATTGCAGGCAGATTCTTTAACATCTGAGTCACCAGGGAAGTCCAAGCACAAATGCACCACCTTAGGAATCAGAACGTCACCCCTACATTCCCACAATCAATGTAAAGAGAAGGTCACTGGCTCAAAATCTCTTCTTGATTTTGAGTGCAAGGAAATTCTGGGATGAAGGGGGAAGAGAACCAGTAGGTGGCGCCAGAGGGTAGCTAGTGTCTCGGGCTGCAGCAAGCGCTGGTAGGGACAGCCTGACCCGGGAAAGTCTCAGGTACTTGGAGAACTCATGTGCCATCAAGCACTATTTACAATAGCCAAGACACGAAAGCAACCTAAATGTCCATCAACAGGTGAATGGGTAAAGAAGTGGTACATATACATGTACTTGAAGTACATTTGTTGGTTTTTAATTTCAAACTTCATTATATATGCATATGCATATACTGGGCTTCCCTGGTGGTGCAGTGGTAAAGAATCCTGCCAATGTAGGAGACACAAGAGACTTGGGTTTGATCCCTAGGTTGGACAGATTCCCTGGAGGAGGGCCTGGCAACCCACTCCATTCTTCTTGCTGGGAAATCCCATGGACAGAGGAGCCTGGTGGGCTATGGTCCATGGGGTTGCAAAGAGTTGGACATGATTTAGCGACTAAAGAACAGGAACAATGCATATATTAATATATAATGTATAACTTAACACATATATATGATATAAATAGATCTCTTCTCAGATATGTATCTAAAGAGAAATACACATTTTTGATCCCACAATTCAAGATGACATTTTAAACAAATTGCTAAATGGACAAAGTTTCCACTTTCTCTCAAAATACAAGTGGTAGAGCCTCAACGGAGAAGGCAATGGCACCCCACTTCAGTACTCTTGCCTGGAAAATCCCATGGACGGAGGAGCCTGGTAGGCTGCAGTCCATGGGGTCGCTAAGAGTCAGACATGACTGAGCGACTTGACTTTCACTTTTCACTTTATGCACTGGAGAAGGAAGTGGCAACCCACTCCAGTGTTCTTGCCTGGAGAATCCCAGGGACGGGGGGAGCCTGGTGGGCTGCCGTCTCTGGGGTCGCACAGAGTCGGACACGACTGAAGCGACTTAGCAGCAGCAGCAGCAGCAGAGCCTCAAAGTTAAGATATTTGGAAAGGCTTCCTTTTGCCCACCAAAGAGCCATGAATCTCAGATATCCTGGGGGTACGGCATCCAGAACAACTGTTTGTGACAATTGTATGAATTGTCTTATAGTCAGCAAGTGATGCTGTAAGATTTTTACCTGCTCCCAGGACAGGTTGTTATGTATATATAGAGATTTTACTTTTTTTTTAAAGCTACACTTATAAAATTTGTTGGAGCATTTGGGTGGATGTGTAACATGTAATAACTTCTCCAGTTTGAAATAGTAGGAAATAGGATTCAGAAAAGCAATTTCCCACTGAGCTTCTGATTTTTTTCAGTATTGTTGAGACTTTAAGTGAAAAATGCTTGTACAATGGAATGGAGTATATGTTACAGTTGAAAAATAAATCCTTGAGTCCTTGACATCAAATAAAGGAAATAAAATATACACATCTGTGTGTTTTGAAGGTTGTCTGTCTGATTTTATAAAGCAGGGACTAACCAGGACTCTGTGTGGGACTGAGACCCCCCAGGCCCCCTGAGAAACAACCAAGGCAGGCTGGGGCGTGCACTGACTCGGTTGTGATAAACCAGCTCACAGCACATTATTATGTTAACTTGCATTTGTAGACAAATGTTGTTGATAAACATGGATATTCAAGTCTATGAAAGTATAATGGGATGCCCTCTGATGTGAAGCATAAAATCTCTCGAGTTACTGTATAATGATTTTCTTTCTCTCCAAAGGCAGATAGAATTAATAGGCTGCACAAATTGGCTGTTGTTCCTGAGCACAGATCATAGACTTCTCTGTTCCCCTCCACTACATGGGTAGCCTGTCTTCAGCAGGTGGGAGCTAGCAGTCAGCAACTGCTGTGTAACAAACACTCCCAGGTCTCCAAGTCACAGAAGATTGCAAGTGGCTTCTCATATTGGGGCATGCAGGTCAAGTGAAGCCCAGCAGAGTGGACTGGGCATGTGTGGACAATTTTGCTTCAGGCTCAGGGTTCGGGGGTGTCCTGCAGGTGTCTCACTCTGGGGTTTGGGCTGAAGGAAAGGATACTGCCAAGGGCATGGTCGTCTTATAATGGAGCAGAGGCTGTACAAGGCCAAGGCTAACTGTGGAAACATCTTTCATGCATCTGATGCAGTTATACCTCCTGATCCTCCCAGGATTGCTGTCAGTGATGTCTTTCCCCTGGTGTCCCAGGATCTGATAAAGTGATGTCCATTCCTCTGGTGTCCCCAGGATTCCCCTAAGTGATGCCTGTTCCTTGGTGGCCTCAAGATTTTTCTAAGTGATCCCCGTCTCCTGGTGGCCCTGGATCTCTTTCAATGAGACCTGTCCTCCTAATCCATCATCCACCACCAGACCTCTGTGGAGATGCCCATTCCCTGGTGCCACAGGAATCTCTGTGCAATGTTACTTGCTCTACCCGATGCACTGGGCTCTTTTTCTGCTTTTACTGGGAGCTACCCATTCTGTCCCCCACTCTTCCATGGCCATCTCTGTGCAATCTATGATAAAAGCATTACAAAGCTTCAGGGGCATCTTGTCCTCTGTAATCTATCTAGAGAAATGTCCAATTGTTTGGGTGTTTTGGAATTATAATGTCTTTTTTTCTGTTTTTTTTTTTTTAATTTTATTGAAATATAGTTGATTTACAATGTTGTGTTACTTTCAGGTGTACAGCAAAGTGATTTACATATATATGTGTGTGTGTATACATATATATATATATATATATATATATATATATCTGAATCAAGAATACATATTCTTCGTAAAATTGAAGTACTGTTTGGGGCTTCCCAGGCGGTGCTAGTGGTAAAGAATCCACCTGCAATGCAGGAGAAATAAGAGACATGGCTTTGATCTCTGGATAGAGAAAATCCCCTGGAGGAAGAAATGGCAACCTACTTCAATCTTCTTGCCTGGAAAGTCCCATGGACAGAAGAGCCTGGTGGGCTATAGTCCATGGGGTCACAAAAGAGTTTTACACAACTTAAGACTAAACAACAATAGTTGATTTACAATGTTGTGCTAATTTTCACTGTATAGCAAGGTGACTCAATTATACACATGTATACATTTTTATTGTATGTTCTTTTCCTTTGTAGTTTATTCCTGGAGGCTGGATATAGTTCCCTGTGCTGTACAGTGGGACCTTGTTGTCTATCCATTCTAAATGTAATACTAATAGTTTGTGTCTGCTGCTGCTGCTAAGTCACTTCAGTCGTGTCCGACTCTGTGCGACCCCAGAGACGGCAGCCCACCAGGCTCCCCTGTCCCTGGGATTCTCCAGGCAAGAACACTGGAGTGGGTTGCCATTTCCTTCTCCAATGTATGAAAGTGAAAAGTGAAAGTGAAGTCACTCAGTCGTGTCTGACTCTTAGCGACCCCGTGGACTGCAGCCCACCAGGCTCCTTCATGCATGGGATTTTCCAGGCAAGAGTACTGGAGTGGGGTGCCATTGCCCCTAACTCCCAGTTTATCCCTCTCCCTACTCTCCTCCTCCTTGGCAATCACAAGTCTTTTCTCTATGTCTGTACACCTGTTCTGTCCCGTAGATAGGTTTGTTTGTATCATAATATCTTAACCCAGATGAATACTTTGCAGCTGTATTTGACCTACAAGAAATTAGCTATTGACTGAGCAACATTCACATTGATGTTTTATTCTGGTGCTCGGTGTCTCTTTGCCGTTTCTGCTCCCACGAATCTGTTGGCTTGTCCTATTGCAGCCTATGGAGTCTGGTTGCTAGTGTTTCTGAACAGAGGCTGGACACTCTTCTGTGTCCTGAGTCAGGCTGGGGAAAATCTATTTCCAGAACTAGTCTTCCTCTTTGGATCTGTCTTGATAAATGAATCTTCACACATAGCCTCTTGGCTATTGTTTACATTTGCCATTCCCTGTGGAGTCCTGGGCTCATAACTCCTCTGAGCATGATCCTTATGATGATCCTGTCAGCTGGTTGGACAAACAGGCAGAAGAGCTGCCAGCAAGGCGAGAAGCATGTGGGAGCAGCTGAGCAGTCAGGGGAAGGCAGGCTGGAGCAACTCATCCTTTATTTATCAGTGTAATGGAAATCCTTGCTCGAGTTTTAAATATACTTTATGCTGGGGTCGCATCTTAAATATATCTGCAGCATATTAATAATTAAGCAGAAGTGAAAATGTTCAGTTTGGAGAAGAAAAGTAAGAATCGTCAGCTTTATGCAGAGAACACTCCCTATGGGAGCTTTGTCTGAATCAGGACTGAAGAATTAAGCCCACAGTTTAACTGAAAATTACTGTGGGAGGGAGAACAGGAAGGGACCCCCAAGAGAATAGAATGCAGTATATTTTATCATAGCTCTTCTCTGGAGCCTAAGATACAAAAAGGAAAATAAGATTTATTTTTATGACAATTAAAAATTGGTTTGAAAAAAGTGATAGAATACACAACTAACAGTGTTTTAAACAAATAAGGCTTTATTTTTTTCTCACATGAGAAGTATACAGTTGTTGGCCATGATTTAATGACTCAAGGCTATCAGGACGGTCATTCTGAGTTTCCTGGGGGTTTCCTCATGATTGTAAAATGGCTGCCACAGCTCCAGCCATCATCTGTATTCAGGACTAGAAATAGAATGAAGGATAACATTAATCTCATCTACTCCCCTTTAAGAGAAAGGAAATATTTTTTCCAGAACTCTTCCCTCCTGACCCCAATCAGCACTGCTTGTTGGCCAGAGCAGTATAACATGGTTACCTCGAACAGAGTCTAGGTAAATTGCAACCTAAATTAATCAGTATCCTGTTTATATAGAAAAAAGGGATGAATGGATATTAGAAAGGATTAGCAGCATAAGCCACACTGGTCAAACCAAAATTTGCACAACATTCAGTATCTCTCTTCCTTTGTTTTAGAAGAACTGCCGTGCTGTGTCTCATCTGGGAAAAGGACAACACACTCTACAAGCCTGCTTTCCACCCACTCCAAAGGTCATGAATTCCATGGAGAAACTCATTCCCTGCAGCAGGTGCCCAGGGAGGCCATCCTGGGCGGGGACCCAGAAACCAGTAACTGGGCGATGAGAAGGGGGCGCCTGAGGGAACAGCGTGGAGACCTCAGGGTAAATCCACTTTGTATTACTGGCCTGAAAATAAATGAACCCAGAGGGCCTGAGCTGCCAGGAATGAGTCAAAAATAAGAGCTCTGTCCTTGGGGGTGCTTTGGGGTATTTTTGTCCTGCATTTAAAAAAATTCTTATTTTGACATAATTAACATTTGCAGAAAAGCAGCAGGAATAGCATAAAGAATACTTTTATATCCTTAACTCAGATTCATCAATTGTTATATTTTGCTCCCATTTCTTGATCATTTTATCTATTTCTCCATCTGTCTATCCATCGATCATCATCTCTCTTTCTCTATCATCTATTAGTCATCTATTTATGCATGCACACACACACACACACACACACACACAATCAGGCTCCTCTCTCCATGAGATTCTTCCAGCAAGAATGCTGGAGTGGGGTGCCATTTCCTCCTCCAGGGGATCTTCCCAAACCAGGAATTGAACCTGCATCTCTTAGCATCTCCTGCATTGGCAGGCAGATTCTTTACCACTAGTGCAATCTGGAAAGCCCCATATCCTTTACTCAGATTCATCAATTGTTTGTATTTTTCCCCCATTTCTTTATCTTTTTATATACCTATCTGTCCATCTACCTGTCCATCTATCCTCCATCCATCATTATTTCTCTTTCTCTATCATCTATCAATCATCTGTTTACACACACACACACACACACACACACTCACACACACACACACACATGGTGGGACAGGGAGAGAGATTTCCCCCAGAACCATCTAACTGACAGTAAATTGCAGATACATTGTCTTTTTGTCCTAAACTATTTCAGCATGTTTTTTCCTAAGAACAAAGACATCCTGTTCCAAGACCACAGTGCAATGATGTGAAGATTTAACATTGATGAACCACTAGTACCTAATCCACAGCCCCTATGCAGATTTGATCAATTGCCCCATAATACCCTAAATAGTCACTTTCTTTCCTGGCCCAGCATCCAGTCCAGGATCACATGTTGTAAGTTGCCATCGCATCTTTTGATCTTCCTTTAATGCGGAACAGTCCCCAGTCCCTCCCAGCCTCGCATGACCTTGACAGACCCTGAAGACTCTCCCTCGATTCAGGTTTGCTGATGTTTCCTCGAGATTCTATTCAGTTTTGTGTTCTTGGTGTGGTTGCTGCTCACATAATGCTGATGTGGTGTCTTAGGGCATCATTCAGGACACGTGTGGTTTTGACTTGTCCTGCTTCTGGTGATGTTAATTTGGTTGCCTGGATAAGGCAATATCTGTTGGAGATTTTTCACACTAAGGTTACTATTAATATCCTCCCCTTTACAGTTAGTAAATAATTTGTGGAGAGATACTTTGAAGCTGGGCTTCCCAGGTGGCACTGGTGGTAAAGAACCCACCTACCAAAGCAGGAGACAAGAGACATGGTTCTGTTCCTGGGTCAGGAAGATCCCCTGTAGGAGGATATGGCAACCCACTCCAGGACTCTTACATGAAGAATCCCGTGGACAGAGGAGCCTGGCAGGCTATGGTCCATGGAGTGGCAAAGAGTCAGACACGGCTGAAGCAACTTAGCATGCATGCACTTTGAAGCTATATACACATCCCATAACTCATCCATATAATAGGGCTACATGCTCCATAACTTAAAACAATCTTTTAAAAACATTGGTGAAAGTCACATAAAGCATACTACATTAACCATATGTAACTGTGCAGTTCAGTGGCACTGAGTCCATTCACATTGGTGTGCATTTTTCACCACCATCCCTCTCCCGAATTTTTCACTTTCCTAATCTGAAACTCCCATCACTTCATGGGAAATAGACGGGGAAACAGTGGAAACAGTGTCAGACTTTGTTTTGGGGGGCTCCAAAATCACTGCAGATGGTGACTGCAGCCATGAAATTAAAAGACCCTTACTCCTTGGAAGGAAAGTTATGACCAACCTAGATAGCATATTCAAAAGCAGAGACATTACTTTGCCAACAAAGGTTCATCTAGTCAAGGCTATGGTTTTTCCTGTGGTCATATATGGATGTGAGAGTTGGACTGCGAAGAAGGCTGAGTGCCAAAGAATTGATGCTTTTGAACTGTGGTGTTGGAGAAGACTCTTGAGAGTCCCTTGGACTGCAAGGAGATCCAGCCAGTCCATTCTGAAGGAGATCAGCCCTGGGATTTCTTTGGAAGGACTGATGCTAAAGCTGAAACTCCAGTACTTTGGCCACCTCATGCGAAGAGTTGACTCATTGGAAAAGACTCTGATGCTGGGCGGGATTGGGGGCAGGAGGAGAAGGGGATGACAGAGGATGAGATGGCTGGATGGCATTACTGACTCGATGGACGTGAGTCTGGGTGAACTCCGGGAGTTGGTGATGGAAAGGGAGGCCTAGCGTGCTGCGATTCATGGGGTCGCAAAGAGTCAGACACGACTGAGCGACTGAACTGAACTGAATCTGAAACTCTGTCCCAATCAAACGCTAACTCCCCATTCCCCCTCCCCACTCCCCAGCCCCGGCATCTACCAATGTACTTTCTGACTGTGAATTTGACTATTCTAGGTACCTCCTATAAGTGGAATCAAACAGTATGGGTCTGCATCTAATGCATATTGGAATGCATTTTTAAGAGTAACTTAACATATGTCCTACAAACAGATTGTACCTTCTTTCCTTCCCCGACTCCTGTGACAGCTCTATAACTTTCTTTTATCAGTAGGGGTATCTGATCAAAAAGTTTGGAAAACTTTCACCAGGGGATGCAGATTTTTTTTTCTGTGAAGGGTGAGACAGTAAATATTTTAGGTTCTGCGGGCTGTATAGTCTCTGTTGCAATTCCTCACCTTTGCTATTATAGCATGGAAGCACCCAGAGACATATGTAAACAAATGAGAGTTCTAATAAAACTTTATTTACAAAAACAATAGGTAGGCCAGATTTATGAGCCTGCAGTCTGTTGGTCTGCACTTTATGCTACTGTCAATCGATCTACCCCTAAAACCCAGAAATTTTCCCGTCTATGTGATATTCTTACTCTACAGGATCTGACCTAGAAGCTTTAGGATCTGAATTTTTGGTGCATAGATTTTCTGAAGGATGAGTCAAATTATATAGCTGCTGGTCTATAAGCTGAAAGCTGCTGTGACATCAACTGAGGTTTAAAAGGCCAAGTCCCCCTTAGTTCTCTTAAGTTTTTCCCTAGAAACTATCAAGAAGGACTTCAACCAGGGACCATGCATTGTTTGCTTTGCATAGTTTGAAGTTAAATGGGATTATTTTTGGTGGGGCTTGAACACTCTCAATTACCGCTTCTCACTTGGATGGGTTCACTTGACCCCGAAATCATGTTTCTTTTCCTCCCCTTTGTGAGGTGTTGACAATTAGGGAATCGCTTTCTAGAATTCCTAGCTCTTGTAGACATAGAATGTGAAATCCCAGATGGAAAATTAACCAAAATGGAATGTTTATATTTAGCGCCCCCAATTAGCCACATTCCAAGGAAAGAACCTCTGGCATTGTAAGGCTCACTCCAGGGAACTTGATAGCTCTGGAAGGATGTAGTTATTCACTTCATTTGTTTAGCTCTGTTTGATTCTGCAGGTTGCGTGATCTGGCCTGGAATGGTCAGATAAGTTCTGGATCACAGTGTTGTACTGGTAGCTGATTCTGTGTTGTTCAAGAGTCCCAGGTTTCTAGTTCCAGACTGCTTGGGGAGTGGATGAGTGTAAGCCATGTCTTTGGAAAGGAGGCTTGAGTGCTAGCTGGGGACAGTCTGTAGGTTTATTTATCAAAAGGAGGGAAGATTGTGGAATTGATCTAATGTATATCAGATTATATACATTAGACTATATACATGTGGGACTAGTCAGAGATCAGTACCCCCCAGTGGTGATACCCTTCAGATCCATTCTACTAACAGTGACATATTTTCAATACCCTTGTCTCTATTAAAAGTTGGAACCTAAATGTACATTGACAGATGAATGGATAAAGAAGATGTGATACATCAGTCAGTTCAGTTCAGTTGCTCAGTTGTGTCTGACTCTTTGCAACCCCATGGACTGCACCATGCCAGGCCTCCCTGTCCATCACCAACTCCTGGAGCTTGTTCAAGCTCATGTCCATCAAGTTGGTGATGCCATCCAACAGTCTCATTCTCTGTCATCCACTTCTCCTCCTGCCTTCAATCTTTTTCAGCATCAGAGTCTTCTCTAAAGAGTAAGTTCTTTGCATCAGGTGACCAAAGTATTGGAGCTTCAGCTTCAGCATCAGTCTTTCCAATAAATATTCAGGACTGATTTCCTTTAGGATTGACTAGTTTGATCTCTTTGCAGTCGAAGGGACTCAAAGTACATATATGTGATGGAATAGAAGAATGAAATAATGCAATTTGTAGCAATATGGATGGACCTAGAGGTCATCACAGAAAGTGAAGTAACTCAGACAGAGGAGAAATAGCATATGAGATCACTCATATGTGGAATCTAAAATACCACATGAACATATTTACAAAACAGAAACAGACTCACAGACATAGATGACAGACTCACAGACATAGACAGACTTGTGGTTGCCAAGGAGAAGGGTAGGGAAGGACTGGAAGTTTGGGATTAGCAGATACAAACTAGTATAAACAGTAAGGTCCTACTGTATAGCACAGGGAGCTACATTCAATATTCTCTGATAAACAATAATGGAAAAGGATATGAAAAAGAATGTCTACATGTGTAACTAAGTCTCTTTGCCGTATAGCAGAAATGAACACAACAGTGTAAATCAACTATGTGAAGTGAAAGTCACTCAGTCGTGTCCAACTCTCTGTGACCCCATGGACTATACAGTCCATGGAATTCTCCAGGCCAGAATACTGGAGCGGGTAGCCTTTCCCTTCTTCAGGGGATCTTCCAAACCCAAAGATTGAACCTAGGTCCCACACTGCAGATGGATTCTTTACCAGCTGAGCCACCAGGGAGTCCCAAGAATACTGCAGTGGGTAGCCTACCCCTTCTCCAGCGGATCTTCCTGACCCAGGAATCGAACTGGGGTCTCCTGCTTTGCAGGTGGATTCTTTACCAACTGAGCTATCTGGAAAGCCCAAATCAACTATACCTCAATAAAATTTAAAAAAAGTCAGAAGATAAGGATTTGTATTGAGAACATATGTTTCTCACCCTTAGTCAATTTGCTCCCTGTAGGCATCTGACTTTGCAAACTCTGATTTCAACCTCAAGCTGTTATACTAAAGCACTATCTGAGCAAGATCAGCACATTTAATCTTAGCTTACAGGGTTTCCTGCTTTTCTGGGTAAATTGACACTGGCTTCACTGCTGGGACCCTCTCTGTGCTTGGAAAACACACACAGTTTTGAAATTCCTAATAGGATTTCCCCAACCAACAAAAGACTTAGGGCTTCCCTTGTAGCTCATTTGGTAAAGAATCTGCCTGCAATGCAGGAGACCTGGGTTTGATTCCTGGGTTGGGAAGATTCCCTGGGGAAGAAAATGGCAACCCACTGCACTATTCTTGCCTGGAGAATCCCATGGACAGAGGAACCTGGCAGGCGATAGTCCATGGGGTCGCAAGAGTCGGACACGACTTAGCGACTAAACCACCACCAGCCAATGAAAACCACAGTCACAAACTCATTCTCTACTCCTTGCCTCTGCTCTTGGGTGGGATATTATCAAATATCTTTTCATGTGAGCCTATCAGGAGGTGAAAATGATTCACTGATGCCTAAGACAGCCTGAAACATCCCCAATCCAGTCCCCTTCAGGGTCATCAGTGCTTTGCGTGGTTTAGGCATCAGGAGACTTTCTCTATAAACTTTTGGAGCAATTCCAGACACTGGAAAAGACTCTCAACAGACACTCAAAAAAAATACATGCTCTGAGTAGAAGGAAGATAAAACCAATGCAACTGCATCTCTGGGAACTTTGGGTCTGAGCAGAATATCTTAGCGGATGTGAAAACAGGGGCTGAGCCAGGAGACTAACAGGCCACTGGGTTCTAGCCGTTTCCCCGATCCTCTGCTGGAGCTGGACAGTGATGCTGGGGAAATGCCAATTTCCTTATCCTTCCCCCACCCTCCTACCTTGTCACTTCGACGTGGGAGCCCCAGCAACCATGCCTATTTCTTCCCTAAGTTCCTTCTCTCTACAACAGCTTCTTTCATGGCTGTTATTAAACTCACAGTCAACAGAGGAGAAGGGGATGTGTGACTTTCCAGCCTGTGGGCACAGCCCTCCCGCCTGAGACAACTAGGGGGACTGTCTGAAAGCAGAGGACATCAGTTAATCCTCAGAACCTCCAGTGGCTGGCATCTTACTCAGAGAAAAAGAAGAATTCTTGGACTTCCCTGGCGGTCCAGTGGTTAAGAGTTTGCCTCCCAAACCAGGGGGTGTGAGTTCGATCCCTGCTAGGGGACCTAAGATCCCATATGCTGAATGGGTAGAAAAAACCAACCAAACAAAAGCCTATAAAAACAGAAGCAATAATGTAACAAATTCAATAAAGGATTTTAAAATGGTCCACATTAAAAAAATCTTAAAAAAAAAAAAAAAGAAGAAGAGTTCTTGCCACTTCTAATAAAAGTGTACGCGGCTTGGCTCCTTGCCCCTCCCTGGCCCCAGTCCCTTCCTCTTCTGAAAGCCCTGGGCTCTGTGCGCCCCCTCCCCCCACCATGCCAGGCCAGGTGTGTTCTCAGCTTCCCACCAGCTGTGCCCCACCTGGGGATGCTCCTGGTCTAGGTTGTTCCTTCCCTGGCCTCAGGTTTCTGCCCCACTATCATCTTCTCAGAGAGAACTTCCTGATCCCCGCCCACCTCTGTCTGTCCACTTACCTGTCTCGGGTGTCTCTGTCGCCCCATCACAACCCGCATTCTAGGTTCCTGATCTCTGTATCTGTGTGTGGTCCGCCTCCCTGCCCTGAGGACACAGGCGCGTGACAGCAGGGACCTGGATTTCATCTGAGTTGTATTCTGAGCACCCAGAGCAGTGCAGGGTGCCCAGGGAG
Organism: Bos indicus x Bos taurus; assembly: GCF_003369695.1. Lineage (NCBI taxonomy): Eukaryota > Metazoa > Chordata > Mammalia > Artiodactyla > Bovidae > Bos > Bos indicus x Bos taurus. The sequence goes on along the minus strand of NC_040092.1, from coordinate 26,401,733 downwards.
ATCCGCAAAGGATTTCTTCGATGGAGTAAATGCCTCGTTAAAGTGTTAGTCACTCAGTTGTATCCGACTCTTTGCAGACCTCACGGACTGTAGTCAGCCAGGCTATGCTTTCCATGGAATTCTCCAAGCCAGAATACTGTAGTGGGTAGCCTTTCCCTTCTCTAGGGTATCTTCCCGACCCAGGGATCAAACCCTGGTCTACAGCATTGCAGGCAGATTCTTTACCTGCTGAGCCACCAGGGAAGTGAATTTAAATAGAGACCAGGCTGATCCTTAGATACACACAGAGGGCAAGGAAATTCAGTCTCTCCCACTGGGAATCCACTCTGCAGCTTGGAATAGCCAGTGGTAGGAATAATGTTTATGGGTAGAGTTTGGGGGTGGCTCAATTCTCCCTGCATCCAGGAAGGGGTCCATCTCTCTCCCCACTCCCTATCTCTCGAAACTTGTTACTCCAGCAGAAGGGGACTCAGGTGTCTGTTGTGTAATGCACAACACTGTTCCCTCAGCATCTCCACAAATGCACACAGAAGTTCCCGGATAGGCTGCCCTGTGGTTCATGGTCCAGGCACTGTGCTCTGAAGGACTCTGGTTTTTCTACCACAGGAAGAGCGGCTATGACAGGAGCCTGCTGATGGGGAGCAGCTGCTGAGGCTGTCTGAGTCGGGGGCTGCTGTGAATGCAGAGATGACCAGCAGCAATGTCTGCAGGAAGCCCAAACAAATGTGAGTGCAGCCTTCCCTACAGCACAGGCTGGCCTACCAGGATGGGAGAGAAGGAGGGGTCTGTTCAGGGTACCAGAAACCCGGGGTAAGTTTCAAATCTAACATGGATCTCAACCTTCCATTATTCACATAGGAAGCATTGTTTTGGTGGATTATCAAGGTCATTTTTGTCTTAGCTGCATTTTTGCTTATTTTTCTATTGCAGTAGTTGAATGTGTTTATAGATTTCAGGTTTAAATAGGCTTATGGGGTAAACCTGATGCAAATAATAACAGTTCTGCTTTATTGATTATGCCAAAGCCTTTGACTGTGGATCACAACAATCTGTGGAAAATTCTTAAAGAGATGAGAATGCCAGACCACTTTATTGCTTCCTGAGAAACCTGTATGCAGGTCAAGAAGCAACACTTAGAACTGGACCTGGAACAACAGACTGGTTCCAAATTGGGAAAGGAGTACATCAAGGCTGTGTACTGTTACTCTGCCTATTTAATTTATATGCAGAGTACATCATGCAAAATGCTGGGCTGGATGAAGCACAAGGTGCAATCAAGATTGCTGGGAGAAATATCAATAACCTCACATATGCAGATGATACCACCCTTATGGCAGAAAGTGAAGAGGAACTAAAGAGCCTCTTGGTGAAGGTGAAAGAGGAGAGTGGAAAAGTTAGCTTAAAACTCAACATTAAAAAAACGAAGATCGTGGCATCCGGTTCCATCACTTCATGACAAATGGATGGGGAAACAGTGGAAACACTAGCTGACTTTATTTTGGGGGGCTCCAAAATCACTGCAGATGGTGACTGCAGCCATGAAATTAAAAGACGCTTACTCCTTGGAAGGAAAGTTATGACCAACCTAGATAACATATTAAAAAGCAGAGACATTACTTTGCTGACAAATGTTCGTCCAGTCAAAGCTATGGTTTTTCCCGTAGTCATGTATGGATGTGAGAGTTGGACTATAAAGAAAGCTGAGTGCCAAAGAATTGATGCCTTTGAACTATGGTGTTGGAGAAGACTCTTGAGAGTTCCTTGGACTGCAAGGAGATCCAACCAGTCAATCCTAAAGGAAATCAGTCCTGAATATTCATTAGAAGGACTGATGTTGAAGCTGAAACTCCAATACTTTGGCCACCTGATGCGAAGAACTGACTCATTTGAAAAGACCCTGATGCTGGAAAAATTGAAGGCGGGAGGAAAATGGGATGACAGAGGATGAGATAGTTGGATGGCATCACCTACTCGATGGATATGAGTTTGAGCAAGCTCTGGGAGTTGGTGATGGACAAGGAGGCCTGGCGTGCTGTAGTCCATGAGGTCGCAAAGAGTCGGACACAACTGACCAACTGAACAGAACACATATCAAATCTAGCTAAAAGTATTTTACAGTTTTGTACTACTCTGCTTTACCTCCATCCCTATTCAATCCAGTAGGTAAAGTAAAGCAAATGTTAAACAATGGGCATTTTTTCCATTATGTCCTGTGTTTATATATGTGTGTGTAAATCCTGTGTGTGCATATATATACACATAAAATATTATTTTACTATATATTTATTATTTAATATACATTTAATAATCATGTTTTTAAAATCTACATTTTTAATTTTAAAGACAGTTAAATGTACTCTTTTTAGGTTTACAGTTCAATGAGTTTTAGTAAGTAATAACACTTGGAGTCAAAAAGACAAAACAGTATCTGCAGTTGCTGAAAAACTCACACTGCACCAAAGCAAAAGAGAGCTCTCACTCTCAAACCCTTAGTCCCTAAGGCAACCACTCTTATTGTTGTAAGCTTTCTGAAATAGTCTGTGTATGTATAGACATTCTGTTTTTGTATGCAGACTGGAGACTGCATACACATTATTTGCCTTTTTCTTTTTTCACTTAATATGTGTTGGAGATTGTATTGTGGCAACAACTCATCATTTTTCTTAAATTGGGGGAATGCTGTACAGTGTATATACAACCTTTGCTAACTTTTCAATTGAATTGTTGGTCTTACTGATTTGTTAGAGCTCTTTATATATTAAAGTATTTAGTTCTTAGCTCATCAAGAGGCTGATTTACATGAAATCAATGAAGTCTGAGCTTCAGTCATCCTTAATTGCACAAACCCTTACAAGACCCTGAAATGATCCTAGCAATGTGTTCATAAAATTTACTCAGCTAAGTTATTTTAATTACAATCATTTAAAACAGTTATATCTCTTTATTGAGACTTTCTCTCATGATAGTTTTGTCAGACAGGCTGTCAGCATTTTTGACATCTGGTTAAGAGAAAGTTCAGTTAAGATCACATTTAATTTGGATTTAGTGGGATATATTAAATGAGTTTCTGTTACTTCTGGGTACAAATTATCACTGGTCATCATGGTACATGATGTCTTCCTGGAATAATACATCTGTGGCCCACCGTACTGAATTATCCTTCATCACCCTGTGTAGCCAAAGATGATATCATAATGTCACCATATCTTAGGTATGTGGATCTGGAAGCATATGTATAGTGGGTGAGAAAAGAGGTTTGAACTGTGTGGAGATGAAAGCTAGTCTGTGCAGAATTCTGCCAGTCTTCAATGAACAACTATTAGCAGAGAAGGTCTTTCTCACCAATGCATGACAAACAGGAAGTTCTCCTGTCTGAAATATCCTCAACAATCCAGCAAACACCAATGTAATCCATCATGCATTTATTTTTCTTTTTTGTTGGAAGTCAAATAAAATAGGATTGTTCAGAATTCCTATGCTTTTCCAGAGACAAGAGGCTTAAATCCAAAACTTGAGAACACCAGAGAACTCCTGATTCCAGGGAACATTAACAGACAAGAGCTCATCCAAAAGCCTCCATACCTACAATGAAACTGAGCTCTACCCAAGAGCCAACCAGTTCCAGAGCAAGACATACCACTCTAATTCTCCAGCAATGTGGGAACACAGCCCTGAGCACTAAAAGACAGGCTGTCAAAGCCATGCCAAACCCACTGACACCCCGAAACTCACTACTGAACACTTCATTGCACTCCAGAGAAAAGAGATCCAGGTCCATCCATCAGAACACAGACACAAACTCCTCTAACCAGGAAACCTTGACAAGCCACTAGTCCACCCCACCCACAGGGAGCAAGCTCCACAAAAAAGAAGAACCAGAGGTTAAAGCGTCTGCCTGCAATGCGGGAGACCTGGGTTCGATCCCTGGGTTGGGAAGATCCCCTGGAGAAGGAAATGGCAACCCACTCCAGTATTCTTACCTGGAGAATCCCATGGATGGAGGAGCCTGGTGGGCTTCAGTCCACGGGGTCACAAAGAGTTGGACACGACTGAGTGATATCACTCATTCACTCACATACTTCCAGCCTACAGAAAGGCTACCCCAAACACAGCAATCTAAACAAAAGAAAAGGCAGAGAAATATTCAGCACGTAAAGGAACCTGATAAATGCCCACCAAACCAAACAAAGGAGGAGGAGATAGGGAGTCTACCTGAAAAAGAATTCAGAATAATGATAGTAAAAATGACCCAAAATCTTGAAAACAAAATGGAGTTACAGATAAACAGACTAGAGACAAGGATTGAGAAGATGCAAGATATGTTTAACAAGGACCTAGAAGAAATAAAAAATAATCAATAATGAATAATGCAATAACTGAGATCAAAAGCACTCTGGAGGGAACCAACAGTAGAATAACTGAGGCAGAAGATAGGATAAGTGAGGTGGAAGATAGAATGCTGGAAATAAATGAAGCAGAGAGGAAAAAAGAAAAAAGAATGAAAAGAAATGAGGACAACCTCAGAGACCTCTGGGACAACGTTAAACATCCCAACATTCGAATCATAGAAGTCCCAGAAGAAGAAGACAAAAAGAAAGGGCATGAGAAAATACTTGAGGAGATAATAGTTGAAAACTTCCCTAAAATGCAGAAGGAAATAGCCACCCAAGTCCAAGAAACCCAGAGAGTCCCAAACAGGATAAACCCAAGGCTAAACACTCCAAGACATATATTAATCAAATTAATGAAGATCAAACACAAAGAGCAAATATTAAAAGCAGCAAGGGAAAAGCAACAAACAACACACAAAGGGATCCCCATAAGGATAACAGTTGATCTTTCAATAGAAACTCTTCAGGCCAGAAGAGAATGGCAGGATATACTTAAAGTGATGAAAGAGAAAAACCTACAACCCAGATTACTATACCCAGCAAGGATCTCATTCAAATATGAAGGAGAAATCAAAAGCTTTCAGTTCAGTTCAGTTCAGTCATTCAGTCGTGTCCACCTCTTTGCGACCCAATGGACTGCAGCACACCAGGCCTCCCTGTCCATCACCAACTCCTGGAGTTTACCCAAACTGATGTCCATTGAGTCAGTGATGCCATCCAACCATCTCATCCTCTGTTGCCCCCTTCTCCTCCCACCTTCAATCTTTCCCAGTACCAGGGTCTTTTCAAATGAGTCAGCTCTTCTCATCAGGTGGCCAAAGTATTGGAGCTTCAGCTTCAACATCAGTCCTTCCAATGAATATTCAGGACTGATTTCCTTTAGGATTGACTCGTTGGATCTCCTTGCAGTCCAAGGAACTCTCAAGAGTCTTCTCCAACACCACAGTTCAAAAGCATCAATTCTTTGGTGCTCAGCTTTCTTTATAGTCCAACTCTCACATCCATACATGACTACTGGAGAAACCATAGCCTTGACTAGATGGATTTTTGTTGGCAAGGTAATGTCTCTGCTTTTTAATATGCTGTCTAGGTTGGTCATAACTTTCCTTCCAAGGAGTAAGTGTCTTTTAATTTCATGGCTGCAGTCACCATCTGCAGTGATTTTGGGGCCCCCCAAAATAAAGTCAGCTAGTGTTTCCACTGTTTCCCCATCCATTTGCCATGAAGTGATGGGACCAGATGCCATGATCTTCGTTTTCTGAATGTTGAGCTTTAAGCCAACTTTTTCACTCTCTTCTTTCACTTTCATCAAGAGGCTCTTTAGTTCTTCTTCACTTTCTGCCATAAGGGTGGTGTCATCTGCATATCTGAGGTTATTGATATTTCTCCTGGCAATCTTGATTTCAGCTTGTGATTCATTCATCCTAGCATTTCGCATGATTTACTCTGCATATAAGTTAAATAGGCAACAAGAACAGTGACCCCAAAAGAGACTGACCAAGACTTGCCTGTGAGTGTCCAGGAGTTTCCAGCGGAGGTGTTGGTTGGTGGTGGCCTGCTGCAGGGTTGGGGGCACTGGGTGTAGCAGTACATGCAAGGGATGTTTTGAAGGAGGTCACTATTATCTTCATTACCTCCACCATAATTTGGCCCCAGGTAAATAGCAGGGAGGGAACACAGCTCCACCCATCAAAAGCTTTACAGACAAGCAAAAGCTGAGAGAAAATCAGCACCACCAAACCAGCTCTTCAACAAACGCTTAAGGATTTTCTTTAGCAGGAAACATAGTAAAGGTTTATAAACTTGAACCCAAAACAACAAAGTAAATGGCAATGGGATCATACTTATCAATAATTACCTTAAATGTAAATGGGTTGAATGCCCCAACCAAAAGACAAAGACTGGCTGAATAGAATCAAAAACAAGACCCCTATATATGCTGTCTACAAGAGACACCTCAAACCAAGGGACACATACAGACTGAAAGTGAAGGTCTGGAAAAAGATATTTAATGCAAACGGAGACAAAAAGAAAGCAGGAGTAGCAATACTCATATCAGATAAAGTAGACTTTGAAATAAAGGCCATAAAAAGAAACAAAGAAGACATAATGATCAAAGGATCAATCCAAGAAGAAGATAAAACAGTTATAAATTTATATGCACCCAACAAAAGAGCACTGCAATATGTAAGGCAAATGCTAACAAGTATAAAAGGGGAAATTAACAGTAACACAATAATAGTGGGAGACATTAATACCCCACTCACACATGGATAGATCAACCAAACAGAAAATTAGGAAGGAAACACAAACTTTAAATGATACAATGGACCAGTTAGACCTAATTGATATCCATAGGACATTTCACCCCCAAACAATGAATTTCACCTTTTTTCAAGTGCACATGGAATATTCTCCAGGATAGATCACATCCTGGGCCATAAACTGAACCTTGGTAAATTAAAAAACAAAAATGAAATCATTTCAAGCATCTTTTCTGATCACAGTGTGGTAATATTAGATGTCAACTACAGGAAAAAATTATTAATAATACAAACATATGGAGACTAAACAACATGCTTCTGAATAACCAACAAATCACAGAAGAAATCAAAAGAGAAATCAAAATATGCATAGAAACAAATGAAAATGAAAACAGCAACAACCCAAAACCTATGGGATTCAATAAAAGCAGTGCTAAGGGGAAGGTTCAATGCAATACAAGCTTACCTCTAGAAACATAAGAAAAATCAAATAAATAACCTAACTTTACACCTAAAGCAACTAGAAAAAGAAGAAATGAAGAACCTCAGGGTTAGGAAAAGGAAAGAAATCATAAAATTAGGGCAGAAATGAATGAAAAAGAAACAAAAGAGACTATAGTAAAAATCAACAAAACTAAAATCTGGTTCTTTGAGAGGATAAATAAAATAGACAAACCATTAGCCAGACTCATCAAGAAGAAAAGGGAGAAGAATCAAATCAACAAAATTAGAAATGAAAATGGAGAAATCACAGCAGACAACACAGAAATACAATGGATCATAAGAGACTACTATCAGCAACTATATGCCAATAAAATGGACAACTTGGAAGAAATGGATGAATTCTTAGAAAAATATAACCTTCCAAAACTGAGCCAGGGAGAAATAGAAAATTTTATCAGACCCATCACAAGCATGGAAATCAAAACTGCAGTCAAAAATCTCCCAACAAACAAAAGCCCAGGACCAGGTGGCCTCACAGGTGAATTCTACCAAAACTGTAGAGAAGAACTAACACCTATCCTACTCAAATTCTTCCAGAAAATTGCAGAGGAAGGTAAACTGCCAAACTCATTCTATGAGTCCACCATCACCCTAATACCAAAAGCAGACAAAGATGCCACAAAAAAGAAAAGTACAGGCCAATATCACTGATGAACATAGATGCAAAAATCTTTAACAAAGTTCTAGCAAACAGAACCCAACAACATACTAAAAAGATCATACATCATGACCAAGTGGGCTTTATCCCAGGGATGCAAGGATTCTTCAATATTTGCAAATAAATCAATGTGATACACATTAACAAATTGAAAGATAAAAACCATGTGATTATCTCAATAGATGCAGAGAAAGCCTTTGACAAAATTCAACATCCATTTATGATAAAAACCCTCCAGAAAGCAGGCATAGATGGAACACACCTCAACATAATAAAAGCCACATATGATAAACCCACAGCAAACATTATCCTCAATGGTGAAAAATTGAAAGCATTTCCCCTAAAGGCAGGAACAAGACAAAGGTGCCCACTCTCACCACTACTATTCAACATAGTTTTGGAAGTGTTAGCCACAGCAATCAGAGAAGAAAAAGAAATAAAAGGAATCCAGATTGGAAAAGAAGAAGTAAAACTCACTGTAGATGACATGATCCTCTACATACAAAACCCTAAAGACACCACCAGAAAATTACTAGAGCTAATAAATGAATATAGTAAAGTTGCAGGATATAAAATTAATACACAGAAATCCCTTGCATTCCTATACACTAACATTGAGAAAACAGAAAGAGAAGTTAAGGAAACAATTCCATTCACCATTGTGACAAAAAGAATAAAATACTTAGGAATAAATCTACATCAAGAAACAAAAGACCTATATATAGAAAACTATAAAACACTGATGAAAGAAATCAAAGATGACACAAATATATGGAGAAATATACCATCTTCCTGGATCAGAAGAATCAATATAGTGAAAATGAGTATACGACCCAAAACAATCTATAGATTCAATGCAGTCCCTATCAAGCTACCAATGGTATTTTTCAGAGAGCTAGAACAAATAATTTCACAATTTGTATGGAAATACAAAAAAACCTCGAATAGCTAAAGCAATCTTGAGAAAGAAGAATGGAATTGGAGGAATCAACCTGCCTGACTTCAGACTATACTACAAAGCCACAGTCATCAAGACAGTATGGCACAAAGACAGAAATACAGATCAATGAAACAAAATAGAAAGCCCAGAGATAAATCCACGCACCTATGGGCACCTTATCTTTGACAAAGGAGGCAAGAATATATAATGGAGAAAAGACAATCTCTTTAACAAGTGGTGCTGGGAAAACTGGTCAACCATCTGTAAAAGAATTAAACTAGAACACTTTCTAACACCATACACAAAAGTAAACTCAAAATGGATTAAAGATCTAAATATAAGACCAGAAACTCTAAAACTCCTAGAGTAGCACATAGGCAAAACACTCTCTGACATAAACCACAGCAGGATCCTCTATGACCCACCTTCGAAAGTAATGGAAATAAAAGCAAAAGTAAACAAATGGGACCTAATTAAACTTAAAAGCTTTTGCACAACGAAGGAAACTATAAGCAAGGTGAAAAGACAGCCTTCAGAATGGGAGAAAATAATAGCAAATGAAGCAACTGACAAAGAATTAATCTCAAAAATACACAAGCAGCTTATGCAGCTCAATACCAGAAAAATAACTGACCCAATCAAAAAATGGTCCAAAGAACTAAACAGACATTTCTCCGAAGAAGATAAGCAGATGGTTAACAAACACATGAAAAGATGTTCAACATCACTCACTATTAGAGAAATGCAAATCAAAACTACAATGAGGTACCATCTCATGCTGGTCAGAATGCTGCTGCTGCTGCTAAGTCACTTCAGTCATGTCCAACTCTTAGTGACCCGTGGACTACAGTCTACGAGGCTCCTCTGTCCATTGGATTTCCCAGGCAAGAGTACTGGAGTGGGGTGCCATTGCCTTCTTTGGCTAGTCAGAATGGCTGCTATCGAAAAGTCTACAAATAATAAATGCTGGAGAGGGTGTGGAGAAAAGGGAACCCTCTTACACTGTTGGTGGGAATGCAAACTAGTACAGCCATTATGGAGACCAGTGTGGAGATTCCTTTAAAAACTGGAAATAGAACTGCCATATGACCCAGCAATCCCACTGCTGGGCATACACACCAAGGAAACCAGAATTGAAAGAGACATGTGTACCCCAGTGTTCTTCACAGCACTGTTTACAATAGCTAGGACATGCAAGCAACCAAGATGTCCATCGGAAGATGAATGGATAAGGAAGCTGTGGTACATATACACAATGGAATATTACTCAGCTATTAAAAACAATACATTTGAATCAGTTCCAATGAGGTGAATGAAACTGGAGCCTATTATACACAGTGCAGTAAATCAGAAAGAAAAACACCAATACAGTATATTAAGGCATATATATGTAATTTAGAAAGATGGTAACAATGACCTTATATGTGAGACAGCAAAAGAGACAGATATAAAGAACAGACTTTGGACTCTGTGGGAGAAGGTGAGGGTGGAATAATTTGACAGAACAGCATTGAAACATGTATATTACCATATGTGAAATAGATCACCAGTCCAAGTTCAATGCATGAAACAGGGCACTCAAAGCCAGTGCACTGGGACAACCCTGATGGAGGGGATGGGGAGGGAGGTGGGAGGGGGGTTCAGGATTGGGGTCATATGTACACTCATGGTTGATTCATGTCAGTGTATGGCAAAAACCACTGCAATATTGTAAAGTAGTTAGCCTCCAATTAAAATAAATAAAAAGAAAAGAATTTCTATGCATTTTGAACACACCTTGGAATAGTAGTTCAGGAGCTACTGTAACAGTAGCTATACATGGAATAAATTTGTTAAAGAAAATTTTTTAAAACTTTAGATATGTTATTTATTTTTTAAATTGAAGAATATTTGATTTGCAATCTTGTGTTAATTTCTGTTGTACAACAAAGTGACTCAGGTATACATATGCAGACCTTCTTTTCAATATTCTTTTCCATTGTGGTTTATCCCAAGATATTGGATATAGTTATGCTGTACAGTAGGACCCTATTGTTATATAAACAACTGTGTATAATTGTTTGCATCTGCTAACCCCAAACTTCTAGTCCATCCCTTCCCCACCCCTTCCCCTTGTCAACTACAAGTCTGTTATTTATGTCTGTGAGTCTGTTTTGTAAAACAAGTTCATTTGTGTCATATTTTAGATTCCACATACGAGTGATATCATATGATATTTGTCTTTCTCTGTCTGACTTACTTCATTTGATATGATAATATCTAGCTGCATCCATGTTGCTGCAAATAGCATTATTGCATTCTTTTTGATGAGTTAGTAATATTCCATTGTGTGTGTGTGTGTGTGTGTGTGTGTGTGTGTGTGTATAAACACATACACCACATCTTCCTCATCCATTTATCTGCTGATGGGCATTTAGGTTGTTTCCATGCATTGGCTGTTGTAAATAGCGCTGCTATAAGGATAGTGGTGCATGTATCTTTTTGAATTATAGTTTTGTCTGGATATATGTCCAGGAGTGGGGTTGCTGGATCATATGAAGAAAACTTTTAAACTGTCAAAAATAACTTTAACCACCCCCCGCATTTGATTAAATATGCTAGGGAAAGAATTTATCCTTTATTCTCTCAAAATAGAATTATGCCACAAAATCATTGTCATTTGGAGAGGTCATCAAAGATCATGCAGCCAAAAAAATGCAACAAAAGTATTGCAGAGGTCTGTCAGGCAGTTAATTAAACACATACAATGTTATTTTTCTAAATTTTGTGATATTTGTGGGGTTTGTTAGCTTTTTAAAGTCTGGGATTTGATTTATTTTCTCATTCATTAGACATAATCATATCTATACCATTTTGTATTGGTGGGTTTCTTTTCTGTTTTTATTCTTTTAAAACAGGGTCCCCAAGTTGAACAAACCCCAGGTCTCATAAAACCTGGGCCCATACCTGATTCTTAAACTTGTGTTGCCAATATTTTATCCTGGTTTGTAACTTATCTTTTGGCTTATTTATGGCATTTTTTTTTCATTGTGCAAAAGTTTTAAATTTCCATGTTGTCATATTTAATCAACTTTTACTCTCATCATCTCTGATTTCCTGTCTTGGTTAGAAAGTCCTCCTTCATTTAAAAATAATGAAAAAAATTCATGATTTCTTCAAAAATGTCTAATTTTTCTTCTATGTGTTTAAATGCTTGATTCATCTGGAATTAATTTTTGAGTAAGAATTTTAAAAAATTATCCAGCTTTATGAATGTCATTTATTGAATAACCAGCCTTCTTATTGATTAGAAGTGATACTTTATTATGTAGTAAATTAGGCAAATAGGACTTATTTGCCTAAATCTATTCTATTGATCTACCTATTCTTGCACCACTACCATCAATTTAAAAAATATATTTATATTTTAATGTCTGGTAATGGTAGTATCCTTTCATTATTCTTCTCTATCCTAAAAAATTTTCCAGGTTTTGTGCTTGTATTTTCATACAAAGCCTAGAATCAGCTTCCATAGATCTGAGGGTGTCTGTCTGTATATCTTTTGTAATCATGTTAAATTTTAAGATTGATTTAGGGAAAATGTCATAGAATTTAAGCATCCCTTCTAAGCATAGTATATTCTTTTCTCTTTATTCAATTTCCATATTTTCTTCTTCAGTTTTCTTCACATATATCTTGTGTATTTCTGGTTCAAATCATTCCTAGACATAATCATATCTATACCATTTTGTATTCGTGGGTTTTTTGTTTGATATGCTACCATAAATGGGATTGTTTCCCAACTGGTTGTTCTTCCTATATAGAAAAGCTATTGATTTTTAGATATTATTAAATGCAATAATATCCTTTTTTTTTTTGGTTGGCAGCAAAAATAATACACGATTGTATTCTATTAAGGAATGCATGCAGAATTCTTCTATGTGGTCCTATTCTACTCCATTCCATTCCACTCCATTCTTATTTGTAACAGTTTCTTGGTTCACAGACCATCATAACATCTCCTAAAATGACTTGGAAAGGGCTTAGGTACCACACCTCACCACTGGCCTTGGGACACACCTAGTAGAGAGCCTGCTGTGCTTTGTAGCAGCTCTGCACCTGCTGAGACCTTGATGTTCAGGACCTATTCTTAGCTCCATGACTATCATAGATTCTGCTGCTTTAATGCTGAACCCTCAGAACCACGTTGCAATCGACACCTGGCATTTCCTCAGAGAGAGCTAGTCCAAATGGAAACAGCCCAGCTGTGCTTTCTCCATATGTGTGACTGGAAGGCTCTGGATGGCAGTTATGCAACTTTGCATCTGGTGCTTCTCTGTCAGTCTTGCAAACACTCTTTGCATTCAGGATCAGATAAATCATTCTCTCTGTGCTCAGTCGTTCAGTCATGTCCGACTCTTTGAGACCCCATGGACTGTAGCCTACCAGGCTCCTCTGTCCATGGGATTTCCTAGGCAAGAATACTACAGTGGGTTGCCATTCCTTCTCCAGGGGATCTGCCTGACCCCGGGATGGAACTCATGTGTCTCTTGTGTCTCCTGCATTGACAGGCAGATTCTTTACCACTAGTGCTATCTACATGGTGAGTTATCTATAGCAGCTCTTAATAGTCGAACAGGGATTCCTCTGTAGGGTCTGTTTTCTGAGCGGCCTCTGACTAGTGCTGAAGCAATGAGCTTCACCGATTTCTTCAAGCAAGCCAGGCTGGGTCCTGGCAGCCCATTTTCCAGAACTGAGTAGTCCCTTCCTGCTGTGTCTTTACACCTTGTTCTTCACAGAGGCAGCATGGTTTCCTCTGCATCATGAGTTACCCAAGATCTTGTCTATGAAATTCTCTGCTCTGTTACATTTTCTGGTGGCTAAAGCACAGAATTCACCTGCTTTTTTGTGAAGTTAGAACACAGTACTCACAGGTGGAATCACTGAATTCCTTTTCTTTTTTAAATTTATTGAAAACTATTAAATAGAGAGTGGATGAACAACAAGGTCCTACTTTATAGCATAAGGAACTATATTCAATGTTCTGTGATAAACCATAATGGAAAAGAATATAAAAAAAATGAATGTGCATATATATATAATGTATAACAGAATCACTTTGCTCTACAGCAGAAATTAACAGAGCATTCTCTCTATATATAATAGTTTTCATCTGCTAATCCCAAACTTCCACTCCATCCCTCCCCCTCCCCACTGGCAAACAAGTCTGTTTGCTATGCCTGTGAGTCTGTGTCTGTTTCTTGGATAGGTTCATTTGTGTCATTATTTAGATTCCACATATTAAGTGATCTCATATGGTATTTGTCTTTTCTGACTTACTTCACCTAAGTATGATAATCTCTGGGTCCATCCATGTTGTTGCAAATGGCATTACTTCATTCTTTTTTGTGGCCAAGTAGTAGTTCATTGTATATGTACACCACATCCTCTTTATCCATTCCTCTGTTGAAAGACACTTAGGTTGCTTCTGTGCAAGCGTGCTAAGTTACTTCAGTGGTGTCTGACTCTTTGTGACCCATGGACTGTAGCCCACCAGGCTCTTCTGTCCATGGGATTCTCCAGGCAAGAATACTGGAGTGGGTTACCATGCCCTTCTCCAAGGTTGCCATACCCTTCTCCAGGGGATCTTCTGACCTAGGAATCTCCATGAACACAGGGACTTCCCAGGTGGCGCAATGGTGAAGAATCCTCCTGCCAATGCAGGAGACATAAGAAATGTGGATTTGATTCCTGGGTCAGAAGATCCCCTGGAGAAGGGGATGGCAACCACTCCAGTATTCTTGCCTGGAGAATCCTGTGGACAGAGGAGCTTGGTGGACTCCAGTCCACGGGGTTGCAAAGAATTGGACATGATTGAGCACACACACACGAACATAGAGGTGCATGTATCTTTTTGAATTAGAATTTTGTCCAGATACATGCACAAGAGTGAGACTTCAGGATAATATGGCAAATCTATTTTTAGTTTTTCAGCACCCTTCATACTGTTCTCTATAGTGGCTGCACCAATTTACACTCCCACCTGCCTTCCTTTTCTGATTGGACGGGGACAGTGTCCTCTCCCATTCTCAGCTTGCCGGGTCCTCTACGTGGGTGAAATGGAGACCCTTAGGCAAGCAACTCCCACTGACATGAAACACTATGGGAATGATTATGGACTCTTAACACGGCCAGCTCAAGTGGCTGTGGCCCAGCCTGGGGAGGACTTTGTAGGTGATTGTTTCAGAACCTGTGCCTTTAGCCCTATCTGATCTATGGATTGTTTCAAAACAACCCGCTGAGAAAAGAGGGGGAGAAAGCCATATTCATACCATTGAACGTCCTTCTCCAAGAGTGAGTTCTTTCTCAGGGGGAGGAGCTTTATTTTCTTCTGTCCATCACGTTCTGTTTCCCATGATAACCCCAGGAGGTGGATGCTCTCTTAGAAGCAGATAGGATACTTTTGTAGCCAGGGGAACAGACCAACCTGCTCAAGGTCACACAGAGTTAGGATTAAGACTTTGGCCAGCCTGACTCCCAATTCATGTGCTTTTCCCATAGTCCTTTTTAAAAATTGAGATAAGCTTCACATAACATAAAAGTGAGAAATTCAGTGGCATTTAGTGCCTTTGCAATGTTGTACAACCACCACCTGATTCCAAAATGTTTTCATCACCCCTAAAGCAGATCCTGTGGTCATTAGCAGCCCCTTCCTCCTCCCCGCTTCCCCCTGGCCCCGGTCCTGGCCACCATCCTATCCATCTCTTTTCTGTCTCTATGGCTTTGCCTATTCTGGACATTTCATCTACATGATATGACATGTTTTCTTTTGTGTCTGGCCTCTTTCCTCTACCAGTATGTTTTCAAGTCCATTCTTGCTGTAGCCTGTGTCTGCGCCTCTGTCCTTGTTGGGCCTGCATAGCATTCCACTGCCTGGATAGACCACCACCTCCTGTGGATCCACCTGCCCATCCGTGAGCACTGGGCTGTCTCCACCCACTGGCTGTTGTGACTAGAGCTGCCTAGTCAGCCTGTACACAGTGGTGTATAGGTGTTTGCCTCTTCTCTTCCCTGGTCTTGGTTATGGGGATCCGACAGCTCTGCCTGCAGAATGAAAAGGGAAATGGTGGGTGGTCTGCACCCCACTCCTGAGAGGGGCACAGAACTCTTGGTTCCATGGAAAGAGGCTGGGACTAGCAACCTCAGGGCTGGAGGAGGCCTTCTGTCTTGTAGGCAAACTCAGATCCTCTCCATCTTCGGGAAGCAAAAGTGGGTCCTGATTAGGAAAATGTCTCCTCCACCCTCGTACCACCATGATGCAGAAGTTGTCTGGGAAAGAAGTGTCTTTCTGGCCAGTTAGCTTTTTATTTTTCATACCATGTTTTTTTTTTTTTTTAATTTAAAGAAAATTAAAAAAAAAAATTGGCAACATCCTGTGGCTTGTGGGATCTCAGTTCAATGACCAGGGATGGAACCCATGCCCTCAGCAGTGAAAGCTTGAAGTCCTAACCACTGGACCCACCAGGGAATTTCCCAGTTTTTTAGATCATGGTGGTTTGTGTAAGGCAAGTGACTCAAACACAGTGGTCGAGGGTGTATTAGATTTTCCTGATGAGCCTGTTTTGTAAGCCTGTTAATTGGAAAAGCAACAGAAACCATCTCCAGAGACTCTTACCTTTTTGTAAAAAAGACCTGTCGCTGGTGCTTGGTCTCTGCCTAGGCAGGTGGCACTGGGACCCCTCAGAGCTGCAGTCGAGGTCTGTGGGACCTAACATGGGGCTTTCTTCCCAGGAGCTAAATTATTTAGCATCTTTAAATCACACACGATGGGGTTTTCATCTCAGGGAACAAACTGTGTGCATCTGTGTGTGTGTGTCAAGTCCACACACATTTTCCTAATCTGTCACTCTGCCTCGTTGCTAGGTAGCTGGTAGTCTGTGGAAGAGTCTGAACTTCTTAGGGGACGAGGAGGACACATATGTTATTTTCTTTGGATTCTGGAGGTTGGGGCGGGCGGGGGCGCCAGACCAGAGGGTAAAGACCCGAACAGCTTGGGTGGTTCACATAATCGCTTAATTCCCGGCTGCACTTGAGTTTCTTAGCTTTGTGGGGCGCGCGAGGGCAGGTTTTCCGCGGCCGGTAGGTTGCAGGAGGCCCCTGGCAGCCAACAGGGGAGAGCTTGCGTTGTTATTCCACAGACGGAGCATCACCCACTGAACCCCAAGCCCTGCGTGGCTAAGAGAGCTGTGTGGCCTCCATTTCTGTCCTCGCTTTTGGCCACAACTCGGTGGAAAAGACGCTGGCAGGGAGGGGAGAGCCATCTTGGTGTGTGTACGTGTGTGTTTAAAACACTGACGTTTCCTGGGCTCTGGGTACCGCTGCATGGCGGTTGGTCCCCCCACCCCCCCATCTTTTTCTCTTTGGGCCTGCTTGCCTGCCTGCAGAAAACTAATGAATCATTTCTAGCTGAATCCTAGCAGTGCAGACACACCAATGCCCTCTCTCTCTCTCCCCCTCCCTCCCTCCTCCTCTCTGCTCCTTCCCTCCCTCCCCCTTCCCTCTCTGCTCTCTCCCTCTGGCCCCCAGTTTGTAATCTGACACAGCAGACTGCAGTTGTCTCCCGGTGAACCTCCCAGTCTTGGCATTGCTGCTTCTAAGGTAGGCTGAGATTTATTATTATTTTTTTTTCTCCTAAAAATAGCTTCTCGTTTGCCTTTTCACCCCTCCGCACGCACCCCGCGCTGCAGCGGCGGCGGTGATCGCTGGGTGATAGCCGGAAACTCTCTGCCTGACAAAGTTTATTTTCCAGCGGTCTGAGGATGCCCTTCAGCACGGGGTCCGGGTACCGCGCGGCTGGCGAAGCTGCCATGGACGCCGGTGCGGAGAGCCGCGGGGAGAGGCGGACCGTTTCCAGACGATTCCTCCCGCTGATGCGGGATATTGCTGCTTGGTCCCCGTGGTTCTGGTTTCCCAGGGCAGGGCTGACGGTTCTCAGTCACTGTGGGGTTCCCGACACCCCTTCCGCCCCCAGCTTTGCAGAAAAGCCCCTCTGGGCGAAGTTTGACACCACGGCAGGCAATGTCTTTGTAACCCCCAGGTGTGTGAGTTCGGATTGTTTCTCATCTAAGCCTGTTGGGGGCTCCGGATGTGGTCTTCTTTGAGGTTGGGCTGGGGTGAGGAAGGGGTTGTGGGCCAAGGAATAAAAAAATAAAAGAGTTGGTTGTATCATCCCCAGTTTGGCTCAGATCTGAAATGTATGGAGCCAGGGACCTGCACGTTGAGAATTTGTCAATTCATGTCCCATAGACTGACTTGAATAATTTGTTTGTCAAAACAGATGTTCCCGGCAGAATGCGTGCGTGCGCATATGTGTGTGTGTGTGTGGGAGTGTGGGAGTGTGTGTGTGTGTGTGTGTGCCCACAGGCTGTTCGCTGGGGCAGGCCCTCCCCCGAAAGCCATGTTTTCACCTGGAGACGCAGTGTTTACAGGACGGTCTGCCGGGA
Source organism: Bos indicus x Bos taurus (assembly GCF_003369695.1). Classification (NCBI taxonomy): domain Eukaryota; kingdom Metazoa; phylum Chordata; class Mammalia; order Artiodactyla; family Bovidae; genus Bos; species Bos indicus x Bos taurus. The sequence goes on along the minus strand of NC_040092.1, from coordinate 26,383,494 downwards.
GGGAAGTTGGGTTTGGGGGCCAGTGGGGGCTAGGGTGCTGCTTACTCTCCTGACGCTGAGGCCTTTGTAGAGGCAGGTGCGCTGCTGTCCCCAGGGCGTTCCCACGGGCTGTCCCCAAAAGTCCAGCTGAGGGCTGGGTGGACGCAGCTCAACACTCGGTCATTGGGTCACTGGGCTCAGGGCCACTGGGGGCTTCTGCAGGAACTGGGGACGGGGGCTCTCCAGACCCTTCCACTGGGTTTGCAGTCCCCCCAAGTTCTTAGGATGGCAGGGTGAGCGAGGAGGGGAGGGCCTTGAGGGAAGGGGTCCACCCTGGGCTCTCTCTCTGCATCATCACCTTTTACTAAAGTGAGACCCCCACCTCATTAAGGGACAGAAAATGTCCCAGGGAGAGCAGGCGGAGGAAGAAGGGAGTGAGCTGGCTATGAACATGGAAGATGGGATGGAGAGAGAAGGGGGGCGTGGACCACCTCTCCTCAAGCCCAGTTTCTGAACCAGGAGTAAAGGAGGTGCCATGGGAGGAGAGCACTTTAAACTTAGCCCGATTGCAAGGTGAACAGTCCCCGGGGGGGGTCCCCTCCCCATCCAGACACCCCAGCCCCTCAGCTTTCTCCCAGCCCTGCTGTGGAATCCCCTGTTGTGGCCCGGACCCCTAGCCTGTGGGATTTCGTTATCTTTGAGTGTGATTTGGGCTCCTGTGAAGTTGAAGCCTCCAGGCGAGATGCTTGGGTACCACCCGGGCTTGTGTCTCCGACGTGGGGCTTTGGTGTGGGAGGCAGGCAGGCAGACAGCCCCATCTGCAGTGTGGGGTGACTGGGCTGTGCCCCAGGGCCTACGGCTGCTCTGCTGGCCATATGGCACTGTACCCGGGACACGGAGCAAAGCATTTTGAGGTTATTTCAGGGAAGTGGCTGGCAGCTGATATTTACCACCCTCCCCTTCTGAGAAGATGACAAAGTGGGTCAGGGAAAGGTTGGCGCTGTCAGCGTGCCAGGGGAGTGGGTGGGACTTAAGGGGCTGCCCCCACCCCCACCCCAGTCCCAGGTTTGTGCCCTGCATCTCCCATATCAAACCCAGCTACATCTGAATCCCTGGTGGGGGGGAGTCTCAAAGCGTCCCCAGGTGAGGCTGTGTGCCGACTGGGCTGAGAACTAGCAATTAAAAAAAAGGCAGCAAACCAATTCCACTGATTCTCTCCACTGTGTTTTCCAGTCTCATTTCTCCCTACGTGGTTCGCGTTTGGGAGAACAGCCTGTGCTTAAAGGGCAGGAGGAGGGGCACAGAGCAGCGAGGTTCTTTCCTGAGCTTCTACTTCCAAGCCTCCCTCCTCTGTGTTTTTGGAGTGAAGCTTGAAGTTTTAATTAGCGCCAGGGCTCTCAAATGTTGGGGAGCATCCGAGTCATGGAGGGAGCAGGGTGAGAGCAGTTTCTGAGCAGCGCTGGGGATGGGGTCCAGGGTTTGAATTTCTCAGTTTCTGGTGCTGATGCTTCTGATCCAGGGACCTCATTTTGAGAACTGCTGGGTTAGGGGTCACCCCCAAGGTGGTCAAGCATCTGTGGGAGTCATCTACCGTGCTCTTGACTTCGGTTGTGAGTATAAACAAAGTGTGATTCTAGCAAAGCCCTGGCCCCTCCGGTGGGTGTAGGCTTGTGTTGGAACTTTGTTCGTAGCAAGGAGACTCCTTTCCTGCATGGCTGGAGCAACTGCTCCCAGTGGTAGGGGAGGTAGAGGATTTAACCGCTGAATTTCCCAGTTGTTTGGGGTAGCGGGAAGGTTGCAATCTGTGTAGTCCTGGGAACTTGTTTAAGGATGCACCTCCTGCTGTGCTGGTCTATTATGGATGCACTGGAGTGGCTGACCCTGACTGCTCGTAAACTGTTCTTCATTTCTCTGGTTCCTTTTGAATTAGATCATTATACTCTATGAACAGTGTTTCCCCAGCTTCTCTTTGCCTCTGCCTGTCCATTTGAAAAGCTGCCTGATCTTGTTATGGCATCTGCTCCAAGCTCACAATCGCAGAGAAGCAATGGCCTGTTGATGTTGGTGCCACTGCACGGGGTGCAAAGGGTTGGATGAACCTCACTCCACAGTCCCTAATGTGTTATTGTTACAGTCTGCTTTCCCCTTTCCTTCTCTCTGTCTCCCTTCTATCTCTCCCTTGCCCCTCTTCCTGTCTCTTCCCTTTCACCCCAGTCCCTACCTCCTTTATCTTTCCCATCACAGCCAGTCCCTTCAACGCATTTGATATATAACCCTGAATTTGCATCTATGAGAAACATTAGTGCTGCCACATTCCTAGGTTTTCTGATGAACAGAAATTCCATGGTGCTCTGGACCTTGTTCTGTTTCCTGCTTCTCTCATGCAGTCTTGTCCCCTTGCAGTCCCTCTGTGTCACAGTGTGTATTTCTGCTGAGTTACCTCTAACTGCTGTGTGATATTCCGTACAGCTCATGGACCACCTTTTTCTTGCCCATCCCTATCGAGGACACCAGGTTGGCTCCAGAGCCCAGTTGCACAGATGATGTTGCAGCAGCATCCTTGCACATGTGCCTGAGGGTCCTGAGTGAGAATCGTTCTGAGTGCATCTCAGAAGTGGATGGCTGGGGCGGAGGGGATGTGACTACTTTATTTCAGCAAGTGCTTCCAGCTCGCTCTGCAGGGTGCGTTCTCTTTCCCCATGTTCTTGCCAGTACTTAGCACTGTCCAACTTTCTAACGTTTGCAATGAACTTTTCCAGCCCTTGTGTATCCAGTTCTGCCTAAAGCTGTTTGGGAGGGGGCTTTCACAGACACTTCAATTCCAAACTAGCATTTGCGGGCAGCAGCAGAGTTGGGTGGGTTTTCAGGGGACTGGGCTATGTCTCTTCAGAGTCATTTCTTAAGTCTTAGGCAGCCTGCCCTGAGTCTCAGGCCTTATGGGTAACGGCTCTTCCTCTTTGAGAACCAATGTGGTTCTTGGGGGAGTGTCTGGGAGGGTCGTTTGGCTCATCCTTAGAGTGACAAAGAATCTCAAATTAACCCTTGACATTTGAAGCTATGTTTTCAATCACCAAGATCCACTGAGAAGACTCAAAATAAATCATTTCTCATGAGACTTTAAACCCATTCCTGGTAACTGGACCTGTGTGGATCCATATTCATAAGTCAATGATATCATACTAGGGTTTGTTGGGTTATGTGCATGCTCAGTCACTCAGTCATGTCTGACTCTTTGCTACTCCATGGACTGTAGCCCTCCAGGCTCCTCTGTCCATAGGCTTTTCCAGGCAAGAATATTGAAGTGAGTTGCTGTTTCCTCCTCCAGGGGATCTTCCTGACCTAGGAATCAAATCCGTGTCTCCTGTGCTTCCTGCATTGGCAGGTGGATTCTTGACCACTGAACTACCTGGGGAGCCCCTGTTGGGCTGTAGTTAATGTATTATTAATAACATGTGTACATGACATGTATATATTAATACGTGTATGAAGTGAAAGTTGCTCATTTGTGTCTAACTCTTTGCAACCCCATGGACTATATAGTCCATGGAATTCTCCAGGCCAGAATACTGGAGTGTAGCCTTTCCCTTCTCCAGGGGATCTTCCCAACCCAAGGATCAAACCCAGATCTCCCACATTGCAGGAGGATTCTTTATCAGCTGAACCACAAGGGAAGCCCAATACATGTATTTAATGCATTAAATGGATACCTGAGAAATAACAATTTAAACCTGCCTTGACATTTCTTAGTTTTTACTGGACCAGGAAGCTCATAAAATGGGAGCGGCTAGGGCTTCTCTGGGAATCTGGATGACTTATTCTTTTTTAAAATGTATTATTGTTTTTTAATTGAAGTATAGTTGATTTACAATGTTGTGTTAATTTCTGCTATATTCTTTTTTTGTTATGGTTTTTCCCAGGATTTTGACTGTAGTTCCTGTGCCCTATAGTAGGACAGTCAGATAACTTGTTCTTAATGTTCACTCACATGGGAAAGAAGTGTCACGACTTCCAGGCCCTGAGAGGCTTCACAGGGACACAGATGGGTGACGTGGCAGAGTCTGTGGCAATTGGGTGTGGGGGAGGTTGTTGAGAAATGGAGGAATCAGGGTGACCTAAGGACATTCATCTGAAATTATCTTATTTGCTGACATTTTTATTGTCTGTTTTTCCATGCAAGTGCTTTGCACATAGTAGGATGTCAATAAATATTTTTTGGAAAGAATGAAGAAAAGTGAAAGTAAAAGTTGTTCAGTCATGTCTGACTCTTTGTGACTCCATGGACAGTCCATGGAATTCTCCAGTCCAGAATACTGGAGTGGGTAGCTATTCCCTTCTCCAGGGGATCTTCCCAACCCAGGGATCAAACTCAGGTCTCCCACATTGCAGGCAGATTCTTTACCAACTGAGCTATCAGGGAAGCCAGGAATGAAGGAAGGGAATGACCTGTAAGAGGCCCCAGGGTGGGATGGGGCAGTAGTAACCTTTGGTCTGGTTACTGGCCTGTGCATTGTCGTCACCACAAGCTCTACAATTATGTGTTCCAGGATGGTTCTGTTCTCTAGAATGAAGCTCCTGGAAGGCAGCAGTTGTGATGTTTATTTTTGTAATCTAGGGATGAAGACAGTGCATTCACTTATTCATTCAGCAAACATTTGAGCCCCTATTAAATATTAAGTAGCATTTTGAGCACAGAGCAGCCAGCAAGATAGCTAAAATCTCTGCTCTTATGGTTGTATGTATGTGTGTGTGTTTGACAAGCAGATGACTGAAAAACAAATGGAGGCAACACCATACAGAAGATTAGAACAGCCTGATGTGAGAGCCTGTGGGGGGTATCCTCGAAGTTCTCATGGAGGAAGTGACATTTAAGAATCCAGGTATACAGATACAGGTGCAAAGACCCTAAATATGTGAGGGAAGGAACAGTGGTTTCCTTTCTCTTAGATGGCTGTGCAGGAAGTGCCAGCAGGATGTTTTTGGAGCAGGTGGAATGACAGGGGTCTGGAGTCCCGAGGCTTTTACCCGTGGACACTGAGCATGAGCCGTGAGTTCCTACGGGTGTCTGAAACCGGTGGGTGGAGGTAGTTTGCCAGTTCCATCCTCAGGGAATTGGCCACAGGGTTCCCTTTTTCGAGATGCGAAGGTTCCCCTCTCCACGTCCTCTTGTCCCCATCTTGCCCCACCCCACTGCATGCTGCCACCAAGAAAACCTGTTTGTCTCGCCTTTGGAAAAAAAGGCATTTTGAGTGGAGCTTGTGGCTGCTGATCTGGTCAGGGGGGACTTTGGAAAGATTCTCTGTGATGAAATATTCTTGTTGCCAAAACCCAGCACGGATGCTGTGATGACAGAGTTTAGAATTGGTTGCTGCAGTTGGCTCAGCAGAGTTGGTTTCCACTGGGAAGTTATGGATGGTTATTGTTGACTGATTGTTTCTAACACAGAATCACTCCTCATCGCGTTGCTCCACTGTTACTTCGAATTCAGAGATGTAAAGAGGTAATAGGGCCATGGGGTTGTCTGCTTGTTTCTAATGTTTCCCTCCTAACAGCACTCCCCTGCCCCATCCCAGAAGGAGCTCTGGAGTATTAGGAAATCATGTTTGGTTGTTAGCTCCACGTCTTTAAAGAGCTCAGATTTAGGGGCCAAGAATCTGATCTGTGTATCTACCTAGTTACCCAGGACTTGCTCTAGGGGGTTGGGATGCTGGTGAGCTGGGGGCCAGGTTTGGGGCAAGTGACAAGGCTGCCTCTGCTGATGTCAAAACCACACTGACTGTCCCTACACAGCTCACTACATGGGTTCTGCATCTTGAATTTGTTTTTTCAATGACATCTTTAAAAAAATTGTTTTTATTTATTTGTCTGCACTGGGTCTTGGCTGGGGCACGCAGAATCTTTAGTTTATGGCACGTGAACTCTTAGGTGCATCAAGTGGGATCTAGTTCTTGACCAAGGATTGAACCCAGGCCCCCTGCATTGGGAATGAAGAGTCTTAGCCACTGGACCACCAGGGAAGTCCTTCATTTTTTTAAAATTAATTTTTATTGGAGTATAGTTTGCTTTACAATGTTGTATTATAATAGTTTCTACTGTCCAGCAAAGTGAATCAGCTGTATATATACATATATCCCCTCTTTTTGGAATCTCCTTCCCATTTAGGTCACTGAAGAGTAATGAGCAGAGTTCCCTGAGCAATAGGTTCTCATTAGTTATCTGTTTTTTTGTTGTTGCTGTTCAGTCGGCAAGTTGTGTCTGGCTTTTTGCGACCCCGTGGACTGCAACACACCAGGCTCCCCATTCTCTACCATCTCCTGAAGTTTTCTCAAGTTCATGTCCATTGAGTTGGTGATGCTATCTAACCATCTCATCCTCTGCCACCCTCTTCTCCTTCTGCAGAAGTCCCTACTTTTGATTATAAAAGTAATGACTTTTCATTGTGGGAAAGTTAGAAAGTATTAAAAAAAAAAAAAAAAGGGAAGAAGAAAATATTGTTGATTCATAATCCTGTCACCCAGAACCAACCATTGTTAATACTGGCATTCTTTCCAGTTTCTTCTCTATGGGGGTTTTTATTTCATTAACTGTTTTGAAGTATGTTTTAAAAATATTTTACATGATAAAGTTGGCATTTCTCTATGATATAGAAAGACACTGCAAAAACATATCTTAGAGTAGCTGTGTAATACTTGAACATGGTTATTCCCAGCTTACTTATCATATAGGACCATTCAGGCTGTTTCAATTTTTCCTCATTATTACAAATAATGGGTGGCCACCCTGGTGGCTCAGATGGTAAAGAATCTGCCTGCAATGCTGGAGACCCAGGTTGGATCCCTGGATTGGGAAGAGCCCTTGGATAAGGAAATGGCTACCCACTCTAGCTTTCTTGCCTGGAGAATCCCCATGGACAGAGGAGCATGGTGGGCTACATTTCGTGTGTGTGTGTGTGTGTGTGTGTGTGTGTGTTTGTGTGCTCAGTCACTTCAGTTGTGTCCGACTCTTTGCAACCCCATGGACTGTAGCCCACCAGGCTTCTCTGTCCATGGGATTCTCCAGGCAAGAACACTGGAGTGGGTTGCCATGTCCTCCTCCAGGGGATCTTCATGTCCCAGGGATCAAACCTGCATCTCCTGCATTGCATGCAAATTCTTTACCGCTGAGCCACCTGGGAAGCCCAGCTACAGTTCATGGGGTCTCAAAAGAGTTGGACACGACTGAACAACTAACACACATGCGGTACCCAATTTGCTGTCCTTCTGGGTGACACGAGGGGCTGTCCATTTGTAGTGTCAAGGGATTTTATAGCAGCGTCTCCCATGGCCCAAGGCAGTCCCACAGGAGTGTCTCAAACTAGCTGTCAAGGTAGATTACAACCTCACTTCCCCTTCAAAACCTCCACTTCTCTGGAATTCTCTGGTCATCAAAGTGAATTGTGCCTTCTGCCACTCAGATACCCCATCTTGAGGATTGGGGGTCACTTTGGACTTCTCCTGGCCCACCCACATCCGATTTTGTGGAACCTGTCTGCTTGTGGCTGTGGCCAAATCTCCAGTGCTGGCAAGTGGCTGATACATAGTAGGTGCTCAGGAATGATGAACTGGTGTATGTGACACCCTCCAGGATGGGCTGGGTGCCTTTGTCACCCCCAGACTCTGGACAGTCCTCAAGCCCACCAGCTCTGGGTGGAGTCCCTTCACTCTAGTTCTGGACCATTTTTTTTAATATATTTTTTTAAAATGTGGACCATTTTTTAAAGTCTTTATTGAATTTGTTACAACCTTGCTTCTGTTTTGTGGGTTTTTGTTTTTTTTTTTCTTTAGCCATGAGGTATGTAGGATCTTAGCTCCCCAACCAGGGATTGAACCCTCAACCCCCGCTTTGGAAGGTGAAGTCTTAAGCACTGGACCCCCAGAGAAGTCCCTGGATCATTAAAAAAAATAATTTATTTTTGAGTTTTAATCAATTATGTATTTAGTTTTGACTGTGCTGGGTCTTCATTGCTCGACGTGGGCTTTCTCTAGTTGCAGTGGGCGGGCTTCTTCTTGCAGTGGCTTCTCTCGTTGTGGAGCACAGGCTCTAGGATGTGGAGGTAGTAGTTGCTGCACACGGGTTTATTTGCCATTGGGCATGTGCGATCTTTGTTCCCAGACCAGGGATCAAACCTGTGTCCCCTGCACTGGCAGATGAATTCTCAACCACTGGACCACCAGCGAAGTCCTGGACCAATTTTTTAGGCTGAGAATTAAATAAGGGAGCCTGTGTGAACAGCTCTTGGAACTGTAGATGCAGTAATATGTGTGACACTGACTGGGGATCCCCGTGTGTCCTTGATTTTTACATGCGCAACACTGAGGCTTTATGAAGTGGGCTTTGGACATAGTTTAGATCCATTTTACAGATAGCACAATCATCTAAGAGACATGAGGAACTTTTCCAGGGTCTCACACCTGGGGAGGAAGGGTCCAGGTTTTAAATTTGGGTCAACCAAGCTCGGAAGCTGGTGGATACCCACTGTGCAGAATTGCCCTCATGGAAGGAAGAGCAAGCTGGTGAGTGTGTCTTGAAGGCATCAGGGAGCTGTGGTGGCGATGGAGGTCGGGAGGGAGCAGGGGCAGACCTCGCAGTAGTGGTCAGAGGGCCTCAAATTGATTCTAGGTGAGATTAAAAGCAACTGGAAGGTTCTCAGGGGAGCAGCGTGGTCTGCCTGTTTTCAGCAGGATGCTCTGGCTGCTGTGTGGGGTGGACTGCAGGGCAGAGGTGGATGAGGAGATGGGGAGGGGCTGACACAGCCTACAGGGGATGAGACGATGGGGTCTCAGCTCAGGCCAGGGCATAGCAGTGGCCATGGTGAGAAGAGATCAGATTCAGGACTTGAAGGGGAAAAGAGAATAAATCCATGGGAACAGATCTAGGATACAGCTGAGGATGGAGGAGGAGGTTGGGAGGAGAGACTGCATGGAATGACACACATCTCCATTTCTAGCAGTGGTTCTCAGATCTTTTAAAAAATATGGCTGCCAAAGATGGACATTGGTGGACCCATACAATGGAATACTGTGTGTGCTGTGTGATTAGTCGCTCAGTCATGTCCAACTCTTTGTGACCCTGTAGACTGTATCCCGCCAGGCTCCTCTGTCCATGGGGATTTTCCAGGCAAGAATATTGGAGTGGCCTCCTCCAGGGGATCTTCCCAACCCTGGGATCAAACCCAGGTCTCCTGCATTGCAGATGGATTCTTTACCATCTGAGCCACCAGGGAATACTATTCAGCTATAAAAAAGCAGTGACATTCAGATGCATCCCACCCCGTGGATGAACCTCGGGAACAAGATGCTAAGCGAAAAGAGACAAGACATGGAGGATCACCTATTGTATGGTTCTGCCAGCATGAAATTTCCAGGACTGGAAACCCATAGACAGGAAGTAGTTTGGTGGCTGCCCAGGGCTGGAGGACTGGGGAGACTGGGAAATGATAAAGGTGTTGAGTTTCTTTCTGAGGTGATGAAAATGTCCTAAAATGGAGTATGGTGATGATTGCATGTATCTGAGAATATACTAAAATCCATTGATTTGTATACTTTAAATGGATGAGTTGAATGCTACTTGAGTTCCATCTCAATAAATCTGTTTTAAAAATACTGACGTCCCTGCCCCATCCCAGAGCACCTGCTCTAAGAGGCTCAAGTGGGCCCTGAAGGCTGGTCTCAGAGGCTCCAGGGACTGTCGGGTGGCCCCAGGCTCTGGGAGCTGATCTGTTCAGTTCTGGTTCTCTGTGCAGCCGTATCCCACTGCAGAAAGCCTGTTTCTTCCTCTTTCCTTGAGGGAGGGGCGGGGCTCCCTTCATCCTCTGTCATTTCTTCTGGACTTCCTTCAGGGGGTCAGTATTTGGAGGGTGCATGAACCCTCCAGGCCTGGGCATCTCCTCCTGCCCCAGCCCAGCATCCCAGAGCAGGAGGCCTGGGTGTGCACAGTGGCGTGTGCAGAGTCAGAGCTGTGGGCAAGGCGAGGCATTGATGTGGGTGGCATGTGATTCCCGGAGGTCCAAGTCACCCGAGGCTGCTTTCTTGTCTGTAACCAGCTTGTTTTAGCTCTTGCTTTTTCTTAAGATCAGGAAAGTTGATCTTGTCACTGGAGGATAAATTTGATTACTTTGTGTTTTCTCTATCGTTTCAAAATTTCACAGTTAATTTCTCTTCCATGGAGAGGGGGTGTGGAGGGTACAGCTGGCTGAGGTCAGCTCGACCATCAAAGTGGAGGCTAGGCATAACTGGTCCAGAATATTCCTTCCCCCTCCCCTGGGGTGTGGGATATGTGGGGAGAAGGCTTCCTTTACTCTGTCAGAATACAGTCCTGCCGCACTGGGGACCACTGGTATTTTCTGAATAATTCCTCTATTGATTAGTGATAAACCATTCAGTTCAGTTCAGTTGCTCAGTCTTGTCCAACTCTTTGTGACCCCATGGACTGCAGCACGCCAGCCCTCCCTGTCCATCACCAACTGCCGGAGTTTACCCAAACTCATGTCCATTGAGTCGGTAATGCCATCCAGCCATCTCATCCTCTGTACTGATTCATAATTCCACTTGCGATTAGTCTGGAATTCAATCATAACAGCGATACTAACAATCACTAACCCTATAAGGGGGGAGCTGTCATTCTCTGTGCTTGTGGATGGGGCTTGAGACCAGGGAACAGAAGTCACCTGCCCAGTCTCATGAGGCTGGTGAGTGAAGCAGTCAAGTGCACTGGGGCTCGTTGGGCAGAGCTCACACCCTAGCCATCAGGCAACACTGCCGCCGAGGAGGGTGCTGACCCGTTTCTGCACTCACTTCTCTCCCTATGGCTCCTGCAAGGGGAGTTAATCCCACAAATGGGGCTGGGAAATGACCTTCAGTAGGTGGCACTGGCCATGTTTAAGAGTCTTAAACCAGATTGGCTAGTTCTTGCCTTAGCTCTCTGATCTTCGGGGTGTGTAATTATGGATGTGTTTCTTTATATTTTTCTTATAGCTTTTTATTTTATATTGGGGTATAGCCGATTAGCAATGTTGTGATACCTTCAAATGAACAGAGAAGGGACTCAACCATACATATACATGTGTCCATTCTCCCCCCAACTCCCCTCCCATCCAGGCTGCCACGTAACCTTGAGCAGTTTCTTGTGCTATATAGTAGGTCCTTGTTGGTTATCCCTTTAAAATACAGCAGTGTGTACCTGTCCATCCCAAATTTCCCAAGCATCCATTCCCCCATCCTTCCCACCCCCTGCCTTGGGCAACTGTAAGTTTGTTCTCTGACATGCAATGGGTGTATTTCTTAACCTCTCTGTGCCTCGTTTTCCTATCTATAGAGCAATGTCATCTATCTCTTTCTCAAAGGATTGAGCTAATACAAGTAAACTGCTCAGTACCCAGTAAGCACTCAGTACATATTTTAGCTCTTACCATTATTCTCATTCAGATGGGGAGGCTATAGATGGGGTGTTTTGAGGATTAAATGAGTTGAATGATGTGAAACATTCAGGACAGGGCCTGGCAGACAGTGAGGGCTCTACACATGCTAGTTAGTATTATCACTGCTATGGTTCTCGGATCCCAAACAGACCAGACAGTAAAATGACAATGGAATGAATAGGATGAGATAAACAAGACAGGATCCCACCTGATCCATGAATGGGGACCTTCTCCTCACACCCCGTGCTCCGGGTGGGAGGTTGTCCCTGAAAGCCTTACTTCCGCTCAGCTGACTGATGGCAGAGCTGACCCCCTGCACCAGCCCGTCCTTCACTGGTGCCCTCATCCAGCACAGGATGAAAACATCACATTCTCCCTGCTCTCAGTGACTTGAATGTTTGAGCAGCCATTTACATCTTTCTGATGGGTAATCTGCATAAACAGCCACATGGAGATGAGGCTCGGCTCTCATGTGGCTCCTTTATGAAATCCTCGCTGCCATGTTGGCCTGGGTGTGTGTTGGATGCTCAGTCATGTCCTCTTTGACACCGCATGGACTGTAGCCTGCCAGGCTCCTCTGTCCATGGGATTGTCCAGGCAGGAATACTGGAGCGGGATCCATTCCCATCTCCAGGGGATCTTTCCCACCCAGGGATCAAACCCGGGTCTCCCTCCTTGCAGGCAGATTCTTCACCGCCTGAGCTACCAGGGAAGCCTGTCAACTTGGGTAAGGGCTCCTTTAAAGCCCAGACCTGCTGGGTTATTTCAGGTCAAAATCAGACTTGATGTAGGGACTCCCCAGTTCTGATCTGTTTCAAGAGCCTCAAGCAAAGGTGCTTTCACTGGCTCTTTGAAGTTTGTTTTGACTTGAGTCTCCTGGGCAGTGAAGCCTAGATTTTTAAATAGATGCTTCTGCAGTTTATTTATTTTTCTTTTCTTATGAGCAGAGCTGCCTAAACCATGTGGGAAGGAGAGACTTGTGCAGGGAATGGCATCGTGCAGTCCTGCTTGGGGTGTAGGGGCTGTGATGGGCTCGGCCTCTCTCTGTTTGGCTTTTGCGCACTGCCTCTGGGAAGATGCTCAGTTGGAGCTCGGCCCCACTGTCTGGGCAGACAGGACATTTCTGCAGCGCGGGGAGCCTGAGGCTCTTTCCGTCTGCCCTGCACAGGGACCTGGAGGCCTATAGAAGAAAGGGAGAGGGAGAAACAGTGGGGGGGCCTCGAACACAGTAGATAAAGCAAAAGACACATTCACTGATATTTCACCAGACAGGAGCACATCCGAAACAGGTGTGCTGGGACTTCCCTGGTGGTCCAGTGGTTAGGACTCTGTGCGTTCACTGCAGGGGATATGGGTTCGATCCCTCGTCAGGGAACTAAGCTCCCACATGCCTTGCAATGCAACAAAAATTAATAATAAAAATACTTTATTAAAAAAAGAAACAGGGGTACCCCTGGGGGTTAATGGGTACACCTGGCCCATGGGACAGCTGTGTCTCCTCTTGACCACCCTCACCCCCAGGATAGTTTTGTGACTCACAATCTCTGGAGAAACGAATGGGGGAAACATAACTCTTTTCATCCCAGAAGTAAATACATACAGAAAGGCTTGGATTAGGTGCCCCAGGATCCCTGGGTTCTGGACCGTGTTTTGCAATGAACGGGTTGGTCACCTCACTGCCTAGGTTTGGTCTTCATGGTTCCAAAGTGCAGATAGTAATCTCATGCTGTAACTGAAACTGGGGTCTGGCCGGTCGCCACTCAAAAGCCAATAAAAGGGCCAGGTTGGTGGAGATGAAACTTTGCTTTATTTTGGATGTTTGAAACCAGGGTGGGGTTGGGAGGGCAGACTCCTGTCCAAAGGCTGATTCCCCCCACCCCTACTGACCACTAGTGGGCAAGAGCTTTTATAGACGGAGGGAGGGGGCTCCATGAGAAACAGCACAGGCAGCTCTGACAGCCATCTTGAAATTGGTCATCAGTGGTCTGACCAGCATCATCTTATTTTCAGTACAGTTAGTCTTCAGATCCAGGGTCAGCTTGTTTCAATTTCTTGAGGGCTGGTCTCAAAATTGTGGCCACTTATGTCATGGCCTCAGTCTAGTCATCATGTAGTTAACTTCTTTCACTTGGTGGGGGGGGTTTCAGTATTGACAAGATAGCTCACAGGATATGGCTCAGACTATTACCTACAGCCCTTGAGAAGGAACAAAAGGTCCTTGACTATGTTTAATGACTAACTGCTGCTGCTGCTGCTAAATTGCTTCAGTCGTGTCCGACTCTGTGTGACCCCATAGATGGCAGCCCACCAGGCTCTGCCGTCCCTGGGATTCTCCAGGCAAGAACACTGGAGTGGGTTGCCATTTCCTTCTCCAATGCATGAAAGTGAAAAGTGAAAGTGAAGTCGCTCAGTTGCGTCCGACTCGTAGCAACCCCATGGACTGCAGCCTACCAGGCTCCTCCATCCATGGGATTTTCTAGGCAAGAGTACTGGAGTGGCTTGCCATTGCCTTCTCCGTTAATGACTAAAAAATTATTATTTAGTCCTGTTGGGCAGCTTTCCTTTGTTTCTCCATTTTTCAGTTCTCTGATTAAACTTATTCTTTGGCCAAAGTTTTTCCAGAGACTAAAAGCAGGCAGAGGACCTGGGGTGGGGGGCAAGGACCATAGAGTCCTGCTCGTTCCAGCACCACTGTTTCCCAAACTCGGGTCATGCAGGCATCACCTCCCAACCTGGTGCATGTGCGTTGTAAGTGGTGGTGTTTTACTTGCTCCTTTATCTCTTCAGCGGGGTGATGTTCCCCCTCCATAAGGCCAGCTTTGTGATTTCTTTTTGCCCCAGTTGTCCAAGCCTACGCCATTACTGACTTAATATCTGTTTTCAGTGGACTCATTTTCCTTTTTAAAGACATCTATGGAGGCTAAAAATAAACAAATGCAATTTTATGTGATTATTGTAAATGAAATCTTTATATCATGTTAGATGAAGCAGGACTAAAAATGAAACGAGTAAAGATAAGAGATGTCTAATTGGTCCTAAACATCTTCTCCCGCCTGCCTGGGCTCGGCTCCTGAGGTGCCCTCTCTGTTGAGGGGGGTTTTGTGAGTGGAGCTTTCGAAAGGTGTTGAAGACAGTCTGGTCCTGATCGATACTTCCTCCTGCAGGAACTCATGTAAGAGAACAGATAATGAATTAATGTCATTTAATGCTGCCCCTGAATAATAATAATACTAAACAAAGAACACTGTAACAGCTGACAGTGACATTCAGCTCTCTCTGTGTGCCAAGAAATGTTGTAAACACTTTGCAGGTTTTAGCACATTAAATCTTCAAGGGAGGGACTTCCCTGGTGGGTCCAATGGTGAAGCATTTGCCTTTCAATTCAGGGAATGTGAGTTCAATCCCTGATCCGGCAACTAACATCCCACATGTGTGTCGGACATGACTCTTTGTGACCCCATGGACTGTGGCCTGCCAGGTTCCTCTGTCCATGGGATTCTCTAGGCAAGGATACTGGAGTGGGTTGCCATTTCCTTCTTCAGGGTATCTTCCCCACAGAAAGATCTAACGCACATCTCTTAAGTCTCCTGCATTGGCAGGTGGATCTTCACCAGCTGAGCCACTGGAGAAACCCCCCTGACCTGACCCCTCGCTGGAGGGCAACTAAGCCCATGCGATGCAACTATTGAGACCGTGCACCCCAACTAGAGAGTCTGTATGCCCCAACAGAAATCCCATGTGCTGCAACTAAGACCCGACACAGCCAAATTAAAGAAAAAAAATAGATGAAGCAAAAGACAAACAGACAAATTATTAAAAACAAAACAAAACCAACTTTCTAGCAGCCCTACAAGGTTGTAGCATATGCTCAATCACTTCAGTCGTGTCCGAATCTTTGCAACCCTTGGACGGTAGGGTCCATACTGGAGTGGGTTGCCATGCCCTCCTCCAGGGGGTCTTCCCAACCCAGTAATCAAACCTGCGTCTCTTAAGTCTCCCGCACTGGCAGGCAGGTTCTTTACCACTAGCGCCACCTGGGAAGTCCCTGTGGGCTGACTGTGGCCCCAGAAGATGCATCTGAATCCTAAGCTCTGGAATTCTGACTATTGCCTGAAAGAGTGGAAGAGCAAATATCATTTACAGGGCAAAGGATAGGATCACACTAAGGACCTTGAGAGGAGGAGCTTATTATCCTGGATCATCTAGTGGGCCCTGGATGCAACTGCATGCACAGACACAGAGCAGGAGGCCATGTGACCATGGGGCAGAGACTGGAGGGATGTGGCCAGAAGCCAAGGAAGCCTGGAGGCGCTAGAAAGTGGATGGAGTAGAAAGAGTCCTCCCCTCAAGCCCCAGAGACCTTGGTTTCAGACTTCGGCCCTCAGATCTGTTATTGTGTGCAGTCGCTCAGTCATGTCTGATTTCTGCGACACCAGCCCACCAGGGAGAATGAATTTCTGATGTTATCAGCCAAATGGTTTGCTGTAATTTGTTACTGCAGCCATGGGAAACTCACACAGTGGGCATGACTGCTATCACTGTTGTGTGGATGAAGAAACTAAGCTACAGAGAGGTGGAGTAATTAGCCTGAGATCACACAGCCAGGAAGTGGCAAAGCTGGCATTTGAACCAGGGTGATTGGACTGGAGAGTATGGGAATCTTGGAACTTCCCAGAGGCTTCACACTGCTCACTGGCAGGCCTGCCCCACTTTGGGAAAACTGGGGACAGGCGGGCAGACTCATCAGCAGAAATTATTTAGAAAGCATGTCAAAACATGGGAAGCAGACTTCTCTGTGTTCCAGTGATTGAGACTCTGTGCTTCCACTGCAGAGAGTGTGGGTTTGATCCCTGGTCTGGGAACTACGATCCCACATGCCTCATGGTTATGTGTATGTTAGTTGCTCAGTCATGTCCAACTCTTTGCGAGCCCCATGGACTGTAGCCCGCCAGGTTTCTCTGTTTATGGGATTTCCCAGGCAAGAATACTGGAGTGGGTTGCCATCTCCTTCTCCAGGGGATCTTCCCAACCCAGGGACTGAACCTGGGTCTCCTGTGGCTCCTGCAGTGCAGGCAGATTCTTTACCATCTAAGCCACCAGGGATGCTCATGGTGGGGCCAAATAAATAAAACTTTGACCGAGGACCTGCAGAGGCGATTTCCCCTCACCCCTGCTCCTGGTGGCTCAGCCCTCCTTGCAGTCCCTGTCAGGGCCCTCTCCTGGGTCTTGGTGCCAGGGGAGGGTCAGTGCATTGGCCCCACACGCACTCTCCAGAGGTCCCTGGACCTCCAAGCACCACTTCATAGGAGAGAGCTCCAGCTGGGGCATTTGGACACAGAAAGGAGATGTTTAAGGGAGACTTCATTGATGTTCTCCAGAATACAACAAAAGTGGAGCCGCCTGCCTCACCAGCCTGTGATGGACCCAGTGTGTCCTAGAGGGACGCCTCCTTGGTGGCCTGGCCCCCGGCCTCTGCCCTGTGCTGAGTGACCTGAGGTTCCTCCTGTTGTTTCCTCCCTTCTACCCTCACCTGTCTCTTCATTTCCTACAGCATTTCTTCTCTGCTGTTCTATTACGGGGTGCTATTTTATTTTTCTTTCTTCTCCCCTAGGGATCTCCGTTTAAACACACACACACCAAAATACTCCACTGATTAGATTTGTTGAATCTTAGAATGTGGAAAGTCAACGTGAGCCCAGAGCAGGCTGCAGGCGGCAGCTTGTGGGTGAAAAGCTGATCGGGGTCAGGAGGGGGCAGCCCGGTCACGTGAGGGCTAATGCCTCTCAGATCCTGATTACCCATTACCGGGGAGCTGACCCGGCGCCCTGCCCAGAGCCAGGTGGGCAGACCCCAGGCTGGGGCTGAGTTGGGAGGGGGACCACCATCCTCAAGCCACTGTGGTTCAGGAGAGGATGCTGGATGGCAAAAGGCATGTCCACGCTTTTAAAAAATGATGATCACTTACCCTTTCTCCCTGAATTCTAAAGGTAATTTTCAAACACTGATGGTAGCCCATCATTTTCTTATTAGCAAATTGAGGCTTCTCGGGCAGCCAGTGTAATAACTGAAGATGACCCTCACATACTGGGCAGCGAGGGGCACCTGCTTGATGATAAGTGGTGACTGTAAAAGGCAGATGAAATAGGAAATAGATGGTGAGCATCCAATCCCGGGTTAACTGGCTCCCCTGGTGGTCCCGGGTCCGACATTCTGGCACCTGCAGCAATTATTTTAGGATTCGAGACCAACAATCCAGCCTGTGCCCACTGAGGTGACCCAGTGACCTGCATGATTTATGGAAAAGATCCTATTATCATGAACTTCTTGGGGCACCTAAAGTGTAACAGCATTTACTGAAATGAGCAAATTACTGGAAATCATAGTCTTGTCGTCGTGGCCCAGGAATGAAGGAGAAGAAATAAATGATGCTGATGCTGTTAACATACAGAGCATCCTCTGTGAAACTCTCTGAGTTTTTAATTTTTTATTGAATTTTCACAGCCTTATATTATGAATGCCGCTTTTAAGGATGGGCTTTATTGGATGAGGCTCAAGAATTTAAGTAACTTGTTCAAAGTCACAGTTTGTAACAGGGTGGGTGGGGTTGGGCAAGATTCTATTCTGTATAACCTGATTCTAGAGCCTTATCTCTTAACCAGTGTGCAGTGGTTCTTATTAGAATAGATTAATAGCTGAAAAGAAATTCTTTAAATTCCCATAGGGAAAGTGTAAAAGTGTTAGTCGCTCAGTCATGTCTGACTCTTTGTGACCCTATGTACTATATAGCCCGCCAGGCTCCTCTGTCCATGGAATTTCCCAGGCAAGAATACTGGAGTGGGTTGCCATTCTCTTCTCCAGGGGATCTTCCCAACCCAGGGATTGAACCCTGGTCTCCTGCATTGCAGGCAGATTCTTTCCCATCTGAGCCACCAGGGAAAGGAAGGGCAAATACACATGTTCCCTCCTTCCCTCCCTCCTTCTTTCTCTCTGTCTCTCTGTCACACACACACCATTTCCACCTATTTTCTCCTCCAACTCTCTCTCTTAAAAAAAAAAATTTATTTTTTTGCTGCATCAGGTCTTAGTTATGTGGGATCTTTCACTGCAGCGCACTGAGTCTCTAGCTGTGGCATGAGGGCTCCAGAGTGAGTGGGCTCAGTAGCTGTTCTGCGAGGATTTAATTACTCTGTGGCATGTGGGATCTTAGTTCCCAGACCAGGGATTGAACCCATGTACCCTGCATTGCAAGGCAGATTCTCAACCACTGGACCACCAAGGAAGTCCTTCCTCCAGCTCCTGGATAACTAAGTGACTATATCATTATTGACTTTGGCAAAGTCAATATCATTTCCAAGGGTTCAGCTCTAAGTTCCATTTTTCTCCCTACTCTTATGCAAATAGTCAATCCCATTCTTTTGTTAAGAAGAGTAGTTTGGTTAACTGGAACTCTGGAAATTTCTTGCACTGGATTATTGACTGAAATCAGCTGGATCCAGGAGCAGTGCTGTTGGGTAACCTCTTCCATGCTGTTATTTGGTGTGGGGGTGGGGGGCCCTTTGCAGCAATGCTCTTTTCTATACCTCCTGACCCCCCTCAAGTGCATGTATGAGGGTCGAATGGACACCCAGCAGGGTTGAGGGGTGTATGCCAGCTTTCTCCCCCTTGTCCAGAACTGTGGCGGAGGTGGGCGGGTAGGCTGCAACAGCTTCGTCCCACTTCTTTGATTGTAAGGTCCTGTGCATGCCTGCATGTGTGCTAAATCACTTCAGTCATGTCTGACTCTTTGCAACTCTATGGACTGTAGCCTGCCAGGCTCCTCTGTCCATGGGATTCTGCAGACGCGAATACTGGTGTGGGTTGCCATGCCTTCCTCCAGGGGATCTTCCTGACCCAGGGATTGAACCCACGTCTCTTATGTCTCCTACATTGGCAGGTGGGTTCTTTACCACTAGCGCCAACTGGGAAGCCCTTAAGGTTCTATAGTCAGTTGTAAACCTGTTTTGCCCTCTAAGTTCAAGGATCCATTTTAAAAGACATATTTGAGTTTGGCTAAAATGTCTTGGAGAAAAACATGAATTCTGCAGCTGTCCATCAGGCTGTTGTTGCAGGACCATGCTTCATCTGCAGGTTGGATCCTTCCTTCTCTGTCTCAGTCTCTGTTTTGTCTGCAGGTGTTCCTTACCTTGTGCAGCATCACTCTAATCTCTGCCATCATCTTCATGCCCTTCTGCTCTGTGCCTCCATCTGTCCTTTTCTGTCTTCTGTATGGATGGACTCACTGGATTTGGGGCCACTCTAATCCACTATGATCCCATCTCAATTTTTACATTCATTCTGTTACTTGAAGGTGTGTGTGGGTCTGGCTCACCGCTCAAAAGCTAACAAACAAGCTAGGTTGGTGGAAAGGGAAGTTTGCTTTATTTTAGATGCTGGCACCTCTGTCCAAGGGCTGACTCCACCCACTTTCTACTAGCAACCAGTGGGGCAAGAGCTTTTATAGACAGAAGAAGGGGGATAGATGTAGGAACAGCACAGTCAACTCTGACAGTAATCTTCAAATTGATTATCGGTGGTCTGACCAGTGTCATCTTGATTGTTTTAGGTACAGTTAATCTTGAGTTCCAGCATCCATTTGTTCCCATTTCTCTGAGGCCAGTTCTTAGAGTTGTGCCAGCTCATGTCCAGGGTACAGTCTGGTCATCATGTAGTTAACTTCTCCACCTGGGGTTTTAGTATCTATAAGACAGCTCACAGGATGTGGCTCAGAATATTATCTACAGCTCTTGGGAAAGAACTAAAGGTCCTTGACTTTGCTTAATGACTACATTATTATTTTTTGGTCTTCTTTGTTTTCCTTTGTTTCTGCATTTCTAATTTCTGTGATTAAAATTATTCTTTGACTAACATTTTCCACAGACAGAAGACATGCGGGGGTGGGGGGACTATAGGGTTCTGCTTCGTTTCAATTCCATCCGCAAAGGCTCTATTTCCAAATAAGGTCACATTCTGAGGTTCTGAGTGGACGTGAATTTGGAGGGACACCATTCAAATCACCATCATGACTGTCCACCCAAGGGGACCTTTGAGGGTGCAGGCTGGTGTTTCAGGATTCCCCTCAGTTCAGGTGACGTCCGAAGGAACCGATAGAGGGAGAAAAAAAGGCTGATGTTGAGGGACTGGGTTTTGTGAGTCTCTGTGGATACGACCAACGTGGTGTGAGAAAACACCATACAAAGTACAAGATTGTCAAGATTGTTGTCTGGCCAGTGACAGTTCAGGAAGTATTTTTCCTTAAACCAGTTGGGTGGTTGGGGGCCGCTAACGGCTCTCAGAGGTTGCAAATGGGCATTTACATGCAGGCTGAATGCCACTCCACATGTTTTTGTTTGGCCCGCATAGAGTTAATTAAAAATGATAAAAATTGGTTCCCATCATTCAAACCTTGGAATATTCCCTCCCTACGTATACAGTGTTATTTTTTTTAATTGGAAGATAATTGCTTTACAGTGTTGTATGGGTTTTTGCCTGTACAATAAGGTGAACCAGCCATGCATGCATGCTTGATCGGCCAGTCGTATTCGACTCTGTGACCCCATGGACTGTAGCCTGCCGGGCTATTCTGTCCGTGGAATTTTTCAGGCAAGAATACTGGAGTGGGTTGCCATTTCCTACTTCAAGGGATCTTCCCAACCCAGGAGTCAAACCCGCGTCTCTTGAGTTCCTGCATTGGCAGGCAGATTCTTTATCACTGTGCCACTTGGGAGGAATCAGTCATGAGTATGCATGCATCTCCTCCCTCTTGAGCCTCCTCCCGTCCCTCTAGGTCATCGCAGAGCACCAGGCTGAGCTCCCTGAGCTACACAGCAGCTTCCCACTAGCTCTCATTTTACACGGGTAGTGTATGAATGTCGGTCTTACTCTCCCGATCTGTCTCACCGTCTCCTCCCCCCCACCGCATCCACAAGTCCATTCCCTACATCTGCATCTCTCTCCCTGCCCTGCAAATTGGTTCATCATTACCGTTTTTCTAAATTCTGTATACACGCGTTAATATGTGATACTTGTATTTTTTCTCTTTCTTACTTCACTCTGTGTAACCGGCTCTAGGTTCGTCCACTTCAGTTCAAATTTTTGAGATAAAAAATTTATAAAAGAGCCAACTTTGGACTTTTGTGGCTTCGGAACAATAGCCAGTGAGGTTGACTTCATGAATCTCCCTTCTAGAGGGGAACAGGGTTCTCTGGTGAAGGGCCACGGAGAGGGCAGAGGGCCAGCACATTTGGGGTGATGAATGGGGTGGATGAAAGACTCACTGGTCACGTGGACAAGTGAAAGAATGCATTGGATGAGTGTGGAGAGAGGTTCCGCTGCTGTCATGAGATCCAAAAGAAATGGGTTAAAGGTACATGCTCTTGGTTGAGTAATAGTCCACGTCAGGGGCTCCACAGGATTCTGCTGTGGAGAAACCCAGGTTCCTGCTGTCTTGTAGCTCTGTTCTGGCTTCCACTGTTTGATCCAAATGTTTTATCACTGCAAACTCATCCTGGATGGCAGGAACGGAGTTGAGGTGAAGGTGAGGGTATACACCTTCCTGGGGGGACCACCCAGGGTCGCCACATGGCTTCTTTTACATCTCGTGGGTAAGACTTAGTGACTTGGCCATGCCTGACTTCCCATGCTGGGAAAGGTTAAGTCATTCCCTGGGCAGCCATCTGTCCAGCTGCAGCATCCTGTTCATGTGTATGAGGGGAGAATGGATACTAATGACCACTGGGAGTCTCCACCATAGTACAGAACTTGGCTTTAGGTGCTAGATTTGAGGATGATGGAGGCTTCGGACTTCCCCATGGCTTTCTCTTTGAATGACCAGCTTGATGGTGGAATGAAATGGCACCACCATCACTAAACGTTAGACTGGTGTGCTTGTGCATCATTTTCCAGGTCCTGAAGATGGTGTTGTACTTCCACAGTCTGACATATTTGAAGCGAAACTCACATTCTTTTGTAAAGCCAAGGTGATAGAGCAGAAGGCTGCTTCTGAGCCCTGGTTGGCTCTGCAAGTCTTCACATCCCCTTGCTGGCCACACCTGGCCTTCTTTATGCATATACATTCCCCCCTCCAACCCCGGATCCTCCAGCTAATTTAGCTCTAGAACCAGAGCTGTGGATGTTACAAGAAGCTTTTGAGCAGCAACTCAGGAGGGACCTGTCAGCTGCATGGGTGGCAGAGTTGAGGGACAGAAGGAGGGTTTCATTATCACATGAGGTGTAGAGACGAACAGGGAAATGTCCTTCACACCTCGAACTCCGAAACAGGAAATGTATTCTCCTTTAAAACCAAAGGTGGTGCTAGTGGTAAAGAATTTGTCTGCCAATGCAGGAGATGCAAGAGATGCTAGTTTGATCCTTGGATTGGGAAGATCCCCTGGAATAGGAAGTGGCAACCCACTCCAGTATTCTTGCCTGGAAAATTCTGTGGACAGAGGAGCCTGGTGGGCTATAGTCCATGGGATTGCAAAGAGTCAGACACAACTGAGTGACTGAGTACGGTTACTGTTTAAAACCAAAAGCAAATACCTCCCAAGTGGAGTAGTGCAGATCTCTGGTCTTTGGAGAAGCTCAGGTGTGAACAGGTATTTGCTACCGACAGAAGAATGGGATAGAGAACGTGTCATCTGAGGGTCAGAGCACAGAGAGAGGGGAGCTCGGGGCAGAGAAAGCCTTGGAAAAGAACTGGTGTGTGAAAGGGCTTTGGATTTTTTTTTAATTGAAACTCTAATTAGAAACCTATCTGTTGTTGTTGTTCAGTCGATAAGTCGTGTTCAACGCTTTGCAACCCCATGGACTGCAGCACAGCAGGCTTCCTGGTCCTTCACTAAGCTGAAATCACATCCACTGAGTCAGTGATGCCATCCAACCATCTCATCCTCTGTTGTCCCCTTCTCCTCTTGCCCTCAATCTTTCCTAGATCAGGGTCTTTTCCAATGAGTCAGCTCTTCCCATCAGGTGGCCAAAGTATTGGAGTTTCAGCATTAGTCCTTCAGATGAATATTCAGGGTTGATTTCCTTTAGGATTGACTGGTTCAATCTCCTTGCTTTCCAAGGGACTCTCAAGAGTCTTCTCCAGAAAACTGTAGACCCATCATAAGCTCCTTCGGTAACTTTTAGTTCAGAAAACTCTCCTGGTTGAAGACATTTTAAAAAGTGACAGAAGCACAAAGATGGGAGTCTAGAATGAGTCTTATGAGCATCGTTTCTTTGCTCCTCTGCACCAGGGCCCCAGATGAGGCCAGTTCCCCAGCAGTTGGCTGATGCCTTGTCAGATCCTTCTCCTGGGAAGCCTAGAATGCACTTTCCCCTGGACCTTGGAGGATCTCTGATGCTGCTTTCCTTATTTAGATATAGGCGGGGACTCTTACCAGAAGTTCAGCCAGGTCTACTACTGGGCTACTACTGGAATCTGCACTTTTGATGTCATCTTCAGAAGAGGCCACACGATTTTCTTTAGCATCAGCTTCTCTACAGTCACATTTATTGCTTTACTGGCTTTTCTGCTTCCCCAGTTATAACATAGGCTGCAGGAGGGTGGGGCTGTCTTGTCTGCTCATCACACCGCAGCACAGGGAGTGTTGCCGTGTGGTGGGCACTCAGAGCTTGCTGGGTGAGTGACAGAATGAGTCCAGTTTTTCTAGCCAGAATGTGCCTGTTTACCAGGGGGGCACAAAAGAAGCACCAACTGCCCTTAGGATGTGAAACACTTTCTGTGAACCCAGACCATCTCGCTCATCTCTAAGTAGCTTGACAAATGGACGTTTGCCCATTGCTTCCATGCTCTCACACCATGATCAAACATGAAGAGAGCTTAAGGGAATGGTAACTGGAAAGTCAGAATTCAGGGTTTCTTTTCTGACTCATGGTGGGGAGGGAACAATCTTTCTTTTACTTTTTAAATTTATTTTATTGAAGTATAGTTGGTTTACAATGGTGTGTTAGTTTCTGCTATACAGCAAAGTGATTCAGTCATACATGTGTGTGCTAAGTTGCTTTAGTCATGTCTGACTCTGTGTGACCCTACGCACTGTAGCCTGCCAGACTCCACCGTCCATGGGATTCTCCAGGCAAGAACACTGGAGTGGGTTGCCTGCCCTTTTCCAGGGGATCTTCTCAACCCAGGGATTGAACCTGTGTCTCCTGGTATCCTGCACTGGCAGGCAGGTTTTTTGTTTTTTGTTTTTACCACTAGTGCCACCTGGGAAGCCCTCAGTTATATATATATATATATATATATATATATTCTTTTTTATGTTCTTTTCTAGTTTATCCCAGGATACTGAGTATAGTGCCTGTGCTATACTATAGAACTTTGTTGTTTTCCCATTTTATGTATAATAGTTTGCATCTGCTAATCCCAAACTCCCAATCCATCCCTCCCCCCTTACTCCTCCCCCTTGGCAACCACAAGTCTGTCTTCCATGCCTGTGAGTCTGTTTCCGTTTAATGGATAAGTTCATTTATGTCATATTTTAGATTCCACATATAAGTGATATCATATCATATTTGTCTTTCTCTATCTGACTTACTTCACTTAGTGTGATAATCTCTGGTTACATTCATGTTGCTACAAATGCCGTTATTTCATTGTTTATGGCTGAGTGATATTCCATTGTATGTATGACCACATCTTCTCTATCCACTCATCTGTTGATGGGCACTTGGGTTGTTTCCATCTCTTGGCTATCACGAATAATGCTGCTGTGGACACAAGGGTACGTGTATCTTTCTGAATTATAGTTTTTCCCAGATATATGCCCAGGAGTGGGATTGCTGGAACATATGGTAACTCTGTTTTCAGTTTTTTGAGGAACCTCCATACTGTTCCAAAGCAGCTGCACACATTTACAGGGAATAGTCCTTCTTATCTCTGCTTTTCTCCTTGAGGTTTCATGATGGCCCCCATCCCTGATACTACATCGTGACTTCTCAGCATATGTGCTTATGGTGTATGACAGATTCAATGTTATAGTTAAAGCTCATGAAACAGAAACTGAGATGATTTCTTCCTGGTTCAGTCAGCTGTGGGTGGGAGTTTTCAAGTGGTTTGTTTTGAATGTGGTACATTTCACAAGGTTGCATGGCAAGCCTGCCTTTCAATTCTCTGCATCACTCAGAGACAACATATTATTCACTTGGAGATAAAGTGAAGGTCTGACTATTGCTTGTGCATTCATGGGAGGCTGAGGCCATGGGGTCCTCCGAGCTCACATGGTGGGGATCCTGCAGAACAGGTACAGAGTCAGCAAAGAAATACTCTCTGGGGCAGGAAGTAGGGAGACCCACAGTCTTGGAGGGATCAGGGGAGGCTTAATGAGGGGATAGGAAGTTAGACCTTGTAGCTCCTGCATTATTTAAAAAGGATGCTTCGAACAATGAACTGAAGGCAGGGCTGCTCCCCATTTCTGTGCTGATGGGGAGCCCCAGGCTTCATGGAAAAGGACTCCGTTGGGATCACGGCATTTGCATCGTGATGGGAGTACCTCTGGTTGGATTTGTTGTGAAACCTGGTTCAACCCTCACTCTGGCCTGGACAGAATTTCCTGACTCCATCACCAATTCTATTTGTTGATTCCTTTGGTCAGTGTTGGTCAAACATCTTCTATATTCTGGGAACAGTGCCAAGAACAAGACATGACATGGTGTGTGCCCGCGTTCAACGTGGTTTCTTCCTTTTCTTGTAACTTCTCTCCAGGGCTGTCCTCGGCCATCATCTCACCCCACCCTCTTTGTCACCCCTCATTATCTCCTATGGGACAACCAGTGACAGTGGCAGTGAGGGCTGTGGCTGTGGGGACTATCCAGAGAATCACCAAGGTCACGGTGAGGCAATGACATTGGTGCAGAGACATGAGGGGTGAGTAGGGCTCACTATCAGGGAGAAGAGGGGAAGAGGGTCCCAGGCAGAGGGACCAGTACACAAGGAGGCTGGAAAACCCATGTGATGAGGAAAACCCTGGAAATGAGGCAGGACTGGATTGCAAGCCGCAGTCAGGACTGTGGACTTTATCCTTAAGGTAACGGGCAGCTTCTGAAGTCCTTTAAGTAAAAGAATGACACAATCAGATGTCCATTTTCCAAAGATGGTTCTGCCTCCTCGGTGGAATATGAGCTAAAGGAAGCCTTGGCTAGAGGAAGCTTCCCTGGTGGCTCAGATGGTAAAGAATCTGCCTGCAATGTGGGAGACCTGGGTTCCATCCATGGGTTGGGAAGATCCCCTGGAGAAGGGAACAGCAACCCACTCCAGTATTCTTGCCTGGAGAATCCCATGGACAGAAGAGCCTGGTGGGCTCCAGTCCATGGGGTTGCAAAGAGTCGGACACGACTGAGGGACTTTTACTTTCACTTTGCAGCTAGAAGAAAGACCAGTGAGCAGGCAGATTTTGTGATCCAGGAGAAAGACATTGGTGGCCTGGATGAGGGTCTGGATTGGAGAGTTAATAGGAGGCCGACTTGGTGCATGTGGTAACTGGCTGAGTGATGGAAGAGGGCTGAGTCAGGAATTCTGGCTTCCTCATCTGGTCAGTGGGCAGGACTGTCCGGGTTGCTCTTCTGGAGGAGAATCTTGCTTGAGGATTATAGTCTGTGTGGCACGGAATGGCCCTCTGGTGCATGGGTGTCCTAGATCCATCATTCAGGATTACGCTCAGCTGCATGTTAAAGAAAACACAGTGCCTCAAACAAGATAAGGCTTTGTATTCCTGTGGCCTAAAAATTTTAGTTGTAGGAAGTCTGGAGCTTCCAATGGGGTTGGTTTCACAGAATCACTGGGGACTCAGGATCCTAGGTCACTGCTCGGTCATCCTGATGACAATGACCCTCATCTTGATGCTCTCAGGATGGCAGCTGGAGCTCCAGCCAGTACATCTGCATTCCAGGCAGGAAGAAGGGGAAATGGATGCAAGGTGAGAAAAAGTGAATGATAGTGGAAGCATCCCTCTTTAATGCATGTTCTTGGGGACACCATTCAGGGACTTCTGCTTATATCTCATTGGCCAGGTACCCACTCCAAACTGTACCAGAAGCTGGGAAATAATAGTATTTCCCTGAGGTGTGACCACCTCCAATAAAACTTGAGTTCTGTAAAAAAGAAAGTTCTGCAAGTGCATATGAGGTAGACCAGTGATCTTCAAAACATCTGCTCTCCTCACCCAGTGCACATGAATTATGTGGTCCCTGAGCCTCTCTTGTGGTTGACTTATGAGTGGGATTCTTCACACAGTCCCTGAGTTTCACTGGTGTTGAGGTTCACTATTTTTAAAGGAAAACACATATGATAAATAGCTATCATCGTTTGTGGTTGACCTAATTTCACTGGGGTGATTCTTTCTTTCCTAGGTTGTCATTATGCTAGAATTGGATTTGTGTGTGTGTGTGTGTGTGTGTGTGTGTGTGTGTGTGTGTGTGTGTACTCAGACTTTTCCTGATTGTCTAAATTATCTTTAAAAACAAAATTCTTTTTGGTTACCTGGGGGAACTATGAGGGGAAGAGAGTATGGGATTGACATGTACACACTGCTATATTTAAAATGGATAACCAACAAGGACCTACTGTTTAGCACAGGGAACTCTGCTCACTTTTATGTGGCAGCCTAGATGGGAGGGGAATTTAGAGAAGAATGGATACATGTGTATGTATGGCTGAGTCCCGTTGCTGTACCTAGCACAGCATTGTTAATCAGCTATGTTCCAATATAAAATAAAGAGTTAAAAAAGAAAGTTCTAGGAAGGGCCTTTTTAAAAGGTGTTATTCTTGGGTGATTTCATCTTTAAACTGCCCTCTCAGGTGTGGATGAAAAGGTATAATTACCTGAGTCCCTTCAGGATGCAAGCTTATGTCATTGCTGATTGTTTTAAGATCAGAGCTTCAAGAAGAAGTGGAAAGACAAGTTTAGAGATAACCCTCTGCATGTTTCTTCACATTTCATTCATTCATTCAGTCAACTTACTACATGATGATTGCATATAAAGTCATATCACATGAGGCTCACAGGGAGAAGGGCAGTCAGACATGTATCTTTTGAGAAGTGTTATAATAAAAATATGAAGGTAATGGGGGACAGTTCCCTGTGTAAGTCATGTCTTAGCTATCTGCTCATGGGGTGAGCCTCCCTCTCAGTTTCCTTGTCTGTAAAATGGAGAAGATAACAGTTCCTAACTTGTCAGTATTTATCTTCAGTTTCATCCCATCCTATCCCATTCTATTTTAAAAAATGGTATTAAGACCTACTTACTTAATTGACTCCACAATCCAATCGGTCATGGCTTGATGCTTGAACAACCCTTTTCTAGAACCTCATGCTTGGCTGTCCTGGGGCAAGACGGGGAATGGGTGGGGCTGGGATCATGAGAGAGGAGAGAGGGCTGCCCTCAGGAAGGGAGACCATGCCCAGAAGGAGACCTCCAGGGTCTTCAGTTCAGTCGCTCAGTTGTGTCTGACTCTGCGATCCCATGAAATGCAGCACGCTAGGCCTCCCTGTCCATCACCAACTTCCAGAGTCCACCCAAACCCATGTCCATTGTGTCGGGGATGCCATCCAACCATCTCATTCTCTGTCATCCCCTTCTCCTCCTGCCCTCAATCTTTCCCAGCATCAGAGTCTTTCTAAATGAGTCAGCTCTCCGCATCAGGTGGCCAAAGTATTGGAGTTTCAGCTTCAGCATCAGTCCTTCCAATGAACACCCAGGACTGATCTCCTTTAGGATGGACTGGTTGGATCTCCTTGCAGTCCAAGGGACTCACAAGAGTCTTCTCCAACACCACAGTTCAAAAGCATCAATTATTCAGCACTCAGCTTCTTTATAGTCCAACTCTCACATCCATACATGACTACTGGAAAAACCATAGCCTTGACTAGACAGACCTTTGTTGACAAAGTAATGTCTCTGCTTTTTAATATGCTATCTAGGTTGGTCATCACTTTCCTTCCAAGGAGTAAGCGTCTTTTAATTTCATGGCTGCAATCACTATCTGCAGTGATTTTGGAGCCTGGAAAAATAAAGTCAGCCACTTTTTCCAGGGTCTTGGTGAGATTTAATTCTGTGCATCAGGACGGGGAGTCTTTAATGGTTTTTAATGTCAATTTAATAAATTAAAAAAAAAAGAACAAAGAACTCATCAAATCATTCTTCACTCTTCACTGCTTAACACCAGGTAATGAAGAGGCTCCGTTATAAACCAGCAGCAGGAGGCAAGGGAGCAGGTGGGAGAGGGCTTAGAAAGGACACTCAGCGAAGATGTGGGTTTGTGTGGCAGGTGCGAGCTGGACCTCCGTGGGTCCAGCGGGACTTGAACTGCTCTGGTCCAGGCAAGGGTGTCCGTCCAGATTGCCCTTTGTCCGGCACTCTCTCTCTCTCCCTTTCCACCTTCCCACAGGGCCATGGATGTAAGGCTTCCAGCTATGAACTTGATTATTTCCTCCGCTGTCCTGGGAACCCTGAGGGTTTCTTCCAGAGGCAGGAATAAAAACTACCCCCCTTTTTTTCTGGTCTGGAGGATCCTCCACAGAAGCTGCCTTTGCTGGCAAATCCAGCCATCCATCATCAGCCCAGCAAAAGGCCCATCAATCCCCCCGTCACTGGTGGATGTCTGATAAGATGGCGGGCTTGCTTCTTTTGGTGCAGTCATCAACAAATAGATCCTCCTTTTGCATCATGGCAGTATGCAGCACCGACCTCCTGGACCCCTCGAAGCGCCCACAGACCACGTCCCTCAGATAATGAGAAGCTCCCGCTCACCCAGGAAGCCTTTATCGGCGATGTCCCAGACTCGCCTGCAGCCACCCGTGGGGTCACAGTGCACGAAGCACTGTTCACGCCATTCAGGGGCCTTTAATTTCCAGCTAATTGTTACTTAAAATCATTTTCTACCATGTCTGTGCGGCACACTGCACATTGGCTGTGTTGTTTTTCTCTCCTGAGAGCTGGGGTGGGTCCCACAGAGCACAGCTTCGTAAACAAAAGGAGCCTGGGGCAATTGCTGGCTTCCGAGCCTCTTAGGGAAGATGGATGGGAGACGGATCTGAGGGAAAGATGCGGGGCTCTGCTTGGGGACGGGCGCTCTGCGCGTGGAAGCCTGCTTCCCTTCACGTCTCCAGCATCTCCGTGGGAAGCCTGCTCAGTCAGTTACCTCGTCTACAGACTGAGAGAATGACGGACCCGTGTGGAGTTAACTATGAGAAAGCAAGGATGCCACGGCCGCGTGAGCCTTGCCTCCAGGGGGCGCTGTCGACCTCTCCTTTTATACTTAATCTGCCCTCCCGTGGAGAGGAGGAAGCAGAGTCTGAAGAGCTGACCTCCTGAGGAAAGAAAAGTCCATTTACACTCCCCTCTCCTCTCCCGCGACAAGACAACACACACACCCCTGCTAATTGTCTTCTCTTCCGTCAGGGGGCCGTGTGTGAGTTCCAGAGCATCCCATTCGGGAGAGAGTCATCCCTGTGACCCGCTTCCCCGTGGGCCATGGCATTCTTCATGGCATCTCGTAAGGAGCTGTGAGTCCTAGCAGAGGTGGCCCCGCCCCTGCACTCCTGACCCGGGAGATCACATCCTCCTGGAAGGAAAAATGCAGCCTCTGAAGGAGGAACATGCTTTGTCTTTCCCCTAAGCGTGTCCCAGGCTCCTCCTGGGGCCAGACTCGGATTGGCCCAGGTGGTGACAGGTGCTGTGAAGACAGGGTCTTAATGGAGCGTGGCCTGCATGGGCTGGATGAGGCTTCTTAGACAGGAAGCTCTGAATAGGGAGTAGGGGCCTGGGAGAGAGTGTTCCAGAGTGTTCTAGAATGTTCCATGTGCTCCCAGCTAGCAGGACAAACTTGATGTGTTGGAAGAATGAGAAGGCCAGTGAGGCTGGGAGGTGGAGAGAGGGGTAGGGGAGGAAGCGGCATAGTCGGGCCTTTTATATCACCCTGGTTACCACCAGGGTTCTGTTGTGTGGGCAGAACCCCCCATGAGTGCCATGCCATGACTGGTGAATTAAGGGGTTGCCTGGTTGTGCTGTGAACCCAACAGGCAAGGTGGTTAGGGATCTGGTGTAAGTTCCAGGCAGGATTAATTGCCTGGACCAGGCTAGGATCTAGGAGCCAAGTCTGGATTGGCAGCAAAGCCTGATGGGAATATCATAAGATGTCTAATAACTGTTATGGCATGTCCCTCCTTCCCGCAGTATGTATTAGGTTGAAGAGCTGATCTAATCTGTGGGCTGAGATTGCATGGGTCTTTGGGTTCATTCCATTGGGTCTGGTGGTGCAGTTTTCTAAAATCACTCTTTACTTTGAGTGCTGTTTTAATCTATTCCTTGGTACAGGTTGGGGGCCTAATTGTTGGTGTCTATTATGCTGTGGGGACTCTATCTCTCTGAAGCCTGTGCCCAAAGCATGCTAGATGGTCAATAAATATTCCCATCAATGAATTAAACTAGGCAGTCAATACACTTCTCAATAAAGGTCCATATTTGTTTCCACATGGGAATATGGGCAGAAAATGTCGGACGTCTCATACTCTGAATGACAGGAGTTTCTTAGTTTTTAACCCTTTTCCTTCTTATCTTTCCATTTTGCATAACTTGTGTCACATTTAGAAATTATTGCTTTTATTTTCTATTTGCCTCTTTGAGCCAAAGTTCAGTCACCTGGGAGCTTTTATTTATTTATTTATTTTTAAACCAGGGAGCTATTTATTATGTTATTTAATGTTCCAAATGACTTTTATTTTTCTATTCTCTTTATTATAAATGCAAAAGTACATAACTTGAACTTGTCTTAAAGTTGTTCAGTTGCTCCGTCATGTCCGACTCTTTGCAACCCCATGGACTGCAGTGTGCCAGGCTTCCCTGTCTTTCACCATTCTCCCGGAACTTGCTCAAACTCATGTCCATTGAGTCAGTGATGCCATATAATCATCTTATCCTCTGTTGTCCCCTTCTCCTCCTACCCTCAATCTTTCCCAGCATCATGGTCTTTTTCAATGATTCAGCTCTTTGCATCGGGTGGCCAAAGTATTGGAGCTTCAGCTTCAGCATCAGTCCTTCCAATGAATATCCTAAAGGTGGATTTCCTTTAGGCTTGACTGGTTTGATCTCCTTGCAGTCCAAGGGACTCTCCAGAGTCTTCTCCAACACCACAGTTCAAAAGCATCAATTCTTTGACGCTCAGCCTTCTTCATGGTCCACCTCTCAAAGCTGTACATGACTACTGGAGAAACCACAGCTTTGGCCATACAGACATGATGTCTCTGCTTTTTTTTTTTCTTTTCTTTTTCTAATTTTATTTTATTTTTAAACTTTACATAATTGTATTAGTTTTGCCAAATATCAAAATGAATCCGCCACAGGTATACATGTGTTCCCCATCCTGAACCCTCCTCCCTCCTCCCTCCCCATACCATCCCTCTGGGTCGTCCCTGTGCACTAGCCCCAAGCATCCAGTATCGTGCATCGAACCTGGACTGGCAACTCGTTTCTTACCTGGGAGCTTTTAAAAAGAGACAAACATCTGGTAAAATAAAAGCCAGAAAACCACATGGAATGGATACACGATAGTCATCTTTATACCTCATATTCTTTCTTCCTTTACTTTTCCTTTAGTTCAGGAAAAAAATTACAAACTGAAATGCATAGAGACTATGACACGTACATGTGTGTCGGGATGATTTTTACCATGAAAATGAAATTTTCATTTTTAAAAAGATGAGAACATTAAGGACTTAGTAAAAAGGAAAACGCACCCTTGTCCATGACAATTTCACCTGGAAGTGGTCTATTACTGTGTTGTCCGGGTTATAGGCCTCATCTGGGATCATAGCTGGGGGTGAGCCGGATGGTTACCTGTAAGCCAGTGGCCTCATGGAAATCGTAGCCCATCCCTCCCACTCATCTCTGACATTGCTGTACCTGCTTCCTCCTGGGCACCCCTTCTTCCTGCCACTATTTCCAGTTCACACCCTTGCTCCTCCAAGTTACCAGAGCCATCTGGTTCCCCTGGCCCTGGCTGCTGAGGCCCCTCCCGTGGCATCTGGCCAGCTGGCAGGGACTGCTCTGGCTGCTGAGTGGTGTTGGAAGATGCTGCCCGGCTCCTGACAGCTCTGGACGCCCCCGCTGATGTGCAGACCTGTGGGCTCCAGGCCAGGCCGCGGGTGCCGTGGGCCTGTGCCCAGCGCGGCTGTGCCAGCAATGTGCTTCATCATCAGATCCTCATCTTAGCCTCAGACTCGGACCCCCTCCTGGCACAACCATCACGTTTAACCTCAGCAGTGATTTAAATGGAGAAATCAGTCTGTGGGTCCAGCAGAGCAACGTGACTGCACACCCAGGGCCCTTGTGTGCATTTGGATGTGGATGAAGGAGACCATGGCCTCACGGATCTTGTTTATACAACCGTTTCAGTGTCCTGGGCTCTGAACCAGCCCATAAGAGGGGTACTGTGTGCACCATTCACTTAGCAGATGAAGAGGATGAGAAGCAGAGCTAGTTCTTAAGCAACTCTCTTGATCCAAGTGACACATGAATTTTAGATGAGCATCAAATAAGAAACACACCTGGATCTTGTAAGGAGAGGTGTTATTCGAGAGGATTCTGGGCAGGGGAACAGCAAGTGACCACTGCAATTGGGGGCCTCTGAGCATCAGTCTGCAGGCATCACTGAGGTCCAGCAGGAAGGGTTTTCCTTTTTCTGGAGGAGAAGATGCTGGACGTGGGAAGTGGGATGAAATGGGGCAAGATCAGGTCATATATGAGAGAGTGCTTTATTCCAGGTCTGCCTGACCCTAGGAGAGCTGTCTGTTGGCAGGATCTGGGGGGAGAAGAGCCTCTGAACGAGCATTTTATTCTGATAGATCTGTGGGCACAGGTTTTCTGTGATCTGTAACTGATCTCAATCCAACAGATACAACTCTCAGAGGGAAGTTTCTGCAGAGGGTCGTGTTGGCGTCCAGAACTTGTGGAGTGAGGAAGGAGAGAGGAGGAGGCCTGGGGAGGTGGCAGGGCCAAGCAGAGGCCCTGCCATGGGGAGGAAGACCCCTCCCTCTTCTGTGCAAGGCCATGGGCTCTGTGGACAGCGTGACACTAGAGGTAGGGGACACCGCAGCCTCTGGATCCAGGCACAGAAGTGAGGATGAGCAGACAGAGGGCTGGCAGCTCAGCCCAGCTGGTAGGCACTCTGCTGATGGGGACGAGGGTAGAGGGTGTCTACCTGGGGTGTCAACTGTGTAGAAGAAACCAGAAGAGCCCATGGTCCCTACCAGGTCAAATCTACCTGTAAGAAGCAGAGGGTATGAGGTTTGTCCTTCTTTATACAACTATTTGGGCATCACCTGGACAATGTTTCAGGAAGACATGGATTTCACCCCTGACTCTGCCCCTTATAGTTTGTGTCTTTGGACCAGTTATCTATTCTCCCAGAACTTTGCTTCTTATCTATAAAAATCTCTAAAATGGGTATATCATCTCAATCTATAAAAATGAGTGAATGCGAACCTGATGTAAAAATTCTACTACACGCCATCAGTATGTGAAGGGGCAAAGAAAATGCTGTTCATCCACACAGCGGAATATTACTCAACCATGAAAATGACTGAAGCACTGCCAAGTGCTATAACATGGATGAACCCTGGAAATGTTACCTGAGTGAAAGAAACCAGATACAAAAGGCCATGTATCCTATGGTTCCATTTAAATGAAATATCTATGTTTCTGAAGAAGACACACAGATGGCCAGTAGGCACATGAAAAGATGCTTGACATCATTAATTATGAGAGAGATGCAAATCGAAAGTACAGTGAGGAACCACCACACCAGTCAGAATGGCCATCATTAAAAAGTCTACAAATAACAAATGCTGGAGAGGGTCTGGAGAAAAGGGAATCCTCCTACACTGTTGGTAGGAACATAAGTTGGTATAGCTACTATGGAAAACAGTAGGGAGTTTCTAAAAAACTAAAAACAGAGTTGCCATATGATCCAGTAATCCCACTCCTGGGCATATACCCACATGAAAGCAGTCATTCAAAACGATACATGCACCTCTGTGTTCATAGCAGCACTATGCACAATAGCCAAGACATGGAAGCAACCTAAATGTCCGCGGACAGAGGAATAGATAAGGAAGAGGTGGAACATATATACAATGGAATACTACTCAGTCATAGAAAAGAAAAACTGCTGTTGGCAGCAAAATGGACCCAATTGGAGATTATCATACTGAGTGAAGTAAATCAGATAGACAAATACCATGTGATATCATTTATATATGGAATCTAAAATATGGCAAAAATGAACCTATCTACAAAAAAAAAAAGACTTACAAACATAGAAAACAGACTTGCGGTGGCCAAGGGGAAGCAGGGGGGAGGCGAGGGGTGGAGTGGGAGTTTGGGGTTAGCAGAAACAAACTATTATATATAAATTGGATAAACAATAAGATTCTACTGTATAGCACAGGGAACTATATTCAGTCTTCTGGGATAAACCATAATGGAAAAGAATATAAAATAAGAATGGGTATATGTGTATAACTGAATCAATTGGCTGTACAGCAGAAATTAGCACAATGTTGTAGATCAGCAATATAGTAATAAAAAAATAAATGAAATCTCTAGAATTGGCAAGTGCATAGAGGCAGAAAGCAGATGAATGGGTGTCGGGCTGGGGCGAGGGAATGGGGAGTGGCTGCTGGTGGGGGTGGAGCTGCTGCTGGGCGTGATGGACAACTTTCAGAAGTAGATGGTGGTGATGTTTGTGCAAGATTATGAATGTCCCAATGTTGTACACTTTAAAATGGTTAAGGTGGTAAAGGTTATGCTGTAAATTCTCCTAAGTTAGAAATAAGTTACTGGAGTGAGTAACACTGATTAAATGTTAGAGTTGGGTGTGATGACCTTGGGGACACACCAGTCTCACTCTTGGCTGATCAGATCCAGTGCCCAGGGGGACACAGGTGTCTCCTGCATCCGCCCTGGCTCTGTCCCCTGTGTGGAAGCCATGCTTTGTCATCACCCTGAAGAAAGCTGTCTTCAATTTTTACGCAGTCACTTTCCTTCTGGCTGGAAGTTAGACTTGTGTCGACTCATGTGTTTTATGTACAAGACCACCAGTGTTTTCCTTCCAAACCTCAGTGGTCCACCAGCTTTCCCAGCCAGTGAAATGATGAGCCACTGGGAACTGGTTCATAGGATGGTGATGACAAGTTTCTGCTCTGCCCCTTCGTTCTGACTTGAAGTTTGGTTTGGGATGTTGGATCACTCATCCAGGGCTTCACCAAATGGAAATTTGGTCTCTCTGTGCCTGAGGTAGAGAGAGGAATGCCTGTTCCAGGTCGATGGGGTGACATCTAGGTGGCACCCAGCTCCTAGGATGAGATGGGTTTTGCTGGGCTGTGTACCCCCTTCTCTGCTGACAGCAATTCCTATACTTTCCCAAACAGAGAGCAGTTTTGTGGCTGTTCTAACAATTTAGCCCTTATTACATTTCTCTCTAAAGATCAGGAGCGAGCACTCTTGGGAATTCTTCGATTTCCAAGTGGTAACTGTTTCTTTGAGGATTCTTGTGGTTCTTTCTGAGATAGACTACTTATTCCTTGGGGACTTGTGTATCTGAGAGCTGAACAAATCCCTAAGTGAGAAGAAGGAAATGACTCAAAACTTCCTCTAAAGGAATGAAGGTGTGTGGGAAGGAAAAGGGTGAGGACAACAAAGCTTTGATCTAAGTGCACTGATAAGGTCTGTAAACACAGTGTGTTTTCAGCTTTGAAGTCATGGGCAACATTCTAGATTTCTGACAATTTTCTTTAAAAAAAATCAGAGGCTCTGGTAACATTCTTGAGGTTTCAGTGTGACCACAATCAGCTTGCACAGGGAAACAGCAATTCTTTAAATTTCCATAGCACCTACCAGGAGAAGGCAATGGCACCCCACTCCAGTACTCTTGCCTGGAAAATCCCATGGACGGAGGAGCCTGGTGTGCTGCAGTCCATGGGGTCGCTAAGAGTCGGACACGACTGAGCGACTTCACTTTCACTTTTCATTTTCATGCATTGGAGGAGGAAATGGCAACCCACTCCAGTGTTCTTGCCTGGAGAATCCCAGGGATGGGGGAGCCTGGGGGTCTGCCATCTATGGGGTCGCACAGAGTCGGACATGACTGAAGTTACTTAGCAGCAGCACCTACCAGCCTGTTTCTTTTGCCTGTCTCTGCCTTTGGCCCCTGGCATAGGACATACCATTAAAACTCTTAAGTTGTGGTTCTTGTTCAATTGGCAACTTGGCCAAGCCTTTGAACCACCTTATTCTTCTATCTCCCACCAGCCAGAGGAGCCACTGCAAGGCTGTTACAGGAGATGAAGTATCCTGGATAGATTTGAAAGTACTTGGGAACCTTAAAGATGCTTCGAGAAATGCAAGGTTGGGTTCATCCAAATGATGTGCCTATGAGCTCAACTCAGCCCGCCAATTTGGAGATGGTGTTTAGCCACCCTCCAACTTGCTGATAGAAAATGATTTCTTATTTCCATAAATAATCCTGCCAAGCAAGTGATTTAATTGATTTAATGAGTCGTATGGTGAGAATCAGACCTGGCCAGGAGCATCTATTTATTTCCATCTCCATCTGTGGAAATTTCCTTAGAATTAGAGCAGTGCAGCTTTAGTGAGGGATTTGAGGTTTTAACTGGAATTATCTTAGAACTCTCGGAGCATCGACTGAGAGAGTTGGAGACACATTCTAAGCAGAACAACCTTGGAAAATCTGTGGAATTCTAAGCTTCCATTACAGGTGAAAGAGAGAAAAATGTGTGACCCTTTCCATCCTGAAATCATATCACATCCCATCTCAAATTATGTCCAAGGACAAGTAAGCAAAGGTACTGGCTCACTGACATTATATCCTTTGATTCATTTGATGATACATGGTGTTCTTCTGACACCCATGTAGTGCAGTGGTAAGGAATCCTCTTGCCGATGCAAAAGATGTAAGAGATGTGGGTTCAGTCCCGGGGTTGGGGAGATCCCCTGGAGTAGGAAATGGGAAACCACTCCATTATTCTTGCCTGGACAATTTCGTGGACAGAGGATCCTGGCAGGCTACAGTCCATGGGGTCACAAAGAACTGGACACAATTGAGCAGCTGAGCACATACACATGCATGGGTTTCTCCTAAGTGGCATGTTCTCCTGAGATTCTGTGATCTGCCAGCATCTTTCATATGACATCATTTTTGTGTGCAGTTAGAGAAGGCCCTTCATTCTCTTGCTCATTTATTAAATCAGCAGTTCTTAACCAGACAATTTTGCACCCAGGAGACATTGGGTGATGTCTGGAGAAGTTTTTGGTTGTCATAGTCTTAGGGCAGGGGAGGGTGTGATGCTGGCAGCCAGTTGACAGAGGCCAGGGATGCTGTGAGATATCCCACAGTGCACAGGTCAGCCCTGGGCAGCAGGCAGTTCTCCAGCTGTACACTTCCATATCGTTAGGGCTGAATATTAACCAAATATTCACTGAATGAATATCCTTTTTCACAAGCACTGTTCTAGGCATTTGGGGATAAGGTGGTGAATAAGAGAATGTCCTTGTTCTCATGGAGCTTATATTCTAGCTGGAGGGTAGAGGAGGCCTGAGAGATAGTAAAGTAACAAGTTAACTTTAGTTCCTGCAACAAAGGAAGTGAATCAGAGTCACCTGGTAGAAATCAGTTTGGAGAGGGCAACATTGTTTAGAGTAGTTATGAAGTTCCCTTTGGTGAGGAAATAGATCAGTTAGGAATTGTATCAAGAGAATGAGACATCCCATGGCTTAAAGAAATGAGAGTTTAATTGCTCACTTAATAAGGAGCCTGAAAGTAGGTAGCTGCTCACACTGATTCAGAGCCAGGGTCTTTGTAAGTCTCTTGGGGTTTTTTTTTCTTCTCAAGGTCACAAAATAGCTATTGTAGCTCCAGCCATCACATCTGTGCTCACAGTGGGAAAAATGTCACCAGCCTCAACTAGCTATCCTATCAGAAGAGTAGGAACTATCAACAGGCTCCCTCAACAGGCATCTTATGAGAGGGTGGGCAGATCTAGGTCACATGAAAACTAGGGCTACCAGGGAGGTTGGATGTTAGTATTTATCCTTTTTTAGCCTTTCTGATGGAGAAAGGTATTGGGTGTGGATGTCAGATCAGCCACCTTTAAGGTGTTAGCACACGTGACATTTGAGCTGAGATCTTAGGGTGTTTCAGAGGGAGGAGGAGAGCACATGTAAGGGCCTGGGGGGACCAGAAGAGAGAAATGTTAATGCTGTTATGAGAAATTCCTAGCACCTATTCACTAGTTTCCTAGAGGCAAATGCCCACACAGCGCTTGGTGCCAGGAAAATCCATTTCTCCTAGCATCCCTGGGGCTGTAGGAGTCTCCTGTAGCTGCTGTAGCAAATGACCACAAATAAGGTGGCTTGAAGCAACAGTTCCTGCTGTCAGAAGTATCAGTGGCAGGAAGCCTAGGTGCTGGTGGGATGGTGCTCCCTCCAGAGGCCCTCAGGGAGACTCCAGCCCTCTGTCCCAGCTCCTGGTAGCCATCGGCACTCCTCGACTTGTGGCCCCGTGACTGCAGTGTACCCCACTGTGATCACACTGCCTCCTCCTCTTCCGTCTGTGTGTCTGTCTTCTCTGTGCAGTGACTAAGTTTAAGCTCCACCTGGATAATAGGGGATGAGCTCATCTCAAGATCTTTAACTGCGTGTCTGCAAAGGTCCTTTTTTCCAAATAATATATCCTTCTCAGTTTCCGTGGTTTAGGATGCGGAGACATCTTTGTAAAACAAATTTTTATTGGCTGGTATGTGGCAGCCTGGATGGGAGGGGAGTTTAGGGGAGAATGGATACATGTATAGGTATGGCTGAGTGGGTTCATCTGAAACTATCATGACATCATTAATCGGCTATATCCCAATACAAAATAAAAAGCTAAAAAAAAAATAATACATCGAGAGGGAATAAAAGAAATATTAACTAATTATTTGTTATAAAAACAATTTTTATTGAAGCATAGTTGATTTACAATGTTACTTTCTGCTGTACAGCAGAGAGGCTATGTTATGTATATATATATAGCCTCTCTGCTGTACAGCATATACATATGTATATATACATACATATACCTTTTTATTATTCTTTTCCATCATGGTTTATCTCAGGATATTGAATATGGTTCCTTGTGCTATACAGTAGGACCTTGTTGCTAGTGTATACATCTTTTTGAAGGACAGCATTCAAACCATAACAGATCCTAAGTATAGGTATTTAGAGAGAAACTTATTACCTCTTGAATGGTGTTTACAATCACATCTATGCTATTCAGAATGAAGAATCCTATTAAAAATTTGAGAAGTTATTCCAACCGCGAGGCCTGGGGAACAGTCTGTTGGGTTTCTTGATACGTCTTCTCTTGGAGTTCCTCTTTTGATGTCTAACCTAATACCCCTATTTTTAAATTGATGTAAACAGTGCACCTCCACCACCCCGCCCCCGGCTCACCACTCCATCAGCCCAGTCACAAACCCTATGCTTCAGCCACGGCTGCTTATTCTGCTCTGGTTGTGCTAGGCTTGGGCTGTTCCCACTGTGGAATGTTCTTCCCCTTTCTCTTCAGCAGTTCCCACATGACACATCCTCTGCCCCAGCCACAGTGTACTGCACGCATGCTTGCCAAGTCGCTTCAGTCATGTCCCACTCTGTGACCCCATGAACTGTAGCCTGCAAGGCTGCTCCGTGCACAGGATCCTGTAGGCAAGAATACTGGAGTGGGTTGCCATGCCCTCCTCCAGGGAATCTTCCCTACCCAGGGATCGAACTCACGTCTCTTATGCCTCCTGCATTGGCAAGCAAGTTCTTTACCACAAAATCATTGGCCATTTCTCTTGAGTGCGCTCTGGAGCCGTGGGGGTTCAAATCCCAGATCACTGTATCTCGGACCCAGCCTCCTTCTCTGTAAAGTGAGGATACTCAGGAAGGTCTACCTTGCAGACTGTTCATGTGGTTCAATGCTGTATTGTTAGTAAAGCACCTGGTACCTTGGAAGCCTTCAAATGTCAGCTAAAATTATTCCTGTCACCTTCTGCTCAGAATTTAGGTGTAGATTTGCATTGCAATTCTGACATTCATTGCAAAGAGTTCGGTCAAATTGCCACCAGGTCTCCAGCCCTCTCCCCTCCTGGAGGGTCAGACTGGCATCACCTCGCCCAAAGCCCCAACCCTCTGGTCACAAGGGTTTTCCTCTATGACCAGCCCCTATCCTGAAACAGCTAGTGTGCCACCAGGAGCCGACTCATGAGCCTAAACTCTGGTGTGGTTCTGGCAGCCTCCAATGACAAAGACTCTCTGTGACTCGGGAAATCCCGGGGCTCAGAGATTGCCTTCCAGGGCCAGGGGCAAAGGCAGCCGGATTATCGGTCCACACCAGCAGCTGTGTGAGTTCTAGCCATGTTTGCACCTCTGCATGGGAGGCAGGAGGCAGATGCCCGCCCTTCCCCCACCCCCTCACCTCCCCAGGGTAAAGCAACTGGAGATTCATTCACTACTGACCAAAACTCCAAGACAAGAATAGCAGGATACTTAAGGGAGAAGGCTGGGCCCTCCCCAGACTACATATTTCTCATTCTCAAAGTCAGGAGACCTCCCTGACCACATATGCGCAGAAAGGCCTTAGAGGCCAAAGGGCAGTTTTGTCAAGGGGTGCTCTATCCAGACACCTTTTTGGTAGAATCCATGACTAAGATGTGTATACACCCATAGGAGGATTCTGAGGACCAGATATGGACTGTGAACCAGGCAAATCAAAATGATTGGCGAAAGGAAACCAGAAGAAACGTCCCATAAAAGCAATTCAAGCCACTACAAGGCACGACTCAGGGACTCTCCCTCTGAGTCTGATGGTGTGTCTATCTACATGTACAATACTTTTTTTCCTCTTTACAAATACTTGGGGCTTCCCTGGTAGCTCAGCTGGTTAAGAATCTGCCTGCAATGCAGGAAACCAGGGTTCAATCCCTGGGTTGGGAAGATTCCCTGGAGAAGGGAATGGCTACCCACTCCAGTCTTCTGGCCTGGAGAATTCCATGGACAGAGGAGCCTGGCAAGCCCCAGTCCATGGGGTCACAAAGAGTTGGACACGACTGAGGGACTTTGACTTTCATAAATACGTTACTTGCTTCACTGTTTTCCGTCTTTGTGGAAATTCTTTTCTGCAAAGCTGAAGGGGCAGGGCTCTTATCCCTCATCACTGGTGTAGTGGCTAGTATCTGGTGCTTTCACTGGTGAGACTCGGCCTCAGTCTCTGGCTGGGGATCCAAGCCCGGCTCCAGGCCATTGCAGGCCGAGGCCACCCGAGCTCACATCCACTCTGCATCCTGCTCATGTGCCAGCAGGCTGACTGCCAGGGCCTGTCTGCCCTCACTTGTGGTGCTGGGGTTGCACAGGGAGCATTTCTCCATCCCTCCTTAAAACTCCCGTGTCTGCTCTGCCCTTCCCCCTCCTCTGCTCTCCCCTTCTCTCTTCTGGGGTGGGGGTGGGCTTCCAGATGTCACTGGGCCCGGGAGACCTCTCTGTCTTTAGATTCCTGTACCCTGCCCACAACTCTGTAAATGATTCCTCTTTTCAACTCTCTTAAAGTTACCCAATTTCGATGAGACATCTGCTTCGAGCCAGGATCCGATAGGGATTGTCAAGTCTCTTTTCTCCCTACAGGGACATTCCGCTGCTCTCTCCCCGCTTCCTTCCTCCTTTCATCCGTCCCTCATCTCCCCTCCTGCGTTTCCTTCTTCCTTCCTTTTGTAAACATTGGTGAGTGATGGCTATGCACCAAGATCTCTATTAGGTGCTGCGGACACTCATCACCTCTTTTGTGCAGAGCTCAGGCCTGAACCCAGGGCAGGCAAGAGTGAAACCGGGGTGAATTGGGTGTGATCCACATTCTGGTGTCTTGGACCCAAAGTTTGTCTTACACAGGAGTCCTGCCTTTAGAAATAATTTTTTTATTTTGGAACATGAGGATAAAGCAAGAGTGCAACCTTGGCGCCCTTGTGTTGTTGTGTGGCTCAGGAGGGCATGAGGCTGGTGGGTGAGGGGCCCTCAGGGATGGTGATTAGCATTAGCCCACTGCAGGGGGATGGGGTAGTTCTTAGCCTGATAAGATCCTGTTTGCTTCTATTTGTTTTAGGGCTTTTAGTATCAATTTTAGAAAGAACGGGGGTCCTTTGGGGGTAACTTTTCATTTTGATATAATTTCAAACTTACAGAAAGGTTGTAAGTATGGATTCTGTACACCCCATGACCATGACTCCACTGCGTGCATTTTCTCCCCTTTGCTTTATCCTTCTCTCCGTGTCTGCATCTTTAAGAGAAGGTTGTAGAAGTGACATTCCCTTTATTCCTAAGCCTTTTTCTATCCCTGAATGAAGTGAAGTGAAGTGAAAGTCTCTCAGTCGTGTCAGACTCTTTGCGACCCCATGGACTATACATTCCATGGAATTCTCCAGGCCAGAATACTGGAGGGGGTAGCATTTCCCTTCTCCAGGGGAACTTCCCAACCCAGGTATCAAACCCAGGTCTCCCTCATTGCAGGCAGATTCTTTACCAGCTGAGCAACAAGGGAAGCCTACGAATACTGGAGTGGGTAGCCTTTCCCTTCTCCAGTGGATCTTCCCGACCCAGGAATTGAACTGGGCTCTCCTGCATTGCAGGTGGATTCTTCCTATCCCCCGAAGTGCATATTTCCTAAGAACAAGAGCCTTCTCTTTCAAAACTACAGTAAATCAAATCAGAAATTGAGCATCAGGACAACGCTCTGATTTAATCTATGTTCATTTTCAAATTTGTTCAGTTGTCCCCAAATTCTTATAGCCGTTTGTTTCTCTCCTCCCCACCTCTCCTTCTTTCCGTCTCTTTCTCCTCTCTTCCTTTCTCCTGTCTCCCTCCTTTCCCACCCTGTTCCTTCCTTCCTTTTCTTTTTCCTGTCCAGGATTCAATGCAGGATCACACACTACATTTAGGTGTGATGTCTCTCTAATCTCCTTTAACCTTTAACCATTTCTCAGCCTTTCTTGGTCTCTCCTTATTTTGACCATCTCTGAAGAATGCAAGCCAGTCATTTCATAGACTGTTCCTCACGTTGAGTTGGTCGATGTAGGTTGAGGAGCAGGTTGTACACTTCAGCAGGGATACTGCAGAGGTGATGTCTCTGTGTCAGTGCATCCTGCCAGCACAAACACAGGGCGTCTGCTCGTCACCTTTTGAGGGTG
The DNA here is from genome assembly GCF_003369695.1 of Bos indicus x Bos taurus. Taxonomy (NCBI): domain Eukaryota; kingdom Metazoa; phylum Chordata; class Mammalia; order Artiodactyla; family Bovidae; genus Bos; species Bos indicus x Bos taurus. The sequence continues at coordinate 26,338,755 of NC_040092.1, read as the reverse complement.
TTGACCTGATTACTTGGTTGCGGTGCCATCCACTGAGCTCCTTTGCTGTAGAATTACTCTGGTTGCTTTTGTAATTAGCAAGTGACTTGTGGGGAGGTACACAGAGACCATCTAAATAAGGGTTCCTCATCAAGTGCTCACTTATTTCAGCATCCATTGATGACTCACCCAAATCAATGACTATGCATGACAGTTACAAAATGGTGATTTTTCTACCATTCTTTCACTATTTATTAGTTGGCTTTCCTCTGGAAGGGAAAATACTCTTTCCCTCCACTTATATATTGATGTTTATTTATATCAGTTTAGATGAATGGATTAGTATTTTATGCAAGGGTTAAATTTGTTATCAGTATTTATTTTAATGCTCGCCATAAAGAGCACTGGGTGCACCTTCAATCTGGTTCCTGTGTCCTTCTGATGTGTGACCACCTTTTTCTTTTCTTTTTTTAGCTCTTCTTTACTTTCTAGCTTAATAAGATGCTCTAGCTTAATAATAAGCTCAGCTTGTACTCTCCCTACTTCGGTCTTAGAATTAGCCATTTCTTCCTTTTTTTCCCACATTGGAGTATATTTAACTTACAATGTTGTGTTACTTTCTGCTATACAGCAAAATGAATCCATTTTACATATACACATGTATCCACTCTTATTTAGATTCTTTTTCCATATAAACCATTGCAGAGTATTCAGTAGAGTTCCCTATACTATACAGTAGGTCCTTATTAGTTACCTATGTTATATACAGTAGTTTGTATATGTCAATCCCAGTATCCCAATTTACCCCTTCCCTCTTTCTCCCCCTGGTAACTATAAGACTGTTTTCTACTTCTACAGCTCTATTTCCATCTTGTAAATAAGTTCATTTGTACCATTTTTCTTTTTTTGTTTTTAGATTCCACATATAAGCCATTTCTTGAAGGAGTCTTGTTTCTTTTGGTGGAGAATGGTATTTAGAAACCAAAATCTGGGTTCTAGGTGTGACCATTGAAACTGGGGTGCCATACTTCTAGGACCTTCCGGCATACAGAGCTAGGGGGGTGTGTGTGTGTGTTTCTGTATCTAGTTCTATTTCCAAGTCTGTCTATGTATCTGTTTATCTCTACTCAAAACCTTGAGTTCATAATTGTACATCCAAATGCAGTCTAACCCCACAGGTTTCCTGCAGCCCAACGCTGCCCCCGCCACCGCCACCCCGCCACAGTGTGTCTGCCTTCTTTCTCTGACAGTGAGAAACCTGGATTCCATTTTACTGTTGTTGCTGAGTTGCTCAGTCGTGTCCAACTCATTGCGACCCCATGGATTGCAGCACACCAGGCTTCCCTGTCCTTCACCATCCTGCGGAGCTTGCTCAAACTCATGTCCATCGAGTCGGTGATGCCATCCAACCATCTTGTCTTCTGTTGTTCCCTTTTCCTCCTGCCTTCAATCTTTCCTAGCATCAGGGTCTTTTCCAATGAGTCGGCTCTTCACATCAGGTGGCCAAAGTATTGGAGCTTCCCCCTCCAATGAATACTCAGGATTGATTTCCTTTAGGATGGACTGGTTTGATCTCCTTGCAGTCCAAGGGACTCTCAAGAGTCTTCTCCAGCACCACAGTTCAAAAACATCCATTCTTTGGCACTCAGCTTTCTTTATGGTCCAGCTCTCACATCCATACATGACTACTGGAAAAACCATAGCTTTGATTATATGGACCTTTATCAGCAAAGTAGTGTCTCTGCCTTTTAACACGCTGTTTAGGTTTGTCATAGCTTTTCTTCCAAGGAGCAAGCATTTTTTAATTTCATGGCTGCAGTCACCATCTGCAGTGATTTTGGAATCCAAGAAAATAGTCTATCACTGTTTCCATTGTTTCCCCGCCTATTTACCATGAAGTGATGGGATGGGACCAGATACCATGATCTTCATTTTTGAATGTTGAGTTTTAAGCCAGCCTTTCCACTCTCCTCTTTCACCTTCATCAAGCCAGATATATATTTATCTGCTCAATCCTGGAAGACAAAAGCATTACTAAGGAGAGTTCAACATTTACTTACAGCTCTTTCTGTCTTGGGTTTGAGGACACATACTCAAAGTACTACATTTATCAATTACTTAGGGAACCCCCTCTGCCCTTCATGTGGTCATATATTCATTTGAAATACAATTCAGTTCCTTAGCTTCTGTTTGCATTCTATTTTTTAGACGATTTTAAAATTTTTATTTATTTATTTTTGGCTGCACTAGGTCTTCATTGCTGCAAGGAGGCTTTCTCTAGCTGCAGAAGAGCTGAGGCTCTAGTTGTGGTACAAGGGCTTCTGGCAGTAGCTTCTCTAGTTGCAGAGCACAGGCTCCAGGGTGCGTGGGCTTCAGTAGTTGTGGCACACGGGCTTAGTTGCCTCAAGGCATGTGGAATCTTCCTGGACCAGGGATCGAACCCATGTCCCGTGCATTGGCAGGTGGATTCTTAACCACCGGACCACCAGGGAAGTCCTGTATTCTGTTTTAAGGGTCCTTTCCCCATCCTGTTATATAATTTTTGAGACCATATGGCTTTTAAGTGGATGGTCGAGGGGAGTTTGAATACAGATTCTCGCTGACCTGGAAATCCATTTTCTCATCAATGGCAGTGACATTTGCAGGAGCCTTGGTGGGCTTTGCCACTGAAAGTTGCTCATGAAGGTACATGAGCTTTTGGCATCTTAACCTTGAATGGTCAGAGGAAGCAGAGGGTCCAGTGAAGGCTTTCTTGGCCGTCAAAGCAGTGACTGAGAGGGAGGGAGCACAGGTGAGGGAGCACCTCCCGCAGACTTCAGTGTTTGGTGGGAAAGCGTTCCTGCCATTGGTTCCAGAGCAGACTCTCTGATCCAGAGCCAGGAGACTCTCACTGTGCACCTTGCAGTGTAGACCAGACTTTCTCATATTCATGTGTCTTTACTGTGCCCCCCACCCCTCTGTCTCCCATGATTCCCCAACATGCAGTTTGCACCCAAATTTTATACCAGAATCTTCTCAGGGACCCTACATATTCCCTCAGCTCCCTTGCTCAAGTGGCATCTGTTTTAAGATAATCACTGACCTGGAGGTTTCTGTGAGATGCCAAAAAGGAGCGTATAGGGAAAGAGGAGAGGTTCGAGGCAAAATCTTTGGGATGATTAAATCCCAAAGACCAAGTCCAAGTACTACTGCCAGCACTCATGTGTCCTGACGTCCGTCTCAAGGGTTTTATTTTTATACAAAAAAAAATTTGTTTAGCTGTACCCTGTAGCAGACAGGATCTTACTTCCCTGACCAGGGATCAAACCGGTGCCCCTACAGCGGGAGCATGGAGTCTTAACCGCTGGACTGCCAGGGAAGTCCTGTCTCAAGGGTTTTATACCAGCGACTGTTCCTTTCTTCTCAAGCCTCTTCTCCCTGATCCTAGACTCTTGCTCTTCCCACATCCTCCTCCTGTCTCTCAACCCTGCCTGCCTACACAGAAGGGGCCGTTAGGCCCTCAAAACTTGGCAAGTCTGAATTAAAACTCGTTATTACAAACCGTGCACTGATTTTTGAAGGCTTTGGAAAAGAAGAATGTTAAACAGATTTATTTAGGTATGAGTTAAAGTGTACTATTAAAATTAATTTGATCTGTTACTTTTTTTTTTTTTTTTTAAGTCCCCCTCCCCTAACTTAAGATACCAGGTATGGCTCACATTATCTTTTTCCTGGATGGTGCTGAGGGAGGCCGCGCCTGGCTTCTTCATGCACTCCCTTCTTGATTTTGCTGCGTCCAAATCTTCCGATCTTTCCCACCAAGGCGGCTTTAAAGTGATTGACCGGCAGCACGGGTGCTGGAATGTTGGGGAGGTGCAGACGAAGAGGGCAAGGACTGGTGGAAACAGCAATGGGGTGAACTTGTCAGAGTGGGTTCCTGAAAGCGTCTTTTCAGTTGTGTGTTTGCAGCCCTGTCCGGTCTGTTACCTGTCAGCATCGCTTGATTTCCTTTAGGGTTCAGGGAGAGCACTGAGTGCTCAGCGGAATCCTTCCCAGAAGCTCCCTCCGAAGGGAACTTGGTTAATTTCTCGCAAAATGGTCCCAGCCTGGCTCAGACGTATATACATAGGCGCAGCTACAGCTCTCATCTATAAATATTTAAATGGCAGCTCAGCTTTCAAAGCACGTCAGTGGCAAAGATCAAGCTTTTTGACCTTTTGTCAATTTGCTCAGTGAAATATGATTCTCCTGGCCTCCGTTCTTTGCAAAATGTTGTCTCCTCTTTTTTCCATAGTGAAAAGGGCTACATTTCCTCTAAAGGTACAATGGAGAAGACTTTTGGGGTCTCTTGGTATTTATGTGTGCACGCTTGCTAAGTCGCTTCAGTCGTGTCTGACTCTTTGCGACCCTGTGGACTGTAGCCCTTTGGGCTCTTCTGTCCTTGGGAGTCTCCAGGCAAGAACAGTGGAATGGGTTGCCAAGCACTCTTCCATCCAGGGATCAAACCTGTGTCTCTTTTGTCTCCTGCATTGGCAGGCAGGTTCTTTACCACTAATACCCCCTGGGAAGCCCCTTTGTATCTTAATATATCTTATGTATCTTAATGTATCTAACTGTAAATAATAAAATTCCTGCTCCTGACTGAAGGAGATGTCTCAGAGGTGGTGTGGTGCTTTAGCTCCTGGAGAGGCAAGTGGAGCTAGCTGAAAGAGTTGAAGTTAGACGAGGAACCTGGAGGTCCAAATTCAAGTCCTCTGGCTGAGTGGGTTTCCCTCCCACCACCCACCTAACCAGACTGCCTCAGGCCCCTGGGTGCTGCAGGCTCCTTCCTGTGGCAAAGCCCCTCTCATGAGCTAATTGTTAGGCCTTCTTTTGTAGGTGCTGAGAAGATCCAGTACAATACTGGAGAGAGGAAAGGGGGAAAAAAAATCAAGCATCTTGGGATTTAGCATCATATGGCAAAAACTCTCTGCTCCTAAATATACACAGATTTGAAATATGGTTTGGCTCCTGTCCAGTGTTCATTCTCTGATTTTGAATATTCTCAGCACACGCATATTTAAAGCAAGAAACAATATATACCAAAAGGGAAATTTAAAAAGAAACACATCGAGAGGCTGCTTCAAAGTAAGATCAGAGATTGGAAACCACATAACTTTCTGAAAGAATGAAAGCTATGAGGTTTAGCAGGAAGGAGTCACGAATATGATAAAATAAAGTTTTATTTGCTCTCACTGTCCCTGTGAAACTCTCTCTGTAAGGCTGGTTCCTCCCGACCCCTAGGATAAAATCTTGGGTCGCTGCCATTGACTTCTCTCAGGCAGTGAGTATCCCTTGTCTTCGGTCCCTTATGTGGTAGCTTCATTGTTAGAATATCCAGGCGCACATGCATCCTCATTTAAACTTAAGCTCCTTCCCGCTCCTTGGGAGGACCTAATTGGGGTTGTGTTGGAAAGGGCTGGATCTTTGGAAAGACTCAGCTCAGAGGCTAATTCCAGCTGAAGTTGGGGTTCTCTCCCGCACCCATCACCGTGCTGTTAGGTCATAGTGGGGGTGGTCCTGCTGGGGTTGGGAGGGCTCTGTGGGCCAGTGGACCATCTGGGTTTGGACCCATCCCCTCGACTTCCTGCCTAGCTGCGGTGAATGAGTAACTCAACCGCGGTGTTGCTCATGGTTTTCTCATCTATAAAATGAGAACGAGAATGTTACCTGCTTAATGAGGGGGGCGGGCAATGAGAACTAACTGATGTCCTACACTGACGGGTGACCAAGTAGGACACTCAGGACTCTGACCACTCACAGGAAGAACTCATGAATGTCCACCAGCATCCCCCTTGTCATCATCACTGCCCATCTTATCATGGTCCGTGCTCCTCATTCTAACGATTTCTTCTTTTCAACCTGTCTTCCTGAGTGCCCATGGTCCCCCTGGCAGCTACTGTGGCATGCTCCCTACTGTTACCCTGCCTCCTATAGCGAGGGGTCCAGAGGTGGTGCTAGGAGATATCTGGAAGCCCTGTTTCTCTGTAGAGTGAAATGGAAGAGTGCCCATCTTTGTGAGTTGTGCATGCCCAAAAGCCCCTCCAAAGAGCATCACTCGGGAAGCTAAGGTGCTTCTGAGACCCCAGAGCCTGCAACCTCAGTCCCAGACTAGGTTGTAGCACTTCTCTCCTCTGGAGCCTTTTCACCTTGTGCTTAGCATCCTTCCTATGACATTTACACAGCAGTTTTATTATTATTATTTAAAAAGAACCGGGGTAGTGCAAATTTTTGTTCAAAGAAATGCTGCTTGAAATCTCTTTGATATTTGCCTCTAAGGTCCAGGAGGCACACATTTATTCCTGGCAATTTCCTTTTAAGGCACAAGCTTAAAATGCAAAATATAAGTTTCTAGATCCAGTCACTTGTTTGAAAGGGAAATCTCTCTTCTCATCACTCTCTGCTGCCCTCCAGAAAACAATGATCTGTTAGGAAAACAACCCTAATCCTTCCTGTTTACTGAAGTGGTGAAAGGGTCTTCAGACAATTAATGAACTTCAGGCTTCCCTGGGCAGAGGATTGAGATTGGCATCTATGTGTGGAAGTGGGTCTTCAGAATGTTTCCATGTGGATTTCAAATGCCAGGTCAGGTCATAGGGGCTGTGTGTGCTGCATCAGGGGGCATAGCACCCTCTTTCTCCTTATAAATGGAGGGACCCTGCCCCTGGGTCATGCCCAGTGAAAGGGCTTCCCCAGTGGAGTCCACAGATAAAGATGCTATGAGATGCTCATATGTGGCAGAGGGACTGTGCCAAGTGGAAATAGCACAGGTGTGGTGTCAGAAGCAGGTCTATTTGGAGCCCAGACCTGGAGCTAAGGACACATGACCTCAGAGGGTTTTAAGAATGGAATTGACAACCATTGGGGGAGAGGGTGCAAGTTGGCCCCCAGAGAGCATAGTGCACTTGAGGGGCAGAAACATACTCTGTGGCAGAGCTTGCAAGCTACCCACCCAGGAAACACCCCTCTGTTTTGGTGCCAAGGAAGCAGAGGCAATTTTCCTTTCATACCTGCTCCAGCCCCCTGGATGGATCTCCCGAAGAAGATGGTCAGATCGGTTCACCCCACACTTGCTGGGTACATCTTCACATCTGGTGTCTTCAGCTTCCATCGTACACTCTGTGTACCTCTCCTTCTCTCAGAGCCTTGGAATGCCTGTTTCTATTTACTTCTCTGACCTGCAGACAGGGTTCCAGTTTAGATTGTCCTGAGGCTGTGGGTGGGAGGGCTGGGGGGTAGGTTTCTATAGCTGCCATTGCGGGGGGCACTGAGTGCAGCGCTCCCAGACCCCTGTGTCCTCTTCTGGGCGGGCAGCCAGGCCTCAGAGCACCCCCTTCCCCATCACATTGTTATCTTGTCAAACTTCTGAGCAGGCGGTTTTCCCAGGACACAAGGGCCTTTCTAGAAGGGTACAGGATAAAGCAGGAGGAGCTGGTCACGGGAAGGGGGTCCGCTGTTTGGGGATTCCTCCTCTTCCCACACTACCTCCCCATGGATAGAGGACCTGGCTGTTCACCTAAGATCTTTTTCTCCTGTACCATCAAGTGGTTGTGGAAAGATGCTTCTCAGTCAAGGAGTCCATTTGCAGGTAGCTCTGGGTCTGGGTGGTCCATGGGACCAGTTCTGGTCAGTGAGAGGAAAGAAGAGGTGATGTGGGATGTTTTAGAGCACAGACGATGGAGAAGCACAACCCTTGGTCACCCACCTGCCAGGTGGATGGTGAGGCCTGCGTGACCCCCAGGAACAGGGGACCCCCAAGACGGAAGAGGTCTGGATATCTGGGTTTCCACATGCAGGGAAGCTGCTATCGACTTAAAGATACTACACAACGTGAGAGCTGAGAGTTAAATTTTATTTGGGGCAAGATGAGGACTGCAGCCCAGGAGACAGCACCTTAGATAGCTCTGAGAAATTGCTCCAAAGTGGTAGGGGGAAGGACAGTATATATGTGATCTGGGTGAAGGAGGAATGCATGCAATCAAGCGCTTATTTTTTTTGTAGAAAGTTTCTGTTGGTCTCGTGAAGCTTCTGCTGGTCATGAGAAAGAGTCACCACCATAAAGGATTTTAGTGCTTTTCTGGATGTGAGGAAATCCAAGGATTGGGCTCATAAAATCAGCTTCTGAGAATATCTAACAATCTGAAGATCTGTCCTGCCAGACCCCACCCCTCCACCCCAAACTCCTTCAGGGAGTGTTGAAGGTCAGCAGCTGAGCTGCAGCAGCACATGATTTAATCCTTGTGGAGTAAATGACAAGCACCCACGGCAAGTGCCATTTTGTAGTTGACACTGCCCCCAGCTAGGACCACTTGCATTGATTGTCTTTGTGAGTAGGACATAAACGCGTGTTACTTGAACTCCCACATTTCAGTGCCTCCCTTGGTAAAGAGGCTAGTTTTATACTAAGACCCTAATCCTAACCCCCTTCAATTACTTCCTTGTCCATCAGCTCCTCCTCTTACCCTCCACTACTTGATTTATCTTATCATTGTTGTGTAGGGTAGGAAATTGAGAGCCCTGTTACTGGTGCCACCAGGCTATTGGTTCATCAGGAACCATGGGATCCATATGGATCTGTGATCAACAGGAAAAATGACATTTAGGTCTCACACTATTTAACTCTTTTTGCAGCAACAATTGTTGTGCATGTAGAATTTCTTTAGTAAAGTATAGTAATTTTAGGTCACTTGTATGTAACTCATAGTGTAATATATATCCTTTATAGAATTTCTTAAAAAATATAGAATATAATTTAAAAAATTTTAAATTATCAATAAACATACCTCACCACAGTCCTCATGGGTAACATTTGATAGTTATAGCTTGAATCTTACTTTACTAGGATATTGAGAAAGTGTGGATTGAATGCATTTGGGTAGGTAGTTTTCATTTTCATCTTTATGCTTAGCTGTTTTCTTTTTTAAGCAAGGAATACACTAGGTGTGTAATTCTAAAAGAAAAGATGATTCAGGCACATCCATTATTATCCTTTGAGATAAACTTACAAGTAGAATTTCTGATTCTGAAGATAAACATGTTTGTAAGGCGTTGGATAAATAGTTTCATATTGTGTCCATTTCTTCTCACATAAGCAGTACACAAGATTTGCTTTGCCTTCCCCTCTTGTCTTGAAAGCCTTGGGGAAATTATTTCCATTTGTTATTATTTATTAGAGGAAAGCTAGAAAATAAAGAAGTGTAAAAATTAAGGAAGTAGTAATTATGTTACAGCAGGCAGGAAGCTAGGTATTAGCAGAGGAAGGGGGCGGGGCCAGGTGGCAGGAAACGACTGGGCTTGTAAACACGCGGGTCCTTGAGCAGACGAAGGGAAGCAGGAACCCTCAGAACCGACAGGAAATCACACATTTTGGGTTGTAAGGGTCCAAGTAGCAGACGAAGAGGTCTTCCCTGGTGGCTTAGATGGTAAAGAATCCACCTGCAATGAGAGAGACCTGGGTCCTATCCCTCGGTTGCGAAGATCCCCTGGAGGAGAGCATGGCAACCCACTCCAGTATTCTTGCCTGGAGAATCTGCATGGACAGAGGAGCCTGACAAAGAGTCAGACGTGACTGAGTGACTAAGCATAGCACAGCACAGCAAAGAATGCTTTTGAATTATGGTGCTGGAGAAGAATCTTGAGAGACTTTGGACTGCAAGGAGATCAAATCAGTCCATCCTAAAGGAAATCAGCTCTGAATATTCATTGGAAGGACTGTTGCTGAAGCTGAGGCTCCAGTACTTTGGCCACTTGATGCGAAGAGCTGACTCATTGGAAAAGATCCTGATGCTGGGAAAGATTTAAGGCACAAGGAGAAGGAGGCAGCAGAGGATGAGATGGCTAAATAGCATCACTGACTCAATGGACATGAATTTGGGCAAGCTCCGGGAGATACTGGAGAACAGAGGAGCCTGGCGTGCGGCAGTGCATGGGGTCACAAAGAGTTGGACAGGGATTAGCGACTGAACAAGCACAAGCCGGCCAAGAAAGGTGGGAAAAGGCTGCAATCTCCTGCATCCAAAGTAAACTTTTGCTCATTGTGCTCTCATTGCAGTAAGATTAGTCTACAGATCAGAAGTTCTCATCATGTACCAATGCCATGACACTTCTGATCTAAGCTAAATGGGGACCAAAGTCCCTCCTCCTCTCGGGAAGATGGAGCTGGGAAGGAAGTCAGGGATGTTGATCCCTAAACTCCTTCCCCAGTGAATATTCTGCTCCTTCATTTATATGGCCCTCGTAACAGGCTTGACAAAGAGGCCTGAGAACTCCTCACCTGTCTGCCCACTCTCTCTCTGAGGTCATGGTGGTGGTGGTGGTTTACTCACTCAGTTGTGTCTGACTCTTTGCAACCCCATGGACTGTAGCCCACCAGGCTCCTCTGTCCACGGGATTTCCCAGGCCAAGGATACTGGAGTATTCTTAACCTCTCTGCTTCATCTCCAAATTCTTTAGCGATGAAGAAAGAACCTCAAACTCAGCAGCAACAATTAGTGACAAATGCATTCAAAGATAATCAGTGCTGAAATTTTAGTGATGCTCTTTAACCTAGAAATATACAGTATGAAGTGTGCACATCTAGCTTTGTGTGCACATGTGCGTGTCCATGAGAATCACACAGGCTAATGCTGGTCCCCTAGACCCAGAGATTGGGAGTGGCAAACCCCAAATTTCATTCCTTGTGGGTGTTGGAACCTCCTGGCTGGGAGGCCTAGTCCTGCTTGTCACCCCAAGTCAGGAGAGCTGGCTCCAGAGCCTGGCTCTGTGACTCTGAGTTGTAAGACTATCAATAAATCGTTCAAACTTGGAGCCAGTTTTTTCCCTCTTGTTCTTGGGTAGATGATTTTATGGCTTTTTCCAACTGGAGCTTTGTATGATTTTATGTTTTAAGCAGGGCACCCCCCTTTTATGACAGCACTCTTCTTTAAAGCTCCAAACTTGAAACATCTCTGTCACGCCACAATCCTCTGCTACAGAGATGTGTGTGTTTGCAACCCTTGACTGGTACAGAGAAGCATCTTTTAAAATGATACCCCAAGGATGGGATGGGAACAGAAGGTTATTAAGAGCATGGAAAAACAAGTTAATCACCTCTGCTGTGTGAATGTGCTTCAGCATTCACGAATTTCAAAGCTCGGCAAAGGATCGTTCACTGGTTGTGGTTTTCTTCTGTTCTCGCTATAGCTTGGGAGTACAAACAAAGCTATTAAGTGATTTAGTAATTTGAAAGAGCTTTAACAAATCCATTTAGTTAAGTGAGGAGGACCCATATGTAAAGGCTTGGTTTCAGATTTCTGTTGGCTGGGAATCTTTCCATTAAAAGAAAATGCATCTCCAGGATGCTTAAGTATTAAAAGGGAGTGTATTGGCTCAGATAACTCGAAAGTCCAAAGATCAAGAAGACATCAGGCATGGTTTGATCCAGACCTAAACTTATCAACCAAGACTCTATGGCTTTTCATCCTTCTCTGTGCTCTCTTTGGGTTAAAGCTGGTTCCTCCTATAGTTACAAGATGATGTCTAATACCTCCCTCAGTCCTTGTGCCTCATCACTTAATTCCAGTAGGAAAGAGCATAACTTTTCCCAGTCTTAAAGTTTCCTGTGGACCAGCTCAGGTCCTAGGCTCACCTCTGCATCGTGACCATAGTCAGGGGAATGGAGTGTATTGATTGATTTCCTTTTTTCCTTTTTTTTTGGTTGCACCATGCAGCATGCAGGATCTTAGTTCCCCAACAAGGGATTGAACCCACACCCCCTGCAACCCTGCATTGGGAGCTCAGAGTTTTAACCACTGGGCCACCGGAGAAGTCCTTGATTGGTTTTCTTAGTCCATTCAGGCCACTATCACAGAACACAACGTGCTAGGTGACATGTGTACTCACTCACTCGGTTGTGTCCGACTCTTTGCGACCCCATGGACTGTAGCCCACCAGGATCTTCTGTCCATGGGGATTCTCCAGGCAAGAAAACTGGAGTGGGTTTCCATGCCCTCCTCCAAGGGATCTTCCCAACCCAGGGATGGAACCCAGGTCTCCTGCATTGCAGGCAGATTCTTTACCATCTGAGCCACCAGGGAAGCCCCTGATGACATGAACAACAGAAATTCATTTCTCACAGCTCTGGAGGCTGAGTTCAGGGTGCCAGCCAGCATTGTTGAGTCCTGTTGAGAGCTCTCTTCTGGGTTACTGGTGGCCATTTTCTCTTCGTGTCCTCACTGGCAGAGGGGTAGCTCTTCAGGGTCTCTTATATCACTTTTGTAAGGGCCCTCATCTCATTCATGAAGGCCCCACCCTCATGACCTGATCACCTCCCAAAGGTCCCACATCCAAACACCATCACCGTGGGTGTTCGGGTTTCAACACATGAATACTGGGGGAGACACATTTAGCCCCCAACATCACACAAAGCCAGTGCTGGAGAAGGGGAAACTCTACAGCATAGATGGAGTATAAGTCTTCATTCTGCTTTATTTTCTTACCTGGATAAAGAAGTCGGTTTTAGGAGTCTTGTTAAGCTTTCTGGGGGAAAAAAAAATAGCACTGCTTGTAGTCTGCCAGATTCCACAGTATAAATTCTGCAAATGTAGCTGATTTCAAGCTATCGTGTTTCAATATCAACTTTCCTGAGTACAGTAAGTCCCTTATGTACAGACCCTTTAAAAGTTGTGAACTTTCAAAGATGTGAATGTGCATGTCCAATCACACAGTTAGTTCCCGTGTCTGGTGTATGTTGTCACAGGCACGCATCCTCTCAAGTGGTTGTGCTTTGATATACTTTACTGTTTAGTACTGTATAGAATACAGTGGTTCAGCATCTATTTCAAGCCCAGATTGTCTAAAAGTAACTGTAAGAGCAGCAGTGATGTAGCTGGTACTGCTCTACTTTTCAAGGTACTGGAAGATTAAAAATATTTATTTTTTGTGTTTGCTTGTTTTTATGTATTATTTGCATGAAAAATACTATAAACCATTTACAGTACAGTACTGTATAGTCGATGTGTTAGTTGGGTACCTAGGCCAACTTTGTTGGACTTATGAACAAATTGAACTTACAAAAGTGCTCTTGGAATGGAACTCATTTGTATGTAGGGCACTTACTGTGTTTAATAATTGGAGAAGGTAGCCTCTGGCTTCAATACATTGTTGGGAGCATCTTTGTAACTTGCGGCTGGTTGTACTGGTTACCTTGCACGTTGGCAATACTCCCTGGGTTACTACAAATACCTGACATCAGGCAGAACTTGGATTTTCCTAAAGTGTGCTTTCCCTGGTATTTTGAACTTTTTCTTCCTAGAGGATGATTTCAGGAGAGGCACTGAAGCGATGTGATGATTTTGGCCTTAAAGGCTCGAGGGTTGGGGGTCTGTCCTGTGGTTTTTCTGATGTCATTTGCTGGCTGTGCTGACTCTGAAGGCTGCCTGTGATTAGAACCCTCTGGTTTTGAAACCTCTTCTAATAATTCCTGTGCATCACACCCAGCTGTTCGGTTTAGATCCAGGTGTGGTGTCCTCCACAAATTAATTTGTCCTTGATATTGAGGCTCCTTGAAATAGCAATACTTTTAATCTTTGCCATCCCATGAATATATATATATTTTTAAAAGGTTAGTCTTCCTAGATGAGATAATGAATAAGCCACTGGTTGAGTCTGAATCAATATGCAATTGTATTTTAAATGCAGCATGCATCTCAGCGCTGAGTTTTACTGCACTTTTAACCAAGGTTACACTGGTCTGCCTTAATAGATTAAATGCTGAGGGGGCTGTGAAAGCTAATTTATCTGAGGCCACAATGGAGGAAAGCATAGGTCTCCTCATACCACCTCCTCTGTCTTCCAGTCTCATAGCAAGTATTGGTTTGAGCAAGTTTGAGGTCTTCAGTGTTAATCCACCACCCCACTTCCTTCCCATTGTCTTAAAAGAGGAGGCAACAGACCCCAGGACCCCACAGTCTAGCTTTTCTGGCAGGGAGCGGTGGAGTCCTTAGTGAGGAGAGTCCTGTTCTGATAGAGTGGCTATAGACTCTAAAGCCTGCCTCAGGGCCTTTGCACATGCTGTGCCCTCTGCTGGGATTCTCTCTCTCTCTCTCCATGTCTCAGCATGGAGACTCCTTTTCATCACAGTATAGGGCAGACATCTCCCTAGAGAGGCCCACTCTGACCATACTCTCTAAAGGAACTCTCCCTTGGGAGAGTCGGGGGGGGGGGATAAATTAGTTTGGGATTAACAGACATACACTACTATATATAAAATAGATAAACAACAAGGACTTACTGTATAGCACAGGGACCTATCTCAATATTTTGTAATAACCTATACAGGAAAATAATGAAAAAGAATACATCTGAATTACTTTGCTGTATGCCTGGCAACTTATACAACATAGTACACCAACTATACTTCAACTGAAAAAAGAAGGTAAAAAATATAGTTCCCTACTTAAACACCCCAGCCTTTGCTTTCATACTTTCTTACTCTATTTTCTCCTCATTTTCATGAGCTGAGATTGCCTTGTTTGCATGTTTGTGGTCTCTGTCTCTCCCACTGGAATGTGCACCCTTTGGGGCCAGGACCTTATCTTTCTCTCCCTCTTGTTCACCAACATACCTGTGCTGTGGGTGATCCATACATTTGAATGAATTAGTAAATGGATGAATGAAGAGCCTTGGTCCTCCATTTCCAGGAAGACTGACCCAAGAGAGCTTTCCTGCCTCCACATGTATGGGATTTGGTTTCCTCATCTGTAAGATGGGGGACCTTCCCTCAGCCTATGGGATTTCTGTAGAAACCTGTGTTCTTCCCCCTCAGTTTGTTAAGTGTGATCAGCCAGAAGGCTTTCTCATCTGTATTTGTATCTGCATTTCGTGCCACCCCCCCACCCCCAACAGTCTCTCCTGTTGGTTTGTCTGTGCGACTGATCCCTTCCTGATGGAGATTATATGGTCCTCATGGAGGGGAGCTGATCCTAGCTCAGTCAGTAAAGAATCTGCCTGCAATGCAGGAGACCCGGGTTTTATTGCTGGGTCAGGAAGATCCCCTGGTGGAGGAAATGGCTACCCACTCCAGTATTCATTCTTGCCTGGAGAAGCCCATGGACAGAGGAGACTGGCAGGCTACAGTCTATGGGGTCGCAAGAGTCAAACACGACTTAACGACTAAACCAACCAACTGTGGGGGGCACTGACATCAAGGAAATGCCAGTGTGGCCTGTGTGACCAGGGCCAGGACAAGCCGATGTGCCTTACACAGTGGAGGGCTCAGGCGGGGGCTTCTCTGTCATCTCAGAACAGAAGGTTGGCCTAGGATGGCAGGTGGAGGAGGGTTTCATTTTATTAAAAAAGTTTATGCAATTAAAAAAATATTTTGTCCGTGCTGCCCAGCTTGTGTGATTTCAGTTCCCTAATCAGGGATCAAACCCAGGCCATGACAGTGCCAAATCCTAACCACTAGGCCTCCAGGGAACTCAAATTTATACAATTTTTAAAGGTTACTTTCCATTTACATTTATTACAAAATATTGATATTCCCTGTGCTGTAAAATACATCCTTGTAGCCTGTCTTACACCAAGAGTTTGTACCTCTCACTCCCACCCTGATATTGCCCCTTACTCCTCCCCACGGGTAATCATGAGTTTGTTTTCTATATCTTCTTTTTTTGTTGTTTTCACTGGTTTGTTGTATTTTAAATATTCTATATATAAGTGATATCATGCAGTGTTTGTCTTTCTCTGTTTGACTTATGTCACTTAGCATAATGCCCTACAAGTCCATCCATATTGTTGCAAATGGCAAGATTTTGTTCTTTTTTATGGCAGAGTATTGTTCCATTGTACGTATGTACCACATCTTCTTTATCCATTCATCTGCTGATGGACAGTTAGGTTGCTTCCATGCCTTGCCTACTGTAAATAATGCTGCTATGAACATTAGGGTATGTGTATCTTTTCATATTGAACTTCTTGGTATTTTTTTTTTTTTTGGATATATACCAAGGAGTGGAATTTCTGGGTCATATAGTAGTATATTTTTAGGTTTTTGAGAAGCCTCCTTACTGTTTTCCACAGTGGCTGTACCAATTTAAATTCCCATCAACAGTATACAAGTACATTTCCTTTTCTTACATCTTCACCAACATTTGATATTTGTGCTCTTTTTGATGATAGCCATTCTAATAGGTGTGAGGTGATATCTCATTATGGCTTTGATTTGCATTTCCTTGATAATTACTGAAGGAAAGTTACAGGGCTCAAAATAGCCTGGGGTTAAAACACCCCTCTGGATTCTCTCCACCATTCTATACAAAACAAAGAACTCTCTCACCCGAAGGAAAAAAATGGACATTAAGGTTGATTATGCCCGGCTCCCAGCCGGTCCCAGCCTCTGGCGGATGTCTGGAATTCCTTGCCCCAGCCGTTTAAGAGATAACTAACCTGAACAACCTTGGAGAAGAACAGGCCCCTTAAGACAGTAGATTTCCACATATATGCCTATATATATACTTACTCTTTTCTTGGGTTGGTGCAGCAGCTCACTAATCTGACTGCGGCCCCTTCTCGCCTCATTAAAGGTGATCTATTCCTGTAAAGTGCTGGTCTTGTTCTTTTTTGAACCTCACCTTCTCTAACTCCCTTACCTTACAATTAGTGATGTTGAACATCTTTTCATGTGCCTGTTGGCTGTCTATATTTCCTCTTTGAAAAACTGTCTATTCAGTTCTTCTGCCCATTTCTAAATCAGGTTAATTTTTTAGATGTTGAATCATATGACCTGTTTATATATGTTGGATGTTAATCCTTTATTGATCATGTCATTAGCAAATGTTTTCCCCATTCATTTTGTTTATAGTTTTCTTTGCTGTGCCAATGCTTTTAAGTTTAATTAGATCACATCTGTTTATGTTTGCTTTTATTTCCTTTACTTAAGGAGATGGGTCCAAAAATATTGCTACAATTTATGTCAAAGAATGTTCTTCTTATGTTTTCCTCTAGGAGTTGAATGGTATATGGTCTTACATTTAGGCCTTTAATCCATTTTGAGATTATCTTTGTATATAAAATACATTAGGTCTTGAATCCATTTTAAGTATATTTTGGTGTTAAAGAATGTTCAAATTTCCTTCTTTTACAAGTCAGTTCAGTTCAGTTGAGTCGCTCAGTCGTGTCTGACTCTTTGTGACCCCATGAATCGCAGCACGCCAGGCCTCCCTGTCTATCACCAACTCCTGGAGTTCACTCAGACTCACGTCCATCCAGTCAGTGATGCCATCCAGCCATCTCATCCTCTGTCGTCCCCTTCTCCTCCTGCCCCCCATCCCTCCCAGCATCAGAGTCTTTTCCAAGGAGTCAACTCTTCACATGAGGTGGCCAAAGTACTGGAGTTTCAGCTTTAGCATCATTCCTTCCAAAGAAATCCCAGGGCTGATCTCCTTTAGGATGGACTGGTTGGATCTCCTTGCAGTCCAAGGGACTCTCAAGGGTCTTCTCCAACACCACAGTTCAAAAGCATCAATTCTTCGGCACTCAGCTTTCTTCACAGTCCAACTCTCACATCCATACATGACCCCTGGAAAAACCATAGCCTTGACTAGATGGACCTTTGTTGGCAAAGTAATGTCTCTGCTTTTGAATATGCTATCTAGGTTGGTCATAACTTTTCTTCCAAGGAGTAAGCGTCTTTTAATTTCATGGCTGCAGTCACCATCTGCAATGATTTTGGAGCCCAAAAAAATAAAGTCTGAGACTGTTTCCACTGTTTCCCCATCTATTTCCCATAAAGTGATGGGACCAGATGCCATGATCTTCGTTTTCTGAATGTTGAGCTGTAAGCCAACTTTTTCACTCTCCACTTTCACTTTCATCAAGAGGCTTTTTAGTTCCTCTTCACTTTCTGCCATAAGGGTTGTGTCATCTGCATGTCTGAGGTTATTGATATTTCTCCCAGCAATCTTGATTCCAGCTTTTGCTGCTTCCAGCCCAGTGTTTCTCATGATGTACTCTGCATATAAGTTAAATAAGCAGGGTGACAATATACAGCCTTGACGTACTCCTTTTCCTATTTGGAACCAGTCTGCTTTTCCATGTCCAGTTCTAACTGTTGCTTCCTGACTTGCATATAGGTTTCTCAAGAGGCAGGTCAGGTGGTCTGGTATTCCCATCTCTATCAGAATTTTCCACAGTTTATAGAGATCCACACAGTCAAAGGCTTTGGCATAGTCAATAAAGCAGAAATAGATGGTTTTCTGGAATTCTCTTGCTTTTTCGATGATCCAGCGGTTTTATCTCTGGTTCCTCTGCCTTTTCTAAAACCAGCTTGAACATCTGGAAGTTCACGATTCATATATTGCTGAAGCCTGGCTTGGAGAATTTTGAGCATTACTTTACTAGCGTGTGAGATGAGTGCAATTGTGCGGTAGCTTGAGCATTCTTTGGCATTGCCTTTCTTTGGTATTGGAATGCAAACTAACCTTTTCCAGTCCTGTGGCCACTGCTGAGCTTTCCAAATTTGCTGGCATATTGAGTGCAGCACTTTCACGGCATCATCTTTCAAGATTTAAAATAGCTCAACTGGAATTCCATCACCTCCACTAGCTTTGTTCGTAGTGATACTTTCTAAGGCCCACTTGACTTCACATTCCAAGATGTCTGGCTCTAGGTGAGTGATCATACCATCGTGATTATCTTGGTCGTGAAGCTCTTTTTTGTATAGTTCTGTGTATTCTTGCCACCTCTCCTTAATATCTTCTGCTTCTGTTAGGTCCATACCATTTCTGTCCTTCATCGAGGCCATCTTTGCATGAAATGTTCCCTTGGTATCTCTAATTTTTTTTTATAAATAGCTATCCAGTTTTCCAAGCACCATTTATGAAGAGACTGTCTTTTTGCCATTCTATATTTTGCCTTCTTTGTTGTAGATTAATTGACCACAGGTGTGTGGGTTTTGGAGAAGGAAATGGCAACCCACTCCAGTATTCATGCCTGGAAAATCCCACGGACCGAGGAGCCTGGTGGGCTACAGTCCATGGGGTCGCAAAGAGTCGGACAAGACTGAGCAACTTCTGTGTGTGTGTGTGTGTTTATTTCTAGGCTTTCTATCCTATTCCATTGATTTCTGTGTCTGTTTTTGCACCAGTACCATGCTGTTTTGATGACTGTAGCTTTGTAGTATAGTCTAAACTCAGGGAGCCTGATTCCTACAGCTCTGTTGTTCTTTCTCAAGACTGTTTTGGTTCTTTGGGTCTTTTGTATTTCCATACAAATTTTAAAAGGGAAAGGCCATCAGCCAGTCCACAAGTCATTATTCCCAGGGTAGCTGTTAGAAGTGGAGGATCAGGGGTTTGGAGAGTTGGGAATTTCAAATGGATCCAAGACTCTCAGGTGAGGAGAAAATCTGTACAATCATTTTGTGGAGATGAGCTGAAAGACTTCGTTTCCTACCAATCCCTCAGTCCCAGTGAAAAGCAGTATTGTGTGGTGGTTATAGCACATGCTCAGTTAAGAGGGACTATCTGGTGTAAAGTCTGGTGTTCTCTGCCTTGCTGTGTGATCCTGAATAAGTAGCTTGGTTTTCTTATCCAAGAAATAAATATAATGATATGACTTGATTCATAAACCTGTTGCTATATGGATCAAATGAATTGAATAAGGCCTAGCGTTTGGAAGGGGATAATAAATATTAGTTGATGTTGGTTGTGAAAATAACATGTTATTATTTTAACTGGGACAGCCTGGCTTCTAAGACTAGGCTCAGAGACCCAGGTAGAGCAAGGGACCTCCTTGAAGTTTGAGCTACCCTTTGGGACATCTCTTTCAATCAGTCCTTAAAAAAATTTTTTTAATCTTTTTTTCCCCACTTTTATTAAGTATAATTGGCATATATACAACTTTAAGGTATATTTTATATGCATCATGAAGTGATTATCACATTATGTTTAGTGAACATCCATCATCTTATATAGATACAAAACTAAAGAAATAGATAACATTTTTTCTTGTGATTGTAATTTAAAATTCGCTCTCATAACAACTTTCATATATAACTTACAGCAGTGTTAATTATATTTATCATTTTGTGCATTATATCTCTAGTACTTATTTATCTTTCTTGTGATTCAATATTTTACAGATTGTATTCCGTTTAAAGTTATTATAAAATATTGATTATATTCCTTGTGCTGTATAATATGTCCTTGTAGCTTATTTATTTTATACATAGTAGTTTGTATCCCTTAGTCCCCTACCCCTGTCTTGCTCCTTCCCCACCAGTAACCACTGATCTGTTCTCTTTATATCTGTGAGTCTGTTTCTTTTACATCGTATTCAATCAGTGTTTTATTTTATTTGACCACAGCATGCGGCCTGTGAGAATCTTAGTTCCCTGACCAGGGATTGAACCTGGGTCCCTGGCAGTGGAAGCATGGCGTCCTAACCACTGGACCAGCAAGGAATTCCTTTATTTTTATTTTGCTTAAAAATTTTTTATTGTGGTAAGAACACTTAATATGAGATATACCCTCTTAACAAAATTTTAAGTGCATAATACATCATTGTTAACTACAAGCATGACATTGTACAGCAGGTTTCTAGAACTTATTCATCTTAGATGACGAAAACAAAACAGAGAATCCAGAAATAAAGCCACATAAATACAGTCAACTGGTTGACTGGGGCACCAAGGCTATGTAACAAACGGTGCTGGGAAAACTGGACATCCACATGCAAAAGAATGAAATTGTACTCTTAACTTAGATCGTACACCCAAAGCAACTCAAAATGGATAAAGATTTAACTGCAAGACCTGGAACTGTAAAACTCCTGGAAGAAAACAGAAGGGGAAAGCTTCATGGTGGTGGCTTGGCAATGATTTCTTGGATATGACAGCAGTAGACCTTATATTCCCACTCTGTCCCCAGGCCCCTGTGCCAGTGCAAAGAGTTTTCAGGCACGGAGGGCAGGGGGCTGCAGAGTGCCATGGTCAGACATGACTTTGACCCAGGCTTCTGCTATTTGCAATTTGTATGACGTTTTCTCATACAACTTTTCTCATCTGTACAATGTTGCTGTTGTTATTTAATTGCTCAGTCATGTCCAACTCTTTTGTGACCCCATGGACTGTAGTCTGCCAGGCTCCTCTGTTCCTGGGATTTTTCAGGCAAGAATACTGGAGTGGGTTGCCATTTCCTTCACCAGGGTATCTTCCTGACCCAGGGATTGAACCCCATGTCTCTTGCTTGGAAGGCGGATTCTTTACCACTAAGCCACCTGGGAAGCCCCCATCTGTACCTTGGGGGTAAGTATTACCAGACATGTACTTGTGCTGATCAGTGCTTGCTGCCCCTGCTCAGAATCCAGGGGCCCAGGTCTGGTGCAGCCAGGCTCAGTGCCCCCTCTCGGTGCTGACCACGTCCTGTAGTGCTCCTGGAACATTCTCAGCTATGTACCTACACGGGGAAGTTGAGGGACCCTCAATGTGCTGACTCATTTTCCGGGGCTCACCCAGCAGGGTCACCTCCTTAATTCCCCATGATGCCAGGACCAACATAGACACAGTCTGTTTTTCTGTTTTAAACTCCCGTTAATTCTTAGGCACTAACGAGGGCCTCTCAGCCCAGGAGGCTGATTAGAAGGGAAGAATTGAGTGGGACAATTAGGACGCAGAAGAAGGGAAGGACGGCGGGAGTCCTAATCCCCAAACAAGCTAGTGTGAGATCAGGCTTAACGTCAAATACGTCATCCGTCAAACAGTCATCCTCCGGCCACTTGGAGGCCAGTCCCCTGAGGTTCAGGTCAGGTGGCCTGATGTGGGTAATCACTTAGTTCTCTCCCTTAATGGCAAACAACAGACTAGGGATGAGGACTCTTGCACTTGGGTAATCTTGTAATTATGGTGTTGCATCTTTAAATGGCTCAGGGTAAACAGGATGCTGGAATTACGAAAGATGTATAATAAATGTTTAAATTGATGATGACACCGAGGTTGCTCTAGGTGCTAGGAGGTCTCTGTCTTGACATGATTTAGCTTTATTACGGGTAGGTCTCTCTTATCTTTGGTTTAGAACATTCCTAGCAGTTTTCTAGTATTAAAGTTGTTAATTTAACATTTCCAAAAGCCCAGGGAATAAAGTTAGCTATTTCTCACATTCAGAAAAGAGAAGGCTTTTTTCTTTGAAAATATCGGAAGTTGAGAGTCATTATGATCTTGGAGGAGGAGCAGTGAGCAGTCCTGAAGAGAGATCTTAGCTCTCTGCCCAGGGACTGGACCTTCGTAGCTCAAGTGGTAAAGAATCTGCCTGCGATGCAGGAGACGTGGGAGACGTGGGTTCAATCCCTGGGTGGGGAAGATCCCTGGAGGAGGAAATGGCAACCAACTCCAGTATTCTTGCCTGGGAAATCCCATGGACAGAGGAGCCTGCTGGGCTACAGTTCATGGAGTTGCAAAGAGTAGGACACAACTGGGAAAGGATTCACCTGGTTCACAAGCCTGGACGGAAATCAGGAGTCCTAACCTCCAGTCCAGCAGGGGCTAGAGATTAGAAGCAAAGTGACCCTGCCTCTTTTCCCGATTTGAAAGCAAGAATATTTAAGGAGGCAAAATTATAAAAACAGCTATGAATTTATTACTAGAGACACAGCACAAGTGAGCGAGTATGCAGAGAAGCAGTTTATTCTTTCGAGACAGAGGCAAGGCAGAGGTGCACACCCAGAGAGGAATGAGGGTGTCCTGAATGAGGAGCGAAGTAAAGAGGTGATGTAAACCTCTTCTATAGGACAGTCCTTCCAGGGCTTTGTTTACCTTTGACCAATTATCTCCTCTTTCCACACCTGACTGGTCCTGGGATCCTCTCCAAGATGCATGCCCAACTTTTTTGCTAAGATGGATCCCATCACAGAGGCCTATGGATGCATGTCCACACTTGTTATTGGATAGGACCCCCTTCCTTTTTGACCCCCAAGAAGCATGTGCTTTCTGCACATATGCAGACAGGGAAGTCCTCCTTGACCTCAGGAGTGAGTGCCTTGTCTGTCTACTTCAGCAGAGCTCAGCTTCTGCCACTAGCTTTGTCCTTGGAGTGTCTGGGTGAGAACAAAGCTTCAGTTTTACTCCACTTGACAAACGCCAGCTGTCCAGTCCAGGAACCCATGTATCTCCTACCTCAATTACCCTTTCCCCCTCAGTCTATACTGGCCATCTGACCTATGGGGCTGCCCATCATGGGGCAGAGGTGAAGCCGAGTGTGGTCCATGCAGCCAGACTCCCAAGTGAGTTCAAATCCCGACTTTTCACCTCCCGAGCTGTTTGACTCACGGGGTGACTAACTTCTCTGTGCCTCCGATTCTTCCCTGTACCAGGCACACAGAACCATATTCCTGACCTCAGGGAATTCCAAGATTCCATAGGACACTTAGAACAGTGCTTAGTATGTAAGAGCAATCACACTGGTAGCTGCTGTTATTGACACCGATAATTAACATTAAAAGAGAAAATCAGATTTCTGAAATAAGTTTTTGATTTTTTTTTTTTAAATAACCATACACTGAGCTTCAGTTTGAAAATAAAAAAGTGATTGGGCTGAAGAAAAGCCTCATCTGTGACAGACGGTTGGACACACACAACTGTTTCAGGGCTTCTAGCAAGAGCAAAATTAATTTTCATGTAAGATGATTAAGCAGATGAAACAATTCTTGTGCAGTAAATGTGACTAAATATAGGTGTTGCCTCTCATACCTGAGCTCAGGTACACACCATCCTCTGCAGTGGCCCCTTTTGCTTGCTCTCAGAGCCTTTAAACATTTTTTTGCTGTCAAATGTATTTTAAAGAAGTCAAGAGGAGAGAAATAGCCTATTGTATTTGCAATTTTTCTTCCTTCATTACTGATGTTCCAAGGTTCCTTCTGGTATCATTTCTCATTTGTCTAAAGAACTTTCTGAAGCAATTATTTAGAGCAGATTGCTGACAATGAATCCCCCCTGGTTTTCCTTCATCTGAGAATAATTTTTAACAATGACTGGAATTTTATTTTTTATTTATTTGTTTATTTTTGGCTATGTTGGGTCTTCATTGCTGCATGTGAGCTTTCTCTAGTTGCAGAGTGTTGGCCACTCTAATTTCGGTTCATGGGCTTCTCACTGCGGTGGCTTCTCTTGTTCTGGAGCATTGCTCTAGGTGCACGGGCTGTAGTAGTTGGAGCATGCGGGCTCAGTAGCTGTGACTGGCTGGCTCTAGGGTGTGCAGGCTTCAGTATCTCAGAGTCTTTATATTTGAGCAGCGTGGATGCTTCCAAATGGTGGGTCTTTTGCCATCTTCCTTTTGGCTGAAATGGCTACGGTGAGGAGTGACGCGGTGAGGAATCCACCGTGTGGGTTTGCAAGTGCAGGGGAGCCTCCTGTGAGCTGCAGAAACAGTGTGTATCTGAGGGTAGAGTTAACTATTCAAGCCAATGAGGACCAACGAGAAAGTGAGCGAGGCCGCCAGTGGGCCAAGCGTGCTAGATCACAGATGCTGGATGCTGAGGCGCCCCTTGCACACCATCCTTGATGGAGTGGTCCATGTGTCTGCAGCTCTCTAGAATTATTTTATTGACTTACATCTCTGGAAAATGTAGCAGCCGGACTGCTTTTCCTGGGGGAGGTTTTTATCTTGGCTTTCAATTTTCACTAGTTAATGTACTGTCATTCACAACCAAGCAGAAACACAAGAAATGGAATCTTTTATTCAACAGATAGTCACAGACCCCTTTCCATGAGGCAGGTGCCATTCTGAGGACTGGGGACACGACAGGGTCATTCCAAAGCCTTGCTGTCGGGGAGAACATCCCCCTCGGATGCAGTCAACCTGGTGAAGAGGAAAAAATCCACTCATCCAGGAAGTGTAGATGCTTGTTGTGTACAAAAGAACAGCAATTAAAGGGGTGGGATGCTTTTGGGGTCAATGAAGAAATCAGTAGACTTTCTAAAAAAAGATCAATTTTAGGTTGACAGAAATGATGATGAGAAAGTAGAGAATTCCTATGGACCTTCGCTCCTCCCTACCCACAGTTTTCCCTATTACCTATATCTTGCATTAGTGGATACTTCTGTCAAAATTGATGTGCCCATGTTAATACATTATTATTATTTTTTATGGTCATTAGCTCACTAAATTTTATTTTTTATTGACATATAGTGATTTACAATGTTGTGTTGATTACTGCTATACAGAAAAATGATTCAGATATATATATATATATATATATGTATGTATGTATTCCTTTTTTATATTCTTTTCCATTATGGTTTATCCCAGGATATTGAATAGAGTTCCCTGTTCTATACAGTAGGACCTCCTTGTTTATCCACTGATACATTAACTACAGTCCAGAGTTTACATGACAGTTCACTCTTCTTTTTTGACAGTTTACTGTTGATGTTGTACATTCTGTGAGTTTGGACAAATGTCTATGACATGTATCCACAATTATGGTCTCATACAGAGTGGTTTTACTGCCTTAAACATTCCCTGGGCTCTGCCTATTTATTCCTCCCTCCTTTCCCATGCCCTGACAACCACTGATCTTGATTTTCACCATAGTTTTTCCCTTTCCAGAATGTCATAGAGTTAGAATCATACAGTGAGTAGCCTTTTCAGATTTTTTTTCACTTACTAATATGCATTTAAGGTTCTTCTACCTCTTTTTGTAGCTTAATAGCTCATTTCATTTTTGCTGTTGCTGTTAAGTCACTAAGTCTTTGCGACCCCGTGGACTGCAGCATGCCAGCCTCCCCATTCTCCACCATCTCCTGTAGTTGGCTCAAATTCATGTCCGTTGAGTCAGTGATGCTATCTAACCATCTCATCCTCTGTTACCCACTTTCTCCCTTTGCCTTCAATCTTTTCCAGCATCAGGGTATTTTCCAGTGAGTTGGCTCTTCATATCAGGTGGCCAAAGTATTGGAGCTTCAGCTTCAGCATTAGTCCTTCCAAGGAATATTCAGCATTGATTTCCTTTAGGATTGACTGGTTTGATCTCCTTGCAGTCCAAGGAACTCTCAAGAGTCTTCTGCAGCACCACAGCTCAAAAGCATCAGTTCTTCAGTGCTCAGCTTTCTTTATGGTCCAACTCTTAAATCCGTACATGACTAATGGAAAAACCATAGCTTTGACTATATGGACCTTTGTCAGCAAAGTGATGTCTCTGTTTTTTAATATACTGTTTAGGTTTGTCATAGCTTTCCTTCCAAGGAGCAAGCGTCTTTTAATTTCATATCAGTGTTGAATAATAACCCATTGTTGAGATGGACCACAGTTTGTTTATCCACCGAATACTGAAGGATATATTAGTTGCTTAGTTTAAGCAGATCCCAACAATGGAGATTCCAAAACAGGGCAGCTTTCCTATGTACTAATCTAGAAAGACCCTGGAGAAATCAGGCAGACAGAACATTGGGGGATGTCTATGTTTTGGATATACATTGAGTAACTGACAAGTTATTCACCAAATGACATCTTGTAGCAAATAGACATTGGTGATGTCATCATACCAAGAAAGTTGGGGGTAGGTCTCAGGAATCTTTATAATCCACAGTCACTAAATTTGCATGTTGCAAAACCTGATTTTCTCAACTATTTATCCAGTGCTCAAAACACTGACGAAATTCACCAAATAACTTTAAGAAAATCTTTAACATTTTATTACTGGATTATAATTGCTTTATAATGTTGTGTTTCTACTGTACAACGAAGTGAATCATCTATATGTTTACATATGTCCTCTCCTTATTGAACCTCCCTCCCACTTTAAGAATCTTAATAACCAAAGTCACTAGAGCTGGTATGGTACAGGGTACTAGTAATTTGGACAGTCTTTCTTCCTGTTTTCATAAGCTGTACACTAAGAGATCCAAGTGTAGGTCAGAAGGTTTCTGGATGAATGACAAATTTAAAAAATACAGAAATAGCTAAAGGATATTTACACCAAGCTTCTATAGCTCCATCTTATTCTGTTATTCATTAGAGTTGCTTCTGATCAAGTCCTAGGAATCTTTTTCTCCCGGCAAACAGCACAGGGAATACATTAACAAACCCGTCATCTTCATTAATTTCAGAATTCCTTCTATGTGGCCCAAATCTTCTGTTCTAATTATGCTGCTCTTACTGTATTATACTACTTCCATTTTAATGAGACTGCTTCTTGAACTCAGTAATTTTGTAACTAATTACACCAAAATATTGTGCTTTCTTCAGTGTAATCTGCTATTTTGTTCATTTGTTCTTTTCATTCTTCTGTTCAACACGTGGTTATTGTGCGTTTACTGTAATCCTGGCACCAGTCTCAGGGGACACAGTGGGGAATGAGATGATAAGAGGCCTGGCATTTTAATGGGGCCACAGAAGACTAACATTTTTAAATGGTGATGGAGGAGGGTAGATGCTGTGTGCTTTAGACTGGATGCCCTAGACGGCTTCAATGGGGAGGTGATGTCTGAACCAAGACCTGAAGACAGGAAGGGAATAGGGTGGGTAAAAATAGGAAGATTCAGTTCAGCAAAACATCTCGGGGCAGAAATACAGTGGCTATGGAGTATGGAATCTTTTATTTATGCCACTACAAACACTTCTCTGGTTTCTGTTTTTCTGTTTCCTGCTCCATTGATCTGGGTCTTGGAGTGAGGACAAGGCGGGGCAGAGTATTGCTGACTTTCTTCAGACACAGAGTATGCATGGGAGATAAACGTCCGTCATTTGAAGCCACTGACATTTGAGGGCTACTTGTTACTTCAGCATAACTGAGCCCATCCTGACTGATACACATTTCAAGGCCACACTGAAGCTGAAAACTTCATTCATTTGGTATTTCAATATATGTTTATGTAGCTTCTTTGGATGGACACTATGGGTGGCTTAGAATAACACAGAGAATATCGTAGGCATGGTCTTATCCTCATAGGGCTTACGGTCAGTTGGGAACAGAGGTCAGTAGGGGACAGAGGCCAGCTGGGGCAGGGGCCTGCTTGGGTTGCGGGTTTTCTACGGCAGTCAGCAGCAGCCTGTCCAGGAGGTGTAGAGAAGGTGGACTGTTGGTTAATGTGGAGCGGGGTCTTGCCAGGCTGATAGAGAACAGTGGGGGAAAAGCTTAGGATACAGTGACAGGAGGATAGTTTAAAGGGCAAAGTCCAAACTACATGGGTAAAGAAATGAATAGAGGAACAGACTTGTTGCAGGGTGGGACAGAGGAGAGAGAGGAGGGTGGGGAGTAGTAGGGCTTCATGTGGCTGAAACAAGGAAATCAGATGAAATGCAGGCTTTAAATCCTCAGGAAAAAATGACCAAGAAGCAGGGCTTCCCTGGTGGCTCAGATGGTAAAGAATCTGCCTGTAATATAGGAGACTTGGGTTTAATTCCTGAGTCAGGAAGATCCCCTTGGGGAAGGGAATGGCTACCCGCTCCAGTATTCTGGCTTGGAGAATGCTATGGACAGAGGAGCCTGGCTGGTTACAGTCCGTGGGGTCGCAAAGAGTCAGACATGACTAGCAACTAACGCACTAGGAACAGTAGCAGGAATGAGAATAAAGCCACTACACCATTAGTTACGGTTCTTTGGGAACCCAGGAGTGGTTCATGTTGTCATATGACTGGGGTCTTCTCAGCTCTAAACATCAGACCGTTCTCTGGATGCTATGACTTAATTAATGCTGTTATTTCCGGGTGTTGGAGCTCTCACTGCTATTGAGAGAATGCATGCAAAGCATTTCACAGTGCAAAACCTTTGATAGAGACGAACTCTTTCTCCTCTGACTTCATCACCCCTTCAGTTTATCTTGTCAATTCCCAAACATTTGCACCTTCTCTCTCTCTCTAAAGGTACACTCCTCTTGCAAGAGAACAGAGATACTCCTCTCCTAAGAATCAGACTCCCACGTGGAGTTCCCTCTCGGTCCTTCATCTCATGGAGGATGTATTTGGGGTGGGGTGATTTGGAGGGGAGGAGAGTGATGGAGGAAGAGAAGGTGGTGTCCTGTAATACGATTCGTCGTCAAAACACACGTTTCGCCTGTGGCTGTGAAAGCCGTGTTCTTTTTATCTGCGTGACTCATTATGACAGATATGCCATGTGCCGAACAGTTCCCATTTGGAGATTGAATTACCATCCTATTCAGCTGACACAAAGCAGTTCCTGGCCGGCTCGGGCAGTCCATGAATAAGTAAATAGTCTTCCAGCTTGGTGCCGAGCATAAACATCGGAGGAGGCTTGGAGAGGCTGGCATCCACAGGGGATAGGAAGCTGGTGTTGCTTGGGGGCGTGGGCCCCAGGCTAGTCCATCTGATCCACTAGGGCACTGATCCCCAGCATCTTGTAAGTACCTGCTTTGTGGATGGGGAAGGGTCTGCTGGATTAATGAGATGTGGTTTAGACACAGAGGCAGGAAATTCACCCTCCTGGACTGGGCTGGCTCAGGACTGGAGAACTGCCTTCATGCGCTGAGACCCGGGAGAGGAATCTGCAGCTTCTGAGTAGCTTCTGAGTCTCTGATCATTCCCGGTTTCAAAGCCTTTGGGTCTTATTTGTGGCTTCAATTGTTGTTGCTACCCTCTGCACTTTGCTTCCCAATCTGTTCTCAGGCCAGCATCAGGGTCGCAAGGATCCTCTGCACTCAGGGTCAGTTCACTGGGCAAATTGTGAGCAGGACACTTGGAATACACTGTGCCTCAGTACAGAAGGCAGCGGTTTAACTTGCTGCCGTGTGGAGCAGTTCTTATTTATTCACTCAACCTGACTCTCCCAGGAAATCTCTGCTCTGTTTGAAACCGTTTGGTTTTGCTTATTTGAGCATCACATAATGGGTGTTACAAACAGCACATACTTAGAGTTGCAGTGTCTTCAGTGGGCGTTTTTACCTTTGTTTTGTATTCAGTTTGGGAGCAGCACTTGCCAGTTCTTTAAGCCCAGTTCGTGAGACTGGGTTGAACACCGTGAAGGTTTCAGGTAATGAATATAATAAGAGAATGGATGTTATTGTAGTATTTTTATGTTGTGTGTGTGTATATATATATATATATATATCCATTAAAATAATTTGTGTAAAATATCAAGAAGATAGTGCTGGCTGTAAGACCAGTGGATTCTTGTGTGTGTGTGTGTGTGTATCCTATGTGTTTTATTTATTTAGTTTTTACTTTATATCAGAGTATAGTTGACTTACAGTGTTGTGTTAGTTCCAAGTATACAGCAAAGTGATTTAGCTATGTATATATGTATATCTATTCCTTTTCTTATTCTTTTCCCATATAGGTTATTATTACTACTGAGACTTCCCTGTGCTAGACAATAGGTCCCTGATGATTATTTTATATATAGTGTGTATATGTTAGCCCCACATTCCTAATTTACCTCTCACCCACCTTTCTCCTTCAGAAACTGTAAGTTTGTTTTCTAAGAAGGTCAGTGGATTCTGTTCTGTTTTTTTTTTTCTATTTATTCTGGTAGTCAAGAGATAGATGAAATGAGTGGAGTGTGTTCTGAACATTAAGTAGCTAGAACTGGATTTTCTCTCATGGCAGAAGGATTTATTCTGCACTCTGTGATGAACATGTTTATAGGGCAAAGCAGGTGGGCAGTGTTTTCAGTTGCTTGGCATTTGGTAGCAGCAGTAAATTGTGCATTAATAAATCATTGCTTTTCTTTCCCTATCTGCTCCAGCAGCTCTGTTAATTAAAACTTTGTATGAAGTGATAGTTGAGCTGTACATCCAATTTTACTTCAGACTCATTAGACTTGGTTATGCACATCCCCTCAAAGGCATTATCTTGCTGGACCACTTTTGAATTAATAATAATCACACTTCACATAGAAGCATATAGAGGAGGTTTTCGTGCTTTGTAATCATTAACAAGCTCTCCAGTCAGCCTGGTGAGATGGAGAGACATTACAGCCACTTAGCCCCTATTAGGAGTGGGCCGGGGAAAAGGGGCAGGGGGCAGAAAGGTATCGAGGATGCAAGAAGACCCCAGAGCCCAGAGAGATTAAGGAAGAGAAGAGGTAAATTTACTTAACACACAGTTGTTGTTTAGTTGCTAAGTCATTCCGATTCTTTGCAACCGCATGGACCATAAGTCCACCAGGCTCCTCTGTCCATGGGATTTCCCAGGCAAAAATGCTGGAGTGGGTTGCCATTCCCTTCTCCAGGGTATCTTCCTGAGCCAGGGATCAAGCCCGCATTTCCTTCACTGGCAGGCAGATTCTTTACCTACTTGATCTTGATCTACTTGGGAAGCCCAGTTTGCTAAATGCATCGAGAGGCTAGGAATTATTGTCCTATTTTTTTTTCTCTTTTGTAGAATTAGGAAGTATTTGCACAGCATGCAAGTTAACAGAGTTTCCTGTATTCTTTTTTTTTAATGTCATCTTTAACCATTCCCTAAGAGAGACATTCCAGGAAGTGGATTGTTGGAAGGCTTTGGTGGGTTTGTGTTCAGAGGGGTTGGTCAATACAGATGCAGTGCTTCTGTGATGGGATTCTCACTGGCGGTCTCTGTACTTTGATTCACTTTTTACTTGGCCCATTTGATTGTCTGTCGAGACCACCCTGTGTTCTCATGACTTAGTGATTGGTTTTGGAGCAAGATCCTGACAGCTTAGTGGATATCTGTGGGGCTAGTCAGTGATGGGCTCACTCCCATGGCAGGGAACTGAACATTTTGTCTTGAAAGCTCCAAATATCCCCATATGGAGGTATTTGCCCTTGAATGGATTGGTTTTTTTTTTTTTTTACCAAAATGATATTTCCAATCTCCTTCCTGGTTTAAGGGTGGTTGAGGAAGTGCCCAGCTACTCAGATCATGCTCATCATTTCCGCAGACAGCCTCTGTTAATTTCTCGTTTTTCAATATAGCGCTCCACTGCTGTGAGCTCTGCCTGCCTCTGTGTCCTGAGCTCTGCTGTCAACCCCTTCCAGGAAATAAACCTCCGATCTCCGGTCTAGACATCTTCCCCTTACATCTCCTTTGCACGTCATTCTAAATCTTATTAAAGTCTGGCTTGAATGCAAATGACACAAGCATGTCCTGGCCTCCCCTGTCAGAATCTGGTCCTGGAGGGACCCAGTCTTATTGATGTGTGGGTCTGACAACCGCCAGGAACTCCATAGGTACTCAGAAGGGGGTTGCTATATTGAAATAAACTGAATTTTGGTCATGAGAGGGGCTGGGACCTGGAACCCTTTGTTGCAGGGCTGCAATGCTTGCACCTGGACACTCCTCTCCTGGAGCAACAAAATACAAAGAAACTGTATGTGACTAAAAATAACTGTGCATGCCCCATTGGGGCAAATTCTGAACAAAGGATACAAAAAGACCAAAACACCCAACTGACACCCCTAAAGAGCCTGAGGCAAAAGCAGACTCCTGGGCATGCCCCCTGCAGTAACACCTGCAAAAGCAGGGGAAAAACACCTAAGCCATCCCTCCAGCCTGAGCCCTGGACACGATTCCTACCCTCACCCTAAATAAGGGACCAGCTGGCCCCCCACCTCGGGGAGTGAGCAAGCAAGGGAACCTGGTGTTTGTTTTTGCTCCATCCTGCTACAGCAGAGGCCACTAATAAAGCCTTGCCTGAATTTCTTGTCTGGCTTCTGATCAGTTTCTGTTGATCGGGGAAGAGCAAGAACCCTGGTCAGTATTGGTCATATGAATTTTCAATTCCAAATTCCAGGCTAAAGCCCAACTTTATGTTAGTTCTTCTCTTGTCCACGCTGCTTCCTTTGAACCCGAGGCACTCTGGAGCCTTTGAATGACACCTGAGATAATTCAGTACATCATCTTATTCTGTGATTCTAAGAAGTTTACAGACACTTCATTAACAAAATAAGAGGGAAGTAAAATAACTTCTGTTTTTTTTCATGATTGTTTATGTCAACCTGAAGGTATACTGAAATAGGGGAATTTCTGTTTTTAAGTATATAAGAGCAAGATGGGAATTCTCCCAAGAGTTTGCAACATGCAGCATACTCGTTGGCTTTATATATTGATTTTTATTCATTAATTTGACCTACAGTGACACCTCTTATCATCCATGGGCATCAGTCATGTTGATATAATTAAGGACATGTATAGAGCAGGTCTGGATGATGACTTGGGTCTCTGTTCTGTCCCTCTTGCCATCAGCTGGTGGCATGTCACAGTTATACAAAAAGGGATAATTAACCCTGCACACAATTTCTCATGTCACATTCGGGGACTTGGAATTCTACTCAAAGAGTCGTGAAAGCCTAGTGTTGGGGTGTGTGCATATTTTTGCATTGTTCCACACCAGAATGTTTGGGTGATGGGAAGGGAAAGTGTCAAGCTGGGAAGATCATGAGTTAAGCCTCAGCCGTGTCACTTACTTAAGCCCCCAGGGCTATAAACTAGAAAATGACAACATGTTCTCTGACTTTGCCTGCATTGTGGGCACAGAGGAAGGTGAAAGAGGCAGAAAAGCCAACTTACAAGCCATTCTTTGTCATAGAAGATGATACACTTCTTCCTACAGTTTAGAAGGGACCCTTCAGACTAGAAGCCTGTGAGTATAGAAGACCCATTTGATCAGACCCAAGCTTTGGAAGATTCACTTGGCAATTTCTCGCTTTGTGTCCTGAGACCAGGAACCCGGCAGTGGAGCTTTGTGCTGAGTTGTCCTTACTTCCACTGGAGGCTTTACTCCCTGTCTCATTCAGGGCTGTGTCCAGTCTCTTATTTAAGGATCTATTCAAGACATGTTTATCAAGGTTTATCAAGGACTTGCCTGGTGGTCTAGTGGTTAATAATCCTCCTTCCAGTGCAGGGGGATGTGGGTTTGATCCCTGGTCTGGGAAGTAAGATCCCACATGCCTCGGAGCAGCTAAGCCCATAGGCTGCAGCTGCGGAGCCTGCACACCATGACTAGAAGGAAACCCAGGCCCTGCAATGAAGACCCAAGTGCCGCAACTAAGACCTAATGCAGCCAGACAAGTAAGTATTTTTTGAAAGGCCACCTGTATGTCAGTTAGTTGAGGAGGTCAGAACTGTGACCAAAACAAGTGTCTGTGCCCTTGTGGAGACAGCAGTGTCATGGGGGATGGCAGTGCAAAGGTCCTGGGGCAAGAAGCAACTTGATGCATGAGGTGTGTTTTTGTGGACACAGATGGGGAAATGGTGGAGACAGGCAGCTCATTTAGGACCTTATAGGTTGTGTTGTGATAAAGATTTTAAGTTTTTTTAAAAAATTATATATTTATTTGGCTGCATTGGGTTTTAGTTTCACCACACGAGAAAGAAGCACTGACATATATACACTATGATGTATAAAATAGCTAGCTAGTGGGAAGCCGCTGTATAACACAGGGAGCCCAGCCTGATGCTCTGTGACAACCTAGAGGGTGGGATGCGGGGAGGATAGGGAGGCTCAACAGGGAGGGGATATATGAATATAGATAAAATTATGGCTGATTCGCATTGTTGTGTGGCAGAAACCAACACAATTCTGAGTATAACGCAGAAGGTGAACCAGCCGGGGCTTGGCTTTGGGGGTTGCTTTTGATAGAAATGGGAAGATCCCCTGAAGAAGGAAATGACAACCTGCTCCAGTATTCTTGCCTGGGAGATCCAATGGACAGAGAAGCCTGGTGGGCCACAGTCCATGGGGTTGCAAAAGAGTTGGACACAACTGAGTGACTGAGCACACATTATACTTGATAGAAATAAATGGATCAGAATCTTTTATTCCAGTAAACATTATGGTTGGGAGTTAATGGTGCTGATCGAGGTGGTGCTGGGCATGGTCAGGTGGAGGTGATGACACTGATGGTATTGATGATCATGATGGTGACGGTATTGTTGATGGTGCTGGTGATGGTGGGAATGGACCCAGCCAGTTTGTGTTTGTTAGAAATTCACACCCGATCCTGTGATTTCTATATTCTGTGTTCATTTCCTCTGGCAGGAGACATAAAGAGTCTACGTGAAACTCAGCTGTTTCAGATATAGGATATACACTTGGTAACCATCCATTTCCCATCACTCTAGAGCCCCAAACTCCCATCATTTAATTAGTAAAGGCAGGGTTCTTGAAGATGGGAGGATGCCTGGACAATATTCCAAACCCTTTATCTTTCATTGTAATCAATCTGAGAGTATCTGTTTCTTCAATGGATATCATTTATAAGAAGAGGCATTGGTCTACAATGCCCTCGACAGACACATTTTGTCATTAGGGACACTTTCCTAGAGGATGTGTCTCAATTGAGTGAGGCGGGTTATTATTTGTGGGTAATTTTTTTGAGTTCATTGATTTTCTGTATCCTGGGGGACCCAGAAGTTACAGAGTTCTCTTAGGGGTAGCAGGCAGGTTATTTTGGGATCTTATTACTTGATGCTTTTTAACTTTGGTCATTCAGGGGTTGAAAGCTGCAGAGCAGAGTGATGTGCATGTGTGTGAAGCTTTCCTATATTTGGAATGGGCTGATCTTTTTTTTTCCTGATAGATTGTTGGCTGCTTGGAATTGCAGATGCATCATTACGTTATTGCATTTAAATTTAGCTCTTGTTCTCACTTTGGAAGGGAATGGAATGTTTGAATTATTTCACCGTGAAGGGAAAGCAATTAGAAAAATAGATCCTCGTGACTTATCGAAATAGGAGGTCTAAGCAGCGAGTTTCAAAGGGGGCTGCATATTTGACTCAGAGGAGGAGGCTCTTGTGGATACCTTCAATGTGGAGCAAATTAAAATGTCCTTAAACACACCTTGATGATCACTAAGGTTTAAGCTCTTTGAGGGCAGCATATGTATCAGCCTGTCATGATCATTATTTTCAATAGGATTGTATCCATTCTTTTAAACAGGGGCCAGGGCCCCTCTGTGTAAATAAAACATGAAAATGTTTATTCCTAGACCCAAGATAGAGAAATTATGTCATCAACAACACTTTCACAGAGGCTGTGAATATATGGATACGTGGAAACATCTTAAACATCTTTATCAGATTTCAAGGTCAAGAGATGCTTCTAGAAGTCACATTTTACAGAGGTGTGTAAAGTTAAAAGTCTCCTGTATAACTTTCACATCCTTGATCCCCGTCAATTACTATTGATTACTATTAACAATTCAGAGGTTAAAGTGTCTGCCTGCAATGCGGGAGACCAGGGTTCGATCTCTGGATCGGGAAGATCCTCTGGAGAAGGAAATGGCAACCCACTCCAGTATTCTTGCCTGGAGAATCTCATGGAGAAGCCTGGTGGGCTACAGTCCACGGGGTCGCAAAGAGTCGGACACGACTGAGCGACTTCACTTCAGAATTTTCAGACCCTTTCTTGTCCATCTACATTCACAAATATATACAAATATACATGCCTTGATATACAGATGTCTATGTACATGCAAAATGGGATATGTACATATGTGTGCATCCATGACTCAGGCAGGAAATTGGTATGTTCACGGTAAAACTCAAGTGTCTTTGATTCTCTCCCTTTCACCAATCTTACTACGGTCATCAGTTTTGTCTTTCTGGACCTTTTTCTACATGTAATTGTGTGTGTGTGGAGAGTCTAACAACCCGACTCTGTACACTGTAGGTGTTTCAGTCAATGTTTGCTGAACCCAGGAATCGTTGGGAGGAAGTGGACCCGGTGGTCCACTGGCACTTGGGCTGCACATATGTTCGTTTATTCTACCTCATTGATAAGTTGCATCATTCTTGCCTCCTGGAGTTGGCTGTCTGTTTATTCAATGCCATGAGCTCTTCTCTGCCTCTGTAGAGAATTTTGGTGACTGTCAGCCTGGGGAAAAAAATGAAAGTGTTAGTTACTCAGTCGTGTCCAACTCTTTGTGACTCCATGGACGGTAATCCACCAGGCTCCTCTGTCCATGGAATTCTCCAGGCGAGAATACTGAAGTTGGTAGCCATTTCCTTCTCAAGGGGATCTTCCTGACCCAGGGATCAAACCCAGGTTTCCTGCATTGCAGGCAGATTCTTTACCATTTGAGCCACCAGGGAAGCCTGGAGAAGACATATCCTAAATCTGTCGGTCAACCCAGTATTTGCAGAGTGCTCTATAGGTAACCTCATAGACAAAGACATTCAGCAAAGCCCAGATACAGTCATAGTGTTACTGGGAAAAAATAGAATTCTTTATTAAAAATTTTATTTATTAAAAACTCTTAAATATTAAAAATTATTTAAAAATTTATTAAAAATAACTAGCACCTTAGACAATGGTTTCATGATAGTAATATAAATTTCCTCTTTTCTCAGGAGATAAATCTGTACCTTTCATCTTTATTAGGTTAATTATTTCATGGTCAACCAATACATTTTTCAATCATTATATTATGCAGGTTTCAAATGTATAGCATATAACTGAGCAAGTGTATTCACTACAGAGTGGTCACCACTCTGAATATGGTTACCATCCTTCATCATATAGTTGACCTTCTTCTTCACATATTTTACCCTCTTTCCAACCCCCTTCCCCTCTGGTAGCAACTAATCTGATCTCTGTACCTATGAGTTTGTTCTTATTTTTTTAGATTTCACAAATTAGTGAAATCACATGTTATTTGTCTTTTTGCACCTCAGTTATTTCACTAAGCATAATGCCCTCAAGGTCCATTCACGTTGTCACAGATGGCAGGATTGCATTCTTTTTGTGGCTGAGTAATATTCCATTGTGTACATATACCGTATCTTCTTTATCTATTCACCTGTTTATGGGCACTTAGGTTGTTTCTGTATCTTGGCTATCGTATTTATCTTCTTAGATTCATGTTTTTACATTCTTTGAATAAATTCCCAGAAGTGGAATAGCTCGATCACATGATAGTTCTATTGTTAATTTTTTGAGAATCTCCAAACTGTTTTCCGAGGTTGCTACATCAATTTACATTCGCACCAATGGTGTGCAAAATTTCCCGTTTCTCCACATCTTCTCCAGCGTTTGTTACTTCTGGGCCTTTTGATGATAGTCACTCGGACAGGTGTGAACCTGGATGGTCACAGGCAAAAGAAAGAATTGGAGCACTGTCCTTTCCTAGACATAAACATTAACTCAAAATGGATTAACGACTTGAATATAAAACCTGAAAGCATAACATTCCTAGAAGCAGACACAAATGGTACCCTCACTGATACCAGTCTAAGTGATGTTTTTGTGGGTCTCACTCCACAGTCAGGGGCAACAAGAACCAAAATAAACAGCGGGGACTACCTCAAACTAAAAAGGCTCTGCACAATAAAGGAAACCATGATCAAACCCCAAAGGCAACCTACCGAATGGGAGAATATATTAACAAATTATGTATCTGATCATGATTAATAACCAAAATATATAAAGAACTCAGGAAGCTCAATAACAAAAAACAATCTGATTTTAAAAATGGGGAAAGGACCTAAACAGACATTTTTTTTACCCAAAAGACATACAGATGGCCAAGAGGCACATGAAAAGATGCTCAGCATCACTAATCATCAAGGAAATGCAAATCAGAACCACAATGAGATAAAGTTACCTTTTTCAATATCTTAGTGCCCATAAGACACATATGCTTGTTTAAGGAAAAGGAGCAGTTATCAGGTGAGACACAGAAATGGCAAAATCTGTGATGTTGGGGGAAGCAAGTTTCCTCCAACCTTGAGAGCTGCAAGGGGCTCCTGTGCTCCAAGACCAAA
Source organism: Bos indicus x Bos taurus (assembly GCF_003369695.1). NCBI lineage: Eukaryota > Metazoa > Chordata > Mammalia > Artiodactyla > Bovidae > Bos > Bos indicus x Bos taurus. The sequence goes on along the minus strand of NC_040092.1, from coordinate 26,300,110 downwards.
CCAGATACTATCTTTAGCCTATACTCCTTGCAGGTTCTGGGGTCTCGCTTTTGGTTGGGGCCTTAGGACAGACTGTCTCAGTGTAATGTCATTTGTGCGGAAATGCCTAGTTAAAACAGCTCTTAATGTCATTACTCTTCATGACTAAGGCAATTATGTATTTTAAATTCCATTTTGCTTGTTTCTTTTTAAATAGGCAAGTCAGAATGGAATGGGCTCTGTTGATACTGAAGTTCAGTGCTAATTACAGTCACATGATTGTTAGTGCTGTCCTGGGCTTGCCAGGAAGTGCCCATGATGATGGCGTGCCATCTACACCCCGAGTCATGTCCCTCCATTTGCCTGCAAGGGCAATAAAAAGCAAAAGAGAGTACAAATGTGTTTGGCAAGGGCTTCAGAAATTGCTGTGAAACTCAGGCTCTCAGCTACAGCATATGGGTCTTGATAGCATCTGTTTCACTCTGATCTCTTGGCAAACCCAGACCCTGGAAGGTAGCTAATATGCTCCTTTTGTCCTGCAGAAAGAGAAACAATGCTGCAGATGTGGCTGTACTCTCAGAAAAGTCCTTGGGGCCTTGTCATATACTATGCTATTGTGTTTATCAGGACTCTTTTGCTTGTAAATGACAGAAAACTGGCTCAAACTAGCTTAAGCAAAAAGGGGAGTTAATTGACTGGTATAATTGATGAGAGCATAGCAATGGCTTCAGGAACGGCTTGATCCAGGAGCTCAAACAATGTTTTGGGTTTCTGAGCCAGTTTCCTCTGTGTTGTCTTCAGTTTTAATCAGTCCCTTAACCATGCACTTAGGGTTCATAGGCCTAGTGTTATTTCCTCATTGACTTGACATCTCTAAAATTAGGCTTAAAAAGGCAACAGAACTTTGCATTATCATTTCTTGGGCTCTATATTTTTCACCTATGAGGGGGATTCACCCAAATTCTACCATTTAACACTCTTCTTTCAAAAGATCCATTTCCTGAAGCCTTGTGATCAGGATCAAGAGTTTTCAAGATCAGCTAAAGTACTTCCCCATAGTAGCGTGACCATGCTCCCCAGGAGACTAGGGTGAAAAATTCACTTAATCCTTCACTGGAAGACCACCTCTTCCTCCCTACAGAGATGTGCTTCTGCATTTGCAGGGCTCTCCATCTGGCCAGATCTCCTGGCCTGTGACTCACCTCCCCATTGCTAACAAAACTATGCCGTAGAGCACTGACAGTGGTCCAAGTCCCACCATGAGTTACAGGTTTGTCAGTTTCCCTGTGTTCACCATGGCTGTGTGGGATGGCCCACTCTGGATCACTTGTTGTTGCCATTCAGTTGCTAAGTTGTGTCCAGCTCTTTGCGATCCCATGGACTGTAGCACAACAGGCTTCCTTGTCCTTCACTATCTCCTGGAGTTTTCTCAAACTCGTGTCCATTGAGTCAGTGATGCTACCTAAACATTTCATCCTCTGTTACCCACTTCTCCTCCCCTTAATCTTTCCTAGCATCAGGGTCTTTTTCAATGAGTCAGCTCTTCACATCAGGTGGCCAAAGAATTGGAGCTTTAGCTTCAGCATCAGTCCTTCCAATGAATGTTCAGGGTTGATTTCCTTTAGGATTGACTGGTTTGATCTCCTTGCAGTCCAAGGGACTCTCAAGAGTCTTCTCTAGCACCACAATTTGAAATCATCAATTCTTCGGCGCTCAGCCTTCTTTATGGAGCAACCCTCACATCTGTCCATAGCTAATGGAAAAACCATAGCTTTGATTATATAGACCTTTGTCGGCAAAGTGATGTCTCTGGTTTTTTTTTTTTTTTAATTTTATTTTATTTTTAAACTTTACAATATTGTATTAGTTTTGTTAATACAACTATCTAGGTTTGTCATGGAGAAGGCAATGGCACCCCACTCCAGTACTCTTGCCTGGAAAATCCCATGGACGGAAGAGCCTGGTAGGCTGCAGTCCATGGGGTCGCTAAGAGTCGGACACGACTGAGCGACTTCACTTTCACTTTTCAGTTTCATGCATTGGAGAAGGAAATGGCAACCCACTCCAGTGTTCTTGCCTGGAGAATCCCAGGGACGGGGGAGCCTGGTGGGCTGCCGTCTATGGGGTCACACAGAGTCGGACACGACTGAAGCGACTTAGCAGCAGCAGCAGCAGCAGCAGCAGGTTTGTCATAGCTTTCCTTCCTAGAAACAAGCATCTTTTAATTTCATGACTGCAGTCATCATCTGTAGTGATTTTAGAGCCCCCCCAAAATAAAAGCTGTCACTGTTTTCACTTTTTCCCCAGAAGTGATGGGACCAGATGCCATGATCTTCGTTTTTTGAATGCTGAGTTTTAAGGCAGCTTTTTCATTCTCCTCTTTCACTTTCATCAAGAGACTCTTTAGTTTTTCTTTGCTTTCTGCCATAAGCGTGGTATCATCTGTGTATCTGAGATTGTTGATATTTCTCCTGGCAATCTTGATTTCAGCTTGCACTTCATCCAACCCTGCATTTCACATGATATACTCTGCATATAAGTTAAATAAGCAGGGTGACAATGTACAGCCTTGACATACTCCATTCCTGATTTGGAACCAGTCTGTTGTTCTGTGTCCAGTTCTAACTGTTGCTTCTTGACCTGCATACAGATTTCTCAGGAGGCAGATAAGGTGGTCTGGTATTCCCATCTCTTGAATAATTTTCCACAGTTTGTTGTGATCTACACAGTCAAAGGCTTTGGTGTAATCAATAAAGCAGAAGTAGATGTTTTTCTGGAATTCTCTTGCTTTTTCTATGATCCAACAGATGTTGACAATTTGATATCTGGTTCCTCTGCGTTTTCTAAAACCAGCTTGGACATCTGGAAATTCACAGTTCACGTGCTGTTGAAGCCTGGCTTGGAGAATTTTGAGCATTACTTTACCAGTGTGTGAGACGAGTGCAATTGTGCGTAGTTTGAGCACTCTTTTGCTTTGCTTTCTTTGGAATTGGAATGAAAGCTGACCTTTTCCAGTCCTGTGGCCACTGCTGAGTTTTCCAAATTTGCTCCTATATTGAGTGCAGCACTTTCACAGCATCATCTTTTAGGATTTGAAATAGCTCAACTGGAATTCCATCACCTCGCCTAGCTTTGCTCGTAGTGATGCTTCTTATGGCCCACTTGACTTCACATTCCAGGACGTCTAGCTCTAGGTGAGTGATCGATCACACCTTCGTGGTTATCTGGGTCATGAAGGTCTGGGTCTGTTGTTTTAGCCACCGTGATTGTGACACTTTGTTATGATGGCCCCAGCAAACTGATATAAGGTCTTTTTTTTTTTTTAAGTTTTTAAAATTTAGTTTTTAATTAAAAAAATTAAACTACAATTGTTTTACAATGTTGTGTTAGTTTCTGCTGTACAACAAGGTGAATCAGCTATATGTATACCTATATCTCCTCCCTCTTGAGCCTGCCTCCCGCCTCCCCATTCTACCCCGTAGGTCATCAAAGAGCACTGAGCTGAGAAAGTAGCACTGATGTATGTACACTACCATGTGTAAGATATATAGCTAGTGGGAAGCTGCTCTATAGCACTGGGAATTCAGCTCAGTGCTCTGTGATGAAAGGTTTTGAATTCTGGTATCCTAATTCTGGTAATCTTAAGAAGAGGCATTGCCTGGAAGAATTGATGGAAAGGAGAGGACCTGGGAATCTAAATAGTGGTGTCCATGGATGGGCCCTCAGGATGAACCCACTAGGATGACTCTGATGCAGCCCCTGGTTTTGGTGTTTGGGTGTCTCTGCTCGAGATGTAAAGTCAGGAGATATCCTGCCCGGTGTCTTTTTGTTCCTGGTGGTTAGAGGGACGTGCGTGCATGCTCAGTTGTGTCTGACTCTCTATGACCCCATGGACTGTAGCCTGCCAGGCTCCTCTGTCCATGGGATTATCCCAGCAAGAATACTGGAGTGGGTTGCCATTTCCTTTTCCAAGGGATCTTCCCAACACAGGGATTGAACCCGTGTCTCCTGAGGCTCCTGCTTTGGCAGGTGGATTCTTAACCACTGAGCCACCCAGGGAAGCCTGTGGTTGGAGGGGGCTGGATGCCAAATGCTTGCCATTCTCACCAGACCATATTCAAAGTGAAGCTGAGTGCTTTGGCCAGAAGAAAGGCGAGCACAGTTTCCACCATCCTTTATGTCCTTTGCTATTTGGATCCCAGAGCCTCTTTCTCCTTTCCTGCATTGAATCGTCGTGCTGGTGGGCACATCCCAGGGAAACGCTGCCCTGCCATGGGCATCCATGAGCAGGGTCCTTAACGCCTCCATGAGCCTGCTGGAATGGTGGCTTTGCCTAGTGTGAGGTTATGGTGACTCCCAAGTTCAAAGGGCCAAGGACAGTGTCCTGTCTGCACGGGGCCACCTCTCCATGAACGCTGCCCAGTCAGCTTGCTTAGCCTTTAAGCATCTTCGACTTGCTCCTCTCCAGCCAGGTCTCACCCCCATCACCAATTAGTAACCAGGCAACAGAGCCTTTGCCACTGGCAAACACTATCAACAGAGAGCGGCCAGCTGCCCAAAGGAAATGGAAAAGCTTTGGGTTCCGAGAGGAGATTGATAAGGGAACATTATCACAGGTAGGAGCTTAATGTTTAACCTGTGGCCATGGACTAAGTCTGGTTCCCATGACGACACGGCTTTGTCAGATTAAGGCTACCTATGAGTCAGTCACTATGGAAAGCAGCAGAGACTCATATAAAAATATCCCAGGCTGTTTATTCAGAACTGTGGCTTCTGAAGTCTCTACTTGATTTAGTTCCTTGTTTGATGAGAGCTGCTAACTAGCAGGCAGACGCTCCACTCTGTAAGCTGGGCAGTTTTAGATTTCTTTGAATTTTTTTGTCTTTCTGACTTCACTTTGTGTGACAGTCTCTAGGTCCATCCACGTCTTTACAAATGACCCCATTTCGTTCCTTTTTATAGCTGAGTAATATTCCATTGTATATATGTACCACATCTTCTTTATTCATTCCTCTGTTGATGGACATTTGGGTTGCTTCCATGTCCTGGCTATTTCTGAGTTTTAGACAAAGACCCATCTCTGATCAAAGTCTGGGCTGTCGTTCAGACTTCCTTCCTTCATCGCTCCCTCCCTCCCCTTTCCCTCCCCTCCTTCTCTCCCTCTCCCCCCATTCCCTTCCCTCCTTACCTCCCTCCCTCTCTTCCTAAATGGGCTGTGCACTACATTCTTAGCAAGATCACTGTACAGTTGAATGTGACTGAAAGATCTCTTTTCCATCCTTTTCATGTGCAGTCTTACATTTGCTTTCTGTTGCTGTAATTTTGACTTCAAGGTTATTTACATTACAAAGCTATTAAAAAAAACATTTCCATCTCAATGCTTTTGAAGGAGGCATTTTGCCTGAATTTCTTTTTGAAATTCCATCAGTTGCCTGTATGCTCATTCAAATGTGGCCACGCAGTATAAAAAGGTGCAAGAGCCCTGGGAGCAGGCAGAGCCAGGTAGAGAGGAGGTGACACAGTCCATTGGGATGATAGAGTGGGAGTCCTTCCCACCTGTTGAACAGATCCTACACCAGAAGGTTGAAGGAGGGAGGGAAAAAGGACTGAGAATGAAAAGGACTTGATCTTTTTTATCATTACCAAGAGAGACAGGTGTGAAGGGGAGGCAAGTCCAGATGTATTTAATATAGACTCAGGTGAGGCTCGGTTTGTTTTATCACGAATATATCCAGCTCATTCCTCTTTCTCCTTTGCCTTGAGTCTGACTTTCCTCAGAGGAGCAAGATGGTAGCTGTAATGGGTTGAATTCAGTTCCCACAAAAGATATGTTCCAATCCTAACCCCTGCTACCTGTGAATATAAGCTTATTTGAAAATGGAGTCCTTGCTGATGTAATGAAGACGTAGATTAGGATAAAGTCATACTGGATTAGTTCAGTTCAATTCAGTTGCTCAGTCGTGTCCGACTCTTTGCGACCCCGTGGACTGCAGCACGTTGGACCTCCCTGTCCAGGCAGGTCAGGTGGTCCGGTATTCTCATCTCTTTCAGAATTTTCCACAGTTTATTGTGATCCACACAGTCAAAGGCTTTGGCGTAGTAATAAAGCAGAAATAGATGTTTTTCTGGAACTCTCTTGCTTTTTCAATGATCCAGTGGATGTTGGCAATTTGATCTCTGGTTCCTCTGCCTTTTCTAAAACCAACTTGATTAAAATTTTGATTTTCTAAAACCAGATTGATTCTAAAACCATACTGGATTAGGGTGAGCCCTAAAAATCCAGTGACTTGGTATCTTTTTAAGAAGACAGTGTGAAGACCAGAGATACAGTATCTTTCTCTATTCAAATGGTTAGTACAGAGAAGATGGACTTTCCAAATTCAAACAATGGTGTTTTAGTCACAGATTTCTTCAGTTTCAAGTTAATGAAGAGTCCACTCAGTCTGATTAAAGCAAAATAGGATATTTATTGAGAGAAGGGCTTCAGGCATGGGTAGATCCGGGGGCTGAAGCAATGTCATTAGGATTTAGTTTCTATCTCCTGTCCCACCTTTCTTCTGCACCAGCTTCATCTCAGCAGGATCTTTCCATGTGGTGGTACCAGCAGCTCTAGGCTTTCTCTTTTCCTAGGATTTATTTTCCTAGGATTCCTAGGACTTATCCCTAAGTGGGATAAAAGGGACCTGCCTCTGCCTGATAGTTCAACAGGAATCCCAAGATTGTCTCTGATGGGAACATCTCAGCAATCAACCTGAGACATCATCTATTCCTTCACAATTATTTGCCTAAGGATAGGTGGCACTTTGACCAGATCTGGGTCATGTGCCTGCCCTGGACTGAATAGGAGAGCAGTCATTTCCCAGAGAGAAAGTGGAATACTATAACTAGAAGAATGGGGAATGGATATAGAGAAAGCAAAGCATGTTTTTCATAAAGACATTATGGGCCAGGGTGATCCAGGAGGACTTCCTGGAGGAGGAAGACCAGTGGCCCTGGGGGAGAGGCTGGATTCATGGAGGCAGAGGGAAGAATTCAAAAGCAAAGTATACTCTTCATAAAGACATTGTGGGCTAGGGTGATCAAGTAAGGCTTCCTGGAGGAGGAAGACCAGTGGCCCTGGGAGAGAGGCTGGATTCATAGAGGCAGAGGGAACAATTAAATTAATCAAACTTTGTCCAGTGCTTCTGCTCTGTGTACTATGGAAGATTTTGGAATGAGTAAGACATGAACTAGCCACTGCAAGAATCTGATATTCTGAGATGATAATGTGTGCTCATGAAAGTGGTAATTAGCCATGTTAGCCATCCAGGCAAAACATGAGAAGAAAATGTTATAGATATTAGACCATGGAGTTGGAAACCTACAAGTTTGGAAGAGAGATAACTGGGTTCATTAGTTTATAAATATTTACCTGAGAGAATCACCACCTTTCTGATTTTTGTGCTATCTGCTTGGTAATGTTACTATTACTTATAATACTATTATTTTTAAAAATTAATATACTGTGTAAATGTATTTGGAAAAAAAAACCTTTTCATTACTAGATTAAGTGGAAAATCCTGCTAGAAATAAAAGGTAAAAGTAGTCAAATACAGAAAAACAACACTGTTATCCAAATCCAGCTAAATTCTGAGGACTAGCTGAGCCTTTAAACCTGACACTTATTCACACTGACTCCAACAGGAAGATGACCAAGTATTACAGAGGTGTAAAGAAGACATTCTGGGGCTTCTCTGGTGGCTTAGATGGTAAAGAATCTGCCTGCAATGCAGGAGATCCAAGTTCATTCCCTGAGTGGGGAAGATCCCCTGGAGGAGGGCATGGCAACCCACTCCAGTATTCTGGCCTGGAGAATTCCATGAACAGTGGAGCCTGACAGGCTACAGTCCATGGGGTCGCAGAGTTGGACACAACTGAGCAACTAGAACACACACACACTCACACACACACTCACACATACATAAAAAAGACATTTTAGCACCCAAAGGAGGCTTTGTCATTGAAAAAAAATACTAAAATAGAATATTAAATTGATGATGATTCTATGATTTATAAATCAATGACTAATGAAATGCCTGACACATCTGTACCTGAAAACACCTTGGGTTCCGTGAAGGACCCTCCTGTGTGGGGTCTGGCAGATTGGAAAGCAGTGGCAAGGTGAATGAATCAAAGATTAAAAATCAAAGGTTCATCTTTTCAGTAGAATTCATGTGGAATTCTTTTTATTCTCTTGTGGCAATTACACCAGTGGGGAAATGCCCTCAGTAAGAAGCTGGGCTCTTGGTTCCAGAGGTAGTGGTTTCATCAGGTTCCAAAGCCAGGTAGGAAGGGAAGGTCAGCCTCTTGCTGGCCATCTGTCAGCGGCGGTAGGCTGACTCTTGTTTCAGCCAGAGTCTCAGTAAAGCAACATAGGAGGCTCTTGGCCCTTTTAGCAGGGAGGTTATATCTGCTCTGTGGCTTCCTTGGTGGCTCAGTGGTAAAGAATCTGCCTGCAATGCAGGAGCCTCAGGAGATACAGGTTCAGTCCCTGGGTTGGGAAAATCCCCTGGAGAAGGACATGGCAACCCACTCCAGTATTCTTGCCTGGAGAATCCCACGGACAGAGGAGCCTGGTAGGCTACAGTCCATGGGGTTGCAAAGAGTCGGACACGACTGAAGCAACTGAGCATGTACACATGTATCTCTGCTCTGACACTCATAACCCAGTGCCTTCTGTCCCCAGAGTCTGCAGATGGACCCAAGTTCTGAACTAACAGGAGGTACTTCAATTAAATTATTTCAGCAGACCAGGAATAGCTTAGTTGTCTGGGCAACTTGGATATGGTGTCCAATGGGAAAAAAAAGCCTTTGCATGAATCAACTGATTTGCAGACGTCTGTGTGTTTTTTTTAAAGAGTTCTAAGATATTTCAGAAGTGTAATTCTAAGAAGCTCCTGGCATGCATGCATGCATGCTAAGTCACTTCAGTTGTGTCCGACTCTTTGTGACCCTATGGACGGTAGCCCACCAGCCGCCTCTGTCCATGGGATTAACCAGGCAAGAATGTTGGAGTGGGTTACCATACCCTTCTCCAGGGATCAAACCTGGTCTCTTATGTCTCCGGCATTGGCAGTCAGGTTCTTTACCACTAGCGCCACCTGGGAAGTCTGTGTTAATGATACTTTCCAAGCCTGTTAGCAGTGCGTTTGTCCATAATCATATCAGTGATGGGGCTTCATATAGTGTCTAATAATCATCTGTGCCTCCTGTGTAATCAGCACTTCATGCTTCCCATTAATTACATTCACTCCTGGTTTAAGCAGGTTAACACAGAAAGGCCTTCTCAGAGAAAGTGGGGTTCAAATGTTACATATGGTAGTTACCCTTTTAAGAAAATGTATCGTAGGGTCTCTCATCTCACTCCATGGGTGGGGCCCTAGTTATGGTCTCTAATGTGGAGATCAGTTTGGAGGGGCATTAGAAGGTCCTCTCTTTATTTCTGCAGAGATGGATTCATGGAAAAAGAGAGCACCTAGCCAGAGGGGAGAAGGAGGCTCCTAGGTCTGCATTTCATGTAAAGTGGAGAAAAGGTATTCTGGCCCATGCCTGTGTTCTTCTGGGAGGAATGAGCCTTGATTGGGGGGTGATGTCATAGATGTGGCATAGTGGTTTGTTGACTGCCTATTCGGCTCTGTTACCCTTTCCATCAGCTGACTCCCCCTCCCCACCCTGACTCGAAGGAAAGAACATGTGACCTTGGCCAGGAGTGGTTGCATTCTGTCTCTCTGGCCACTTTCAGATCTCTATGTGTGGCCTCAGCTAGTCCAATCAGAGTGGCTTTGGGGAATGTGGTTGCCATGCTGTCATAAAGATATTCTCCTTTTTCTACTGGCTGTGGACAAGAAAGCTTGAAACACTTGGGCCTATTAGCTCTCAGCTTAGAATCAGAGTTAGATGTTGAAGACAGACTCAGGGAAGGCACCCCAGACACTGGAATCACACTGGGCAGTATCATTCAATCCACTTGATCTACCCCTACCTGAAGCCCTTCTCATGGCTCTTTGAAAGCTAAGTTATTCTAACCAACATGTATGATACTCCCTGACCTCTTGCCCATGGCCCACATTGCTGATTTTTTGTGGTACTCTTTTCTGCCGAGCCTGGTCCCAGTCTCCAAACCCTCCTCAATGCCATCAAATAAAAGCATTAAAGAAAGCTGGTGTGAGGTGGAACCTACTTGTCATTTTTGCCTAGAGATGCAATTGGCTTGTGCTTAGAGCCTTGTGACCAGAGCTTTTATGGAACCTCCCAGCTCATGTCCTAGGTCAGTGTTCTCTATGGAAAAGAAAAGTGATCTAGGTAAAAGAAACCATTTGGATGCAGAAACACCTGGGTTTAAATCCTGACTCCATCACCTACCTGCTATTGAATGTGGGCCTATGCTTAATTTCACTAAACTTTCCCATCACTGTGTGTTTAACCAGGATGAGAGCTTTTGCACTTATCTCAGAGGAGCTGTTTGTGAGGGTTAAATGCCCTGAAGATTGGTAAGGTCTCGGCACCAGGCTTGGTTCCACAGGAGGGGCTCAGAACAGTTCGCCATGAGGTTTGAGGTGGGAGGTTCTAGAAAAATAGGAGATAGGACACAGCCTCTCTGCCGTGGGATGCAGTGAATTCCATGAGAACAAATAGGCACCAGCATGCCAGCTTCAGACTAGCAGCTGACACCATGTCTGGGGACCAGTGGTCCACATGCATTTCCTCACTTGGCTTTGGCCATGTTCTGCATGACTTCCGCACTGGAAAATAAAGCTGCCTCTCCTTTGCTTCTCCCTTTGGCCCTGCTTCCTTCCAGGTCAAGCTTGCTGCTTCACAGAGATGCAAGAGAGGAGAGCTTCACTGTACTTGGGAAAAGGCCCAGGGGCTCTGCGCTGGCCATGTCTTAGGACATTCACAGCTTCCCGCCATCCACAGGCTCTGCCCTGTATGAACTGGAATGGACAGTTCCTTAACTTCTGTCTGTCTGAGTCATCACTTCCAGGAAGAGTATCTGGTGCATTGTAGGCACTTAGTAGATATTTGTTGATTGGTTGAGTGGCTTTTCCTGTGCCTCAGTTTCCTTGGATGTCGAATGGGTTTAACACTAATATCCATCTTGCAGACAGGTGTGAGGACAAGAGTGGGCACTCAGTAAAGGGTATTCAGGTGATTCTACACCAGCCCCAAGCCATGAACCCTCCTGAAGATGGTGAGACCAAAGAGAAGGCAGTAAGGGGAGGGACATAAATGGGGCCAAGGGGAGAGAAAAAGAGAAAGAAGAAGGAAGAGAAAGAGGGGAAGAAGAAAGGAGGGAGAGAGATGGGAAAGGAACAGATGAGGGTGTGGAGAGGTGAGGGAGAGAGAGGGAACAAGGTGGAGGAAAGAGACAGGGAGCAGCCGGAGACAGAGGTGTGTGTGTGTGCGTGTGCGTGTGTGTACATGTGTGTGTGTGTGCGTGTGTGTGTGCGTGTGTATGTGTGTGTGCGTATGCGCGCGTGTGTGTGTGCGTGCGCATGAGCATACGTGTGTGTGTGGTCCTCTGCAATGTCTAATCTGGAACAAGATACCTTGGACAGCTCCTCTCCTGGCCGGTGAGCGGTGTGCAGAGTACGGTAGTCCGTAACAGGAGACAGCCTTTGCTCGTGGACACAGAGCACCGGATCTGTAGGTTCCTTTAAAAATTCAAGATGTTTGTGGAGTGTGTGCCTGCTCCTGCTTCACCTTCCTGCTGGGCAGGAATATTGCTGCCTGACCAAACTGAGGAAGCAATCACCTTTGGAGCAGAAGGATCCAGGCATCTAGCGGTCAGGCGTGTTCACACAGGTAGCAAACCTCTGCACCCAGCTTGTCTGGATGGACTAACGGCTCTACAGTCCTGCTGGCAGAGGTTCGAAGCCTTTGCCTGTCTCCACAGGGAGATGCCCGCCAATGTTCATGAAAAATAGTGCTTCTTGTATTTATTAGATCTTTTTTTTCAGCTCTCTCCCCTAGATTTCTCACATCACACACCTCGTGCCCAGATAATCAAGGTGGGTCCCTACACACCTTTCTCTCTTCTGTAGAATCAAACACCAATGCCTATACACCCACATTCAGGCCTTTCTGGGTTTTGTCAGTTGCCCTGTGTGTAACTTTTTCTATAACTTGTTTTACTCTTGAATAATTTTTTGTGCCAACGTATACATTTCTAACTCATTATTTTGAATGTGCTTTATCACAGTCCATGGTATGGATACACCACAGTTACATTCCCACCCCCCTCCCCCCGCTTTATGGGGATATCATGGAAATATAACATTGTCGATATATGATACACCACAGTTTTATTCAACTGTTGTATTAAAAGACATTTCACTTTTTTTTTTTTTTTTTGCCTTTACAGGGTTATCATAAAGATCCTCTGGATATATTCTTGTGATTTTTACTTTAAGGAATCCATTTTTAGGAATTTGTGGATCAGAATATGTCTATGTTCTTTTAAATTATACCTCTGCCTGATGGTTTTCCAAAAAGCCTGTAGGAATTGACCTTCCTACCAGTTATAGGTGGAGTGTCATACTCCTACACTCCCCAGCACTGAGGATTATCACTCTTTCATCTTTTTCAAATCTGCGTGAGAAGCATCGTGCTGTTTAGCACGTGTGTAGTGTTTCACCATCAGTTTGTTTCCATTGTTCATTTCATTGATAGCTCCCTGACTATGAAAATGAAAGTGAAGTCCCTTAGTTGTGTCCGACTCTTTGCGACCCCATGGACTGTAGCCTACCAGGCTCCTCAGTCCATGCAAAATTACTGTAGTGGGTTGCCTTTTCCTTCTCCAGGGGATCTTCCCAACCCAGGGATTGAACCCGGGTCTCCCACATTGCAGGCAGACGCTTTACCATCTGAGCCACCAGAGAAGCCCATGACTATAGGTGTTTATTAATCATTGAGTTTTCCTGCTCTGGGACATCTTAAGAGTCTTTGACCTTCAGAGTCCTGAGTTGCGGAAAAGACTGTCTTGGCAGCCTGAACAGCAGGAAGGAGATGTGCTCGGCGTCAGAGTCCTGTGGTCCTGTAGTGGGTTTGGGGCAGCAGGAGCAGTGGGCAGGGGGACCACGAGTCAGGAGGGGTCAGGAGATTCCTTTGACACTGCCCCCTCATTCTTCTCCCCAGGGGTGACTCACTTACCTCTTTCTTTTAAAAAAAAATTATTTTTATTTATTTGACTATACCGGGTCTTAGTTGTGGCATGTGGGATCTAGTTCCCAGACCAGGGACAGAACCCAGGCCCCCTGCATTGGGAACATGGAGTCTCAGTCACTGGACCACCAGGGAAGCCCCACTTACGTCTTTATTTATGGAGTGGGCACAAACGTTTGTTTTTCTCACTTCAAGTCAGAGCAGCTACGTGGGGCTGTGTTGCCATGTACAAAGTGTTTCAGAAGTTCATGTGCAGACTTGACTGGTACAATGGTCAGGTTTGGCTGCAGGCAGAGCTTAGCAAAACTGCCTTCAGGAAGGAATCAGGTCCTGCCTTTACACCGCTTCCTTTAAAGGCTTTCCACCCTGGTCTTAGTTGTCTTGTTTAAATGATGCCTTAAAATTATTTTGAAAACACCCCTTTTTTTCCATAATGTACCCAGGAGTAGCTACTGTTCCTCCTGCTTTTGCCAAAGTGCAGTTAGGTTCTGGACTAGAATGAATGACTCTAGGAGGGAAAGAAAGGGAGAGAGAGAGACAGAGACAGACAAACAGAAAGAGAGACAGAGGAGATGAACAAATAGAGACAGTGAGAGACAGGCAGGCAGAGAGAAACAAAGAGTCACAGAGTCAGGGATGAAGAGAAACACCTCTGAGCACACAAATCTCTGTGTAACTGATGTGAGGCTGGGGGTCAGGGTCCGTCAATGCCACGGAGAGAGGTCACAGCTGAGGGGGGCTGGCCATGCTCACTGGGCAAGGCGAGGCCTGCAGCAAGATGGAGAGTGAGGCTTCTCCCCAGAGGCACCTGCCGTCTAGCTCTTGTAGAAAGCAAGATGACAGTCGATGCGTAAAATAAAAATGTGCCTCTATTAACAGCTGCGTGGAAGAGGGACCTGGACAGGGTCCCCGACTGGCCGAAGCCGGTTCTGGGTGGGCCAAGCCGATGATGCTGTCCAGCGATCGGGCCTGTGTTTCCGTGTCCCCTCACCCCACCTGGCACATGGACTTGGCCTGCCGTGAAGCAGAGGCTGAAACCTGCTGTGGTCTGGGAGCCGTGGTGTGGTCAGAAGGAGGGCTCCCGTCCTGGCCCCAAGGCTGCCGTCTTGGCAAAATCTGCTAGCCAAGCTGGCCCTTGGCTGGCATCTGGCATCTTGGATTTCCAAAGGGTTTTCATTGTTCCCCAGCTGACCAGGGTGGGTTGCTGTGTCCAGACTTGTTTGTGCAAGCTATCTCATTGATGCAGACACCTGTTTTCCCCTGGGAGTCTGGAATTCTGGTCCATCCCAGACAGAGGTGCCTATGTGACCAGTTCCCAGTGAACCCTGGGCTCTGGGTCTCTACACGCTGTCACAGTCTGATGCTGCAGGAATTGTTTGTCCTGCGGGATTCCCCAGGAGACAATTCTGGATACTCTCTCCTAGTCCCCCACACCCCACCCTAGTGCGCTTTCCCTTTGCTGGTTCTGCTTCGTGTCCTTTGCTGTCTTAAATCATCATCCTGAGCACGACTGTGTCCTGAGTCCCATGATTGCCACTCTAAGTATCTGTCTCCCCGGGGGGTGGTCTCGGGGACCCTGACCCAGAGCTGCTTTCATTCACTGAGAGCTGATCACACAGTTTGGATCAGGGATTCATGCAAAGCAGAGCAGATCATTCACTGTGAACCTTCCCATCTTACCTGAGGGTTTGTCCAAACCAAGAAGATGGAAAAGAATGGGGGGAAAGGTGGCACCTGATGAAAAAGCCAAAATAATGTTTTAAAAGTCATTTACATGCACACATATAGCTGATTCACTTCGCTGTACAGCAGAAACTAGCACAACACTGTAAACAAGTTTACTTCAGTAAATTAAAAAGAGAGAGAAAAAAGTCCTTTAAGTGGAGATGAAAAAAGCAGACTTTCCCTGGCTAACGGGAACATGCCTTGGGCCACACTGAGACCTCTCTGGCCACTTTTCTCCTGGTCTGTGGAAGGTGAGGTCAGTGAGGCTCACAGGTGACTCTGTTCCCCATGCTAGGCAGACCCACAGGCCATCCCAGGAGGTGCGATGTCTTCAGGCCTCTTCACAGGCTCAGAGATGTGCCAGTGCACCATGCCACCCGGGCAGCGTGACATGTCCTGGTCACCGCCCTCTCAAACTGTCCCCACGAACATCCAGATCACCACAGGTCCCATGGCTGAACTAACTGGAGATGGCTTCTCAGAGGACGCACTGGACTGGCTGTGGGTACAATTTGCTGTTCAGTCCCTCAGTCGTGTCCCACTCTTTGCGACCCCATGGACTGTAGCACATCAGGCTTCCCTGTCCTTCTGCATCTCCTGGAGCTTGCTCAAATTCATGTCCATCGAGTTGGTGATGCCATCCAACCATCTCATCCTCTGTCGTATCCTTCTCCTCCTGCCATCAATCTTTCCCAGTATCAGGGTCTTTTCCAGTGAGTCGGCTCTTCGCATCAGGTGGCCAAAGTATTGGTACAAAACAGCATCCAATCCCCGTTTCCCCAACCTTCTACTCAAGGAGCCTCCCCTCCATCTGGAGTTGTCTGTTGGAGTTCCGGGCATGACAGAGAACATGACAACCCAAGCACTTGAGCATCTCCTGCCAAGGCAGCAGCTGGACCCAGGTTCTATGTCCTGCTTGCCAGGCAACCACTCCTTGTCAACTGCACGATGAACAGGATTTCAGACAAGAATACACGACTTTCTATCATGTGTGGCTGGGGCTGGAAGAGAGCTGTTGGAGGAGAAACTGATCAGATTGCAGCTGCAGATGAGGGACCTTCTAAATCAAGTCTCTGTAAACCTTCTGAACTTCCCTCAGCCCTCACACTGCGTTCAGTCCATTCTGTAGGGGATGCCTTCAGGGCCAGGTCGCTTAAAGTCCATAATTTCTACCTGCAACCTGTATCTGACAGGTAGCATCTTCCATCCTAGGACCATAAGGACTGTTGATGATAAATAAAGCACCCTGGATGTCCGGTCTTCAGGTGGAGTGAAAGGTTAATGGTTCAGGAAGACAGTCCTGTGATTTCTCATGTGTCACAGGCTGTAACCCAAAGAGACTGAGGGAGGGACACAGCAGTGAACCCAAGAGGAGGTGGTGACTCCATGGAAGTCAAGGAGTGACATGAGAATCCTGGGAGAAGTTGGCACAGATGCTTATTGACTGGGGGCAGCGGGGCGGATCCTGGAAGCCCTGACTTTCCTGGATCCCGCAGTGCTGAGAAGTGATGCTGGCAAAATCCCAGGGTGGCTTGTGGTGCTGGGGCTTTAGAAGCTGAGTATAAGCTCCATTCCTTGGTTTCCTGGCTTGTGAAGTGTTTGGATCCGTGACCCCCAAGGCGCTTTTTGTTGAACCTTCTGCATCAATCAGGTTAGAGCCTTTAGAACAAAGTGAACAAACTCTAAACAGTCATCTGTCAGCTAGGATTTCTAACAGATGCGTATTTCTGAAGCATCATAGGTATCCTAGTGGTGGTGCGTGATTGACACTGAATTTAGAGGAGGCAAGACTTTTTGTTTAATGAGTCACAAATGTGTATTAATACTGTCTGGTAGAGTGCTAGAAAATGTTACTTTGTTGTTACCCTTTTGTTTTTGCTTATCAAAAAGACAGGAGTTCACTGATTTAAAAATCTAAATATATGCAAGCACAAAGAGATAACCAGAGCAGAGCTCTAAAACGTGACTTGCAGGAGGAGGAGGGGGAGCTGGTTAGGGACTCCAGCATGAGAGGAACGATGTATCAGCAGGGCATTTGATGTTTTCCGCCCAATGGAAAGGCAGGGAGCCAGATCCTAATCCAGCCTTGAAAAGGCAGCCGAAGTAGACTTGTTCCTTCCCTGGATGGCTGGGGGTGAGAACCAGGTGAGTCCCACACCCAAGCTGCAGCACTGACCTTGTGTCCAACAACAATGGCCAGCAGAGGGGTAGCTCTTTCCCTCTGCAATCTGACTTCCTTTTCCTCCCAGAAGCATTCCCCCAGCTGTAGCTGGGGTCCCACCCAACAAACTTCTAGGCTTCAGATTGCCCTCTCCAACCCCAGAGGGACCCAACCATACCAAGTGGCCTGGCCTGGAAAGTCTCTTTGACCTGCAGGGTTGAAACTTCCCTGAAATACCCAGAGACACCAGGGTAGCCAGAAGGCTGCTTGCAAACGGCTGGTGGATTGTGATTGCGTGACCCCAGGTGGGGCTGGTTCACTCAGGACCATAGAAATGATGCTCCTGAGATGTATCACTGCATCTCTGCATCCCTGCCTGGCATCCCACCTCTCCTCCTAAAGGGCCTTGGTTCCCACTGTATCTCATCTCTTCCGCCTGTGTGTACAGCTTTAGTTATCGCTGTACAGGTAGCTCATCCACCCACTGGAGAAACTAGTTTTCTAGAGGTTCTTTTTGCCAGATTTTTCTGTTTCCCACTCGGGTACTGGGGCAGGGGGTGGGGCTTGATATGTAAGCTTGAGCAAGTGGGTGCTTTTGTTTGGAACTCTGAATCTTTGTGGACGGCGTAAGGAGAAAAGTCAACAGTTGGAGAACGTTTATTTCAATAGCAAGTTCCTGGGTTGGGGGATAGGAACTTTCTAGCAGTTACAAAACTGCCAAAAGAGCAGGGGCCGCCCTCTGCTTCCTGAGCCTGGTTCTCCAACCTTTCTTTTTTTGAAAAAAATACAATTTTTAAAGATTACACTCCATTTCTAGTTATAGTAAGTCCACACATACAAACCTTCAAGTTGCAAACTTTCGAAGATACAAGCTTGCATCGGGTTCCAGCAAGGAACCAGAACCTGTGTTCCATCAACATCAGGCGTGAGTGATATTGCAGCTTGTCCTCCGTCTCCTATTGCTGACCATCCTTCAGCTCTACCATCTCCCACCTCCACTCCCTCCTCCAGTCAGTAACTCTTCTTGCCTGTTTACTTGATGCCAGCCCCTGGATGCCAGTTGTCGGACTGTATTATTGTACTTTTCAAGGTCCTGTACTGTAAGATTAAATTTTTCCTTATTGTTTTTATGTATGTATTATTTGTTTGAAAAGTATTATAAACCTATTATGGTATAGTACTATATAGCCTATTGTGTTAGTTGGGTACCTAGGCTAGCTTTGTTGGACTTAATAAATTGGGCATATGAATACACTCTCAAAACAGAATTCGTTCGTATGTAGGGGACTTACTATATTATAAAATATTGGCTATATTCCCCGTTTTGCATAATACATCCTTGTAGGCTATCTTCCATTTTTTTCTTTCATCTCCTGTGTGTTCCCACTTCCTCCGCATAAAGCCCCTTGCTAATGAAGTCAGCCACAGTTTGGTTTCTTTTCTGTTGCTTGCACCCAGTATAGAGCCTAAGCTGCTGGAATGGTGGTGCTTCATTTCGGTCAGAGTTGAGACAAGAGGCCAGAAGGGAGTGAACGCAGCCCTGGCTGGGTGGGTTCCTCGGCAGGCTCCCCTGCCCGGCTGCCCTGTGCTGTCTGATCAGGGCATCCTCCTTGCTGGGGAATTGCCTGTGTCTGACTCACTCTGAGGCTGAGCTTGGAGAAACAGTCGCCTATAAGGATGACTTAAAGAGCTGGTGTTTTCATACCTCTTGCAAAGAAACTCACAGGAGATGATCAAAGCATCATGAATAAGCAATGTGTTCATGTTGAGTGTGTGGAAACATGGTCTTGGTCTGAAAACGTTGCAGAAATCCTGTGAAAGAAACCTACAAGTGCTCGGAGGTGACGATTAGCTGGGGCTGTGTGTGGTGAATGTGAGGAAGTCAATCAAATGGGTGATACCGTCTATCAGATATAATCCTGACTGGCTGGTACATTGTGATCCGAGCCCATGCTATCATCTGGAGAGCTCTTTCTCTCTCTTTAGAAGGAGCGTGGTCAGCCCCTTCAGGAGAATTTTTTAGGTGCTCAAATGCTCTGCACGTGCTTGTCACAGGATGTGAACCACATTGATGTAGAGACGCTAAACCTGGCTGAGGAGCCTCATCTCAGCAACTGCGGCTGGTAACTTGGGACAAGCCGGGTTTCCATGAAAGAATCGGAGTCCTTTGTCATGGTGACTTGGACTCTCTCCTGTAGCCATTCGCTTCAGTTGCTTCAGTTGTGTCCAACTCTGTGTGACCCCATAGATGGCAGCCCACCAGGCTCCCCAGTCCCTGGGATTCTCCAGGCAAGAACACTGGAGTGGGTTGCCATTTCCTCCTCCAATGCATGAAAGTGAAAAGTGAAAGTGAAGTCACTTAGTCATGTCCGACTCTTTGCGTCCCCATGGACTGCAGCCCACCATGCTCCCCCGTCCATGGGATTTTCCAGGCAAGAGCACTGGAGTGGGTTGCCATTGCCTGTAGCCATTACACATTTTATTTTTGACTTCGCTTAAGCAAAAGTCATCCTTTTGCACCGGGACAAAGGTCTGTCCAGGTCGTGATTTGAAACTGAGAAATATTGATAGGTTCTAGACTGTCTCAAGTTCATAGTCTGTAGCTTGCTGTGAAGATATTCATTTTCACAGGCACACTTTGAGATAAGGTTTGGCCGAAAGCCACCAACAAACAGTCTTGCTATGAAAGAGAAGACACTTAGTGGAATTCCTTTTGGAAATGACTCCCTCAGCCTCTGCCTCTCCAATCCACACTCCTCCCCAAACCTGCCATAGCTTTTTTTGAAAGCCTGCTTTTGTGGATGGAGCTAAGAAGCTATGCAAATGAATGAATCCTTCCTACGAGCCATCTTGGGCATCTCCGGAAATGCAGATCTTCCTTTCTTGCGACCTCTTCTGGGCAATTAGTGGTGGAAACATTGTGAAATCGTGGCCCTCTCAAGAAATCAACATTCTCAGGATTATTTTTCTTTATCACTGTCGTTAATTTTTTGTTTTTTTTTTTTAAAGAAAAGTGTAGAGGAGAAAATAACACATGTGGAATTCCCATCACAGAGATTCCCAAAAGCTATATTTTAGTGTATTTGCTTGCAGTTATTATTTTTTTAATTAATTTTTTTTTTTTTTTGGCTATACCTGGCACCTTGCAAGTTCCCAGACTAGAGATTGAACCCAGGCCATGGCAGTGAAAGCTCAAAATCCTAACCACTAGGCCACCAGGGAACTCCCGCCTCCAGTTATTTGTGTTGTCTATACTTTTAAACAGTCACACATTGCCCTGGCTTTTTGAAACTTTTTTCTAAAAAATCTAGTTACCTGTGCTATGCAGTAGGACCTTGTTGTTTATCAACTTTTTCTCTTTTTAAAAATGTGAAGTACAGTTGATTTAGAATGTTGTGTTATTTTCAGATATACAGCAAATTGATTCATATATATATATATATATTCAGATTCTTTTCCATTATAGGTTATTACGATATATTGTGTATAGTTCCCTGTGCTATACAGTAGGACCTTGTTGGTTATGGATATTATATATAGTGGCATATATATATATTAATATATATTGATCCCAAATTTCTTAAACTTTTGCTTATGAAAATTTTCATCCATACTGAGAAATTCAAAGCATAGTACAATCACCCCTAGCAGACACACCATGTAGATGCAATCATTTTAAAAACTGTCACATTTGGTAGTCTGCTTGTCTATCTATATGCTTATCTATCAATCTATCATCTATTTTGAATGAACTAATTCAAAGATACAGATATGGTGCCACTTCTTGACTTTATTATATATCATCCTAAAGTAAGATTATTTCCAAAATGACCATAATATCATGCTCATATCTAAAACTTCCATCATTCTCCAATATTACCTAATATCCAGCCCATATTCAAAAGTTCTTAGTTGTTTCTAGGATATATTTTTATCCCTTAAAAAAATTAAACTAGGATCCAATCCAACTTTACATGTTATATTGACTGCTATGAATTTTTAGTCTTTTAGTTGAAAACACTTTTTCCTACAGACCATTGATTTATTGAAAAGACCAGATCAATTGTACGTTTTGCCTTTCAAAGTAAATCAAGCATAATGAATAAAGCTAAATTCCTCTTTAATTTATAGAGTCACCTCAATATCCACCCCAAACCCTAGATGCATCCACTATGTTATTAGGATATTGAATATCCTTCCAAATTTTAAAATGAAAGTGAAAGTCACTCAATCATGTCTGACTCTTTGCGATCCCATGGACTATACAGTCCATGGAATTCTCCAGGCCAGAATACTGGAGTGGGTAGCCATTCCCTTCTCCAGGGGATCTTCACAACCCAGGGATCGAACCCAGGTCTCTCTCATTGCAGGCAAATTCTTTACCAGCTGAACCACAAGGGAGGCCCAATTTTAAGATACAGTTTTACATATATCTAGGGACCTACATCTCTAGAACCATCTATCTCCTTGGAAAATATATGGTGTTTTTTAAATGTAGATTTTTTCATAGATACATCACACTGGGCATGTGATTCCTTATGCTGCTATTCTCACCCTGCCTTACTTTTGGGAGATGTATTGGGGTTGATGAAATGTCCTTATTCATCTCAGTATTGGGTTTTGCCATTTTCTGTGATGGACATTCTTATGCATCTCCCTTCACACAGCTATGATGGCTGTAAGAGTTGGTATTTGGGCCGTGCCTGGTGCAGAATGACTGTAAATGCACATGAAGCTTTGCTCACCTCCCTCTGTACAGCCCAGTTGCTGAGGACCCCTGCCTGAAACAAAGACAGGAAGCTCTGGAGACCTTTCTTGGCCAGAGGCTACAGTAATAAAGTGCTGCCTCTTTAACCCATGTCCTTGATGTTGTATGTGGCTGAAAGGATCACTGCAAGCTTCTGTAGGGGCTTCACTAGTGGCTCAGTGGTAAAGAATCCACCTGCAATGCAAGAGACATAAGAGATTCGGGTTCGATCCCTGGGTTGGGAAGATCCCCTGGAGGAGGGCCTGGCAACCCACTCCAGTACTCTTGCCTGGAGAATCCCATGGACAGGGCAGCCTGGTGGGGCTACAGTCCATAGGGTCGCACAGAGTTGGACATGTCTGAAGTGACTTCGTGCATGCAAACTTCTGTAGGGATTATGTCATACTCATTTGCATACTGAACACATAGTAGCCGCTATTGGTTAAATATTTAACTGAATTAATTAATGTTTCTCCAAAGAGGGGCTTTCTGAACAACAGGATCCAGTTCTCTGATCTTCCCCTTTGGGACTCAGGGCTGTGGAGTATGTTTTTGAGGAAGCAGATCAATAACTGTATCCCTGGTTCCACAGGCATAAAGAACCCAGGATGAATCATGAGTGACTTTGAAGATAAGCACTGTGTGTGTGCTGGGAGATAATTGTATTTCAGAGCTCATAAACCTCTCCCCAAACACCGAGGCCTCTAGACTGGGCTAAACGATGCCTGGGAGCTCAGCACCACTGTCATAACAAAACTCAATTAAGGCATCAAGCTGAAAGCCAGGCTGGACAGTAAATTAATTTTTAATCCATGGATATCACGCACTTTTCAGCATGATGGATGTGCAACAACCCAGCGGCTGCCAATCCAACAGGAAATAAAATAGATAATCACATTCGCCACAGTGGGTCTGTCTCTCCCCAACCTTAGCATGAGTGGTGGCCCTGGGACTCCAGGCAGCTGGGAGGGTTTGTCTGAGCCACTCAAGGTCAAGAATCCTGGTGACTTGAGCTCACTCTGTTCAGGTAGTGATCTTAATGAATGCTAGTGGTTCTCCTAGTTAGTTAAACCACATAGTGAATTGGCTCTGACAGTAAGAGGGTTTTGTTTGTATTGTTTGTCGCTAAATTGTATCTCTTTTGCAACCCCGTGAACTGTAGCCCTCCAGGCTCCTTTGTCCATGGGATTTCCAAGGCAAGAATACTGGAGTGGGTTGCCTTTTCTTACTCCAGGGGATCTTCCCGACCCAGGGATTGAACGCCAGTCTCTTGCATTGTAGGCAGATTTGTTACCATCTGAGCCACCAGAGAAGCCCCATTAAGAGTGTTGCTGCTGCTGCTGCTGCTGCTAAGTTGCTTCAGTCGTGTCCGACTCTGTGTGACCCCATAGATGGCAGCCCACGAGGCTCCCCCATCCCCGGGATTCTCCAGGCAAGAACACTGGAGTGGGTTGCCATTTCTTTCTCCAATGCATGAAACTGAAGAGTGAAAGTGAAGTCGCTGAGTCTTGTCCGACTCTTAGTGACCCCAGGGACTGCGGCCCACCAGGCTCCTCCGTCCATGGGATTTTCCAGGCAAGAGTGCTGGAGTGGGGTGCCATTAAGAGTGTTACCCAAACCTAATTCCAAAACAGACTTATCATTCAGTGAAAGGCATGAGTGCCCACCCAGGGGAGTCTGGTTTTGCAGTAAATGTCTGGGTCAGGTTCTGGCAGGAAATGAAGGACCCATTCAACTAGGGTTTTAGAGAGACCACAGTGGCTATTTATAGATGTGTGGGCATGGTTAGGAGACCCAGTAGGAGGCGGTGATACAGGCAGGATCTGGCAACAATAGGGGGCTGTTATCATCCATAAACTCCAAGGGGGAGAAGCAGCCATGGAACAGCTTGGCTGACTCCTGTAGCTGAAGAAGGGGTCATCTGACAGAAATTGTGGCCATGAAAAGAAGAAACCTTCTCCAGGACCATGGAAAGCAAGCAGGCTCAGAGGAATAAGAACTCTGATCTTTCTTTCTGACCACCCAGTGATTGCCTGCTAGTCCTCCTGTGACTGAATCCAGCCAGATGGATGCCATAGGATAAGGAAGCCAGCCAAGTGATGGAGCCCCGGAGGTCAGCTCCCCATCCCAAGGCATAGGGCAGAGTGGAGGACAGAATGGGAGTGAAAGGAGAATCATTCATGGAGTAGGTCATATACCAATATGTGAGTGGAACCAGAATCCTACTGTTAGCAGATTCTTTCCAAAAATGTCTGTAAAATATTTCCTGTCCCACCTGCTCTTCTGCAGTGTGACCAGTCCCTCCATGTCCAGAGTTGGAGACCATTTTTCCAGCCCTGGAATCCAGTGAATCCTGTGATCATTTTAATAGAATAGAGATTTCATGCTGTTTTGGGGTGGTGTGTTTAACTGGCCTGTTGGCTTCCATTTCCTGGAAGTAAAAAAGTGCAACTCCCCTGAGTGCACCATGCTGAGAGATGCAAGCCAAGTGGAAGAGAGTCGGAGACAGACAGATCGAGGACCACCAAGGCACGGACAAGGGAGTGGAGCGTCCTCCTCGCCTACCCCCTGTCTTCCCGATGCCATGTGGAACAGAGATGAACCACCCTCTGAGCCTTTCCTGAATTCCTGGACTGGATGACCCTAAGCAAAAGAGATGGTTGTTTTTGGTCAGTTTTGGAGTTGTCTGTGATACAGCAACAGAATATAGAAACTACTGATAGGGAACTGATGGAATGGGCGTGAAACACACATGTGAGAAAAGCATTCTTTAAGGAATCTGCTCCTTGTATTTATCAGTTTGATGGCTTTGCTTTGGCATGAACAAAAACACAGTTTAATCGAAATATGCCTAGATGTCCATCAACATGGAGGAATGGATAAGGAAGATGTGGTACATATATACAATGGGATATTACTCAGCCATAAAAAAGGAATGAACCTGGCTCATTTGTTTTGATGTGGATGGACCTAGAGACTGTCATAGACAGTGAAATCAGTCAGAGATAGAAAAAACAAATGTCATATATTAACTCATATATGTGAAATCTAGAAAAATGGTACAGGTGATCTTATTTGCGAAGCAGAAACAGAGACACAGATGTAGAGAACAAACATATGGACGCCAAGGGGGGAGGAGGGGATGGGATGAATTGGGAGATCAGTATTGACATATATACACTATGGATACTATGCATAAACTAGGTGACTCACGAGAACCTACGCTGCGGCACAGGGAGCTCTATTCAAGTGCTCTGTGGTGACCTAAATGGGAAGGAAGCCCAAAAGAGAGGGGATATATGGATACATATAGCTGACTGGCCTTGCTGTTCAGTGGAAACTAGCCAACACTATCAGAGAAGACGATGGCACCCCACTCCAGTGCTCTTGCCTGGAAAATCCCACGGACGGAGGAGCCTGGTGCGCTGCAGACCATGGGGTCGCTAGGAGTCAGACACGACTGAGCGACTTCACTTTCACTTTTCACTTTCATGCATTGGAGAAGGAAATGGCAACCCACTCCAGTGTTCTTGCCTGGAGAATCCCAGGGATAGGGGAGCCTGGTGGGCTGCCGTCTATGGGGTCACACAGAGTCGGACACGACTGAAGTGACTTAGCAGCAGCAGCAATACTATCAAGCAACTATATGCCAATAAAAAATTAATTAAAAATAAAAGTATTGAAATATGTAGTTCCTGTTTAATGTTTATATTTATAATCAAAATATAATACACTATGACAACATACATCATTAAGAAGCCTATAGCGAAAAAACAATCTCTTTTTTTTCTTTTTTAAAGACATGCTTCCTCATCTTTCAGTTATATGAGTATTTGGATGAACTACAAACAGTTATCTATGGAAGTCTCAGTTGTTTAAAAATTAACTGCCTGTAATTTTTTTATTTCACAAAATTTTAAATTCCTTTCTTGAAATCAGGGGTGATTTCACTACTTCACTTTTAAAAATAATCCCGAGGCAATAAACTGCCCCTATTTGAATGGGAAATGTTGCCATGTGTATACACCCAGGACACAATCATCAGTATCAAGAAAGTAGAGGAAGTTTCTTTCTATCCTCACTTTACTAGGAGTTGTTATCAGAAATGAATATTACAATTTCTCAAATGCTTTTTTGGGTGTCTTTTGAGATGATCATATGATTTTTCTTTTTATTGTATTGTATTACATTGACTGGTTTTTCATATGTTAAATTAACTTTCCACTTCTGAGACAAACTCTGTGTTACCATTTATAGATATCTTCTTGGATTCAATTTGCTACATCTTTATTTATAACTTCTGTGTTTATGAGACATATGTCCTATAGTTTTCTTGTATTATCCTTGTCTGAGTTAGTATCAGGGTGATGCTGGCCTCAAAGAATGAGTTGGGTAGTGTTTCCTCCCCTTCAATTTTTTGGGGAACAATTTGTGAAGAATTGAGATTATTTTGTCCCTAAGTATGTGTGAGAATTCATCAGTGAAGCTGTCTTTGGCTGGGGTTTTCTTTGTGGAAAGCCTTTGACTACAAATTACATTTCTTTAATAAATGTGGAGCTACTCGAGTGACGTATTTCTTCTTGAGAGGACTTGGTCACTTGGGTCTTTCAAGGAATCTATCCATTTTGTCTAAGTTATTTTGTACTGAAATATTTGGTTTGGTTATATAGTTTGAATATCCGTGAAAAACCAGATTGCAAAGAGCAGGGGACATGATGGCACAGGAGTATCAGTGGTTCCTAAAATGTGTGTCCATATTTCATTTCACAAATGTTTATTGAGCACTTACTATGTCCCAGGTCCTGCTTTAAGCACTGGACTATGACAGCAAATAGAGCATAAAAGTCAATGGGTCAATGGTTCGAGGCTTCTGCACTTTGTGTACCAGTGGGTTTACTCTTCACAATTTCCCTTCAATGGGAGGAGGGACTACTGAATGGTGGTCATGAATGTCAGCTTTAGACCTTCTCTTCTGGGTTCAGATCCCAGCCTTGCAGCTTCTGAGCTGTGTGTCCCTGGGCAAGATTCTCTGAGCTGGTTCCTCACCTGTGCAGTGGGGGCTAATCATGCCTGCTACTTGACTTTGTGAGTATTACATGAGAAAATGCAAGTCATGCCCTCGATAGAATGACTGGCATACAGTAAGTGCTCAGTAAATGCGACCCTCATCTTTCGAGTGGGTTTGCAGATATCTGTTTACTGTTCTCCTGCCTGCTTGCTCCACGTGCTTGTGAATTTAAAAAGCAAACCTGCTGGCTAGTTAGAACTGTATGCGAATGAAGAGTCAGTAGGTGCTGAGTGAGGGTCTGACATGGGCTTCTCAGAAGCAAACTGCATAAAGTCAGGGACACAGTTTTGCCACCTCTGCTCTGGTGACTCAGAGGTCTTTCTTGCCAACCTCTTGGCCAGCATGGTGTTTTCAGATAGGCAAGGTAGTGTTGAAGCAGATTTTCAGGAAGAAGAGGGGTCACGCGGTATAAATATCAGATTTCTGTTGAGTTGGTAAATATCAGCAATTTTCATGCTGTGCACATTGAGTCCTTCAGTTCCAAACCCACTCGTGCACTTTATTTCTGAAATGAAAGTCATTGCCACACACCTGTCGGAGGTGTCTCCTCTCCTCTCTGGCCAGCGGGTGTTTGCCCTCCTTGGCGTGAGGGAGTGCTGTCTTGCAGCCAAAATCTCGAGGTGATATTTTCCCTTCCTTCCCTTTGGTATAGGAACAGGTATGCCTGCCTCTAACACGAGGCTCTTGCTATTTCCAAAGCAACTGCCGCTGTTAATTATTCAAGGCAATTGGGAGTGTTTTCTGAATGATGTGATTGTAATAGCCTGAGTTTAGCCGAAGGTACAGATGGAGTTCTGAGCAGGTCTGCTGCGAGAGGCTGTGTGTGATGGTTTGTGAGCACAGACTCTGGAGCTAGGCTTAAGGTGTGTGTGTGGGGGTCCAGTCCGGTCTTTGACCCCGTTGAGCTGTGGGTCTTTGGGTGTGTTGTTTAACTTTGCTGTGCTTTAAGTTGGTCATGGGTGATACCAGCTTGTGCCTATTTTATAGGGTAGTTACAGGCATAAAGGCGTTAATAATACTGGTGAAGCATTCGCATAGTACCTGCAAGTATATAAAGTTTAACAGGCACGCACTGTGATCATTATGGTAACTGTTGACGCTGTGGGTCATTTCGTTTCTACCGGGGACAGTAGTTTGCTCAGGACATTGTCAGGACATCCAAAACCTAGATAGAAGATGATTTCCAGTTAAAATCAAATCCAAAATATCTCTGAGAGTTTGATACATTAGAACAGTGGTTTTCATGGACTTCCCTGGTGGTCAGTGGTTAAGACTCCACACTTCTACTGTAAGGGGTACGGATTTGATTCCTAGTCGAGGAAGTAAGATCCTACATGTCTCACAGAACAGCTGAAATGTAATTAAAAAAAAAACAAACAGTGGTTTTGGACTATGAATCATGGAAGAAGTATACAAGGAGATGTACACACATACCATGCTTAAAAGATAAGTTTCATGAAAGTACACCTGCCTTTCCATGTGCAGTCCAGTCTGCGGGTTTCTAGTCCACGCACGCTCAGTCATGTCTGACTCTTTGCGACCCCATGGACTGTAGCCCGCCAGGCTCCTCTGTCCATGTAGTTTTCAAGGCAACAGTACTGGAGTGGGTTGCCATTTCCTTCTTCGGGGTCTATTCCATTCCATCCTACTTTATACTCTTCTGTTTTGTTTACAAAATACTGGTCATGACCCACTAAACGGATGTCACAGCCTGATGAGCTGTGCATCACATTGCACAGGGCATCTCCCTAGAAAGAGGCCTGCCTAAGAGATCTGCCAAATGGTGATACATTAGGATTGGGGGCCAGGTACCCGCCACCACAGCCTGACCAAAAGATAACCTGCCACTTTGGGCAAGACCCTCCCCTAAGCTGAGAATCAGCCTGCCTTGGAAAATTGAAGAAAGGAATATCAGATCAACTCCTGTTTGAGTGTCTACAACAGACAACTTATACTTTCCTTACTGCCCCCACCAAAACATTATAGGAATAAAAAGAAATTATGAGTGTCAAGGGTAACAGCCTTCTGGTGTTATAAATCACCTAAGCAACAGTATCATGGGGATAAAGTTTGGCGCTGGAAGAAATTTCTCCAGCGAGCTACTGGGAGAGAACTCTCATAACGTTCAAAGTAGTTTTAAAACAATACGAATGAACTTTTTTACAAAAGAGAAACAGACTCACAGACTTGGAGAAGAAGTTATATTTACCAGGAGAGACGGGTTCGGGGAAGGGTAGTTAGGGAGTGTGGGAATCACATGTACACACTGCTATGTATGAAATAAAGAAGGACCCACTGTATAGCGCAGGAAACTGCTCAATACTCTGTAATAATCTAAATAGGAAAATAATTTGAAAATGGATAGATACACTTCTATGTATAACTGAATCACTTCGGTGTACACCTTAAACCAACACGACATTGTTCATTAACTACACTCCAGTATAAAATAAAAGTTAAAAAATGTAGTTCACTGAAAACCCAAAATGTAGAGATTGGGCCATGAAGATACACGGTGTTCTTGAGATTCGGGAGGAGCAATTCTTGACAATTTCATAGTTATTTTTCCATTAGCCATGATACGAGGGATTTCCAACCAGCGACGCATCAGCTGAATCCTGCCCTCAGACAAAGGCAGCCTACTTCACATTCGTAAGATAATTGCTAACGTTTTAAAATTGAGAGAACTCACATAAAAGTCAGGCTTTCCAACTGTTCTTGAAAAGTCAGATGTGCCCCGCAGGACTTAGATTGTCCCTGGGAACACAGAACCCGTCTCACACTGCCATCCAGCCTGCAGGGCATATAACCTCTCCTCTTCTTATCGTCACCAAGGGTGCACTTTCTGACCTCTCAGTGGCTAAGCTTCACTTCCTGCTGAGAAAACTTTTCATTTTTCCCTGCTGAAGCTGCAGAATCAGATTACTGCATAGTCCATGTTCTAGGCAATTCTGGGTATAATAAGCACTATCTCTTATTCTGGAGACTCAAGTGTGTTTATTATGCATCCCCAGTGTACCTGGAGACATCACTTTGCCAACAAAGGTCCGTCTAGTCAAAGCTATGATTTTTCCAGTAGTCACGTATGGATGTGAGGGCCGGACCATGAAGAATACTGAGTGCTGGAGAATTGATGTTTTTGAATTGTGTGTTGGAGAAGACTCATGAGAGTCCCTTGGATAGCAAGGAGATCCAACCAGCAAGGAAATCAACCCTGAATATTCATTGGAAGGACTGTTGCTGAGGCTGAAGCTCCAATACTTTGGCCACCTGATGCAAAGTGCTGACCCTTTTCCAAGAGATCCTTTTCCAAAGGGTCATTGGAAAAGACCCTGATGCTGGGAAAGACTGAGGGCAAAAGGAGAAGGGGTGGCAGAGGATAAGATGGTTGGATAGCATCACAGACTCATTGGACGTGTATCTGAGCAAACTCTGGGACATAGTGGAGGACAGGAGCCTGGTGTGCTGCAGTCCATGGGGTCACAAAGAGTCAGACATGACTCAGCAACTGGACAACAACAAGTGTGCTTGGCACTCTGCCTACCACCGGGTGTGTTGTGCGGGCGACCAGGGGAACACAAGCATGGTCCCCTTGAATCTTCCCCTGAATGGGGAAAGAGGTAGTGATGTAGCAATGATGTATAAACGTGGAAGATGCCATAGGGATGAGGGCAGGCTGCTGTGAGAGTTAGTGGAGAAAAGAGACCTCTGTAAGCTTCGTAGGGAGGCTAGATGTTAAGTGACTTCAACACACACACATGGGGATATGTGATGAATATATTCGTTAGCTTGACTGTGATCAGTTCACAACGTATATGTATATAAAGGCATCAGTTGTACACCTTAAACACATATAATTTTATTGTCAATTATACCTTAAAAATTTTTTTAATTGAAGAATAGTTGATTTACAATGTTTCGGGTGTACAGCAAAGTGATTCAGTTTGCTATACATATATATATGTATATTTAATATTTTCGCTCAATTGTGTCTGACTCCTAGCGACCCCCTGGACTGCAGCCCACCAGGCTCCTCCGTCATGGGATTTGCCAGGCAAGAGTACTGGAGTGGGGTGCCATTGCCTTCTCTGATTTAATATTTAATGTGTATTAAATATTGTATTTAATAATGTGTATTAAATGTATATTTATATACATTTGCATATAAATATAATAATGTATATTTAATGTATATTAAATATGTATACATACACATTTATATTTAATATATATATTCTTTTTCAGATTCTTAGAAGTAGTTACAAGATACTAAGTATAGTTCCCTGTGCTGTACAGTAGGTCTTTGTTGTATATAGTAGTGTGTGCCTGTTAATCCCAAATTTCCAATTCATCCCTCTCTCCCATCAATTATACTTTGATAAGGCTAAACAAACACCAAAGAACAGAGCCTCCTCAGGAGGTAACCCTTGGGTTAAGGCATCAAGGATGGGTGGAAATCAGGAAGAATATTCCAGGAAGAGGAAACAGCACAGGAGTGAACAGGTGCCCTCAAGGGACTGAGAACACTTGGAGGATTTGGAGTCTGTTCTAACAGCCATGGGGCCCTGGGAGGATTTTAAGCAGAAAAACAGAATGACTGGATTTGGGTGTTTCAAGTTCCCTCCGTCTGCAGAATAAAGAATGAAACCAGAGGTCAAGGGTAGAAGGATGGTGGGGAGGGTGGGGAGTGGGGGAGGGACGGATGGGGGTTTGGGCTTAGCAGATGCATAGTATACCCAGGGATTGAACCCACATCTCTCATGTCTCCTGCATTGGCAGCGGGCTTCTTTATCACTAGTGCCACCTGGGAAGCTCCAAACAGAGAATGCATAGACAATAAGGTCCTACTGTGTAACGCAAGGAATTGTAGTCAATATCTTGTGATAAACCATTATGGAAAAGAATCTGAAAAGGGAGGTATATGTATGTATAACTGAATCACTGTACAGCAGAAATTAACACGACATTGGACATCAACTATACTTCAATAAAGCAGATTTTAAAACAGTAGAAGTTGCTGTTGCCTGTGCTGTGGGCAACACAGCAGTCAGCATCTTTTACCTGCGTGCAGGCTCTCATGTTACTGAATTCCTGCCCCGTAAAACCTTCTTCCAAATGCAGCCCGAGGGATCTGAACATCAGCCATGGTGTCCCCTTTCTGGGCCCTCTCCCTGACTCCTTGGTGAAACAATGCCAGTGGGCAGGGGTTGGGTGGGAACAGAGGGAATTCTGCTGCCTTCCACGCCCTTTGTTAACAAACCTCCCTGGCACTGTGACTTAGGGGAAAATGTGGTTTCCAGATAGCTTACACAGAGCTGGGTGGTCATAAATGGGGGAAGAAGAAGCTTGCTTTGACTCAAATGCACAGAGGGGCTCAGATAGGACTATCTGAGAGGTCACTCGTCCAACCAGTTCCTAGTGTTAGCTGGCCATTCAGTCCTAAAACAGTCACACCCTAGCTTTACATTCTCATAGGCCTATCGGCAAAGATGCCATTGACGCTCACCCCCAAATCCTTGGTCCAGCCCCAAGTTCCCTTGCAGAGTTCATGGAGATGCCATCAGCCTCCACCCTAAGCACTGCCTTCTCCCTGCTTCTCTGGCCCGTGGGGACCTGCTCAGAAGGGGCAGAGCAGCTAAGAAAGGCTAACACTCAACACCTCCATAGGGTTGCCAGATAAACAGCAGGATGCAGTTCAATTTTAATTTCAGAACAGTAATTAATTTTTAGTGTATGAACAGGGAAGCCTGGTGTGCTGCGATTCATGGAGTTGCAAAGAGTCGGACATGACTGAGCCACTGAACTGAACTGAATGCGTTGGATGGTGGCTTCCCCAAATATATGTCCATGCCCTGATCCTTCGAATCTGTGAATGTAACCTTTGTAAAAGGGGTCTTTGTAGGTGTAATTAAGTTATGGAGCTCTGGATGGGGTCATATTAGAATATCTGGGCAGGCCCTATATACCATGGATGGTGTCCTTTTAAGAGACAAAGAGAACACCACATGAAGACAGACGCAGAGATGGGAACAGGAACTGGAAGCATCGAGGAAGGAGCTTCTCCTGGAGCCTCTGG
This sequence comes from Bos indicus x Bos taurus, assembly GCF_003369695.1. Taxonomy (NCBI): domain Eukaryota; kingdom Metazoa; phylum Chordata; class Mammalia; order Artiodactyla; family Bovidae; genus Bos; species Bos indicus x Bos taurus. The sequence continues at coordinate 26,267,151 of NC_040092.1, read as the reverse complement.
AGGCAGGATGGCCCTGCTAGTATGTCTGGCCTCCAGGGCTGTAGGAGAATACATTTCTGTTTTTTTTTTTTTTAGCCACCAAATCACCTCAGGCCTTCTCAGAAGTGACCAGTAATCTTGGATTATCACAGGATTTTTTATTCTCAAGTGTCCCCCAAAATACTTTGGTTGTGAGACCTCGGAGGTTCTCTTTTCCACCCTCTAGAAGGTTGGCAGACTGTAGACCCAACCCAGCCAGCCACCTGTGCTTGTTAATAAAGTTTTATTGACACACAGCCACACCCACTCATTTGCTGTCACCCAGAGCTGCGTTTGCTCTTCCTGACAATGCTGAGGACTCGTGACAGAGACAGCCCAGCTTGCAAGGCCTAAAAATACACACGTTCTCTGGCTTTTTACGGATTTGCTAAGCCCACTGTCTCTGGGGAACAGACTTTCTCTGATTCTAGCTCACACGTGCTCTGCCCATGTGAGACCCTAAGGGAGTCAGTCTGTGGATGATGGTGGTCTTTCTTTTCGCCTCCTAGTTTTTCAAGTTAGTTTCTGGTTCTGGACTTGGGATCCAGGAAAATTAGACTTAATAGTTTTTTTTTTTTTTTTAGAGGGCTGGATAACTTTTGCTATAAATGCACCTTATGTAAAATTTTGCCTCAGAGAAGCTAACGTTTTAACAAGGCTCTGATACAATAATTAGCCCTTATGTTGATTGCTTATCAAACAATATTATTGCATGCCCCACAGCTGTCAATTCCTTTGAGAAGAGGCTTAATCAGTTTCTTTAGGAGCGGAAACAAATGGACCCAATGAAGTAGAGCTGAAGATGCGTTCCCCAAGGGGTGACCCCCTGCTGGAGATGGGAGCATGACCTGCCTTTGCGAATCCTGAGCAGCGATTTCTGCACTGCATCCTACCCTCCCCACCCCTCCAGCTCCGCCCTGGGTGACCCTCTGCTTCCCCACTGGAGGTTCATATCAAGTGTGTTCTCAGCTGGGGAAGCACTGTTTTGCTCCTAAAATGGGAGATGAAATCTTCACACTTCTAGCCTTTTCTGGCTGATTTTTAACAATTGCCTGGTTTAAAAGGTATCAGAGACACACCAGAAGGTGACATTCTGTGGCTGTTGCCAGCAAAGGTGGTCTCCAAAGGGATCAAATGCCAGGTCCGAGTTCAGGAGACATGCAAGGAGGTCCATTGGCAAACTCAGATGTGAACCTTGTATTCTTCTCACTTCACCTGCCATCCTTCTTTATCTGTAAGATTTTCGACTTTGTCTCCAGCCAAGATCTGCGTGCTTTGTCCTGATGAACAAGGGCAGCAGGAGGCTCTACAGGAAACTGGAAGTCTTAGTGGTACTGGAATTATTTCTTGTGCAGGGGCCTCCAGTGGTGAAGCAGAGAGAGAGAGACAGAGAGAGAGGGCGCCAGGGCACTTGCTGGTTTGGGGCTATCTGGCCTCCATGTTGTCTCACTGGGTCTCCAGGGAAGCTGGTGGCTAATTAGGAGAAATTAAGCATGTTGTCAGCTGGGGATGGACTTAAGCTTCAGCCAAGGTTGTATGGATAACGTGCTTTGGGTGGGTTTCTGTCTCCTGGGCATTCTGTGATGCGCTGAGAACTCTCATTACCACAAGTTTTCACTAGATTATTCAACAGAGTTTTTTTGTCCCTTGATGTAGGAATTGCCTTTCTGTATAGAAGCTTCTACAGGAAAACAGTTTTCATGGTTTTCCTGTAAAAATTTATGTCTTTGCTTAGTAGGCTGGTAGTGCTATGCCAATGTGCCAAGCCTCCCCGGAAACTGACTTGAGAACAGCAGTCCCTAAACACATCTGCAGCCTGAGGGCATCCACACGCGGATGCCAGCATCCCTCCCTGGAGGCTGTAGTTTAGTTGATCTAGGATGTGGCTCAGGCTCTGGATGTTTCAAAGCATCCTCCAGGGATTCTGACATGCAGATGAGTCTAAGAACCATGGTTTGAAGCCAGCCTGCTTTTCTCAGAGAGTCAACTTCTTCATGGGGATAAATGGAGGTGCCCGGATCTCTCAGACCAGCCTCATCCTCCAGGTTTCTCTCTCCTAGACCTTTCCCTGGTGCCAGGCAGCGGGGCCATTTGCATTTTTCTTGGTGCCCTGGAGCCCCTGGTAACAGGGTGCCCCGGGCAGCAGCACTGGCATCCTGGCTCTGTCCCGTGTTAGCTGGAGGCTGGTTGTTTGGATTTGCCACTCTTCAATTTTCTCCTCTGAAAAGAGGAGGAGCAACTGGACTTACCTGGTGGGGTTGTTCTGAGGAATAATTGAGCTAAAGCATGGAAACTTTCTGCAGGCATGGAAAACTCTCAGCAAGTAGTAGCTATTTTTTATTACCATCATTTTCTCATGATTGTTTCATAACCGTAGCCTGCCAGGCTTTGCTGTTCATGGGATTTCCCAGCCCAGATGGAGTGGGTTGCCATTTCCTTTTTCAGGGAACCTTCCTGACCCATGGATTGAACCCATGTCTCCATTGGTAGGCAGGTTTTTACCCCTGAGTCACCAGGGAAGCCCTATTATAATTATTATTATTACTAATTTCTCAGCTTTGTTGATAGGTGGAGGAAATAATGATGTTTAGAAATATTTGTCATGAGATGGAGGGCAGGCTACTGGATTTTTAGAGATTTTTTCCCCCCTATTTTTGGCTGTGCCACACAGCTTGTGAGATCTTATTTCCCCTGACCAGGGATCAAACCCATGCCTCCTGCAGGGGAAGCCCAGAGTCTTAACCACTGGTGAAAAGTGTTAGTTGCTCAGTTGTGTCTGACTCTTTGCAACCCCATGGATAGTATCCCACCAGACTTCTCTGTCCATGGGATTCTCCAGGTAAGAATACTGGAGTGGGTTGCAATTCCCCTCTCCAGGGTATCTTCCTGACCCAGGGATCAAATCCAGGTATTCCACATTGCAGGCAGATTCTTTACCATCTAAGCCACCAGGGAAGCCCCTTAACCACTGGACCACCTGGGTTTTTAGAGATTTTGAAGCATCAGTGGATATAGATGGGAAGCATTCTTGTCAGAGAAAACATGGCAATCAGTCACTCCACTCAGAAAACCAGGAACCATCAAGAGGGAGCAGTGACCTCAGGGGTGACTATGGGCTCTGGAATCTGGCTGCTTGGGTCCAGGTCTTCTTTCTATCTACCTGCCAATTGACACATGACAACTTCCTTCCACCAGGGGTTCTCAAACTGAGGGTGCACAGAATCACCTGGGGGGCTGGTTAAACCCCTGGTGGCTGTCCCCACCCCCACTCAGTCTCTGATTCCCCAGGTCTGGATGGGGCAGAGAATCTTTCTTGAAGAAGTTCTGGGTGATGCTGATGCTGGTGGTCAGGGAACCCCACTTTGAAAACCACTGCTTCAAACTCTCTCCTGGTTGATAAAGCGGAATTAATGACAGGATCAACCTTGTGCAAAGTGCTCCCCACAGTGCCTGGCATATGGTGTGTATTCAAGAAAGGTTTATTTTTATTGCACATGAGAATTTGATATTTGAAATTGTTTTCTTTTCAAATCAGCAGTGCAAGAAAAGACCATTCCATAAAGGGATTTAGGCTTGAGCACCCATCAAACTGAATTGAAGAGCATATGTGGTTAGTTTCCTTTTCTAGACCTCACGCTGAAATAAATTCCAGATGGACTAAAAGATCTGATGGCACAAAATAAACCCCTAAACCTTTAAAGATGCTGAAAGAATTTATAGGGGCTTTTTTCTCCAGGGAGAAGAGTGGAGTTTTATAACAGGAGGAACAGGGGCTGGGTGCACTCTGTGCCACCGACATCCTGCCACCTGTGGGAAAGCTGGTGAGAACACAGGATCTGCCTCCTGGAAGCTTCCAGAGAGATGAATTGTAGGGTAATGAAAGAGTGGTCCACAGCCCAAGACAGCACCTCGGGTGCTTCTCGAAGATAGACGAGTCCAGAGGAATGTGAGCTAGTGCGCTGGGGCTTTAAGGATTCCTGGGTAGGTGGGGCATGAGGATGGTGAGGTCTGGTTCATGCAGAGGGCACAGGGCATCCCAGGTAGAGTGCCAGGAGTGTTCCTGAGGATGCCCAGCTCATCCCAGTTCCCCACAAAACTTACCAGCTTTAGCCCTGCATCTAGCCTCCCCCCTTGCAGACTCAGGCAAACCAGGAGGGTCGGACAGCCTGGTGCGTGGGCAGGGGTTGGCTGGAGTGCACAGTGTCTGTTGGGGAGCCATGTGGCTAAGGTAGGCAGGCAGGCAAGCAGGCAGGAAGGAAGGCTGGCAGGGTGGTCAGATCCTGAGCTCTCCAGGAATTACCTGCCTGTGTTAAGGGAGCAGAAAGGCTTGGGCTCCATCTGGTCTGGGGACTGACCCCTTCCTTCGGCCAGGATTTCAGAGGACCCTGATTGGAAGTGTGAGGAGCTTTGTTTTGCAGAAAAGAAAGTAATTTCTTGGGTTCATACACGAGTGTTTCTCACTGAAAGCTATCTTTAAAAAGTGAGTCTGTTTCTACTCATTTCAGCAGGAGAAAAACATAACAGAACAAAGAAGTGTGTGTGTGTGTGTGTGTGTGTAGAGTCTTTTGTTTAAGGAAATCATGGTACATCGCTGGGAAGGGTAGGGCTGGCGGCCCCCGTGAGGGTCTTTCCCGCTTTCCTGTTGTTACTGACTGGAGCTGGAAAATTAAGGGAAAGCCCTGGAGATCAGAGTATTGATGTTTCAATTATTGGTTAGCAAGTCTGATCTACATTCAGCCACCAACTTTCTCAGAGAAGGCTTCAGACACAGACCAAGCTCCCAAATGTTTAACCCTGGATGCTATACACAAAGTCTGGAGGAGATTAACATCAGAAGGAATCCCTGATTCTCCCATTGCAATCACCCTAGGACTTGCAGGTAACAAAGGAGAAGTCTATTAATATTTTACACACCAGTTTGATCAAAATATACATTGCATATGTTCTGTGAACTCAACTGTGGTTGTCTTGGTGGACACCTAAGGGAAACTCCGTGAATCTCACTGTTTTATTCAGAAATGAAACCAGGAACTCGTATGTGTTTATGTGCCAAGTCGCTTTAGTCGTGTCCAACCCTATAGACTGTAGGGAGACTGCTGGGCTCCTCTCTCCATGGGATTCTCCAGGCAAGAATACTGGAGTGGGGAGTGGCCCTCCTCCAGGGATTGTTCCTGACCCAGGAATAGAACTCACATCTTTTATGTCTCCTGCATTAGCGGGTGGGTTCTCTACCACTAGCGCCACCTGGGAAGCCCATACTTATATAAGTAGGTGATAAGATAATATGATGATGTAATCAGGTGACGAAATGACTATGCTATGGAGTGATGCAGTCCGAGCTGCTTAGTTACCACAGGTAGCATCAGGCCCGTGTATTTCAATGACTCCCTCTTCCAGTCTCCTACAATCTTTCTGATTCTGAAAATGAGAATATCTTGGGTGGGTTGGTGCTAAGCCATCATTACTGCCTCTCCCATGAGAGCCTGTCTCCTTGCAGCTTTCACGTGAAGGGCAGGTGTTGGGTGCACTGACTGTGGCAAACCATGGGCTTAGCAAAGACCTAATAATGTCCAGTTTTTTTGTATTTATTTTTTATGGAGATTTCTATTTATTTATTTATTTTGTACTGCACTGGGTCTTTGTTTCTGGAACTGGAAAACAAAGCATGAGAATTTCTCTAGTTGCAGCCCGTGAGGGCTATTCCTCATTACAGCGCACACTTCTCTTGGTGCTGGCTTCTTCTGTTGTGGAGCCCAGGCTCTAGGCTCGTGGGCTCAGTACTTATGGCACATAATTGAGTTGCTCTGAGGCATGTGGGATCTTCCTGGACCAAGGATCAAACCCATGTCCCCTGCACTGGCAGGCAGATTCTTATCCACTGCACCACCGGGGAAGAACCTGTATTTATTTTTATGGTTACCATTTAGCGTAAATGCTACCAGTTCGCCATTCAGTGTAGTCTCCTGGAAAGTGAGTGTATTTTAGAAAGCCTTAATAAAAAGTGAATTGACCTAAATAAAAATATTTCCAAATGAATAGCAGAGACGGCGTGGGGTTATGGCACAGACAGAGAATGGGAACTGCCTGCCTGCAGGTTGGGAAACACTGGTGTGGAGCTCAGACCATGAGAAATGGCTAGAGGCTGAAAGTGGGGGAAGGAGGGCTTCCTGGAGGAGACTGGACTGAAGCCCGTTTGTGAAGATTGGAGAGGAGTTGGAGTGGTGGGCTAGAAAGGAAGAGGGACATTTCAGACAAGGACTGGGGGAAGAACAGGTGCAAGGGCTGCGCGATAGGAATGGTGCTGGAGTGTTCTGAGGCCTGAGCGTCTGCCGGAGCATCTGCCTGGGAGGCACCAGCAGGCTTGTGTGGGAGGGAAGGAAGGGAGAGATTACTCGTGACTCCCAGTGTGTAGTGGACAGCTGCCACCCGTCTGGGTGTGACAGAAAGTGGAAGACATCACTCCTCTCCATCTCCATTTACAAATTCTCCTCGGGGCTGGACAAAGCTATGAAACCCAATGATTCTGTAAGAGACAGTCTATTGCCTATTCCTTGGTTGATACTGAAAGCGCTTGTGGTCATTTTAATAATGACTTTCAAAATAATTTTAAGCTGCTAAAACACATTTCAGAAGATTGAAGAAACTGATAACAGAAAAACAGTTAGCCACCCTCCCACTCTCTACCTTGGTCCATTTTTTCCCTTGGTCTTTTCTTTGACACTTTCTATTGTCTTGGGGTTGCAAGATCAAAAGCCCAGGGGGCCGGGATCAAGGGAAATGAATGAATCAGGCAAAACACGTGAGAATTGGCACAAGGGTGGAAACAGCAGGGCATGTGGGGACCGCGGCCACCCCAGTGGGCCTTCCCTATGGAATCTTGCAGGCTCAGCGTTGCTGTACCTTTTTGAACCCGAGACAGTGGCCTATGCTCAGGGCAACAGCTACAGTGGAAGATGGGATGGTTGATCCTCCAGGCCGTGTGAGAGAAAAGTCCAGCCCAGCCCAGCCCAACCAGATGGACCCAGTCAGGCCAACACTGGGCTGGAGCTGGCCATGTGGTCTCCTAACTTTTCCTGAGATCGTGTGAGAGGGTCTGGGCCTTCCTGCACATCTTTCTGTGCTCATCTCGGTCCCCAAGCTCTGCCCACCCAGCCCTAGACACATATCCAGGCTTTTTTCGACATGAAGATCTTTGCTGCCAGGCACCACACCTGCCCAACTGCAATGGAGACACGCTGTTTTGCAATCTCTCTCCCGGTGTGATTCATTTAGGACTTGGGGCTTCAATTGATGGCATGTGGAGTGTGCATATGCCTCTTGGCTCCGTGGCAGGGCTCCTGGGCGCTCGCAGCAGCTGGTGCTAAAGAGCTCCGGCCGTCATCCCTGCCCTGCCAGCTCCGTCTTAATCCCTGTCTCACTCTGGTTTCCAGACCCAGAGAGACACACACGTTTATCCACCACTTGGCCGGGGAGACAGGAACAGTTTGGTTTGATTCTCTTTTTTGGGTGATTGCTTTGGTCCTGGCTATGAGCAAGTGCACACAGGGACCCATCTGCTACCCCCTGCAGGAACACATCTCCTGGGGGCTGCTCAGGGCGGGGATGCCGCCTGCTCAGCCTCTCCTGTGGGCAGGTTGCTTAAGGCTCTGAGAGTTGCAGCCAGCCCGCTGAGAACTTAGACACGTGCGGTGTGGAAGCCACAGCCTAGAGCATCTCTCTCACACATGCAGTAGCGAGCTGCTTCTTTCCTCAGTGAACCACCCATGGCCCTGGATATGAAACTGCATTTTCTCCTTCCTTCCCTCACCACCTCTCCCTTCCCTCCCTTCCCTTTCTTTTTTTCTCTCCATCCCTTCCTTCCCCCCTCTCTCCCTTCCTTCCTTCCTTTGTCCTTCCCTTCTTTGTCTTTGCTTTGGTCCTATAGCTTTAAGCTGTGCATTTAAAGATGTCAAAGAGACATCTCATCATGCTCAAGATAAAATTCAAAGCTCTCCCACTGGTTACAGGGCCCCGTGTGACCTCCAACCCTTCCTCCTGGACCTTATCCGCCCTCTCCGCTCCATTCCACCCCAGTCAAAATCATCTTCGTGTCAGCGTCTCTTCTCCCTGAAATATCCTTCCTAGCCATTTCACTCTCTCCTTTCCTCCCTCTCATTCCCAATTCCGTCTCCATCCAAACATCCAAGGACATTCTGGTAAACCATCTCCGGGGTGGGGACAGAAAGAAATCCCTTCCACGCCCACAAGCTCTGATTTGTAGTGTTTGCCCATTTCCGTGGTGCAAATATTGGGCTGGCCGGAAAGTTTGCTTGGGTCTTTCCATAGCCTGCCACAGACCAATCTGAATGAACTGTTGGCCAAGCCAGTATTTCTACTGGGATGGTTTTCAAGTTACCAGGTGACCCCACTGAACACAGAGCTGGGAAGGGGTACACAGACTAAGCTCTTAGGAGCCTGAGCAACCCAGCTGCAGCTTGTCTTCCTTGTACCCTCGCTGTCGAATTCATTCTGTGTCTTCTTTACACTGCTCAATTTTTATAGTGCTCATCACTGCCGGGCCTGTTACACTGATTTGCTGTGTGTTCCCTCCCACTGTGAGAACAGGGGCTTTGTATGTTTTCCTTGTTTCTGGATGCACAGTGCCTGATTGTTGCAGGCATTCCAGGAACAGGAAAGAACTAATAACCATAAATACATACATTGGAGCATTGTTTGTAACATTTGTGGGAAAAAAACCCTAGAAACATCTTGTATTTTGATTGATAGAGGACTTGGCTGAATCTTGATTGAAATTCCACAGGTGTGTTGCTCAGTTTTGCACTTGTTGTCATTGTTCAGTCGCTCATTCCTGTCCATCTCTTTGTGACCCCGTGGGCTGCAGCACTCCAGGCTTCCCTGTCCTTCACTATCTCCCAGAGTTTGCTTAAACTCATGTCCATTGAGCCAGTGATGCCATCCAACCATCTCATCCTCTGTTGCCCTCTTCTTTTGCCTTCAATCTTTCCCAGCTTCAGGGTCTTTTCCAGGGTCTTTTGGCATCAGGTGGCCAAAGTATTGGGGCTTCTGCACAGCATGGTTCATAGCTTCACTGAGTTCACCACAACAAACCCCTTCACCATGACAAGGCAGTGATCCATGAAGGGGAGAGTTTTGCATAGTTGGCATCTCATCCTGATTTAGCCTGGCAAGTTTTGATCATGCTGCAATAACAAATGTTCCCCAACCTGGGATGCTTATTTTTTGCTCAAGCTGCATGGCTGTCCTCAGATGGCAGGACTCTGCTCACTGTGGCCCCTCAGGGACCCAGGCTGGTCTGGTGGCCGCCATCTGAAATGTCCCTGGCTGCCCTGTAGAGGCATATGAGCTTGGAGCATCTGACTTCAACTGTTAGGTCTTCTGATCCAGAAAATGGCACCTGTTACTTCTGCTCACAACTCATTTGTTGGAACTGGTCATGTGATTCCATCCAACGCAGGGATCCAGGAAGTTTAGTCTTCCCCGTGAGTGGAAGGAGACCAGGTGTGAGATGGGGCTGCTCACGGCTCCCAGGCATCCCCCTCTGGAGTCCAGGAGGAAAGTCACAGACCATGTGTCACCCTTTCCTTAGGTTCCCAGCCGTTGGAATCTCCATGTGCTGATGAGGGTGCAGCTTATAAAAGCACTTTCTCACCTGGACCCCAGAAATGCAAATTTGCCCCTGGGACTGGGGCTTAGAGACCCTCAGTCTGAACTCAGAGGGGCATGTTGACAGCCTGGAAAGGCACATTGCATGTGAAAGAATGCATCCCCAGACACTGTGCAAACACACTGGGAAGTTTATTTATGTATATTGGCAATAACAGAAATTCTTTAGCAGGAAGTAATTTGCCCCAGAATTCCCTTATCTCTTTTGGGAACAGAATGAGATGAAAATTAGACTCTGTAGTGTGAGGTTTTCTTCAGTTGATGGGGGAAGGAGTGCTCTTCCCTCCGGGTCCATGTTTCTGGGGAGCTGGTCGCTCACCACTTGGCTGTTTCCTCCTTCAGGGAGGCTTGCTCCTGTTTTCTTGATGCTGCCCCTTGAGCTTATATATCTCCATCCTGAAGAGATAGCCGTAGCTCAGCGGTAAAGAATCTGCCTGCCAATGCAGGAGACATAAGGGATTTGGATTCCATTCCTGGGTTGGGAAGATCCCCTGGAGGAGGAAATGGCAACCCACTCCAGTATTCTTGCCTGGAGAATCCCAAGGACAGAGGAGCCTGGCAGGCTACAGTCCACGGGGTCACAAAGAGTCAGAACTGACTGAGCGACTGAACACACACATCTCCAACCTGAAACAATGCGGTGTATAGGATGGGATTTAATCTTCACTCCATTGATGGATTTCCCCCCTCATTTTGGTGGTTACTTTGTTTGTTAGTTACGTTTAACTCGAAATTCGTTTGAAGGGAGACAGATTCAGCTTGACCTTATTACAGGAGCGTCACCTGTGCATGGTGGTAATCCGTTTAAACGGAAACTCAACAAGGAGACGGCGGAGCTGACCGCTTAGATCTCTGCTTGCCTTTTCATTCCCTTCAGAAATGGCAAGCTTTCTTTTCTCCTTTCTTTCTGAATTCCATCCCGTGCCTGCAGAGTCGTGGGCAGAGGTTGGAAAGAGAGTCGGGAGGGAGGTGTGCGTGGGGGTGACTTGAGATGAAGGGGGATTTCTACACTGAACAGTTGGCCCTGAGTTGGGGAACAGCCCCAGACAGGTTTCAAAATTACCCAAATCTTGAGTTTAGCATCTCTGGGCTGCGTGCATCTCGCTTCCTGTGTTTCTCAGCTTGCACCACCCCCCAGGGCTCTGCTGTGTCCCCGTCCTCAGCTGCTCCCCATCACCAGGGGCCAGAAACAGATGTCTGCCCCCAGCAAACACCCCCAGTCCTGCCTCTACCCTGCCCTACCCTAGAGCCAGATTTCAAGGAGAAGAGCAATGGAGCAAAAGGTGAAAAAATTAAGACATAAGAGATGCGAGTTCGATCCCTGGGTAGGAGAGATCCCCTGGAGGCGGGCATTGCAACCCACTCCAGTATACTTGCCTGGAGAATCGCATGGACAGAGGAGCCTGTGGGCTACAGTCTGCAGGGTCACAGAGAGTCAGAGGTGACTGAATGGACTCAGCACGCACACAGTGTGTATCTGTTAATCCCAAACTCCCAATTTATCCTTCCCCCACCTCCCTTTCCCCTTTGGTTTGTTTTCTAAGTCTGTAAATCTATTAAAGAGCATTTTAATTTATTTATTTATTAAAAAAACTTTATTGTGGTATAGTTGATTTACAATGCTGTGTTAGTTTCAGGTGTACAGCAAAGTGAATCAGTTATATTAATATATATACATATAGCCACGCTTTTTTAGACTCTCCCCATATAGGTCATTCCAGAATATTGAGCAGAGTTCCCTGTGCTATACATAGATCCTTATTAGTTATCTATCACCCCACTCCAGTACTCTTGCCTGGAAAATCCCATGGATGGAGGAGCCTGGAAGGCTGCAGTCCATGGGGTCGCTGAGAGTCAGACATGACTGAGTGACTTCACTTTCACTTTTCACTTTCATGCATTGGAGAAGGAAATGGAAACCCACTCCAGTATTCTTGCCTGGAGAATCCCAGGGACGGGGGAGCCTGGTGGGCTGCCGTCTATGGGGTCGTACAGAATCGGACATGACTGAAGCGACTTAGCAGCAGCAGCAGCAGCAGTGTGTATATGTCAATCCCAATTTACCCCTCCCCCTTCCTTTCTCCCTTGATAACCATAAGTTTGTCTTCTACATCTGTAACTCTATTTCTGAATTTTAGATCAGTTCATTTGTAGCCTTTTTTAAGGTTCTACGAATAAATGATATCATATGATATCAGTCTCTGTCTGACTTCACCCAGTATGATGATCTCTGCTGCCACTAAGTCGCTTCAGTCGTGTCCGACTCTGTGCGACCCCATAGATGGCAGCCCACCAGGCCCCGCTGTCCCTAGAATTCTCCAGGCAAGAACACTGGAGTGGGTTGCCATTTCCTCCTCCAGTGCATGAAAGTGAAAAGTGAAAGTGAAGTCGCTCAGTCGTGTCTGACTCTTAGCGACCCCATGGACTGCAGCCTACCAGGCCCCTCCGTCCATGGGATTTTCCAGGCAAGAGTACTGGAGTGGGGTGCCATTGCTTTCTCCGTGATGATCTCTAGATCCATACATGTTGCTGCAAATGGCATTACTTCATTCTTTTGTATGGATGAGTAATATTCCATTGTATATATATTCCACATCTTCTTTATCCATTCTTCTGTTGATGGACATCTCGGCTTGCTTCCATGTCCTGGCTATTGTAAATAGCGCTGCAATGAACAGTGGGATGCATGGAAAAGAATTCATAATGATGCTAAAGAACATTTTAAAATAAACTATTTACCTCTGATTCTACCCTGAATCAATAATTGATCAATTTTGCTTTCTCATCTCCTCTGTGCTCTATGAATTTTTTCGTATACATATGACAAATATGTATATATTTTTCCCTGACAAAACTGTCACTGAGCAGCACTGGCAGCTTTGCATCGCTGGTTTCCTTGGTGTTGACCTCTGACTCCTTCGCACTTGCTGGAGGAGGCCCTGGATTCCTCTAATGGCTGTGTTTGCCGACGAGAAAGGTGAGCATCTAAGCATGCCGCAGCCGCTGTGGACAACTCCTATGCTCTGGAGGGGCAGGATGTCTCTGCAGTGGAATTTTGGATTTCTCACCACTTGCTTTCCCATCTCTCCCACCCCCAGTCCCACCACGAGCTCCCGCCTCACTTCTGATCGTTCCTAGGTTGGTAGACAAACCCCTTTGGCCACTTACGCAGTACGTGTAAAATGACCATGTTCCATTCTATTTCCAATGGCATTTTTCTCTCGGTCTTTGTTGCTTAATCAACTCTGAGCTCCAAGAGGGCAGGAGCTTTGACCAGTTTCCCCCCCACTTTTTGTGTTCCCAGCACCTACAGCAGTGCTAATAAGTATGTGCTAAATGAAATATTAAGTTTTCTACCTATTTTTTTAAACTGGCTACGATTAACCATGACTATATCCATATAATTGCTGCTGTGATTTTTGTCATAGGACTTTGGTTGATTTTTCTAGTAATCAACATCATAGTGAAAGTGTGCTGAGTGCTCAAATGGGACCAGATGCATGTCATTGACTTCTTGGGACTGTATGTAGGAATCAGGACAGGGAGAAGCATAGATGTGGATGGCTAGATACCTTTCTAACTGTCAGGTCGCTCCTTTCTGTAGGACCTGACACTTTTGTTCACACCTCTCTCAAATTCCAGGGTCTCATCTCTTAATGGTCACATAACAGTGCTCCTTGTTTGATGTTTCTTCAGGTATTGACACAACACTTTTTCTCCTTTCCAGTGTTTATTCCAATAAGAGGTTTACAAGTTCAGGTTTTCATGAATCACACAGAGGGGAAAGAATAAGGTGAATCTTTCTGTCCAGCAAACCTATGCATCCTTTTCCTTAGCATCTGAGTTTTGGAAACTACCAAGATGTGTCATTTTGAGGCCAACCTGGTGGTGTTCTTCTGTAAAGTTGTGTGAAATGAATTTACGTGTAGCAAGGTTGGTTTTCAACGAGTTCATCGTTTCTATCTATCCTTTAATAGATACCGTTTGAACTCCAAGTTCAAACTAGTCGTGCATGGATTCCGTATACTGGATTTGTGTCCACGTTGGGACTACCTGGTGCAGGGTCTGTGGCTTAGCCCTGGCTTGTGCAAGAGCATCAGTGAGATGCAGTGAGCCTTTGAGGGCATCACGAGGACCAAGCATTTGGACTGCCTGTGTAAGGAGGGTGGATGGCATTTTAGAAATCAACTCCAGGACTGTCTCGGACTTTGCTCATTGGATAACACCCCACTGTCCAGAAATAGTTTTATACCTGTGCAAATGCCCTCTTAACATGCAGGTAACTCTGCATACGGGAGAGGATCCGACTGGAAGAGAGAATTGCAAAATTGTTCCTATTAAGTCACTTGTATAAAACAGGTGGAGTTGGGGAACTGAAAGGCTTTTCAACAAATGTTTCAAAGCAAAGTGTTTAGCTTTAAGCACCTGGCAAGAAACATGCATATCAAGTTTGCAAGAGGGTCTATTAGTGTGACAGCTGCTCTGAATGTAATGGGTCTCGGGAGCCTGTCTCTCGGTTGCTTTTGAATTTCCCTCAGGGCAGCCTGTCACCATCATCTGGAATGAGAAATTAGGATCGGGGCAGAGGCTCAAGCTCACACACCAGTTCCCCGTGTATTCTGGGACTGACCCTGGGCTGGTGTGGGGACCACGAGACCTGTCCACTTGAGGGAGCTGCTCTAATCAGATATACCACTGATCTGTTCCAAGCCATCAGATTTGGGCTCCTGGGAATTTACAGTCTGGAGTGGAAGGTTTTGGGATGTTGAAGCAGGGACTAGCAGCCCTCTGGGGAGAAGGTTCCTGAGCTCCTGTTTCTGGGTCCCCTGGTACCTCCCGGGTTTCCCCTCTGGCTGGGTTGGCTGTGGAACTTGGCTCTGGGTGTTTTGAGACCCCACCATCCTTCCAATAAAGTTACTTTCTAGCTTAGGGTAGCCTAAGGCTATTTCTGTTGCTTTCAAAGGAAAGAAATTTGACTAACGTGCAAAGGAGGGAGATGTGAGATTTCAAATTATTGGGAAATCTTTTGGAGGCTGCATGGCATAGGACGACATTTCTGTGACATCTATTCTTGTTTCCCTTCCTTGACATATGGCAGGTGATCTTGACAAGATAGCTCCAAGGCACAGATAAGAGAGACAGAGGCTTATTTGAAAGACACAGTGTTCATTCAGGTTCAAGTCAGGAGACAGAGACACGCCAGTTACTTTAGCAGAGAGAATTATACGTATATACAGCCATACAAGCAGAACTGTTAACCAAGTATTAGAGGACGACAAAGGCAGAAAGGCAGATGCTGAGTGGCTAATAGTAAAATTCAGAGGCATGGCAGACGGGACCCAGAGCTTAAGGTGGGCGGGGGCGGGGGAGGCTGGCTGGCTCTTGTTGGAACCCCAGGAGGTGTAATGATGGCAGAACTTCAAGTAGGCGCCAACTGCTGCTCTCGGAACAACCTGCGCCTTTCCAGTTAAGTGCCAGGGCAGGAGCAGCAGTGACAGAAAACCCTCCTCCATCCTTCCTGCCTCACCAGCGCCCCCTATTGGAGAGTCAAACAGGGAGCTGAGGAGAGAGGATGGGCTTGACTGCCCGACGACACCCCCGCCCCAGGATATCGGAATGCACGTGACTGGTAATCATAATATGCTATGCTATGCTAAGTCACTTCAGTCGTGTACAACTCTGTGCAACCCCATAAACGGCAGCCCACCAGGCTCCCCGTCCCTGGGATTCTCCAGGCAAGAACGCTGGAGTGGGTTGCCATTTCCTTCTCCAGTGCATGAAAGTGAAAAGTGAAAGTGAAGTCGCTCAGTCCTGTCCGACTCCTAGCGACCCCATGGACTGCAGCCTACCAGGCTCCTCCGTCCATGGGATTTTCCAGGCAAGAGTACTGGAGTAGGGTGCCATTGCCTCCGAATCATAATATAGTGAATTATAAACCCCAATTTTTAAGAAAAGAAACAAAGTGAGAAATGCCTACATACTTTATTACTAGTAATAGATTTGTTGCAGGACAGCTGACCCTAGCTTACACGTAGGCACCTGTGTGCCAGAGCCCCTGTCTGAAAACTCCAGGTCTAGAAACGTGTTTTTGAAGTAGAGTTGATTTACAAAGTTGTGTTAGTTTCAGGTGTATAGCAAAGTGATCCTAAAAAAGAATATGTATAATTCAGGTTTTTTGCATTTATAGGTTATTGCAAGATATTGTATATAGTTCCCTGGGCTATACAGCAGATCCTTATTGTTTATCTCTTATATACATAGTCGTTTGTATCTGTTAATCCCAAGCTCCTAATTTACCCCCCGCCCCCACCTCCTTTTGCATTGGGCTGCTATCTATGGGGTCGCACAGAGTCGGACACACCTGAAGCAACTTAGCAGCAGCAGCAGCAGCAGCAACCATAAGCTTGCTTCTGTTGTCTGTGGTCACAAATCTTTCTACCAGCTTTACTCACTCCTTTTAGTCTTTTTATATTTCCCCCAAATTCTTTCTGCACTAAGAATATTTTCTCTTCTCTCTTGTTCTATACACTGATCCCCGCTCTAACTACCCAAGTTTAGGTGTAGCTATAGGAGTGGGCAGTTTACTGATTTAACTCTTTAACATTGATAGATTCCACCACAAGCTTCTCATCGGAACTGGTATTTGACAGACTGCTGGACAGAAAGTACATTGTCTCCAGTAAGAGTGTTCAGATGTTTCTTCCTCCTCCTTGAGAGTAAAAGCAATATTATTTAAAAGCTTATCAAATATGATAGTGAATCTGTTTCCTCTTCCCATTTTTCCAGCCAAGTTGGAGTGTTGTGTGTTTACAACCCAGAAATATATGGTTTCCATTTATTTCATTAACTATAATTCTCGTATTAACTTTTGTGCTGCTGTGTGAACAAATGTGTCTCCAGTAAATAGAAAGATACACAGAGTAAGGCCCCATATACATTCTGAAGCCAAAAAATACAGAGGGGGAGGAGGAAATACCTGTTCAGACATTAGCAGAAACACTATGGAAGGAACTGCAGGCTATCCTACAGATATCAAGGGAGTGGGAAACGGATTGGTGGTTTTCTAAGATGAGGCAGTTGATCTCCATGTTTATTTAATTTGCTACAATTTATTGGGCTTTGATTCTTTTTTTTTTTTTGGCACAGTTTTAATTTATACTGAATTTTTCAGAAAGGCACAGTGAAAACTAAGGAAAAGTTAACTTTTGGCTTGGGACTTTGCCAAAAAGTTGGTCAATATTTGGAACTCAGGTTACTGAGGCCAATGCTGCTAATGAGATTTGAGTCACCAAATGACATACCGGTACCATTCTGTGCCAGGAGTAGTAGCACTCGTGTGATTCTGGGTGTAGGGGCAAGCATCTGTGTCTTCCTTTATGGTGCCAAGCGTGAGCCTCGATTCTCTTCCAGGCTCTACTGTAGGTGCGGTAGAAGACCAAGCAGAACAATGTGCCTCTCACAGAACTCACATTCCACTGGGAACAGATGGAAAAAAGAATACGTAATTAAAAAGCACGAGAGTGGCTTACTGGGTGATGTTAATTGTTGTTGTTTAGTTACTCAGTCATGTTCGACTCTTTTGTGACCCCATTGACTGTACCCTACCAGCCTCCTCTGATCATGAGATTTCCCAGGAAAGACTACTAGAATAGACTGCCATTTCCTTCTCCAGATCTCCCAGGGATTGAACCCATGTCTCCTGCCTGGGAAGGCAGATTCTTTCCTGCTGAGCCACCAGGGAAGCCCAATCACTCTCTAAAAACATGTTGCTGTGTCTCTGGTCAATAATGTGTTTTTAAAAAGAGGAGGCAGAGTGGCCTCAGTGACAAGATAAAATATGAGCAAAGACTTGAAGGGTAAAGGAGTTAGCTAAATGGATGTCTGGAAGAAGAGCTTCCCAAGTAGGAAGGACAGTCAGTGCAAAGGCCCTGAGGCAGAGACTGCCTGGCGTGTTTTAGGAACAGCAGGTGCGTCTGAAGCAGAGTGAGCTGGGAGGAGGGGGAAAATGTAGCAGGAAATGAGGTCCAAGGATGCAGATCATACAGAGATTTGTTAATCTTGTAGGAGTTTGGCTTTTTTATAGAACTGAAATGGAAAACCACTGCAGGGTTTTCAATGGAAAAATGATGTAAGCCGACTTAAAATTTCAAAGGAGCCCTACCTGCTCTGTTGGTGAAGGGAGAGATGGTATTACAATAATGCAGGCAGGATGCTAGTTGTACTGACGCCCCCCAAACTAGTTTGCACATGGGATGATTTAACCATGGGTTTGAAACAGCTGACCTGGTTTAAGTAACACCAGGGGGAAAAAAAAATTGCTCTCCAAAAAGCCCTGGCTGCAGTAAGGTATACTTGCTTACCCTTTCCAAGAAGATTAGCATTAAATATGAAAGCTCACAACACAGTCTCAATTATGAGTTACCATTTTCACATTTTATTCCGCGGGTAGCTCCTCGGTTCATCCCTTTGAACAACTTCATTAATAATTGGAGACGAATCCCAAACCTTCTCCTATTAACTTTTGATCTGGAAATTCAACCCCGTTGACATTCAGACACACATTTGATCTTTGCTTGCATTCTGTATTTGAACCAATTTAACTTCCTCATGTACAAGCTAATTATTGGACTGGCAGCCCGAGATGCCACCCAGATATCTTGTTGAGGAAAAGCCGCAGTGAGGGCCTCCGAAAGTGTTTCAAGTGCCTGACAATTCACTTCTTCATGGAGGAAAAACGTACCTTGGTTTAAAGGGCTCTGGAAATACAAAATCCACTGGGTGGGTCCTTTTGTGTCACTTGCACTGAAGACTTTTAAATGGGTTTTGAAAAACCCTCTTCGATTTAGAATGAAATACAAGATAACATTTTTTCAATGATGCCTCTTATGCAGTGTGAATGGGTTTACAGCTTCTAGTTTAGTCTAGGGTGAGACAGAAAGATTAGATCAGCAGAGTCCAAAGCTGTCTGCATCAGCCATCAGTCACTGCAAGTTACACTGTCAGAGATTTCTGTTTAGATTTTATTAAATGCGCTGTGAGTTTACTCCTGGCCCAGTGATTTTCCTCTGCCTTTCAAATTCCCTGCACTCTTGAAGGTGCCCAGTGGAATTCTGACAAGCTGTCAGACCCAGACAACTCCTGTGGAATTGACACGACACCTGGTTGCTTATTAACATCCATTTCCACCCCCACCGCCCTGCTTGTTCCTGCCGAGCTGCTTTCCCAGGCGGCTCACATGCTCTACGTCTGCAGACCCACCCTGCAGCCAGGGTCCAGCTTCCCTGGTTTTACAGTTGCCCCGAGCCCTCCTGAGGCGGTGGTCCGACAGGGGATGTGATACAACTGTGGCCAATCAGAGGTGAGGAGAGACTTTCAGGGGGGCTTCTAGAAAAGGTTTTCCTCTCTTCTGAGTGGGCTTCAAGAGGTACCCTTCCTCTTGCTTCCTTTGGATGCTATTGCACAAAGATGTTTTGCTGACTGTTCTTGATTTGGGGGGAGGGTGGATTGGATAAGTGGGAGCAAGGAGAAGCAGGCTGTCACAGGGTGGGGCCCTGGATCAAGTCAGCCCTGAAGGCCGCTCCGTCTCCGAATTCCCGTTACATAAGCTTATGATCTTCCTTTTCGATTAAGCTGGTTTCAGTTGGTTTTCTGTTTCTTATAAACTAAACCCTGCTCTCTCAAGGATTTTGTAGAATTACTGTTCCTTGTGGCTAAAGCACTTTATGTTTCTTGGAGGGTAGCTTTGAAGTAATTTAATAAAATTCAATGCTTGGATGGGCACAGATGTTTCTTTATAGAGTATTAGGGATATACTCGGTGTTCCCTAGTGGCTCAGATGGTAAAGAATCTGCCTGCAATGCAAGAGACCCGAGTTCTGTAAGAAACATGGGTTTGGTCCTGGGTCAGGAAGATCCCCTGGAGGAGGGCGTGGCAACCCACTGCACTATTCTTTCCTGGAGAATCCAATGGACAGAGGAACCTGGTGGACTACAGTCCATGGGGTTGCAAGGAGTCGGACAAGACTGAAGCAACTTACCATGCATCCACACAGGGATATACTGGGTTCAAAGAGGAGGAGTAAAATTTAATGACGTTTACAAACTGAGGATGTGTGTGCTCCACCTGTGTTTTCTTTGATGCTTCCTTTAACAGATAGAGGTATCACCACTTTCATATAGTTTGATAGTTTTCAGCGGTCTTATTTTGTACTTTTCTACATGTAACTTAAAACATTTCCTACAGTGAGCACATATACTGTAATAATTACATATGTTACAGCAAAAAAAATGTTATTAGTAAAAGATAAATTCAGATAAATGTAAGATACTTTCCAATTCTGGAGAATATAAGATCATATTCTTTCTTGTTTAGATTTTTTTAAAAATGTGGACCATTTTTTAAGTCTTTATTGAATTTTTTTTACAACATTGCTTCTGTTTTGTTTTGGTTTTTTGGCTATAAAGCATGTGGGATCTTGGTTCCCCAAAAAAGGATATGTGGGGACCCCTCGCATTGAAAGGCAAAGTCTACCACTACACCTCCAGGGATGTCCCCAAGATCGTATTCTAAAGTCTATTTAACAGGCATATAAAGTAAGAGGTTGTGTGGAGAAGTCAGCTTTAAAATGAATACAGGATAGAAACCTTACTAGTCTGGCTTCCACTGTTTTCTGAAACTTTGAATTATATTTCGTGAATGTTCATCCCTTAACTGAAAAATGAGATTTGAGATGTAGTTTGGAGCTACCCGATATAGCCACTTATATTTAATGATCAGTTGGGAATTATATAAATCTGTTTTCTGCATTCGGTTTGCTGGAAAAATTGCAACTGATGAAGCAAGAAGGACCGACCCCAGGGATCTCTGTATCCAAGGAAGTAAAAGCTTCAAAACGTCTGAGATAAAGAAGAAAATGATGATTAGGGTTGGGACACCTGTTTTCTATTGGTCAGGCTGCCAAACAACTAATTTTTTAAAAAGTTTTTTGAAGCCTACTTGGATTTTTAAAACATTCATTTATTTGTCTGCACTGGGTCTTGGTTGCGGCATGTGGGGTGTGCATCGTGGTGTGCAGACTTCTGTAGTTGTGGCATGAGGGCTTAATTGTCCTCCAACTTGTGGGATCTCAGTTCCCCAACAAGGGACTGAACTGTGTCCCCTGTATTAGAAGGTGAATTCTTAACTACTGGACCACCAGGAAAGGCCCAAGACCTCCAAACAACTATTGATTCCATACTTCTCTTTTGACCACATTGAACTAACTCTGGCCTCTCTAAATATGTTCAGTGAACCCTTGGGTTGAGACTTCAGAGAAATTAATGAAGACCTAAAATATATCAGACTCTGGGAAATTAGTGCCTTTGGATGTTCATTTGCCAAGGCTGCCGTGACACAGAGAATTGTAACTCAGTGGCTCTAATAACAGAAACCTTCCCTCCCACAGTTCTAGGGGTTAGCAGTCCAAGATCGCCCTGGCCCGTTTGGTTCCTTCTGAAGGCTGAGGAGGGGAAGCTGGTCCAGCCTCTCTTCCAGCTGCCGATGGTCTGCTTGGTCATCCACTATCCTCAATCTCTGCCTCCATCTTCGCATGGCATTCTCTCCGTGTCCATGTCTGTGTCCAATTTCCCCCCTTTTATAAGGGCAGCACTCAGGTTGGAGGAGGGAGAAAACTACTCCAGAATGACCTCATCATCACATAACTGATTATACCTGCAATGACCCTATTTCCTCATTCAGTCACGTTCTGAAGTTTAGGAAGGATTTCAACTTATGAATATTGGCAGTGGGGGTACTAGAGGTGGGGACAGAATTCAATCCCTAAGAAGAAAATTTCAGTGTGGGGTTTTAGAGCCAGTGCAGGGAAAGTGATGAGATATTTCTGGCAGAGTCTAAGAGGTTGATTTATACCAGTTGAACACACTTCTTTTGGAAGCAGGTTTACATTTGGTGTAGAGCAGTGTAGCTTATGAGTTGCTCTCATGACTCATTGTGATGGATCCAGGACAGGACAAGTTTGGTGATGAAAGGAATGGCTATTGCTGTAGCTTAGATTCCTGCTTCTCAAAGTGGAGCCATGGGGGAGCCATTCTGTCTCTGGAGGACATTCAGCTGTGTGTCTGGAGATGGTGTTGTTTGTCCCCACTGGGTGGTGGTGGTGGGGTGCAGTTGGCATCTAATGGATCAAAGCCAGGGATGCAGGTGAAAGCCCTGTACCTGCATGGTGCCTGAGAGTCCCTCACAACAAAGAATTATCCAGCCCCAAATCTCAGTCCCGCTGAGGCTGGAAACCCTGGGTTAGATGCTTCCTCCCTCAAAATAAATCTGCAGTGAAGTTAAAAATGGAGATGAAGGTAAGGGAGGGACCTGATAAAAATGAGAGATTAAATCTGGAACATGCGAGTTTTTTTACACGTTCACTGAACTTAATAGGGAGCATAGAAATTCTACCTCAATTGCAATCATGTTCTCCTTTTAGGACAGCATACTAGCCTGCCTATGAGAGGGATAATTTTCACATCCTGCATTAACAAAGCCTCAGACATTGCACTGAGTTGTGTCTGTGTTCCTGGGATACTGGGTATCTGCTCTTTGCCCCTAAGCAAATTATCCCTCTCCAAGCCTCAGTTTCTCTTTCCATAAAGTGCGTACACTGACCATATTAAGAACATGTTTCCTTTATGTTTGCCATGCTGTGTAAGTGCTCTGCATAGATTTCTGTACGTGGATCATCTATGAACCAGTCTCCAAAGCAAATATTCTTTTTTACTTTATAATTGAGACATCTGAGGTATAGAGCAGGTAGGTAGTTCACTCAAGGTCATGTAGTTGGAAAGTGGTAGAATTAGTGAGTGTCTATGATGGATAAACGGACAGAGAAGATGTATTTGTATCGTGGAATAGCATTCAGTCACCGAGAAGGAAGGAAATCCTGCCACTTCCCTGGTGGCTCAGACGGTAAAGCGTCTGTCTACAATGCAGGAAACCCGGGTTCAATCCCTGGGTCAGGAAGATCCCCTGGAGAAGGAAATGGCAATCCACTCCAGTACTATTGCCTGGAAAATCCCATGACAGAGGAGCCTGGTAGGCTACAGTCCATGGGGTTGCAAAGAGTTGGACACAACTGAGCGACTTCACTTCTTCAATGGACCTTGGGAAAGTCATGTTAGAAGTGCAATAGCCAGAGAAAGGCAAATACTGTATGATATTGCTTATACGTGAAATCTAACAAAGCCAGACTCATAGAAACAGAGAATAAAGGTGGTCATCAGGGGCTGGAGGGGAGGGGATGGGTGAAAGTGGTCAAAGGAACCAACTTCCAACTATGAGGTGAGTCAGTTCAGAGGATCTAATGTACAGCATGGTGATCAGAGTGAACTATACTGCGTTACATAGACTTAAAGTTGCTTTGAAGGTAGAGCCTAAATGTTGTCATCACACACACACACACAAATGATAATTGTATCAGGTGATGGAGAAGACTCTTGAGAGTCCCTTGGACTGCAAGAAGATCCAACCAGTCCATCCTAGGGGAAGTCAGTCCTGAATATTCATTGGAAGGACTGATGTTGAAGCTGAAACTCCAGTACTTTGGCCCTCTGATGCAAACAACTGACTCACTTGAAAAGGCCCTGGTGCTGGGAAATATTGAAGGCGGGAGGAGAAGGGGACGTCAGAGGATGAGATGATTGGATGGCATCACCAACTCAATGGACATGAGTTTGAGTGAACTCTGGGAGTTGGTGATGGCCTGGAAAGCCTGGCGTGCTGCAGTCCGTGGGGTCACAAAGAGTCAGACAGAACTGAGTGACTGAACTGAACTGAACTGATGGAGGTGTCAATTCAGTTCCGTTGCTCAGTTGTATCTGACTCTTTGCGACCCCATGAATCGTGGCACACCAGGCCTCCCTGTCCATCACCAACTTCCGGAGTTTACCCAAACCCATGTCCATTGAGTCAGTGATGCCATCCAACCATCTCATCTCGTCCCCTTCTCCTCCTGCCCTCAATCTTTCCTAGCATCAGGGTCTTTTCAAATGAGTCAGCTCTTCTCATCAGGTGGCCAAAGTGTTGGAGTTTCAGCTTTAACATCAGTCCTTCCAATGAACACCCCGGACTGATTTCCTTTAGGATGGACTGGTTGGATCTCCTTGTAGTCCAAGGGACTCTCAAGAGTCTTCTCCAACACCACAGTTCAAAAGCATCAATTCTTTGGTGCTCAGCTTTCTGTATAGTCCAACTCTCACATCCATACATGACTACTGGAAAAACCATAGCCATGACTAGATGGACATTTGTTGACAAAGTAATGTCTCTGCTTTTGAATATGCTGTCTAGGTTGGTCATAACTTTCCTTCCAAGGAGTAAGCGTCTTTTAGTTTCATGGCTGCAGTCACCATCTGCAGTGATTTTGGAGCCCCCCAAAATAAAGTCAGCCACTATTTCCCCATCTATTTGCCATAAAGTGATGGAGGTGTAAACTAACTTTATTTAGTAGTCACTTCATTACATCTGTACATGGAGCAAATCATCATTTTACACCTGAAACTTACACAGTGTTACATGTTAATTATATCTCAACAAACCTGGAATAGGGGTGGAGAAAGAAAACAAATGGAGTTGAAATTTAAGCCCTTGTTAATATCAGGGTAGTGAGACTTCCAAGCCTGAATCCTTGATCCTCAAACCCTGCCGAGTCCTGTGTAAATCAGGCTCCAGCAGCCGTGTGGAGCACATGGTCTACTCTGATGCGTGTGTGCTCGGTCAAGTCTGACTCTTTGCGACCCCATGAACTAAACTCCTCCATCCCTGGAATTCTCCAGGCAAGAATACTCGAATGGTTTTCCATTTCCTTCTCCAGGGGATCTTCCCGACCCAGGGATCAAGCCTACACCTCCGGTGTCTCCTGCACTGGCAGGCAGATTCTTTACCTGCGGAAGCCCCGCCTCAGTGAATGGGAATCGTAGTTGTTAAGAGAATGCCGGGTTTACTTGGCAGTTTCAGTGTCATGACCAAATAAGCAAGTTATTTGAAAAAAAATTTAATGTTAACGGTAAAATATATCAACATTCAGCAAGGGGAAGTTTTGACCTGGGAGGTGGCTAGAAATGTGGCATCACAGGCTCCTTCTTACATCCAGAAGATCAGAGTCTCCTCTTCACAAAGCAAATCATGGCCCTTTGGGATTTGGGAAGAGCTCCTATCAAGCCAGCTGCCCCTTGCACATGGACCCAGAGACGTGAGTTCAACCAGGGCTGACTTCACCTCTGTCCCTTCCCTCTTCTCTCAGACTGGGTTGACAGGATGTGCTTCAACCTGGGTCTCTGGGCCGGCTCTGAGCTTCCTTGCTATAAACCTGCTTGATGAGCACTGGAGCGCCACTGACAGCATGTGGCCATTGGCCTATTGCCCTCTGTCACCGTCGCTGGGAGGAAGGGAGGAAGAGAATTCACACACTGACTCTCAGGAGGAGGGAAAGCACAGCCCCACCCAGCAGGCAGCTGTGTTTGTTTGCAGAGAGAGGTGTGTTTGTCGGTGATCACAAAATATTATGATCCCATATGTCCAAACTGATCACAACTGTGGAAATGTTTATTTTCAGACTTATCCGGGATGCTAATGGCTCCCATGTCATTAGTGAGCTATTCTCCGTGAGACAATGAGAGAGGATTCGAGTGGGTTTGGTCAGCTGAAAAAAAAAGGCTCAAGAGTGGCCCCAGGAAAATCCAGACTGTGTTGTCAGTTTTGTACATTTCATTCCTGGGTAAACAGGAGCAAATCACCATCACCATAATGATGGTGATAATAAAGGCTAATGGTCATTGAGAACTTACTCTTTCCAGCCCCTCTTTGAGCTCTGTCTCTGGGACACACTTACACCTGTTTGCTTAGTGATCTATCACAGGCACCTGATGACATCGGTGACAGCGTCACCCTCACTTTTCAGGTGAGGAAACGGAGTCGTGGGGACTGAAGGGTTTACTCAAAGCCGCTACCATGTGGACAGAGATGAGGGCAGGTGTGGAGCAAGGTCATGGTAATGAACACACACAGCTCCAGGGGCAGAACATAGGGAGAATTTCAGCTTTTTATCGTCCCTCAAGGTAGCTGTCAGAGAAGGCAATGGCACCACACTCCAGTACTCTTGCCTGGAAAATTCCATGGATGGAGGAGCCTGGTAGGCTGCAGTCCATGGGGTTGCTAAGAGTCGGAGACGACTGAGCGACTTCACTTTCACTTTTCACTTTCATGCATTGGAAAAGGAAATGGCAACCCATTCCAGTGTTCTTGCCTGGAGAATCCCAGGGATGGGGGAGGCTGGTGGGCTGCCGCCTATGGGGTCACACAGAGTCAGACATGACTGAAGTGACTTAGCAGCAGTAGCAAAGTGTTAGTCACCTATTGCTGTGTAATAAGTCATCCCAAAGTCCCCTCAAGGTAGCTGTGTTAGTCACCTATTGCCATGTAATAAATCATCCCAAATTCAATGTCTTTGGGCAGCACACGCTCACTGTCTCACAGTTTCTGAGAGCCTGGTGCAGCTTAGCTGAGTGCCTGGCTCAGGGTCTAACGTGAGTTTGTAGTCAAGGTGTCCCCTGGGGCTGCAGATCCCACTGGGGTGAGATCTGCTTCCAGGCTCACTAAACCCAGCTGTGGGCAGGTCAGGAACTCACCCTCAACTCACTCTCCTGGCTGCTGCAGGCTCTGTTTCCTGCCGGCTTGTGGACACAGACACCCCCGTGGGCCTCTCCACAAAGCCATTTACCTCATGACAGCTGATTTTCCCCAGAAGGAGGGACCCAAGGATGAGAGAGAGGACCAGAGAGACCCCACAGATGTTTAATGACCTAATCTTGGAAGTGGCATGCCATCGGCAGTGGAAGTGGTAAATAAATGGGGAATATTGATATAGTTTTGGACAAAAAACCCAGAGACGGTTCACGAGCTACATCCTCCGACTTTGAAGCCCCCCAGCAGGTGGGGAGATGTGATCGGTCTGCTGACCGAGGTCAGGGTGGTGGGGATTTGGTGTGGATGCTGCCCACATCGGCAGCAAGACGGATGTAAGTGAGGGGCTGGGAGGATGGGAATCAGATGCCGCAGGAACCATAGCTTTGACATTTGAACTTGAAGCCAAACTTTTGAGTTGTGCCCCTAGATCTGGCCTCATAGCACACATACTCAGGATCTGACTTTTTTTTTTTAATGGGGTATACTTGCAGAAGGCAGAAGGAGGAAGAGGGTGACACAGGATGAGATGGTTGAATGGCATCACCGATTCAATGATATGAATCTTGGGCAAATTCTGGGAGATGGTGAAAGACAGGGAAGCCTGGCATGCTGCAGTCCATGGGCTGGTAAAGAGTCAGACACGACGTGATGACCGAACAACAGTGCTTTACAATGTGGAGTTAGTTTCTGCTGTATGACGAAGTGAATCAGCTCTAAGGATACATATATGCCCTTCTTCTTGGACCTCCTCCCATCCCATCTGTCTAAATCACCACAGAGAGGACATCCTCTTTCTGAGCATTTTTATAAAGGATCGTTAATCTGCAGTGGGCTGGCTTACATGGAGGACACCATCTCTTCAGCTCTGGTTGGAAGAGGGTGGGTCTTCCAGCACTGATCGCTGGTCCTCTGGGGCCTGGGTGTGTGACCTCAAGGCAGTCCACCCAGGGGACTCCAGCACCCCAGCAGCACTCACCCTACTCAGGACCATGCTGGAGGACCAGCTGCTAATGAAGATGGAAACTTTTCTGTTAAAAATCAGTAATGAAAACAAATATCTTTTCTGTCTGGGTGGCCCGCACCCTCCTGACATGGCTCCAGCTTGTTCCTTTGTCCCTTCAGGCACAGGGGTAGTAATGCCCTCCCACAGCGGTGCCCGAGCGCAGGGTCTCTGAGCCTCCCTTATTAGACACTCACCCTACCCACACCCCCTAAGCAGCTCCTTCCTTAACTCTGCAGAATCCCAGCTGGAGGAGCCATCTGTTTGCAGACAGCACCCTGATTGATTCCACTTCCTAAGTTCCCGTCATTTGTTTTTGACACATGGTAAGAGAAAAGTGCTGCAAAAAGCTAGAATGGATTCCAGGTCTCCAGAGCTACTTGGAAATTCCGTGATCCATTGGCTGTGCATTTAACCTATGCAAGCATTGAAAAGAAGCAGTCTTGTTTATCCATTCATCTGCCAATGGACATGTAGGTTGCTTCCATGTCCTGGCTATTGTAAATAGTGCTGCAGTGAACATTGGGGTATGTGTGTCCTTTTGAATTATGGTTTCTCGCAATATATGCCCAGTAGTGGGATTGCTGGGTCATATGGTAGTTCGATATGGATGGACCTAGAGTCTGTCCTACAGAGTGAAGTAGGTCAGAAAGAGAAAAACAATTATCATATATTAGTGCATATATATATTAGAATATAGAAAAATGGTACAGATGAACCTACGTTCAGGGCAGGAATAGAGATGCAGACATAGAGAATGGACATTTGAACACAGGGAAGAAGGGAAGAGTGGGACAAACTGGGAGATTAGGATTTACATATATACACTGCTGCTGCTGCTGCTGCTAAGTCGCTTCAGTCGTGTCCGACCCTGTGCGACCCCATAGACGGCAGCCCACCAGGCTCCCCTGTCCCTGGGATTCTCCAGGCAAGAACACTGGAGTGGTTTGCCATTTACCCTGTGTAAAATAGATAGCTAGTGGGAAGCTGCTGTATAGCACAGGGAGCTCAGCTTGGTGCCCTGTGATGACCTAGATGGGTGGGGTGGGGTGGGAGGGAGGTCCAAGAGGGAGGGGATATATGTACACATTTGGCTGATTCATGTTGTTGTACAGCAGAAACTAATTCAAGACTGTAAAGCAACTGTACTCCAATAAAAAAAAGAGGCTGTCTCAGTCACACTGCTTTTTATTCTTATGAAGATCTAGACAGAGAGAGTGCGTATATATATATATACCGTGAAGGCAGTCCTGCTGTGGGGTGATTAAAACACACAAACACACACACATCAAAGGATCCTGCTTTTTAAAAATAGACTCTCTTGAAGCCAGGAACCAAAGTACAGCAGGTCTTGAACCCTAGTCAGAGTAGAATACAATGCTGTTAATTCTGTCCATTTTCTCTGCTCCTTTCCAAAGTACAAGGGGGCAGCGAAACTCACCTGCGGTGCCTTGTGGTTGCCATGGTGACCACTGACGTGCCTCTGGGTGCTGCTTCCTCTTTGTGCGTGGCAATGAGGCTGGCTTGGCGAAATGTATTTCTGTGAGCTGGCCTGCACAGTGGCCTTTTATGATTATCGCTCACAAAGGAACCAGATGATTATTAAGTTTTGCCAGACATGGAACATTATTTTCAAGATCTCAAACAATCTCCCTCCTCTGGTTTATGTGGCTGGCTTTTGCATGGGCAGCTTTGTATTTTGAATGTTTTATATAGAAACCCTTCCAAGGTCAAAGTCATAATAGCATCATAAAACTCCCCCTGTAAATCAGCAGTGAGGCTATTAATGGAATAGCTGTGCTCCCCCACCCCCACACCTCTAAGATCGATCCCTTGTTAAGTTTTAAGGCATTCCGTTTTTTTTTTCCTGGAGAAATAGATATATTTACACTTTTGTTAGTTGCCACATGATGTATTTTTCTGTAATAAAATCATGTCTCTGCCCTCAAATGAAATGTGGTGGTGTGTGCTCAGAGTTGCATTTATGATCCTAGAGTTCACTAAATGGAGTAAACTTCAGAGGCTTAAGTATAAATATTACAGGTCATTTGTGTCCAAGATAGTGAGGGGATGCGTAATGTGAAACCCTTACAGTTTCTGATTTTGTCTAATGGCTGCCATAACCAGAGGCTGAAATAAGCTTTTTGGAATTTTTTTCCCTGCTAGTCCTTTATGCTGAATCTGAGTTCAACAGAAGCACTCTCCTGTTGTATCTTAACAGAGGCAAGAGTTCACCAAGACAAGTGGTTCACGAAGCCAGTGCAGTATAGTGCTTAGGTGTCCAAGCTCTGGAACAAGCCTGGGCATGGGTAGGTGCTAAGTCTCTTCAGTCATGTCCAACTCTGTGACCCCATGGACTGTAGCCTGTCAGGCTCCTCTGTCCATGGGGATTCTCTAGGCAAGCATACTGGAGTGGATTGCCATGCCCTCCTCCAGGGGATCTTCCTGACCCAGGGCTCGAACACATGTCTCTTACATCTCCTGTATTGGCAGGCAAGTTCTTTACCACTGGCACCACATGGAAGACCCCTGGAACAAGCCTACCTAGGTTCAAGTCCTTGCTTGACCCTTCGCCTCTCTTGACATTGGGCAAGCCGTCTCACCTGCTGTGCCTCAGTCTTCTCTCTACAAAATGGGCATGATGATGTCACCTACTTCATAGAGTCATTCTGAGCCTTGAATAAATTAATGTTTATCAAATGGTCAGAACACCCCATCATAAATGAATTTAAGTGTTTTCCCAGTGGATAAAATCAACACTTAAGAATGCTGTTCAACAGTACTTTCACTAACAACTTTTACTTCCAGTTTTATTCTTAAGCCCAGGAACAGTTGTTGAACCATGAGAGTGATGATAATATGATCAAGTTAGGAGGACTGTGTATTATATACATTTTCCATAATCACAAACATGAAGTTTCATATCTAGTTTATACCCTTTCTCTACCTGTTTTTAAAATTTTATTTATTTATTTGTGGCTGCATCAGATCTTAGTTGCAGCATGTGGAATCTTATTTTTAACACCAAAAACGTTTTGTACTGGGGTACAGTCAAGGCTATGGTTTTTCCAGTGGTCATGTATGGATGTGAGAGTTGGACTGTGAAGAAAGCTGAGCGCTGAAGAATTGATGCTTTTGAACTGTGGTGTTGGAGAAGACTCTTGAGAGTCCCTTGGACTGCAAGGAGATCCAACCAGTCCATTCTAAAGATCAGCCCTGGGATTTCTTTGGAGGAAATGATGCTGAAGCTGAAACTCCAG
The DNA here is from genome assembly GCF_003369695.1 of Bos indicus x Bos taurus. NCBI lineage: Eukaryota > Metazoa > Chordata > Mammalia > Artiodactyla > Bovidae > Bos > Bos indicus x Bos taurus. Next base: position 26,236,461 of record NC_040092.1, on the reverse strand, counting down.
TCCTTTGGCCACCTCATGTGAAGAGTTGACTCATTGGAAAAGACTCTGATGCTGGCAAGGATTGGGGGCAGGAGGAGAAGGGGACGACAGAGGATGAGATGGCTGGATGGCATCACTGACTCGATGGACCTGAGTCTGAGTGAACTCCAGGAGTTGGTGATGGACAGGGAGACCTGGAGTACTGCGATTCATGGGGTCGAAAAGAGTCAGACACGACTGAGTGACTGAACTGAGCTGAACTAAACAGTCAGTTAACAATGTTGTGATAGTTTTAGATGAACAGTGAAGGGACTCAGCCATATGCATGTATCCATTCTCCCCCAAACTCCCTTCCCATCCAGGCTGCCACATAAAACTAAGCAGAGTTCCATGTGCTGTACAATAGGTTTTTTTGGTTATCCATTTTAAATATAGCAGTGTATACATGATGTTCCCTATATCCTTAACTCTCCCTGCCCCCTCCACCGGCAACCATGTGAGTCTCTTTCAGTTTTGTAAGTAAGTTCATTTGTATCATTTTTTTTAGATTCATCATATAAGGGACATTGTGTGATATTTCCCCTTCTCTGTCTGACTTACTTCACTTAGCATGACACTCTCTAGGTCCATCCATGTTGCTACAAATGGCCTTGTTTCATTCTTTTTAATGGCCGAGTAATATTCCATTGTGTGTATGTACCACATCTTCTTTATCCCTTCCTCTGTTGATGAGCACTTAGTTTGTTTCCATGTTTTGTAAACAGTGCTGCAGTGAACACTGGGGTGCATTTATCTTTTCAGGCAGCATGCGGAATCTTTATTGCAGCATGCAGGCTTCTGTCTAATTGTGTTGAGGGCTCCAGAGCATGCGGGCTCTGTGGTTGTGGCTCACAGGCTCTCTAGTTGCAGCATGAGGGCTCAGTAGTTGCAGTGCACAGGCTTAATTGCCCCACAGCCTGTGGGATCCTAGTTCTCCCACCAGGGATCAAACCTGTGTCTCCAGCATTGGAAGAGACTCTCAACCACTAGACCATGAGGGAAGTCCCTCTGCCAGTTTTTTTTTTTTTTTAACTCAAGAAAGTCACTTAAGGTACTTGAACAATGGATAGGATGGTAGTAACTTCTGATATTTTTCTCTGACCACTTGCTATGTGCTAGGCATTGTAGAAGTGTTTAATCTGAATTATGATTTTTAGGGCCTGGAAAGGGCCTAGGAGGTGGGTATGAATTGAGGAAACTAAAGCTCACAGCAGTTGTGACTTATCCAAGATTGCACAGCCAGTAGGAGGTGGAGTGGGGATTTGAAATCAGAATTGCTGTATCTGGTATCCTTTGTAATTACATGTATTTGCTCTTTTTGTCCATGTGCAACTCTGTGTTCCCCAAGATTAAGGGGTTAACAGACTGTCACTTGTTCATACACTCAACTTGGAACAGAGCTAGCCCACAGTAGCTGTTTGCTGGCCATGGGGGTGATTATGGATTGCTTTCCTCCATGGAACTTTTACTGTGGTGTCATAAACCCAGAGTCCTAAAGTCGCAGACATTGTCAATATTCCTACATCCCAGCACCAGTCAAGTGCATTTAGGTATTTTTTCCTCAGCCCCCCCGTCTTGGTGTAGAGCTTGGGGAAGAGACAGGTTCAGTTAAGGTTCCAGAACTACAACTTTGTAAAGTTTAAATAACTTGGTCAAATTATTTAACCCCTAACTTTTAAATTCTACATATTAAAATTGGGGTAATAATTGTTGTCGATATTAAAGAGAAAATGTTGGGAAAATATTCAGCACAGAAGCTGGCACACAGAAGCATTCAATATGTGTTAATTAGTGTAATATTAATGCTAGTTAGATTTTATCAAATGCTTGTAGTGTGGAACTAGCCAAACGTATGTTGTCCTTTTTTCCTGTGTTTTCTTCAAATCTGTGTGTGTGTTGTCGATTCAGTGGTGTCTGACTCTTTGCGACTGTATGGACTGTAGCCCACCAGGCTTCTCTGTTCATGGGATTCTCCAGGCAAGAATACTTGAGTGGATTGCCATGCCCTGCTCCAGGGGATCTTCCTGACCCAGGGATCAAAACTGCATCTCTTATGTCTCCTGCATTGGCAGGCGTGTTCTTTACCGCTTGTGCCACCTGGGAGAAGGCAGTGGCAGCCCACTCCAGTACTCTTGCCTGGAAAATCTCATGGGCGGAGAAGCCTGGTAGGCTGCAGTCCATGGGGTCGAGAAGAGTCAGACATGACTGAGCGACTTCACTTTCACTTTTCACTTTCATGCACTGGAGAAGGAAATGGCAACCCACTCCAGTGTTCTTGCCTGGAGAATCCCAGGGACGGGGGAGCCTGGTGGGCTGCCGTCTCTGGGGTTGCACAGAATCGGATACGACTGAAGCGACTTAGCAGCTTAGCAGCAGCCACCTGGGAAGCCCTTCTGCAAATCTACTCAGGGATTAACTACTGCTACAGAATGGAATAGCCTTGGCCATCTTCTAATCAGCACCTTGGGCAGTGCAGACGGTTCCATCAAGTTTAGAGCACACTTTTCTTTCTTCTTCTTTTTAAAAATATTTATTTATTCACTTGGCTGCCTCGTGTCTTAGTTCCACACGTGAATCTTCATTGCTGCATGTGGGATCCGTCACTGGGGCGCATGCACATGGGCTCCAGAGCCTGAAGCCGCAGTGTTCGCTGTGCACGAGCTTGGTTGCTCCAGGGCGTGTGGTATCTTAGTTCCCTGACTAGGGATCAAACCTGAGTCTCTCACAATGGAAGGTGGATTTATAACCACTGGATCACCAGGGAAGTCCCATGGGGTGCATTTTTCTAACCAGTTTCAAAGACCAGCGCAGACAAAAGACAAACGATACTTTTTAATCAGTGATTTGTCTATTGACTTTTATATGAAACAGGGGCTTCCCTGGTGGCTCAGATGGTAAAGAATCTGCCTGCAATGCAGGAGACCCAGGTTCGATCCCTGGGGGAAAATCCCCTGGAGAAGGAAATGGCAACCCACTCCAGTATTCTTGCCTCGAGAATTCCAAGGACAGAGGAGCTTGGCAGGCTACAGTCCATGGGGTCGCAAAGAATCAGACATGACTGAGTGACTAACACTAACTTTAATATGAAACAGGTGGAATCAACAATCTGATTTGTTATAAAAATACGACCTTGCCATATTAATTCCTAATGTCAGGGTTAATGTTGCCCATTTCCTTATCAGCTCACCAACAGCTTTTAAGATGTCATGTTTTAGTAGAGTACTATTTTGGAAAAAAATATTCTCATTATCTTTATTGCCATTATTATTTCCCCTTACATTTTAGACACAAATCTTGTCCTAATTTACTGCAGTTGTATAGTTGTCATGGAAAATAGATTAATATGCTAATTTTATTTCATGAATTTATGTACTTATCAAATCACTTTTGGAAAGAAGAGATAAATTGTGTCAAAGCTAATTCTGCTTATGTGATTGTCACATTAAATAATTTTTTTTAATTGAGACTTTGCACACTGCCCACTCTTCCCATCCCCACTAACCAAAATTATTTCAGAGGATGTGAATTTCATGGGTTTTCATTAAGTTGTTATGTTTTTATTTACGAGAGGCTGTGCTATTGATTTTTATGTCACTGCCATGCATTAGCATCATACCAGTGAACACATCGTACGGGTGTTGAAGCAGTTATTAGCACAAACAGGCCATTATCCAGTTCAACTCATGCCTTGGAAACTCCTTTAACAAGGATTTAATGATTCATGTAATTAATATGGGACCTGAAATTACTGGATGCACTCCTGTCAGTTGAAGCTATTTCTTTTAAGCTTGTGTTTTCATAATTTACTGCTAACATTAAATGAAACTGCTAGACCATTTGATGTCTTTTTGGGGAGGTGGTTCATGTATGAATAAAATCCTATAAGGTAATTATAAGGTCTTTTTTCAAAAAAGAATTACCTTTAACTGGAAATCTTACTTGAAGCATGCTCTAGGTCTTTGCAACACTGGAGGGATCCATTGGAATGCTTACATATTGGAGTCCCTGTTCAGTTTCCTCTGGTGTCTTTCTTCCCTAACTATATTTACGAATTTTGGGGGGTCAAAAATATCTATCTCCTTGAATTGGAAGTAGACAACTATAGTCACCAGGGCTGATATCCCCCTATAATTCACCATTCATTAGACTAGCAGTCTTTGCCAAAGCAATAAAACAAGAAAAATAATTCAGAAGTATAATTGGCAGGAAAGAACAAAATTATCATTTTTGCATTTTATTATTTTAAAAATAACTAAGCAAAACTTGTTTATTTTTTAAGTTAACAATCCTTATTGTATAACATCTGAGTGCCTATGGACATGTATACATGAAATGAGAAACATTAGGCATTAATTAAATCATGGGAAACATTTTGTGGGGTCCTAGGAAAATGACAAAGTTATATAAATTCTCTTTCTGAGATTGAAGCCCCTCTCTTGTCTGATCCCAGCTTGTTCCAAACTGTCTCTACAAATGTGACTTGCTTGGCTGATTGGCAGAGACTCTATTTCCTAGGTAGAATTCCATACCTGGAGATCCCACTCTGGTCATCTCCTTTTTGTAATTTCTGATCCATGTGATTCCATGTAAACCCTCAGCATCTTCATTCATTCCTATCTAATCCCTCACTCAATAAAAACTGACTCAGTGATCACTGCGTGTCAGGCAGTTTGGGGATCAGAAGTGAAAGACACCTAAACACCACCTTCTCTGAGGTCACAGTACAGCAAGCCGTCGTTTTTGTTTCTATTTTGTTAAGATTTATTTATTTTTATAGTTTTACTTTTGGATTGTGCTGGGTCTTTTTTCGCTGCACGAAGGCTTTCTCTAGTTGCACTGAGTGGGGCCTACTCTTGGTTGTGGTGTGTGGGCTTCTCACTGCAGTGGCTTCTCTTGTTATGGACCATGTGCTCTAGCGGCTTGGGCATAAGTAGTTGTGGCTCATGGGCTCAGTTGCTCTGAGGAATGTGGGCTCTTCCCAGACCAGGAATTGAACCAGTATCCCTTGCATTGCAAGCAGATTCTTAACCACTGCACCACCAGGAAAGCCCCATTTTTTGTTTAATTGTCATTGGAGTATATTTGCCTTACAATGTCGTGTTAGTTTCTACTGTATAGCAAAATGAATCAGTCATACATATACATATATCCCCTCCCTTTTGGATTCTTTCCCATTCAGGTCACCACAGAGCATTAAGTAGAGTTACCTGTGGTAGACATTATATTCTCATTAGTTATATATTTTAGGTATAAAGAGATGTGGATTCAGTCCCTGGGTTGGGAAGATCCCCTGGAGGAGGGCATGGCAACCCACTCCAGTGTTCTAGCCTGGAGAATCCCATGGACAGAGGAGTCTGGCAGACTACAGTCCATAGGGTCACAAAGAATCAGACATGACTGAAGTGACTTAGCATGCATGAAGTACCAGTTTTAAACATCTCCTGTATTTCTGAACTCTCTTTTCCCAGATAGACCATAAAGTCCTCATGGGCAGAGGCTACCTCTTGCACATCTTTTAAAATCTCCTGTGGAACTTAATACCCTGCCTTAGGTGTTTATTTATTAAACCACAGATGAATTGACAGAGAACAGCCCATGTTCTGTCTAGCATTTTATAGTTTAATTTTCAAAACCTTTTTATTTTTCAGTAAGTTGAGACTCACATAGACATTGCAAAAATAATACAGAGAGTTCCTATGTACACTTTACCCACAGTTTCTGTGTTAATTTCTCCTGCATCTTGTGTCTTTACTCAGCTTACCCCAATAGATTATACCATCTATAACCACTGACAGTTATCAAAACCAGAAAATTGACATCTCTATTATACAGTGCTCTTGGATTCCTCTTTTTGTTTTTGTTGGGGGAAGGAAGATTTCTAAACATCTTCGCTTTTATCTTTTACATTGAAACTTTTTCAGGGGATTGAGTTGGAGGTCCTTAGAAAGCTCAGCTAGAGAAGCAGAACATACGTGGGCATGATGTAAAGTGTCAATTGAGGCAGAAGACACCTTCCCTGGCACAGGATAAACGTGCATACTTATAGCCCCTTTCTCTTCCTCTAGCCCACATCTAAATTATAGCTGTGATTGGTTTTGTGAAGCATTTTAATTACTTTGGCCATGTGTGCTGTTTCATCTCTTCATTGTAGCAACAAATAAACAAGGCCAAGTTTTCACATGCTTTCCCCCAGACTGGGCATCAGGTGTCTGCTTGGACCATCTATCAGAGGGGATTTTTATGTGGATTTGAAGATGCTGACTCTTGGTTTAGTTTTTACAGAAAGTGACAAAATGTCCAACAGCCAGTCCTCCCCACAATGGAAATCACATTGAATAAAATGTACTTAGCACTTCTTACAAGTTTCCTAGGATCATTCAACTAATTAATTAAAGGGAAATGAAATTATTAGCACAGATGTATAAATTTTCCCAGAAATACTTTTGTAGAATCACCAGCACCCAGTCAATTTTGCAAAAGTCCTCTGAGAGATGTCTCACCACACAGCTGCCAACCAAGAGTTGGTCTCCCAAGAGGGTTGTTACCTGATTCAAAGTCCTAAAGGTGAGATGGATGTGAACAGAATCTTAAGGGAAGTTTCATGGAAGTGATAAAAAAGACCATTTGAAAACATTCTGTAGTCTAATTGATGAGAGATCAAATTCTTTGCTTCATCTGTGGAATTGAAATAGGAGAAAAACCAGGAAGAGGTGGCAAAAAAGGAAACCAGACATTATAGAGGTCTGGAATGGATCTCGGCACCCTGCCTCCGTCCACTTTGTTCTTTGTATCTTCCACGTTGCAGAATCATGTCTATGACTCATGTTCAAATCCTTCATCTCATGATACAAATGAAACCAGTCATGGACTTTTCTTCTTCTGTTACTTCCATTCAGTCTTTGAAGAAGAGTGATTTTTAGTCTTTGATGGTTTTTAGATACTGGCCAATTATCGAAGGGTGACCAGAGCAAGTGATTCTGCTCACGGTGGCTACTACCTAAGATATGATTATCCTGGGACTTCCCTGGTGGTCCAGTGGCTAAGACTCCTTGTTTCCAATGCAAGGGCCCAGTTCCTGGTCCGGGAACTAGATCCTACATGCCACAACTCAGAGTTTGAATGCTGCAACTAAGGATCCCATATGTTGCAACTAAGGCCTGGTACAGCGAAATAAATAAATACTTTAAAAGGTATGATTATCCTGAGCCCCAAGCAGAAAGATCTGGGCACCATCAACAGCAGAATAAACAGTTATTTAGTAGAAGGAAGGAGCTCTAAGAGAGGCGTTGGGTCTTTCTCAGTGGAAAACTGCAACTTAAGTGAGTATTTCTGAAATATAGTGAGTTTCTTTTGTCTGTCTTCACTGGGAAGAAAATCAAGAGGATGTTTGAGAGGAGGAAGCAGCTTGAGCAGTTTTCTGTGATCATGTTTTCTCAGAGATCCTCTGGCATTGGGATAGAGTTGGTGAGAACCAGTTGGGAACAGCTAACAGTGTGGCCACATCTTGAATCCTCCCCGTTGACTTGAGAGAGTAAATCAGGCTTTTCATTTCCCTCCTGCAGGGGGGAACGATGTAATCTTCCACACCTTGTTGGCAGGCCATGATTGCTTCTGTTGGGTTTTATTAAGTCCCAAGGCCTCCCCATGGAAAGCTTTTGGAAAGCAATTTCTGCAGCCAGTGTTAACATGAAATGTAAACCTTTGATTAATACTATACTAAGTCTGCTAACAAGGTGATAAAATATGATGGTGAGAAAACCATCTGCCTTTGGTCTCCGTATTACAACTGAAGTTTATACTGATAAATCAGGGGTGGTGTATCTAAGCAGTCCACACAACTGTAGTCAAGAGATTTTTCCTCCCATTATTTCACTGGAAAACTAAGTAGTAAGAAAGAAACTCGAGGTTTGGAAAAGTCTTTACATAGGAATGTTATTGTTGTTTAGCTGCTAAGTCATAGCTGACTCTTTTGCGACCCCACAGACTGTAGCCAGCCAGGCTCCTCTGTCCATGAGATTTCCCAGGTAAGAACCCTGGAGTGGGTTGCCTTTTCCTTCTGCAGGGCATCTTCCTGACCCAAGGATTGAACCCGTGTCTCCTGCATTTGCAGGCAAATTCTTTACCGCTGAGCTACCAGGGAAGCCCCACATAGGAATGTACATATAATTTAAAAAATATTTTTCATTGTCTTCATTATAAAGAGCCTTAACCATCCTGAGAGTTTTGCTCTATAAGAGAAAAACAGAAACATCTTCATTCAAAAAATGTAATAGAGAAGACACAGAAAGAATATGATAGAAGATATGCAGACACAAGAAATAATCTCCAGTCTGCATTTCATTTTCATCATCTCTGTGAAAGTAAGGATGTAGGGAAACGTTTCCATAACATGAGAAAGATAACAGCACAAGTGTGATGATAAATAACCACTGGGCCTCTCTTCATCCTCAGCACTGGGGAGACAATAGAGATTAGTGGAAGCTGGTGTAAGTCAGAGGATGGATATCACATTTCACAGGGCTGGCCTCCTTACTCCTTCAACCCATCACAGGTGCCAGCACTTCCAATTTTTCAGGAGAAGACAGAAATTCAGATTTTTATGTGAATTGTTTTGATTTGTGAAGGATTGGCAAATAGCTCAAAAAAACCCAACAGGTTCTTCCCCGGTGGTCCAGTGGTTAAGAGTGAGATCCTTGGCCCGGGAAGATCTCACATGCTGCAGAACAACTAAGCCCATCAACCACATCTGCTGAACCCATGCTCTAGAACCCATGCTCCTTAACAAAAGAAGCCACTATTCACTGCAAGGAAAAGCAGTCCCTGTTCCCCAGAACTAGAGAAAGCCTGCATAGCAATGAAGACCCAGTGCAGCCAAAAATAAAAATAATTAAAAAAAAAAAAACACAACAAAGAAGCAAATAAAAAACGCTGTGGACTAAGAGATCCACAGATCTTATTCAGCCAGTAGACTCTAACTAACCATCATTCTTATGGACATAGTCAACTTAGTTTTGTCCCTAAAGGAGATTGCTTTTGAGGCCAAAAAAAAAAAAAAAAAAAAAGGATGCTTATGGTTTCTTAATCTTTGGCTGGAGAAAGAAAGTCAACAGAAAGAAACAAGGAGTGACTCAGGTGTGTCCTGGGAGGGGACCAGACTCTGTTCCAGGAGAAGGTGTCATATTAAAGCTGTTCTGTGTTTGTGCTGCTTATTTATTTCTTTACAAGCTTTGTGGAATTTTCTTCTTCCCACCAAGTCACTGTATTGAGAACAGAACTAAGTCCTTTTTGATGAACCCCAAATCCTGTGGCTTTTTGTTTTGCTACAATATCATAAACTAGAGAAGAATAATGACATAGAATGTAACCTTTTAACACCTGTATAAAAGAATTAAAACAGCCATGCTCTCACATGCCTGTGCTGGTGATAAAGTGACATCTATTGCTAATGCAGAGATAGGGGTCATTAGCTTAAAAGAAGGGTTTTTCATAGGACTTTAGAAATAATATGTCCCTTTTCTGCTATTGATGTGATATTTGATGGTTATTCTATTTTTTTTTTGTTTTTTTTTTAAAGTTCAGAATTGCTTGAAATCTTTTTAAAAAACTTATCTGTTTATTTATTTTGGCTGCATCAGGTCTTCAGTTTCAGCATGCTGGATCTTCGTTATTGCATAGGGCTTCTCTCTAGTTGTGGCAAGCGGGCTCGGTAGTTGTGGTGTATGGGCTTAGTTGCCCCACGGTATGTGGGATCTTAGTTCCCTGACCAGGGATTTGACCTGTGTCCCCTGCATTGGAAGAAAGATTCTTAGCCACTGGACTAACAAGGAAGTCCCCAGGGCCCCTATATGGCCACCATTGTTCTCTCTGCTGTTACCCTTTCAGACCACGGAGCCAGCAGGCAGAGTGACCCTGATGCAGGCTGCAGATATTACAAATTATATTTTAGGAGAATAGTTTGTGGCTTACAAAAATCGTTGCAACGTTGTAAGTTTTGAAACACTGCATGCAATGTAGTCTTAAGTTTGCAAAAATAAAAAGACATGAATATTTAGTAATAACTATCTGAGAGAAAAAATTGCAGAGAGTAAGTAATGTAAAGTGAAGAGTGGTATTTCTGAGTGGGGACAATACAGCTGATTTTTCTTTTCTATCGTTTCAAGATCTCTTAAATACTTTGCAATGAAGTTTATTACCTTCAAAAGAAAAATTATATAGAATATACAAAAGTATATTAATATATGATGTATGTGCTAAGTTGCTTCAGTTGTGCCCAGCTCTTGGTGACCCCATGGACTGTAGCCTGCAGGCTCCTCTGTCCATGGGATTCTCCAGGCAAGAATACTGGAGTGGGTTAGCCATTGCCTTCTGCAGGGGATCTTCCGGACCCAGGGACCGAACCTGCATTTCTTGAGGGTCTCGAAGGCAGATTCTTTACTGCTGAAACACCGGTGATGCCCTATTTATATATGATATATGTATTTGTATGTGTTAAAATGTGTATTTAATGCCTCTGCTCTCTATCTTCATGTCTATAGGTCTTCAAAGAAAATAACTCATTTTTGCAATTATATTTTGCCTTCATGTTTATCCAGGCTTCCCTGGTAGCTCAGCTGGTAAAGAATCTGCCTGCAATGCAGGAGACTCCGGTTCGATTCCTGGGTTAGGAAGATCCCATGGAGAAGGGATAGGCTACCCACTCCAGTATTCTGGCCTGGGGAATTCCATGGACTGTATAGTCCATGGGCTTGCAAAGAGTCGGACAGGACTGAGCAACTTTCACCCCTACTTTCATTTGCCACTTCCTTCCAGTGCCTCCTCTACTGGGGAGGCTGGGAAATGTAGTTTTCCATCTTTCAGCCTGAGCCTTACAGACTTACACAGAGTACTGAAGACTAAACACAAGGTCTTTAGGGTCTGTAGAAAGGATCCAGGCACTGTAGAAAGACAGTCAGACATATCCTCATTTCATCATCAACACCCTGAGAGATGGAAAAGGGAAATGGCATCAACTCCATTCTATACGTGAAGAAATGATATGTTCACTAGTCCATGCCCTCCCACAGATTTGTGATGGCTCAAGGTCCAAACACCAAGTACCCAGCTTCACAGGGGTGTTTTAACAGATTAATAAAGAATAATGACAGAGCAGACCATGATTTCCCCTTCTTTCGAAGCATCTTTATAAATCAGTTTTGTTCCTACTTAACAACAGAAAGGCTATTTCCCTTTTTCAAAAAAAAAAAATCCCATAGGAAACCCTGGGGTCCAAGTGGATGAAACTTTGTCTTTGAGATCAAATAGCATTAGTGAAGTCAAATTATGCTCTGGAGTCACAAGGAAGCTATGGAGAGCAGACATCTATTTGGGCCTGGTGATTGGGGTTTTAGAATGTGATTGTCACGCAGAGTGAATCCTTTCTGACAACAGGATTATTCCTTTAATAATTCTTTGAGAACATGAAGTTCAAGAACTCTTCTTCATCCACCACCCTCTGTTCTCAAATTCAATTTGCTATTTTCTTTTTCAGCAGCAGGATTATGTGTGTTTTCAAAAGCAAGAGATTAAGCAGATACCCTATGATAAAAATTGTTGTCAGGTTTGGGTAGAGAATTGATGGCCGTGGTTTGAAGTTTAGAGACGTGGCTTCACAGAAAATATGCCTGTGTGGGGGTCCCTGACCATCCTGCAGCCCTTGGTCACTTCCTCTCTCTTCATCCCTAAATCAACCCACCCTCTTATCTCTGACCAAACGCACTAACCTCCAGTGGGTCTACCTGGTCCCTCCCTTAACCCCCACTTCCCATTCTTCCCTGTTCATCCTCTTCTAGGTGATCCTTCTAAACCTATGGTAGGTGTTGCCACTCCCTGGCTCTCAACCCTTTAAGGCTTTCCATCCACCTTTGAGTAAAACCCCAGCTCCTGCCATAGTCTACACCTGGCTGCCAACACTTTCCCTATTGTCTGTCCTGGTGCTGCTGCTGGGGACTCTTCACTTGCTGGCACTGTTGCTGAAAGCTCAGCCTCTGTTCACCGGTGCCAAAATGGATCTTGGAGACAGGGTTTTGGGTGAAGTAGAAAAGAATACTTTTATTGTTTTGTCAGGCAAAGAGGGCCACGGTAGGGCTAATGGCTCAAAACTGTATCCCAACCCAGAGGGATTTTGTGGGGAATTTTATAACAATGATTTAAGGGCAGGCTTGCTGATAAGGAGGACTTCCCTGGTGGCTCAGATGGTAAAGTGTCCGCCTGCAATGCAGGAGACCTGAGTTCAATCCCTGGGCCAGGAAAATCTCCTGGAGAAGAAAATGGCAACCCACTCCAGTATTCTTGCCTGGAAAATCCCTTGGATGGAGAAGCCTGGTAAGCTACAGTCCATGGGGGTCACAAAGAGTCGGACACAACTGAGCAACTTCATTTTCACTTTCACTTTTGCTGATGAGGATCAGGATGTGTGCAGGGCCAGCACTTCTTTAATCTGGCCTCAGGTGGTCTCTTGATGAACTTCTTGAGGTTATCAAATTGTGATCTTCTCTGGAATGAAGAATGTTAACATCTTCCATTGGTTGGGGTTTCAGTATCTGTGAAAGAGCTCAAAGATATTGTGTTTATCCCTTGAAGGATATTCCAATGAATAGTCAGGACTGATTTCCTTTAGGATTGACTGGTTTGATCTCCATGAAGTCCAAGGAACTCTCAAGAGTCTTCTCTAACACCAAAGTTCAAAAGCGTTAGTTCTTTAGCGCTTAGCTTTCTTTATGGTCCAGCTCTCACATCCATACATGACTACTTGAAAAACCATAGCTTTGACTAGACAGACCTTTGTTGGCAAAGTAATGTCTCTATTTTTTAATATGCTGTCTAGGTTGGTCATAGCTCTTCTTCCCAGCAGCAAGCAACTGAGTGACTGAACTGAACTGATCCCTTGCAGGGGAACCAGGACCTTGTCCCAAGACTACACTCATCATTCCATTGCTCAGTCGTGTCTGACTCTTTGTGACCTCATGGACTGCAGCACACCAAGCTTCCCTGTCCTTCACCATCTCCAGGAACTTGCTCAAATTCATGTCCATTGAGTCAGTGATGCCATCCAACCACCTCATCCTTTGTCGTCCCCTTCTCCTGTCTCCAATCTTTCTCGGCATCAGGGTCTTTTCCAGTGAGTCAGTGGTGCATCCTCTCCGTTCCTTGATTAGGAAGGCTTCCATGTCCAGGAGTCCCACAGGGTCCTGCTCAATTTCATCACCTCTGCTTGGATGTCCTTCCCCAAGATGTCCACCCTGCTCCCTCACTGCGTTTAGGTCTCTGCTTAGACACCTCTTCTCAGAGCCACTTTCCCTGACCACATTTTCTAGAAATCTCTATTTCCTTCTTTATTTCTCTATGTAGCATTCAGAGAATACTGTATAGCTTCTTGAACAACAGGAGTCTGAACCATGTGGATATGGAGGGAATGTGTGTAAGGAAGGACAACTATAATTTTCATGTGGATTTTCCATGGCGTGGAGGGTCAGTGCCCCAACCCTGAATTGTTCAAGGGTTAATGGTAAGGAAACAAAAAAAAACATACAACAATAGATGTATGTTATATTTACAAAAATCTCTATCATTATAGATCTTTGGGGAGAATATACATATATTCTGCTCACTGTTTATGAATCTCTGGTGTCCTAGATCTCATTCCACTGGACATGATAGCATCTCTGAGTCACAGATATCATGCAGTGCCATGCACAATTGAACTGCTTCTGAAAAAAAAAATCATTTTGTAAATGAGTTAGCATGACTGTGTTCCAATAAATCTTTATTCACAAAAACAGGAGGCAAGCTGGATTTGGCTTTGGGGCATGGTTTGCTGACTCCTGGTCTAGAAAGTCACAGAAGGTAAATGATCACCAGCTGCAGAGAGTCTGCAGGGTCACAGGCACGCCCTCCCCTTTTATCACCCCGCAGCTCACCCTGCATGGCCCCCTCCTTACTTGGCACTACAGCATGGTGGCCCCACATGATCTCTTGACAAGATAGAAGAAGAATGGGAGGGAGAAGCCAAGTTTGTCACCGCCCTTGACTCGAGAGCATGTAAAATCAGTTGGGTTCTCAGCTGCCTGTAACGCTTGTGACTCACTCTATTGATGCAAATCCTGTAAAATCTATTTTTCCACTTTGGAAAATGTGCTTGCTTACTATAGCGCAGACATTCAAAAGCTCAAGTGTGTAGACTCCGGCTTGGAGGGTGACACAGAGGGGATGCTTTCACAGCAGTCTGTGCTAATGTCCGTGCGGCCTTAGTGCCCTGCTTGGCAGGGGAGAGGGTGGCCGGTTCAGAGGATGGGCTCTGAATGCATAGATGGAGGTTCGGCTCTCACACGAACAAGCAGTGTGAGCTCCCTTAAGTCATCTGATCTCTCTGAGCTGCAGCTTCCTAAGGAGCTCCGGGATGAATAAGGACACTTAGGACTAAAGGTAAAAAGAAGCGTGGATGTTAATGACTAAGTGTGGCCATATAGAAATGTAGACCCAGGATTGTCAGTCTCTAATTTTTCTCACCAGAAAATGTAAATATTAATTTTTAAATGTTTAATTTCCAAGTTTTAAATGTGGATGACTATTTAGATAACTTGGGTCACATAAAAACATTTTGGGGCAATTTCACTCATATGATGCCATTTTGAATAATCTCCCTCGTATAATCCCGAGAAATCCTGAGGCTTTCCCCTCCACATGGAAGGATTCTACAGGCATGCATTTTGCTTTTGTCAGCTCTTGGAGGCTAGTGATCCTGCACGAGTGAAAATGGATTTGTTGATATCTTACCTGGAGAGAAACAGAGTAAGAGCAAATATGCTTGAAACTAGCAAGACTCTTACCTTGAGCCCAGCCTGAGCAAAAGGGGAAGTTTAAAAAATGATCTGGGCTTAGCTTAGAGCACAGACATGGCCCTGTAATGACTTCTCCATGCCAGACAGGGAAGCGATCTCATTTAAAGAAATCAGGATGCTTCCACTGTTCCCTGAGGCTGGGGAATTTGTGATAGGAAAAGATTTTCTTTTGCAAATTTGAGATACACCATATGTGTTATACAGCCTCAATTGAGAATTCTGCACAGGGACATCAGAAACTTACACTTGTTTTCTTTTTCATGTCTACCAGGATCTTTCACATGAGCTGTTTATTTCAATCTTCCCAATAACCTTGCAAGGGTATATGGGTCTTGATGCTCATTTCTACAGATGAGGCAGGGAAACGGAGAGGTTAAATAATTTGCTGACAGCAATACAGCTGGCTGGTGGGGGTGCTGAGGGGCTCTGAGGTCAAGTCTCAATCTGCTTTTTCTGTATCTCCACTAACTTCATACTTCGGATGTGATTCCTTCTTCCTAGTCCAGCATCCTACAACCTGCATCACCAGTGTCAAATGGGATTCATGGAAGATAAGTCTACCCCTAGGAATGTCAGTTACAGAAGCAGAAGGCAAAACTTTTAGGAGCAAAGTCAGTAAGGTAAACCATACTCTCCTATCTGCTCTGGAGTATTCCATGGACCAATTCCAACATTTGCAAATACACAACTACAGCTGACATCATTTGTAGCTACAACTGGGCACAGATTGCCTTGGTGGTATCTCATTGCTCTGTTCCAGGATCCCACTCAGGACTCCACAACTGCATCTAGTCATCCTGCTTTCTTAGTCTACTCAGATTTCTGACAGTTTCTCAGAATCTTAGAATGTCCCCAGTTTGGGATTTT
This sequence comes from Bos indicus x Bos taurus, assembly GCF_003369695.1. NCBI lineage: Eukaryota > Metazoa > Chordata > Mammalia > Artiodactyla > Bovidae > Bos > Bos indicus x Bos taurus. The sequence continues at coordinate 26,220,700 of NC_040092.1, read as the reverse complement.
CTCACGATTAGATTGGCATTATAGGTTTTTGGAGAAAGTGCAACAGAGATGAAGTACCTTTCTTATTTCCTCACATCAAGGGGCTTATGATGTCAATATGATGTTTGCACAATGTGACTGTGATATGACCTTGATATCTTGGTTAAGATGGTGTCTTCCAGGTTCTTCCACTGAAAAGTTGCTGTTCTTCTCTAAGCATATTCTGAAATGCATTCTCTGGAAGCAAGTCTCTAAAGCCCAGTCCATACTCAAGAGGAGGGTAATTAAGCTCTATTCTGGAATTTTATTTGATTTTAGTAAACTTCAAAATGAAACAGCCAAATGTGGCTGGTGGCTACCATATTGGACTTCAGTAGTGGAGATGGACTGGGGGTTAGATTATTGCCAAAGTCAGCCAATTCATAAATAGCCCAAATAAATGAAAGTCCAGATGCAATCATGTAATTGGAGCGTGCTTGTGAATTTTTTAAAAATTTAATTCAAGTATAGTTAAGTTACAATGTTGTATTAATTTCTTCTGTACAGCAAAGTGACTCAGTTATACATATATATTCTTTTTCATATTCTTTTCCATTTCGGTTCCTCATGGGATATTGAATAGAGTTCCCTGTGTTATACAGTAAGACCTTGTTGTTTTTCCATCCTATACATGCTGGTTTGCCTCTGCTAATCCCAAATTCCCAGTCCATCCCTCTCCCGCCCCGTCCCCCTTGGCAACCATAAGTCTGTGAGTCTATTTCATAGATATGTTGGTTTGTGTTGTAGTTTAGATTCCACATATAAGTGGTATCGTGTGGTATTTTTCTTTCTCTTTCTGACTTATTTCACTTAGTATCATATTTTCTAGGTCTATCCACGTTGCTGCAAATGGCTTTATTTCATTCTTTCTTATTTCATTGTATATGTATACCACATCTTTCTTTATCCAGTCATTGTCCATGGATATTTAGGTTGCTTCCTTATCTTGGCTATTGTGAATAGTGCTGCTATGAACATTTGGGGTGCATGTATCCGTTTGAAGTATAGTTTTATTCGAATATATGCCCAGGAGTGGGATTGCTGGGTCATCTGGTAGTTCTATTTGTAGTTTTTGAGGAACATTCATATTATTTTCCAGAGTGGCTGTACCAATTTACATTCCCATCAATGGTGTAGGAGGGTCCCATGATTGTGAATTTTTTGATGCTTAAATAGAATTCTCAAGCCATTCTGGGAACCACTCCCAGAGGAGGATTCATAAAATCAAGCAAGAGTTTGCTCTTTCTTCTTGAGCTTCTATTTTGAGATAAATTGAGTCAATCGTTATTAAGTATAGGGACTAGAAGTGTCAACCTATTCTGGGAACACCTTCATTTCTGAAGGCAGTAACCACGGGGTGCTTTTTTGATCAAAATAATGTCTATGGGTGAGAACCCCACTCCAGTTCCAGAAACCGTTTTCCCTCTCTCCTCTTCATGTCTATCCCCTCTTCATGCCTCTCCCTCCCTCCCTATCTCTCTTTCTCTAATACACACCCCTATTTCTGTCAATTATTTGTGTTCATTTATATAAAATTAGCAGGCAGGCAAAACAATTAGTGGTTACCTTTGGGGAGAATCTTGATTGGGAGAAGGCAGGAGAGAAATTTTGGAGCTACTGAAAAGTTCTGTTTTTTGATCTGAGCTATGATTGTGCTGATATGTGCACTTTGTAAAAAGTAACAGAGCTGTACACCTATGATTTGTGCGATTTTGTATGTACATGTATGCTTTGCATGCGTGCTAAGTTGCTTCAGTCATGTCCAGTTCTTTGTGACCCTATGAACTATAGCCTGCCAGGCTCCTCTGTCCATGGGATTCTCCAGGCAAGAATACTGGAGTGGGTTGCCATTCCTTCTCCAGGGGAATCTTCCCAACCTAGGGGTCAAACTTGTGTCTCTTATGTCTCCTGCCTCAGGCGGGATCACCACCTGGGAAGCATGTGTGTGTTTCACTTCAGGCTAAAAATCTTCTCTATCCATCTATTGATGGAAACTTCATTAACTTTTTATACTGAAGAATGTGTGTGTTTTACTTCAAGCTAAAAAGTTAATGAAGTACCCATCAACAGATGGATGGATAAAGAAGATGTGGTATACACACAATGAAATATTACTCAGCCGTAATAAAGAAGGAAACCTTGCCATGTGTGGCAAGATGGATGAATCTGCTAAGTGAAATAAATCAGTTAGGGGAAGACAAATAACTGTATGATTTCACTTATATATGGAATTCAAAAAACAAATAAATGAACAAAACAAAATAAAAAGAGACTCACAGAGAACAAATGGGTGGTTGCCAGAAGGGTGGGGGTTTGGAAGTTGGATGCAATAGATGAGGGAGATGAGGTACAAGCATCCAGTTATAAAATAACTAAGCCGCAGGGACGTGATGTGCAGTAGGGAATAGAGGTGGCAATACCATAAGAACTTTGTGTCGTGACAGATCATAACCTATCCTGTTTCAGTGATTATTTCACAATGCATAAAAATATCAAATCACTATGCTATACATTTGAAACTAATATAATACTGCCTGTTAGTTATAAAATAAAATGAAAGGCTAACTTAAAAATATCTGAAACATCCAGGAACTTCCTTGGTGGTCTAGTGGTTAAGATTCTACACTTCCACTGCCGGGGACAAAGGTTCAGTGCTTGGTTAAGGAATTAAGATCCTGCATGCTTCACAGCATGGCCAAAAAAAAAAAAAACACAAACAAACAAACAAAAAAACAGAAACAATGAGAGGAAAAGGAATTTTGTCTGTTTTCTACGATAATAGATATAACACAATGTGAACAAAAGACATTTAAACCTAAACTCAAATATATATTTTTGAACACCTAGAGGTCCCTCAGTCTTAAGGCAAATCTAGTTAATAATCAATCAGAGTGGTCAGTCTCTGGGGGTGGAACTTGATCTTACTGTGTGACTGGCTATTCAGTTTGCCCAAGTTATACTCTGACTCTGCCTGGTTGGAACAGTTTGCTATATCACTATTTCCATTTGCTCATATAACTCAAAACTTCCCATGATCAGGAATTTGAAATGAGATGAAGGAAAGAAAGCCTCTAGATTGGCAGGAGTTTAGGACGCCAAGCTCTTGAGGAAGTGGTGCCAATTTGTAACAATAATAATAAACTATCCCTTGAAAAATCAAAAGCTTCTTTAAAAAGACACATATATATTTTTTATTGCTGTGTTCTTTGTAGAAGGATCCTAGGCAGCTCATCTTTTATATTAACAAAGTTCTGATAACTTGTCCTTCTAATTACAAGCTGGTAAGTTCTGTGCTCAAAGGTGATGTTCCATCAGTGGGTAAAACCCTTGATATGATTTCCTGGAACACATTTTTCTCTATTTGGTTCTTTTTTTATTCTTAATTGCCTATTAGATAAATATTTTAATTACAGGCCATCCTTAACTCCTTGGAAGGAAAGTTATGACCAACCTAGATAGCATATTCAAAAGCAAAGACATTACTTTGCCAACAAAGGTCCGTCTAGTCAAGGCTATGGTTTTTCCTGTGGTCATGTATGGATGTGAGAGTTGGACTGTGAAGAAGGCTGAGCGCCGAAGAATTGATGCTTTTGAACTGTGGTGTTGGAGAAGACTCTTGAGAGTCCCTTGGAGTGCAAGGAGATCCAACCAGTCCATTCTGAAGGAGATCAGCCCTGGGATTTCTTTGGAAGGAATGATGCTGAAGCTGAAACTCCAGTACTTTGGCCACCTCATGCAAAGAGTTGACTCATTGGGAAAGACTCTGATGCTGGGAGGGACTGGGGGCAAGAGGAGAAGGGGACGACAGAGGATGAGATGGCTGGATGACATCACTGACTCGATGGACGTGAGTCTCAGTGAACTCCGGGAGTTGGTGATGGGCAGGGAGGCCTGGCGTGCTGCGATTCATGGGGTCGCAGAGTCGGACACGACTGAGCGACTGAACTGATCTGATCTTTAACTTCTTTGAGGGGAGTAGGTGGGATATAGTTTTTAAATTCTTATACATTGTGTGCCCTGAACAAGCCTATGGAAGCATTGCATTTTATGCAGGGATTTGGTTCTAAATTCAGCAGGTTATCCCGAAGTCATGTATAGAAAAAGTGTCTCTGAAAGTCCCTTTGGCAGGAGCAGGTCTCAGCTTTTTCCTCTAGCACTGGTGGAGTCTGCTGCTTGTTGGTTGGGGACCAAATGCAGCATTGTTTGCATCTAGGAGACCAGTTGTCTGAAGTGGCTCTCCATGAGGGAGATACTCTTCCAACAGGAGAACCTCATGGAGAAATGATTGGGGAATAACCTTTCTTCTCTCATGGCACTTCAGGTTCTGTTGCTGGAGGGACTGGTGACAAATTTTTTAAAGTTGAGGGTTTACCTATTTTTTATATTTCATATCAGACACATACAGTATGTGACCTTTCATGTCTGGCTTCTTTCACTTACATGCTGTTTTTGAGGTTCATCTGCCTTGTAGTGTATGTCAGTGCTTCATTCCTTTTTATGGCTGAATGATACGCTGTTCACTGGAGAGACTGCATTTCGTTATGTGTCCATCTCTCTGAGTTGTTTTCACGTTTTGGGCATTGTGAAGAGCGCTGCTGTGAACATATATGTACAAGGATTTCTTTGAACATCTGTTTTCAATTCTTTTGGGTATATATCTTTGTTGTTGTTGTTCAGTTGCTAAGTCATGTCCAACTCTTTGTGACTCTATGAACTGCAGCACAGCAGACTTCCCTGTCCTTCAGTATTTCCAAGAGGTTGCTCAAACTCATGTCCATTGAGTTAGTGATTCCATCCAACCATCTCAATCTCTGTCGCCACCTTCTCCTACTACTTTCAGTCTTTCCCAGCATCAGGGTCTTTTCCAGTGAGTTGGCTCTTTGCATCAGGTGGCCAAAGTATTAGAGCTTCAGGTTCAGCATCAGTCCTTCCAGTTAATATTCAGGGTTGCTTTCCTTTAGGATTGACTGATTTGATCTCCTTGCTGTCCAAGGGACTCTCAAGAGTCTTCTCCAGCACCACAATTTGAAAGCTTCGATTCTTTGGCTCTCAGCTTTCTTTATGGTCCAACTCTCCCATCCACACATGACTACTGGAAAAACCATAGCTTTCAGTTCAGTTCAGTCACTCAGTCATGTCTGGCTCTTTTTGACCCCATGAACCGCAGCACGCCAGGCCTCCCTGTCCATCACCAACTCCCGGAGTTCACCCAAACTCATGTCCATCGAGTCGGTGATGCCATCCAACCATCTCCTCCTCTGTCGTCCCCTTCTCCTCCTGCAGAATTACTGGGTTATATGATAGTTCTGTTTAAACTTCCTTCCTGTAGTCATCCATAGGTGGAATGGATCCTGAACAAAAGCATTTTGGTTTAACATTCAGGCAGAGGGGCAGGGTTCCCTGAGGCAGGCCATTATGTATGAACAGTATCCAATTAGTGAACAAAAACAATGGGAAGCAAAAGTTAAAGTAAAAGAAACAGATCCAACATGGAGTCAAAATTGGCTCTCTTCTGTAACACAATCCCACCATTTTTGGTAGAGAAGAGCTATCTTTGGAGGCAGCCTGGGTTCTGATGATAGTGACCAAAGGGAACCAAGCATCAATTTCACTAAATTTATTTTTAACAAACATTAGTAGGACCAAGCCCACATTGTTGTGGTGGTTTAGTTGCTAAGTTGTGTCTAACTCTTGTGACCCCATGGACTGTAGCCAGCCAGGCTCCTCTGTCCATAGGATTTTCCAGGCTAAAATACTGGAGTGGGTTGCCATTTCCTTCTCCAGGGGATCTTCCTGACCCAGGGATTGAACCCGGGTCTCCTGCACTGAAGGCAGATTCTTTACCAACTGAGCTACCAGGGAAGCCCTAGTACATTGTAGGTACTTATAAATTAATGAAATACCATTACTGAGAGAAGCCTTTTTTCAAATGCAAATGTTTCTCTAGGTCATGAACTTACATTAGAACCTGCTTAGTGTGTTATATTTTTCCATTTCAGCTGGTCTCTAACCTATATTAGAAAAATAGCTTTTAAATGGCACAGTATGCTTCTCTGTAATTGCATTATTGGCATATGGACGATGCCTGAATAGCAAACAGGTCAAGGAATTGCATGTATCATAGTGAAAGCAAATGCACATTTATGGATTTTTCTGAATGCAGAAGGGGACTTGGAGATGCAGATTTGTCTCTCCCTGCCCTGAATCCCAGAGCATTATAGGAAAACAGAGGCAGCCCCTTTATTGGCAAAACAATTGGTCACATTCAAATTGCCTTTTACAGATTGCAAAATGTGCTTATACGCATTATCTCTTAAAAAAATTATATTGGAGTATAGTTGATTTACAATGCTGTGTTAGTTTCAGGTGTACAGCAAAGTGACTCATTTATATATATACATATATCCACTCTTTTTTTAGATTCTTTCCCCATATGTAGGCCAATACAAAGTCTTGAGTAGAATTGCCTGTTCTATACAGAAGTTTCTTATTAGTTATCTATTTTGTATCTCATTTATATTGCCAGGAATGCACAGAGCATTAAAGAATTTTCCCAGAAACACACTTGGTATGTGTTAGAATTAGGTAGCAAACCCAGGCCCTCTGAATTCCAACGTTTTCTCCAAAGCCTGTGATGACTTCGAGAGCTGTCCTGAGTCTTGACCACAGGGAGCAGGAATGGGGCTCAGCAATGGTCAAGACCCTGGACAGGAGCAGAGGAAACTCCTTCCACTCTGTATTTATCCCCTCCTCCTTTCCTTGCGGCTCTCACCCTAGGCTCACTGTCATACACTCCTGTTCCCTTTCTTGCCTTTCTCTTTTCCAATCACTTCATCTTCCCTGCCCATGCCTTTAGCCTAGAACCACTCAGGAAGACCATTCAGAAAGAAAAATATTATCAAGCATATCCCAGTGTTGATTTTAATTGTTTTTTTACTATATATTATTATAATTGATGATTACATCATTCTTACATAATATAATTTTATTAGACTTGCACATTACACAACATAGTCTTTAGTATATTTGAACATAATATGATTATATATTTATAATTGATAATGTAATTACATGTGCCCAGTGATAAAACTAGTTTATAAATGTTTACAGCTTTTCTAAACCATAAAGCCAACATGAATGAACAGATTAGAAAGAAACAAATGAGTGAAGACAATAAATTTCAAGATCCAAACTTATTGTAACTTAATGTGTCAGACGATACTATCTTACTTACACTGAATTTTTTTGGTAAGTATAATGCCCTTTGACAGTTGCCTGAAAGTTGATTCAACATTCCTACTGCTGATCCCTTTCAAACTCCTACAAAATCTTTGATTCTTAAGCACACATGAAGGTGTGTGGCTTTCACTGTGCATGAAAACATCATTTACATGATCTTGGGGCAGTCAAGATGGTAATTCTTCAAGTCAGTGCAGGCACACACACACAAACTCACTTACACACTAACAAATGCAGACATGAAAATTTAGTATGGGGACTTCCCTGGTGGCCCCGTGGCTAGGACTCCAGGCTCCCAATGCAGGGTGCTTGGGTTCAATCCCTGATCAGGGAACTAGATCCACATGCTGCAACCGAGTCTACATGCCACAGCTAAGACACAACACTGCCAAATAAATAAATAATAAATATTTTTTTAAAATTCAGTACTGAGTGGTAAGGAGGCATGAAATATGCTCATATTTATTCTTTTCGGATTTCACAGAAATTAAAAAAAATACCTTTTTTTTTTTCATAGACCACCCGCAAGACTGTATTTGGGGCCCGGAGCCCGAGGAACACTGTCCCAGGTCTCTCAGAATCCCCACTCCTCCCAACTGGAGGCCTTTCTGAGCCCATTGACAGCTCTCAGGACCAGGAAAGCTGCAGGACCTTGTTCTTCAGAAAAAGAATGTGGGGTTTTGGGGGTGCAGGGATCAGTGTGGTGCAGTGCTCATGAGCATCCCCACCTGGGCTCAAATCTCGCCACCTGCTACGTGGAGGCTACTTATTCAGGTTACTTAACTCTTGGCGCCTTAGTTCCCGTGTGCACCAAGCGGGAATAGCAATGTCCCCCTCACAGGGATGTTATGAGAATTGGATGAGCTTTTAGAAAGAAGAAGAAGAAAGCAAAGGGCTTAGATCAGCTCCCAGTTCAGAGTAGAAGCTCCATGAATTGCAGCTGCAGCGAAATTGAATGTTCATTCATCTCTCCTCAAGTGCTCTCATCCCCAAAGTGCTTTGTGATCCTCTCCCACCCCTTGCCATTTCCCAGTGTGCCTGTTTTCATCTCCTGCTGCTTGCGTGAGCATGACTGCCTGCAGCTGTAACTGGATTTCCCTGGAGGGTCTATCCCCTCCAACATCCATTTACTTGCAGTGGAAAGACGGAGTCGCTGGTTTTTGTTACCTCCCATACTGCTGCTTCCAAAGCCTGTATCTTCACTTTCCCGTGGTCGCCCGTGTCCCTAGGAGGTTCATCTTTGTCTCACTCCTCCTTTTCAACCCAGTGTTCTTTCAAGAACTATCACCCCTCAGTTTCTGGACCTCTTTCTTTCCCATCAGTCACAAGGTGACCTCTGCTAGTCCCTCCTCAGCACCTCTTTTTATTTTTATTTTATTTAAAAAATTTTAAAAACTTAAAAAAATTGAATATAGTTTAAAGTGATACAGTTAAATATATATATATATATATATATATATATATTCTTCTTCAGATGTGTTTCCATTATAGGTTATTATAAGATATTGAATATAGTTCCCTGTGCTGTACAGTAGATCTGTGTTGTTTTCTATTCATACATTTATTGTCGTTCAGTAGCTCAGTCCTGTCTGACTCTTTGCAACCTCATAGACTGTAGCCCACCAGGTTCCTCTGTCCAAGGGATTTTCCAAGAAAGAATACTGGAGTGGGTTTCTATTTCCTTCTTCAGGGCATCTTCCTGACCCAGGGATCAAACTTATGTCTCCTGCGTCTCCTGCATTAGCAGGCAGATCTTTACCACTGAGCTACTGGTGTGTAAAGGTTAATCCCAAGTTTATCCCTCTCTATCTTTCCCCTTCATTAACCATAAGTTTTTTTTCTGTGTCTGTGAGTCTGCTTCTGTTTTATAAGTTTATTCATATCATTTTTTTGATTTAGGTCATACCTGAATGGTCTAGTGGTTTTCCCTACTTTCTTCAATTTAAGTCTGGATTTGGCAATAAGGAGTTCATGGTCTGAGCCACAGTCAGCTCCTGGTCTTGTTTTTGTTGACTGTAAAGAGCTTCTACATCTTTGGCTGCAAAGAATATAATCAATCTGATTTCGGTGTTGACCATCTGGTGATGTCCATGTGTAGAATCTTCTCTTGTGTTGTTGGAAGAGGGTGTTTGCTATGACCAGTGCATTTTCTTGGCAAAACTCTATTAGTTTTTGCCCTGCTTCATTCCGTATTCCAAGGCCAAATTTGCCTGTTACTCCAGGTGTTTCTTGATTTCCTACTTTTGCATTCCAGTCCCCTATAATGAAAAGGACATCTTTTTGGAGTGTGAGTTCTAAAAGGTCTCGTAGGTCTTCATAGAACCATTCAACTTCAGCTTCTTCAGCGTTACTGGTTGGGGCATAGACTTGGATTACTGTGATATTGAATGGTTTGCCTTGGAAACGAACAGAGATCATTCTGTCGTTTTTGAGATTGCATCCAAGTAGTGCATTTCAGACTCTTTTGTTGACCATGATGGCTACTCCATTTCTTAACAGTGGAAGTGAGAAATAGATTTAAGATCCTAGATCTGATAGATAGAGTGCCTGATGAGCTATGGAATGAGGTTCGTGACATTGTACAGGAGACAGGGATCAAGACCATCCCCATGGAAAAGAAATGCAAAAAAGCAAAATGGCTGTCTGGGGAGGCCTTACAAATAGCTGTGAAAAGAAGAGAAGCGAAAAGCAAAGGAGAAAAGGAAAGATGTAAACATCTGAATGCAGAGTTCCAAAGAATAGCAAGAAGAGATAAGAAAGCCTTCTTCAGCGATCAAGGCAAAGAAATAGAGGAAAACAACAGAATGGGAAAGACTAGAGATCTCTTCAAGAAAATCAGAGATACCAAAGGAACATTTCATGCAAAGATGGGCTCGATAAAGGACAGAAATGGTATGGACCTAACAGAAGCAAAAGATATTAAGAAGAGATGGCAAGAGTACACAGAAGAACTGTACAAAAAAGATCTTCACGACCCAGATAATCACGATAGTGTGACTACTGACCTAGAGCCAGACATCCTGGAATGTGAAGTCAAGTGGGCCTTAGAAAGCATCACTACGAACAAAGCTAGTGGAGGTGATGGAATTACAGTTGAGCTGTTCCAGGTCCTGAAAGATGATGCTGTGAAAGTGCTGCACTCAATATGCCAGCAAATTTGGAAAACTCAGCAGTGGCCACAGGACTGGAAAAGGTCAGTTTTCATTCCAATCCCAAAGAAAGGCAATGCCAAAGAATGCTCAAACTATCGCACAATTACACTCATCTCACATGCTAGTAAGGTAATGCTTAAAATTCTCCAAGCCAGGCTTCAGCAATATGTGAACTGTGAACTTCCTGATGTTCAAGCTGGTTTTAGAAAAGGCAGAGGAACCAGAGATCAAATTGCCAACATCCATTGGATCATCGAAAAAGCAAGAGCATTTTCAGAAAAACATCTATTTCTGCTTTATTGACTATGCCAAAGCCTTTGACTGTGTGGATCACAATAAACTGTGGAAAATTCTGAAAGAGATGGGAATACCAGACCACCTGATCTGCCTCTTGAGAAATTTGTATGCAGGTCAGGAAGCAACAGTTAGAACTGGACATGGAGCAACAGCCTGGTTCCAAATAGGAAAGGGAGTACGTCAAGGCTGTATATTGTCACCCTATTTATTTAACTTATATGCAGAGTACATCATGAGAAATGCTGGGCTGGAAGAAACACAAGCTGGAATCAAGATTGCCGGGAGAAATATCAATAACCTCAGATATGCAGATGACACCACCCTTATGGCAGAAAGTGAAGAGGAACTAAAAAGCCTCTTGATGAAGGTGAAAGTGGAGAGTGAAAAAGTTGGCTTAAAGCTCAACATTCAGAAAACTAAGATCATGGCATCCAGTCCCATCACTTCATGGGAAATAGATGGGGAAACAGTGGAAAGAGTGTCAGACTTTATTTTTCTGGGCTCCAAAATCACTGCAGATGATGACTGCAGCCATGAAATTAAAAGACACTTACTCCTTGGAAGGAAAGTTATGACCAACCTAGATAGCATATTGAAAAGCAAAGACATTACTTTGCCCACAAAGGTCCATCTAGTCAAGGCTATGGTTTTTCCAGTGGTCATGTATGGATGTGAGAGTTGGACTGTGAAGGAGGCTGAGCACCAAAGAATTGATGCTTTTCAACTGTGGTGTTGGAGAAGACCCTTGAGAGTCCCTTGGACTGCAAGGAGATCCAACCAGTCCATTCTGAAGGAGATCAGCCCTGGGATTTCTTTGGAAGGACTGATGCTAAAGCTGAAACTCCAGTACTTTGGCCACCTGATGTGAAGAGTTGACTCATTGGAAAAGACTCTGATGCTGGGAGGGATTGGGGTCAAGAAGAGAAGGGGATGACAGAGGATGAGATGGCTGAATCGCATCACTGACTCGATGACATGAGTCTGAGTGAACTCCGGGAGTTGGTGATGGGCAGGGAGGCCTGGCGTGCTGCGATTCATGGGGTCGCAAAGAGTCGGACACGACTGAGCAACTGATCTGATCTGATCATTTTTTTAAGATTCCACATATAAGTGATATCATATGATATTTGACTTTTTCTTTCTGACTTACTTCATTTAGTATAATAGTCTCTAGGTCCATCCATATTGCTGGAAATGGCATTATTACATTCTTTTTTATGGCTAAGTAATATTCCACTGTACATATGTACCACATCTTTATCCACTCATCTATCAATGGACATTTAGGTTGCTTCCATGGTTTGACTATTATAAATAGTGCTTATTTGAACATTGTGGTGCATGTATCTTTCTGAATCACAGTTTTCTCCAGATATATGTCCAGTAGTGCAATTGATGGATCATGCATGGTGAGTCTATTTTTAGTTTTTTTAAGGACATCCACACTGTCTTCCATAGTGGCTGCACCAATTTACATCCCCACCAACAGTGTAGAAAGGTTCTCTCTCAGCACCTCTCCTGGAGGTCATGGGAAACACTTTCAGTGCCTCAACCACTAAACATCTTTGGTCCTCACCTGGCTTGGGCAACAATTGATGCTCAGGACCCTCATTGTCAAGTTTGTGGTTCCTTAGCGTCTAGGACATCACACACTTGTCTCCCATCACTCCTGACCATCCCTTTGCAGGAGCCTCTTCTTCAGCCTGTTCTAACATCTCTGTTTCTCTCACTCTGTCCTGGGTCCTCCCTTTAGTCTCACTGGCAGTTTGCACTTAATCTGCACTCAGGCTTCAGGGGTCATTGGCCTCAGAATTCTTCAGCTCAGATGCCAGAGCTCTCTTATCAGCCTGCTGGGAGTTCGTCCTAACCTCAAAATGTTTATCTGCAAAGTGGAAATAAATACCGTGCCCTTTTCTATCTGTGGTTAGGGATAACTAGATTCAACAAACCGTGCGTTTTGATTCCTACAGGGTAGACCCTGTCTCATGCATCCACTGTTTGGTGAATCCTAAGCCCTCTTACCTGGATGGCTTTAAATGTAAAGTATCCAAGATCCAGTCTGCTCCCAACATGATGCTAAGAGTCTCCCAAGGACAGGGAAGCTGGACCATTTCCCAGGAAGCGAACAGTTACACAGAGGCTGGTTTTCCTCTCTTCACAATCATTATTTCAGGTCAAGAAGATGGAGCTTAGAGGGTGATTTCATACAGCTGGTGCTCGGAAAGTTCTTTGTTATCACAGTCCTGGTGATGCATGAGTCACTGGCTTTGCATCTCCAGGCAGTGGGCGTGTGCTGTCAGATTCAATTCCTGGGTCCTCGGATGTGCCCAGTAGTCAACAGTGTCAAACCCCCAGCACAGGAAATGCCAGAGGGGCACAGATCACTCTGTGGCAGGGAGGTGAGTGTGCACACCTGTGATCTGGACGCTGGTGTGACCGGCCGCCTTTACCCTGGGCTGTGAAAAGCCTCGTTACTCAGCAGGAATGTCAGATTATATTAAGTCCACCCCATCCTCCTCCTCCTCCTCCTTCTCCTGTGAATTGTCATAGCTCGTGCACCCGCGCCTGTTGGCGAGTCTCATTTTGTCGTGTTGCAACTAAAAGCCCACATCTTTGGGGGGCCTTCTGGTCTCAAGCATGCGACCAGTATGTAAGGTGTTCTATCTCTTGCTTAGCGGCCCTTCCTTGGTGGTGCTGATTAATCCAGAAAGGCTAGATTTCATTGGAGCGGTGACAGCTTCCCCGGGTGGGCAGCTCTGGTCCTGCACGGTGTCAATGATGAAAGCTTCCAGGGTAAGTCTTCCTGCTTCTCAGCATCTTCATGGGACTGGAAGCCTGAGCAGTAGGCATTTTCTGGATTTTCCCCTAAGCAATCCAAGAAACATGCATGTCTGAGGAGCATCCGTGCCCTGTTACTCTGAGGGGTGGGGAGAACCAATGTCTGCTGTCACTGCGGCGTTGAGGGCAAGGCCACATGTGTCCCCCTGCCCCATGCCCACCTCTAGGGTTTTTCAGGGCTAAATGACAAGACTGGATAAATGAGATGCTATAATTTGGCAGGTGAATCACATAGTCCGTGTAGCTCCAGTGGCATCTTTCTTCACTCTTCTCTGGGCTTTTACCTGGACATGTTGGGTGCTGAATAGGTTCTTCAGCATCACTGTGTGAGGGGGTTTGGCCTCTGCTAAACTGTTTGCGGTGGAGCAGAGAATTGTTTGGCGTTGAGTTTGCTTCTCAGCAGCTCTTTCTGTTCCTAGTTCCTTGAGGTGGGAGAACCGGTACAGTAAGTGGTACCCAATGCAGTGGTCCAATGCAGATTCATGCTTGGACCAATTCGGGGGAAGAGATGGCCATGTACACCCCTCCCTCCCCTTTTACCTGGTGATATTGTGGATCGGTGCTTCCTGGACTGGATTTAGATCCTGGGCTTTTTTCTCTTGAAGATTGATTGCATCAGGTTAAGCAGCTGACCTTGAATCACTGAGATGGAGTAGAGATGAAATTGATGAATGCCACTTTCCTACAACCACTAGAAAACGATGAAAGAGCCAGCCCTGCTTCTCTTCCCAATGTTGCCTTCTTGCAGTCCACTCTTCCAGGGGAGGGGCAGAGGGAGGTGGTGGCAGGAATTGAGTGGGTGGTTATGGCAGATTGTGGAAGGTGTGCAGAGAGCGGTGCCTCCAGCAGGGAAGGTGACCCTTGCTTGAGCCACCATCGTGTGCAGGGAAATGCTCAGTACTCTAGGAGAACCATCCCATTTAGTCCTCCCAATGGCTGCTGAGTAGGTGCTTTCACATCCTTCCATCTTAGAGAGTGTAGAGATACCAGGCAACCTGCCTGAGGTCATAGGGCTTACACGTGAACCAGCTCGAGTTTGTATTTAGGCAGAATGACTTCAGGACTGACATTTTAACCCCTCCTTAAAGTTTTTCCTGGGGTCTTCCCTGGCTGTCCAGTGGTTAAGACCTCACCTTCCAATGCAGGGGGTATGGGTTCAATCCCCGGCCTGGAGTTAAGATCCCACATGACTCATGGCCAAAAACCCAAGACATAAAATAGAAGCAATATTGTAACAAATTCAATACAAGCTTTAAAAATGGCCCATGTTAAAAAAAAATCTTTAAAAAATAATATAATAATATCAACTCCTGCTTTAAAAAAACATGAGTTTCTCCTGTAATTCTCTGAGACATGGCTGCCTTTATTTCACCTTGGGGTATCCAAGACTTCCAAGGTCAAGAGTGAGGGGTGTGGGTGAATGTACCTATTCCTTGTGATTGCCAGTGGTTCTCATGTGGGATATCCCACAATGTCTCCAGGTCCCCCAAGGAGCCAGCAGGGGATTACATTGTGGTTGCTTTACGTAAGAAAGGGGGAAATGAATTTATGCCTTTGGGAACATCTCAGAGGAGGGAAGCAGTTTCTCATAGGCTGGGGATCATTGTTCTCCAGAACCAAACACAGAAGATACCATAAGGGGAGGAGACTGTAATGACTCTGGCCTAGGGTAAGGGGCTTGAGTGAAACATAGGACCTGAAAACAGCAGGAGGACCCTTTCTCCTTGTGGGAGGTGTCTGTAACCCTATGGTTCCTGTTTCTTTCTTATTGTGAGTGTGAATGAGCCCGAGTTCAGACCTCTTGAAGTATTACAGAGGAGATTCCCAAGTCAATTCAGATGTGGGTGATCCCCAGATAGGAACTCTCTTAGGAGATGAACAGAGAACACACTTGAAGAATCAAGCAAAGAAACCTGCAGACATGATTGCATGTGGCTATTGCTGTCACCTCCCACCGTGGGACACTAACTGTCCCTGTTGCTTCTTCCTTGTGCTTTTTAACGGGTGTCATTCTTTATCTTTGTGAGAACCCTCAACTTGCTCACTGATGCGTCATTTTCAGATCACTTCATTATTTTTATTTCTTCTGGAGTCAGTTCATCCCGGTTACTGGTTTTGTTAAATCTGTTTAGCAGTGTGAGTTTTCTTTCTGTGTTTTGGAATTTCTGTTTTCAGACTCATCTATTTTGGGAGATTTTTACCCCCTATCTCTCTCTCCTTGTCTGTGCTCACTCTCTGCTCTTGTCTTCTTTCTTTGTCATTCTGTACCATCCCATGGGTGCTCCTGGTCTTGAATTGGGTTCTGTTGTTGGTAGCTCAGAGTTCCTGCACAGGTGATACCACTGAGCCGGTGGGTCTGGTCTCCCTGCCTCTCCACTGCACTACCTTGTCTGTGCCAGAGCTCTGGTCAGCCTCCTTTGGGAGTTGGGGACTTGACCTCAGCCTTGGTTCAGGCAGTACCTTGGCTCAAGTCTCTAGCCTCAGGTAGGACACTTTCACTTCTTCATAGCCTAAAATAATTGGACTCCTAATTTTCTCTACCTGGAAAATTAGGCAGAGGAGAGAACTCAGAATTTTCTGGACTCAGAATCTGGCGAGTCCCAGGAGTTCCACTCTTGACATGTGCTCCAGCCTTCCATAGTCCTCATAGGTTTTTTTTTTTTTTTGCCTTCTTTTTGAGCAAGACAAACCTCTAAGTGTTTTCTGTATTGTTTATTATGGCGATATGTTTGGAGCAGTGCTTGTGAGGAAAGGGGGCAGGTCAGAGCTTGACATAACTCCAGATGAAGAGCAGTTCCGTTGCCTCTTTAGGACACAAGAGTGCAGTGCAGGTCAGCACACAGTGTATCAGATGTGATTTATCTTCTGGACACTTCACTACAGGCTTTATAGAAATTATTTTATTATCCACTCATAACATCATCGTAAAGTATCACTCCTCCCGTTTTATAGACTCGGAAACTCATGGCTTGGAAAGAGGAAAAGAAATGCATCCCACGCCGCGAGGCTTGTGAATCACAGAATCACACCTAACCCCAATCTGATTTCAAATCAGAACCCTTCACCCCCATCTGTGTGCTACAATGCCATCTCACGATGCCCTTTCCTTTTGTTCTAGGAAAATGCACTTAAGGAGGCTGCCCAAGGAGACCATCGCCTGAGGCCCCATTATGCAGGCCTTCCCGCAAGGGCCCGCCAGCTCGACAAGGTAACTGGCCACCACCATCAACAGGCCACTGGGAGCTGGGGTGTCAGGGAGGAGCCCAGGGAAGGTGGAAGGGGATGACTCACTGAACTCCACCCAAACTAGAGTGGCTGGGACCCTGGTTACACCTCTTCTATTTCATCATGTGGCCACTGCACAAAGCCCTAGAGAAATGTTTCATTTGCTGTCTGCTAGGCATCCCCACGTAGAGGTCTATTCAGTCACAAAGGGGCCAGAACAAAACTTGCCATGTCCTCTCCACCAAACCATTGCCTCTCCTAGTTTTTCTCATCCCAGTAAATGGCCATCCCTCCAACTGCTCAGGCCTAGATGCTCTGAGTGGTCCTTTATGCTTCCTTTACACCTCACTCTCTGACAGCCCCCAGCCCTCCCATTTCCAACCCCACTGTGTCCCACAAGCACAGGCTGCCATTTTCTCCTGCCTGAATGGTGAAACAGTCTCCTAATTGGCCTGTCTACCTCCCTTCTTCATGTCCTACAATCAGTTTCCAGCATGATCTAGAGTGATCCTGTGACTCAAACCAGACTACGTTGCTCCTCGGAGTAAAAACCTTCTCCCAAAATAACAACAAAACTCCTCCCTGTGGCTGCCGTCTTGCTCAGCCTTGTCATCTGCCTCTCCATCTTTGATTCCTGAAGTTCTGTTCACGCTGACCTTCTTTTTGCTCCTCCGACCACCAAGCTGGTCTCAGTGTGCCATGACTTTCTCTGCTTAGAACTCTGCTCCCTCCTTTTCAAACAGCCACCAGCCTCTTGCTCTTCATGGTCAGTTGCCTCCTCGCTAGACCTTCACTGCCTCCAGCTACCCATCCCCTTCCTTTAATTATGTGGCTTCCCTCAGCTTTTATCTTCTTGTGTGTCTCATCACTTTGTTGATTGATCACATCTTCACTTATGTGTCTGTCTGTCCACCCTGCAATAATGTCAGCTCCTAGGTAGCAGAGGTCTTTGCCATCTTATTCATCACAGTATCCCCAGTACCTATCTCAGGAAACATTGTAGGTACTCGGTGAATATTAGTTAACGATCAGTTGGTGGTTTGAAATTGCTAATTGCTTAACTTTCCATAATTACAGAATGTTTATTTCAAAGAATAACTGAGTCCTAAATTTACTATAAAAACAGAGCTTTTTTGATTTTACACTTCTTTTCCTGCCTTCCTGTATGCCACCCCCCGCCACCGCCTTTTTTTTTTTTTAAGGGAAAAAAAAAAAAAAAAAAAGATCTGCTTTTCAGGAAATAAGAAGTGTTGGAGAGGATGTGAAGAAATTGGAGCCCTTGTGCCCTGTTGGTGGGAATATAAAATGGGGCAGTGACTACGGAAAACAGGATGGCAGATCCTTAACAAATTAAGAATAGAATTACCCCATGACCCAGCAATTTCACTTCTGGAGATATACCCAAAGGATTAAAAACAGGATTAAGAAGAGATATTTGTCTTTTCATGTTTATAGCAGCATTATTCACAATAGCCAAAAGATGGAAGCAACCCAAGTAACCATCTATGAATGAATATCAACAAATGTTATATAACATGCAGTATATATATGTGTGTATGTGTGTACATATATGGGTAGATTTTTTTTTTTATAACATCTTACCAAAAAACGCTAACTTTTTGGCCAACCCTATTGGAGTGGGAGGCTACGCCCTCCTCCAGGGGATCTTCTCCACCTAGGGATTGAACCTGCATCTCTTAAGTCTCCTACATTGGCAGGTGGATTCTTTACCACTAGTGCCACCTGGGAATTAATTATATATACACACAATGGACTATTATTACTCAACCTTAAAGTGAAGGAAGTTCTGACACCTACCGCAACATGGATGAACCTTGAAGACATTATGTTCAGTGAAATAAGCCAGTCCAGAAGGACAGATACTGTATGATTCCACCCATATAATGTCCCTAGAGGAGTCAGACTCATAGAGACAGAAAGCAGGGTAGTGGGAGGCAGGGGCTTGGGGAGGGGGAGGGGGAGTTAGTGTCTAAGCAGGACAGAGTTTCAGTTTGGGAAGATGAAAAGTTTTGTAGATGGGTGTTAGTGATGGTTCCATGACAGTGTGAGCATACTTCATGCCACTGAGCTATACACTCGAAAACATTAAGACAGTAAATTTGATGTCATGTGTGTGTTAGTCACTCAGTCGTGTCCGACTCTTTGTGACCCCATGGACTGCAGCCCACCAGGCTCCTCTGTTCGTGGGTTTCTCCAGGCAAGAATACTGGAGTGGGTAGCTATTTCCTTCTCCAGGGGATCTTCCTAACCCAGGGATTGAACCCAGGTCTCCTGCATTGCAGGCAAATTCTTTACCATCTGAGCCACCAGAAAGCCCCACGTTATATGTATTTTACCATAATTTTATCAAAAAGATGTGCTTTCAGTACGACTCCAACTCTCCCTTTAAATTCCTTCCTCCATATTCCTGCCAGCCCCTTTGCCTTCTGTCCTCTTTCCTTTCCAAACCTGCTCTCAGGTAAGGCTCTGATAAACTCACGCACCCTGAGGTGCGAATCCATAATGAGGCTTGGTGACCTTCTCAGTCCCGGCATCTTTTTTACTTAAACAAAAACAGAAATGAAAAATAATGGTGATGTTTTGGGCATCAGAAGCAAACTAACCACAGGGCTGGAGGGAGTTGGCTGGAGGGAGGGTTGATCCTAGAATGCCTTCCTCGCTTTCACCAAGTTCACTCCATGTGGGCATCTGTCTGCTCCTCAGCTAGGGTCCTGCGCCCGGAGTCTGAGTCCTCCTTGGTGAGGGCAGAGCCAGAGGAGCCCAGTGGCGGTGTCGCCTATGCTGGTCAGTGGTGGCAGGGTGGAGTCCCAGGGTCAAGCATCACCAGCATCTCATTCCCAAACCTGGATCTCCCAGCACCCTGATGGGCACCCCTGTTCCCATAGAACTCTCACCAAAACTGACATAATTTTTTTCATTAAGGTTTGAAACTCCTTCCCCTGCTGCCTTCACATCTTGACCTTTTAAGCAAAGCTTCAAGGCCCAGAAAATGAGCTCCCCTCGGCACTGCAGGGGGATGTGAAGGCACGGAGTGACTCACAGGCACAGACTGGAATAGCAGAGCTTGCCGAGAGCGGGTGGGGAGCCTGGTGGTGCCATAGACACCATATTTGTCCCGCCCCTTCCCAGGCTTACAGGGCTGTGCGTTCCCTTGGGATGCCCAAGCAGGGTGTCTTCAGGGGAGTCACGGTGGGAAACAGCAGGTCCTGAAAGACTGCCTTGGGAGACCAGTGTCTGTGTCCCAGTGTAACTTGGGGAGGTACAAGGGGAGGGTTGGTTCATATTGATGGTGAAAGAATTCAACCACAGCACCAGATCCATTGTGGGGGGGGCATCCCCGAGACCTATAGAAACACAAGGAAGTGTTTCATCTGGTTCTCCGGAAGAAGTCTGGGAATTCCCAATTCCCACAGCTGACTCAGGCTGGATTTGCAATCTGCTTTTTAGTAGCCTTGATTAAGTACGTAAAATTAATGATCAGAGCTCTTAATTATTAAAGTACAGGGATACAGGGTCAGTGTCTTCCCCGAAGCCTGCCCAGAAGGGATTGTCTCTTAGGTGCAAAATTGGTTATGGAAATATTTAGAATATTGAGTTGAATTCTACTGGGCAGGCCTCCCCGTGGAATGAAACAAATGAACCAGGAATCCAGGACACAGTGCAAAGGATAGGTCAGAGCCCCTGATGCCTGCAAACCCAACTTTATTTATTTTTTTTAATTTAAATTAATTTATTTTAATTGGAAGCTAAATACTTTACAATATTGTATTGATTCTGCCACACATCAACATGAATCCACCACGGGCTTACATGTGTTCCCCATCCTGCAAACCCAACTTCAAAAAAAAAAAAAAAAGATTCCAAATTTTTCACTCACTTGGGTTCAAAGGAGCCCATTAAATTCTCCCCAAACTGGGTAGCCGTTCTTATAGCCAGTTGGAGGTGCAGGCTACTTTCTCATTGAGTGTGTGGGGGCACATGTGCTAAGTCACTTCAGTAGTGTCCAACTCTTTGTGACCCCATGGACTGTAGCCCACCAGGCTCCTCTGCCTATGAGATTCTCCAGGCAAGGATACTGAAGTGGGTTGTTATGCCCTCCTTCAGGGGATCTTCCTGACCCAGGAATGGGACTCAGGTCTCTTGCATTACAGGCAGATTCTTTGCCATCTGAGCCACCAGGCAAGTCTGGGAAAGAGTGGAGATTACCACAAACAGCATTTTTTCATGGGAGAGGTTAGTCTTTGAGATTTCCAAGACCAGTTTAAGCTCATGTTTTCAACACTTCCTTTTTCATCTCCTGTCTATATTGTGGAAACAATGGAACCAGACTGGCTAGTGTCAGAAGTCCTAGAATCAAGGTGTCTACAGGGCTGCACTCCTGCAGGCTCCAGGAGAGAATCACATTCTCATGTCTTCCAGCTTCTAGAGGTGCCCTCATTCCTTGGCCCCTGGGCCCTTCCTCCATCTCCAAAGCCAGCAAGGTAGCATCTTCATATTGCATTCCTCTCATCAGGACCCTTGTCATTATTACACTGGAGCCACTAAGATAACCCAGGACAATCTCAAGATCCTTAATCACTCCTTCCAAGTCCTTTTTGCATATGAGGCAACATTCACAGGCTCCAGGATTAGGATGCGGACTTCCTTGTGGGTCTTAATTTAGCCTATCTCAGTCCACCCCTGTCCCCAGTCAATCCCTTTGTCTACCCCATCCCTCCTAACCAACCAACTTTCTTTCCATTGTTGCAAACCAGGGAAGTGACCTTAATCATTCCATAACTGTGACCGTAAAGGGGACACGATGGAGAAACTTTTAAGTCAAAGAAATGCAAAACCACAATCATGGCCTGAGATGAAGCGTATTTGATGTATTAAGGCACGAGCACCAACAACTTGCAGAGCCTTCTAGTGGCCCAGAAGTCCTCTGCAGATTCTTGCTCATCCTCAGCTGTCCTGTAAAGCATTGTCTTCAAGACAAATAAAACTCGGCGCTTTTTTTCCCCACCAACAATTGCTTTCTGTTGTCACTACAATGAACACAATATAAGCTACAACAAAAGCACAACATTTTAGCTCCACGTGGGGTAAATGGGACTTTGGGGTGGGCCTGACCCTCTAACGTACATCTGTTCTGTCCGCTGTTGGCAACGTCCCTGCGGAAGCACAGGTCTGGCGGCTGCCAGTCAGTTTGCAGATTCACTTCTGGGTTGTCGTCTGTCTGCAGGTTGGGGATCGACTATTATTATTTTAATGTTTTTAAAAATCTTTTTATTTTTATTGAAGTATAGTTAATTTGCAATGTTTTTAACTCCTGTTATACAGCAAAGTGATTAGATTATATATATATATGTATTCTGTTTTTAATAGTCTTTTCCATCCTGGTTTATCATAGGGAGCTCAGCTGTTGTTCTATGATGACCTAGAGGGGTGGGATGGGTGGATGGGAGGGAGGCTCAACAGGGAGGGGATATATGTATAACTATAGCTAGCTGATTCACAGCTGTTGCACAGTAGAAAATAACACAACACTGTAAAGCAATTATCCTCCAATTAAAAAATATATATAGCAGTTCAGTGCAGTCACTCAGTCATGTTCGACTCTTTGTGACCCCATGAATCGCAGCACGCCAGGCCTCCCTGTCCATCACCAACTCCCGGAGTTCACTCAGACTCACGTCCATCGAGTCAGTGATGCCATCCAGCCATCTCATCCTCTGTCGTCCCCTTCTCCTCCTGCCCCCAATCCCTCCCAACATCAGAGTCTTTTCCAATGAGTCAAGTCTTCGCATGAGGTGGCCAAAGTACTGGAGTTTCATATAACCTATGATAAAACATAAAGGGGATTGGCTATTCTTGACCAAAGCCCTGGGCAGTGCCCCTGGCAGGATGATTCCTGACTGCCCTGTGCTCTTATAAGGGGCTGGATAATAACTAAATATACAGAAATAAATGAGGCTGGCAAATGGAACCTGAAACCCAACTCAGCTTCCCTACAAACTATGAGTTTGAGTTTCTTGAAAATACCTGACTTACATGGGCTTTGGCTATTCATTCTATTTCTCTACTCTGACAACAGGGAATTGGATCACTAAAGAAAATTCTGGTCCCATCGGAGCTTGCATTCTAATGAGGCACAACCCTGAGAAAAAATGTAAACTGCTCATACAATAATTTCAGATAGTGATAAATGCCCATGGAAAATAAAGCAGGGGGAAATGGCAAGAGTGACGAAGACAGACAAGTAGGGAGGATATCAGTACCTCAGGGCTTGTCTGGAGTGACATAATTGATGAGCAGAGAGTGGGGGTGGCGTGGGAGGTGCCACAATGGTAACAGCACGTTCAAAGGCCCTGGGGCAGGAATAAGCCTGGCTTGTTCAAGGTATTAAAAGAGGCCAAAGTGACTGAGCATGGTGGATAGTAATAGGTCAGATCGGACAGGTGGGTAGGCCAGATGCTGCAGGACTTTGGGGCCACATTAGGAATTTGGACTTGATTTCCATGGCAGCCCTGGGAGTTTTTAATCAGCGAGCAGCAAGATCTGACTTCTATTCTAGAAGGCTTCTGCTGGCTATGGTGCAAGACTGGAATCAGGGCTTTTGGATACTGTTTCCAAGTCTAATTTCCTTGATTAGCCAGGACATGAGAAGCGAAGGCTTTCAGCAAACCTGGAGTTGAGGTTCAAATGCGGGTTCTGCTTAGTTCCATTAGGTCATGACATTTTCACCAGGTAGCATTTGAATTTCCCCCTGAGTTCATTGCTTGATGCATCACACTGTAGCAAAATGGCACGAAAATACTTCTGTGAATCAGACCTCTCCACGACCTCTTAATAACAGCTTCCCTGTAACCCTGCTCCATTTACGAATGCCAAGTGGGCGCCTTCTTTTCTTTCTGTGCCACAGAAACTGTCAGGTTACACGAAGATCGTACATAAAGCATTTGAAACAGAAAGGACTTATGTAGCTACAAAAAAAAAAAAAAAAGGCAAAAAAACCCATGACTTTGTGACAGTCTGTTATTGAAGCCATAATTCATGTTGTAATGTTTGGGGAGGAGGGGAAGAAATTAAAATTCCGTGGTTGGAATAAAGCATGCTGCACAATGAAAAAATAATGGAGAAGAAATCAGGTAACTTCTCTCATCAAGGGCATGCCCTTGTCTGTTTCAAAGAAGCTAGAGGAGAGATTGAGGATCAGTAGAGCCTCCCAGATAAGTTTTAAACATGGGAGTCCTAGGGGTTCTGGGCTGAAAATGGACATGGTTTCTGAGGTTATTAGAGCATCCATCATCCAAATCCATGTGGTGCTTTGTTGCCATTTTTGTCCACTTTTATGACAGAGGTGAAATTTTAGGCAAAAGAATTTAGTATGGCTACACAATTTGAGTAACATTTTGTGTCTGTCAGCACTTTCAGTTCAAAGGGACAGAAGACAATTCAAATGGACACAAGTAAACCAAGGGAATCTATTGGCCCAAGTAACTAGAAAGGAAAGCATTAGCTTCAGGCACAGCTTGATCTAGTTGCTCATACAATGTCATTAGGACCCTGCTTCTTCCTCTACATCTCCAGAGTCTATTCTCAGATGAGTTCTTCCCTCATGAATGCAAATAGCAGTGTAGCTCCAACCTTTGTCTTTAACTTTCCAAGTACAGTGGGTGAATCTCTTCCCAAGGAATCTCTTCCCAGATTCCTACACAGTCTAGTATCTCATTCTCTGTGGATGCTACTTGGGTTCTATGCCCCTTCTCTCCCAATCCTCACATCCAGGGGATGGGATTATACTGATTGGCTACGCCTTGGTCACATCTCCAGACCTGATCCAATCACTGTGGCTGTGGTGAGGATGGGTGGGATGCAAAGAGAAGCTGTGTGCTGATTGGCCAGCCCTTGGTCACACGTATTCACCCCAGCAGGAGTGGACCCACTACGAAGTCCAGGACTGAGGATGAGGGAGGGGAAGTCTCCAAAAAGAACTTAAAGGGGAAGTGACAGATGACAGCTGGGGACAAATACCCACTGCAGCTCCCGTGCATATTGTAAACACCCCTTCTCTCCATTCTTGCTACTTTAGGTGAAAGCAGAGTATGCTCGGCTTAAACACACGCTCACCATAGTGACCAGAGAACGTGATTTGGCCGTGAAGGAGAAACACCAGCTCCAAGCCAAGCTGGAGAACCTAGAACAGGTCCTAAAGGTAGGACTCACTTCCACTTCCGCTTTCCACGGGGGTCAACGTGAGGAAGGAGGGGCCGCAGAATTCCAAAGCAGAGAGTGGTTGAAACTCCTTTTGAGTTTCAAAATCATAAAAATTCAGGGCTCTATGGGGCTGTTTTTACCCTTTCTGTGGTATACAAAGCAATAAATAACAAAATTTGAATGTTTCTGGAAGCGATCCCGTAAAACCAATTATGCATTTCCATTTCTTAGAATGTTAAACACAGCTGAGCAAGAGATGCTAGGCAGCACTCCGGAATGGAAATTGGGCTTAAGTTGAAGACCAGAGGTGTCTACGTTGGTTTTTCAGATTTCATGAATTTTAAGCTGTTCTTCAGATGGTTAACGACCTTTGTTATAAAGAGAATAGCTAAGTCAGAAAATTGCTTTATCAAGCTGCAGGTAATTGGATAGCCTCATGCATTCCTGATGAGCTGGGATCTCCTTCAATATTTAATGGGTGGGTTGATTTGCTTTTGATATTACTGAGTTAAGCTGAATGAATTCATTGCCTTTTTTTAAGTGTTAAAATTTTATTGGATTCTCATAGTGGGAAAAAATTTTTAACATAAAAGAATAAAATAATCACCTGCAGTTCTACAATCTAGTACATAGATTAAGCATTTGTATGGCACAAGCACAGAACAGAGTTACTGTGCGCCCACCCACCGTCCGGCACCAGGAAGTGATTTTAACTCCACCTTTAGCTTATTTGGGGGAACTGCTAGAACTCTGAGGGGACTCAGATCCATGATTGGTAAGGACTAGGGTGAGGTGCGAAATGGATACAGGGTTTCTTTTGGGGGTGATGAAAATGTTCTGGAATTAGGGTGATGATTACCAAACATTGTGAATGTACCAACACCTCTGAATTGTACGCTTTAAAGGGTGAATTCTATGGTATGTGAATTACATCTCAATTTAAGAGTGCAGGTGCATGTTCGTGCTGAGTCGTGTCCAACTCTTTTCAACACTGTGAACTGTAGCCCGCCAGGCTCCTCTGTGCTTGGGATTTTTTCAGGCAAGAATACTAGAGTCGGTTGCCATTTCCTCCTCCAGGAGATCTTCCTGACCCAGGGATCGAACCCACATCTCTTGCATTGCAAGCGGATTCTTTACCTCTCAGCCATTGGTGAAGTCCCCAGTTTAAGAGTAAAGATGCCCTATTGTTTCTGCTGGCCCTAAAGCGGAACCGCACCCTTGTGTGATTCAGGAGGTGACAGAGCCATGCCCAGTGCTGGTGGTGTCTGAGACGCCCCCGAGTGTCTACCTGGCCCTCTCTGGAGGAAGGACCAAGGCTAACCCTGACCATGTTTCTTTTTACCCTTTCCTCTGAATTTAGAACATGGCCCTAATGGAGTGAGATGCCATGTAATTATTCATTTCAGGAGCTACCTGGACCACTGTGAGTTCTCTGAGGGCACAAACTGTGCCTCATTCAACTCTCTACCCATAGAGGTTGAGAAAGGTGGTGTTTGGTGTTTGGTGGGGTCAGTGGAGGATGGGCTGGGAAAGCAGAGTGTACCCACGGGCTTTGCTGAGGGTCTGTTGGAGAAAAGTCACCATGAAGGACAGTGTAGGGTAGAGGTTCTGGGGGGACTGTGCCTCCTGGGTGACTATGCCTGCAGGAGGCATTTGACAATCTGGAGACATTTTTGATGTACATGACTGGGGAGGGGGCTATTGGCATCTCATGGGCACAGGCCAGGGATGTTGCTAACCCTCCCACAATGTACAGGACCACTTCCATAGCAGAGAATTAAGTGGCCCAAAATGTCATTGGCACCAAGGTTGAGAAACTGTGTCAGCTTCTAATTGTTGCTGTAACAAATTGTCACAATGTAAAATAAAACAGATGTATTTTCTCTCTTTTTTGATGTGCAAAAGCTATTTATTTTTTTAAAAAGCTTTTTATTTTCTATTGGGGTATAGGAGCTTCCCTAGTGGCTCAGACGGTAAAGAATCCGCCTTCTATGCAGGAGACCTGAGTTCTATCCCTGGGTTGGGAAGATCCTCTGGAGGAGGGCATGGGAACACACTCCAGTGTTCTTTCCTGGAGAATCCCCATGGACAGAGAAGCCTGGTGGGCTACAGTCCATAGGGTTGCAAAGAGTCAGACACAACTGAGCAACTAAGCACAGCACAGCACATAGCTGATTAGGACTTCCCAAGCTAGTGGTAAAGAACCCACCTGCCAACTCAGGAGACGTATAAGAGATGTGGATTCGATCCCTGGGTCAGGAAGATCCCCTGGAGGAGGGCATGACAACTGCCTCCAGTACTCTTGCCTGGAGAATCCCATGGACAGAGGAGCCTGGCAGGCTATGATCCATAGGATCAGAGAGTCGGACACGACTGAATCGACTTAGCACATGCACACACACATAGCCGATTAACAAACGGAGTTGTAACAGCTTCAGGTGAACAGTGAAGGGACTCAGCCATACATATATATGTATCTGTTCTCCCCCAAACCCCCCTGCCATCCAGGCTGCCACATAACTTTGAACAGAATTCTGGATGCTATACAGTAGGTCCTTGTTGGTTACCCATTTTAAATAAAGCAGTGTGCACATGTCCATCCCAAACTCCCTAACTATCCCCTCCCCCCATCCTTCCTTTTAGCAACCGTAGGTTCATTGTCCAAGCCTGTGAGTCAACAAATATATTCTCTTACACTTCAGGAGGTCAGATCCAAAATGAGTCACACAGGCTAAAATCAAGGTGTCAGTAGAACTGCCTGCCTCTCAGAAGGTTATAGGGAGACCATTTCCTGCCGTCCCCACCTTCTGACAGCTGCTCCTGGTTCCTGCCCCTCCCTGCAAAGCCAGCAATTAGCATCTTCTCTCTTCTCTGACTACTTGCCTCCCTCATGTCAGGAACCTGTGATGACACTTGGCCCACTTGGACAATCTCCCCATCTCAAATCTTTAACTTAATCCCAGTGAAAATCCCTTTGTCCTGTAAGGTGACATAGTCCCAGGCTCCCTAGGACTTGAGGGGTGAACATCCTTGGGGAACATTATTCAGCCTGCTCCACCTGGAGTGTTTGGGGAGGTGACCAATAGCACCGATGCTACCTGTGAGCAGAGGAAGCCCCATTTATAATTTTGGGTTGTGAAATTCCATTCTGTGTCTCCTGGCTGCCTGCTGGGTTTCAGGCCAGTCTTTCCTCTCATCCAGAGTGGGTGAAGGGCTGTGCATTCCCAGCTTTCGGGGCCCCACCACCCTTCTCTCTGACCTGGGGTTTGAGCCTCATCATCAGGGCCTTGCACACATGGAGACACCTGAGTTGACATCCAGGTTCTGACTGTGGTGGCCTGCAAACAGCCCTCTCCTTGGCTGCCCTCCGGTCCAGGGGGTACACACCAGGGCTGTCATCGGCGTTTGGTGGGGGGTGGGTAGACTGGGGAGGGGGACTGTGCAGGAGCTGAGGGTGGGCTTGGGGACTCTGGGGTGTGGAATCCCAGGGTCTGGGGAGCTGGACTGTGGTCTGTGAGGAGAGAGTGTGGGGTCCTGTTGGGCTCCTCCCTTTGGCTCCATTTCTAAGGGTGGAATTGGGTGATGAGACTTTAGCTGATGAGCAGGCCATGGACAGCCATCAGTGGACATGGTCATCTTTGTCACCAGGAAGGCAGCAAGAGCAGGAGAGGTTAGAGGCGGTGAGGGGTCCATGGGGACAAGTGAGTGTTATGGGCCTGGGATTCTGGTCACCGTCTCCCCTTGGTCACCAGCTCCCACTACTGTTTTGTCCTATTTTTCACTTGGTGGCCAGAGCAATACTGTAAAAATAGAAATCAGATCCCAGCACCATCCTCAAACCATTCACATGACCCTTCCTCCTGCCCCAGCTCACTTACCCAAAGCCTGGTGCCTTTACTAGCCTCAGCCCAGGCCGTGTGGTCACCCTCACCTCTTTGGACCCCTGTTCTCCACTCTCTGCCCTGATGCCATCCACTCCCAGCTCTATTTCTGGAACAAATCCAGGCACTGAGTTTTTTTTTTAAACTTTTTATTTTATATTGGATTATAGCCAATTAACAATGTTGTGATAGCTTCAGGTGGACAGCAAAGGGACTCAGCCATACATATACATGTATCCATTCTCCCCTCAACTCTCCTCCCATCCAGGCTGCCACATAACAGTGAGCACAGTTTCCGGTGCTATACAGGAGATCCTTGTTGGTTATCCATTTTAAATAGAGCAGTGTGTATATGTTGTTCCCAAACTCCTTCATAAAGTTCTTCTCCTCAGTACCCATGTAATGAGTGGATGAACCATGGGGCCCCCGCAGGAGGGCTGAAATGCAGGACATGCCCAACCAGGCTGGCCTGGGACAGGGGCCTTATTGGAGGCAAACGGGGCTCTTTCACAAAAGATTTGTGCTCCATGCAAAAAAGGGAGACAAAAAAGATCTGGAGATTAGAAGAGGCATGTCCTTTGTAAAGGGGTTGATTCCATGGCAGTTGAAGGAAAACGCATGTCTTGTGAATTTGCAAAACCTTATGGGACCTGCCCTTTTCTTACACCGGGCACTGAGAGCCTTTTGGGCTGAGAACAGGAGGGAAAAAATCAGGGAGGTGACAATCTGGATAGAGTTGCTGAAATCCCTGGGTGCTTGGACAGAACCTACTAAACTTTGCTGCTTTCAAAGAACCACTCTCAAGCCAGGAAACTCCATGTTTTGTCAGCATTGCTTAAACTTGGACCAGTTGAAAACACCATGTTCTTCTTCTGATAATTTGGTCATGGTCATAAAAGGGCTATTAAGAATTAGCCTTTTTTCCAATTTGGTGAAAGTGAAAGTGTTTAAGGCTCAGTAGTGTCCGACTCTTTGCAACCCCATGGACTGTAGCCTGCTAGGCTCCTCTGTCTGTGGGATTTCCAAGGCAAGAATACTGGAGGGGATAGCCAATTCTCCAGGGAATCTTCCCGACCCAGGGATCAAACCTGGGTCTCCTGTGTTGCAGGCAGATTCTTTACCATCTGAGCTACCAGAGAAGCCCATTTTATTATTTTTTAAAAATTTATCTAATTGATGTATAGTTGATTTACAATATTGTGCTAAATTCTGCTGTACAGCAAAGTGATTCAGTTATGCATATGTATTCTTTTCCATTATGGTTTATTACAGGATATTGAATAGAGTGCCCTGTGCTGTATAGTAGGACATTGTTGTTTATTCATTCTCTATATACTGGTTTGCATCTGCTAACCTCAAACTCTCAATGCATTCCACACACCCCACCCCCACCTTTAGCCTTTTTTTCTCCTTGAGGAGCAAAGACCATCAGTGGGCAATGGAGAAGGGAGGAGGTGATTGCCGTGCTGAGCTGAGATGCAGCTGACCTGGCTTAGAAAATGCTATCATTTCTGTTAACTCGGGTAAAATGATGACCTTGCATTTCCAGAAGTTCCTGGACATCCCTACAACTCCTGGAGTGTGATGTACAGTCAGGGGTTGTCATTGATTTATATTAAATTGAATCCGCAGACTGGTGTTGGTCAACCTAATTTGCTGTGAACCAGAGAGAACTCTGTCCATGGGATTCTCCAGGCAAGAATACTGGCATGGGTTGCCATGCCCTTGTCAGACATGACTCAAGCAATTTAACACAAACACACAAAGAAAACTTGCCCAGTGAGGGGCAATTTGGGTGGTGCAGGAGTCCAGCCTCAGCATACCTGCAGCAGAACCTGGACCACTTGGCTGACCCTTGACCCTCATCTGGGAGAAGCAAAGATGCTGTGCCGCTGATTTGGGGTAGGAACTGGTGACCAGCTCACAGGATCACTTCATCCTTTTTTTTTTTAAACCGAAATTGTGAATATGTAGCTGCTAAGTCGTGTCCGACTCTGCGACCCCATGGACTATAGCCTGCCAGGTTCCCCTGTCCATGGGATTCTGCAGGTAAGAATACTGGAGTGGGTTGCCATTTCCTTCTCCGAATTGTGAATGGAACCTATCTTTTCCTTCAAAATACAAAAGCTATTTGTGAAACTAAGATAAGATTGAATATGTGGCTGTTTTCTAAGACAATCCAATTAGAATAATACTGAAACTGTCTAGAAGCCCCTGCACTAACCAAACGGATCATATTTTACCAGATTTGAATTTGTTCTGATTTTTATACTTTTAAAAATAATAGGGACTTCTCTGGGTGGTGCTGTGGCTAAGATTGTGTGCTCCCAATGCAGGGGGCCCAAGTTCAATCCCTGGTTGGGGAACTAGATCCCACATGCCACATCTAAGAGTTCACATACTGCAAACCCAACATAGTCAAATAAATCAATAAAACTTTTTAAATAAAAAGTAAAAATAATAATTGATGAGTTCACTGTCTGCATATATATTTTTTTATCATGCTTATTTCCCAGAATATCGTCAAATCACAAAAAACCGTCACATGTAATAGAACATGCACAGATAATATGAATGGAAGGAGAAAATTCATATAAAGAGAAAAGAGAATTCAGATTCATCAGCTTGGAAGTTAGACATAGTTACTCTAAAATCTAATTTGGCCTGCATCTCCATGCAGCCTGGATATAAAGGGAAATAGAAACAATTATGTAATTCACATTCCTTAGAGAAAGGAACCTACTGTTTCCCCAGGAAAACAAAGCATGGCTAACGAAACGTGATGGTCTTACTTAGAATGGAATGAAACGTGATGGTCTTATTTAGAATGTTATGTTAGAGGAAGATGCAGAGCAATATAGTAGAAAATATCTTCTGAAGCATCTTCATAGCAACTGAGGGGCAATTTTTCCACTTGCCTTTATTTTGGGGTTTTGGAAATAAGCATGATTGAACAATATACATGTGGACAGTGAATTCATCAATTATTATTTTTACTTTTTATTTTAAAATTTTTGTTGATTTATTTGACTGTGTTGGGTTTGCAGTATGTGAACTCTGAGTTGCGGCATGTGGGATCTAGTTCCCCAACCAGGAAGTAACCTGGGCCCCCTGCCTTGGGAGCACAGAGTCTTAGCCACTGCACCACCCAGGCAGATCCCTATTATTTCTAAAGACATGTGGATTCCTCAGGCCATTGTCTTGAGCTGTTACAGCAAGGAAAACTGGGGAGAATCATTAAAGCCAGATTTCCTGCACTTAGGAAGAACCCAAGAAGTGTTCTTTGTGGTGGGAATTGAAGAAGAGGAAAATTAATGTTCCTGGACCCATTTCTGGTCTATGGAATTAAAAATACCAAGAGATGAGACTTCTGTGGTGGTCCAGTGGCTAGGACACCAAGTTCTCAAAGCTGGGGACCTGGGTTCAATGCCTGGTCAGGGAGCTAGATCCCACATACTGCAACTAAAGATCCCACATGTGCCACAACTAGGACCCAACATAGTCAAACTAATAAGTAAAAATGTTTTTTAAAAATACCATGAGATGGAAAACATCAGAGTCTGAACAAAGGTGAGATGAGAAGGCTCCCCTGTGCCTATTCGTCTTGTCTGGTTGGGAATTGCCACATCCTCAGGTTCCTTATCAGGGGAAAAAGACATACCTGAACATCTCAACAGAGGTCTACACAGTTGGAACAAAGCGTGGTGTCCCTGGCCTGTGGGTGTTTATTGCATGACCATTCAGTCATTGATTCATTCACTCATTCACACTTGTCACTTGAGCACTGCTTGTGTTCCAGGCCCAGTTCCCCAAAGCAGGGATTGCTGTAGTTACAAAACCGAGTCAGTGGGAAGAGTTCATGCAGGAAAAGACAAGCATTTGTAACATGATGTCAGATCAGATCAGATCAGTCGCTCAGTCGTGTCCAACTCTTTGCGACCCCATGAATTGCAGCATGCCAGGCCTCCCTGTCCATCACCAACTCCCGGAGTTCACTCAGACTCACGTCCATCGAGTCAGTGATGCCATCCAGCCATCTCATCCTCTGTCGTCCCCTTCTCCTCTGCCCCCAATCCCTCCCAGCATCAGAGTCTTTTCCAATGAGTCAACTCTTCACATCAGGTGGCCAAAGTACTGGAGTTTCAGCTTTAGCATCAGTCCTTCCAAAGAATACCTAGGGCTGATCTCCTTCAGAATGGACTGGTTGGATCTCCTTGCAGTCCAGGGGACTCTCAAGAGTCTTCTCCAACACCACAGTTCAAAAGCATCAATTCTTCGGCGCTCAGCTTTCTTCACAGTCCAACTCTCACATCCATACATGACCACTGGAAAAACCATAGCCTTGACTAGACGAACCTTTGTTGGCAAAGTAATGTCTTTGCTTTTGAATATGCTATCTAGGTTGGTCATAACTTTCCTTCCAAGGTGTAAGCGTCTTTTAATTTCATGGCTGCAGTCACCATCTGTAGTGATTTTGGAGCCCAGAAAAATAAAGTCTGACACTGTTTCCACTGTTTCCCCATCTATTTCCCATGAAGTGGTGGGACCGGATGCCATGATCTTCGTTTTCTGAATGTTGAGCTTAAAGCCAACTTTTTCACTCTCTACTTTCACTTTCATCAAGAAGCTTTTTAGTTCCTCTTCACTTTCTGCCATAAGGGTGGTGTCATCTGCATATCTGAGGTTATTGATATTTCTCCCGGCAATCTTGATTCCAGCTTGTGTTTCTTCCAGCCCAGCATTTCTCATGATGTACTCTGCATATAAGTTAAATAAACAGGGTGACAATATACAGCCTTGACGTACTCCTTTTCCTATTTGGAACCAGTCTGTTGTTCCATGTCCAGTTCTAACTGTTGCTTCCTGACCTGCATACAAATTTCTCAAGAGGCAGATCAGGTGGTCTGGTATTCCCATCTCTTTCAGAATTTTCCACAGTTTATTGTGATCCACACAGTCAAAGGCTTTGGCATAGTCAATAAAGCAGAAATAGATGTTTTTCTGGAACTCTTTTGCTTTTTCTATGATCCAGCAGATGTTGGCAATTTGATCTCTGGTTCCTCTGCCTTTTCTAAAACCAGCTTGAACATCAGGAAGTTCATGGTTCACATACTGTTGAAGCCTGGCTTGGAGAATTTTGAGCATTACTTTACTAGCATGTGAGATGAGTGCAATTGTGCAGTAGCTTGAGCATTCTTTGGCATTGCCGATGTCAGGCAGCAATAAATGCTTAGAAGAAAAATAAATTAGAGCCAGGCAGTAGGAAGTGATGTAGTGACCCTTCAGAAATGTAGCTGGAAATGACAAGGTTCTAGTGTACAGCACATGGAACTATATTCAACATCCTATGATAAACAATCATGGAAAAGAATATGAAAAAGTATGTAAATATATGTGTAACTGAATCACTTTGCTGTATAGCAGAAATTAACACAGCCTTGTAAATCACCTGCACAAGAACGAGTGGCTGGGAGGTGTCCTGTCTCAGACACGTCCACTGAGCAGAGCTTCTCAATGAAGTGGTGGGAAGGGGTTATCAACTTTCAGGGGCAGAGCACCAGGCAGGTGGAGAGATGGGAGGATTCCAGACAGGTCCAAGGATCAGCCAGATGGCTGGTGGACAAGGAGGGAAGGGCAGGAGTTGGAAATGAAGCTTAGATTGGGGCGAGGTCAGTCTGATAGCATCTTATGGGCCCAAGTAGAATTCCAAGGGTTTTTGTTCTAAGTGTCATGAGACACACCTTTGTCATAATACTGCTGCATAACAAGCCTCCTCAAAACCCATGGCTCAAAACAAGAATATCTCATACTGCTTGAGAGTCTGTGGCTTGGCTCAACGGTGCTGTCATCTTGGCTGGACTTGGCTGGACACGAAGTTGGCTGGCTATTGGTTAATGTCAGATGGTTTGGGTCAGGTTGACTGGTGTTGTTCCCTGATGTTCCAGCAAGCTAATTAAAGCTTCTAATCAAGGTATAACAGGCCATGAAAGACAGTGACACCCTGGAAGACTGTGAGGACCAGGCCAGAATAGTGCATGTCCCTCCCACCAATCTCCCTCCATCAGCTTGCAGGAGCTGAGACGTCCCCTTACTAAGCCCGTGGATCTAGGGAGGGATCGATGCTCCTCAGATGGTGGTTGAGGACTGATGTGATGAATTGCTTTTGCTTTTCATTTGTCAAGGGTCACTGCAGTGGCTGCAATGAGAGATGAGGAGCAGGGCTGGAAGATTAGGAGTGATGCTCGAGACACCAGATGTAGGTGCTTTCCCAAGGTGGGAGTAAAGGGGAGAGAGGAGTGATCAGGTCTAGGTGTATTTTCAAGGTGAAATCAGCAAGATTTGTTGAAGAATTTGCCGTGGAGTATGACAGACAGGGAGGGGTCAAGGATGATGCCAAGGGCTCAGAAGTGTGTTTGGATGAGAGATGGAGTCTTTGGCTGTGATGTGATCACTGGGGTGTGGGTTGGTGGTCAGGGAACCAGCTTATGTTGGAGATGAAATACACTGTGACCGTGGGATCCTTGGTGCAGGAGACCCTCTGTCCTTATGCTGGGGACCAACCTGCTAATCCTCAAGAAGTGGCTTCATTCAGTGGTCAGATGATACGAAAGGCAGGAGCAATTCATTTGGGTTAAAGTTGATGGTCCCAAGATGATCAAGGTGTCCTGCCATTTGAACATCTGGTGATCACAGTCGTCAACTAAATTGTATTACCTCATACCTGACACCATCTTCAGAGTTCTCAGAGTGACGGCTGCAGAGGGGACGCACGGTCGGTAAATGAAGAACGCTCATTTTATGTTAATGCGGCGTAATTGCAAC
Source organism: Bos indicus x Bos taurus (assembly GCF_003369695.1). Classification (NCBI taxonomy): domain Eukaryota; kingdom Metazoa; phylum Chordata; class Mammalia; order Artiodactyla; family Bovidae; genus Bos; species Bos indicus x Bos taurus. The sequence continues at coordinate 26,185,008 of NC_040092.1, read as the reverse complement.
TCTGGAGTTGAGCCAACATGCATCCAGCGTCTGTCTGAACTGATAATTACTCCATCGGTCACGTTCCTGTGTTGGCTCTTTTGTTTCCAAATATCACTGATGGGCCACGTGTCTTCATACGGATAATTCAGTTTCAGTTCAGTTCAATTAAGTCGCCCAGTCGTGTCCAACTCTTTGTGACCCCATGGACTGCAGCACACCAGGCTTCCCTGTCCATCATCAACTCCCGGAGCTTGCTCAAACTCATGTCCATTGAGTCGGTGATGCCATCCAACCATCTCATCCTCTGTTGCCCCCTTCTCCTCCTGCCTTCAATCTTTCCCAGCATCAGGATCTTTTCCAGTGAGTCAGTTCTTTGCATCAGGTGACCAAAGTATTAGAGCTTCAGCTTCAGCATCAGTCCTTCCAATGAATATTCAAGATTGATTTATTTTAGGATTGGCTGGTTGGATCTCCTTGGTGTCCGAGGGATTCTCAAGAGTCTTCTCCAACACCACTGTTCGAAAGCATCAATTATTTGGCGCTCAGCTTTTTTTATGGTCCAGCTCTCACACCCATACATGACTACTGGAAAAACCACAGCTTTGACTAGATGGATCTTTGTCCGTAAAGTAATGTCTCTGCTGCAACAGACAGTGTGTGCTTTCTCCCTAAGGTGTGTGAAGTGAAGTGAAGTGAAAGTTGCTCAGTCGTGTCTGACTCTGCGACCCTATGGCCTATACAGTCCATGGAATTCTCCAGGCCAGAATACTGGAGTGGGTAGACTTTCCCTTCTCCAGGGGATCTTCCCAACCCAGGGATCGAACCCAGGTCTTCTGCTTTGCAGATGGATTCTTTACCAGCTGAGCCTCAAGGGAAGCCCAAGAATACTGGAGTGGGTAGCCTATTCCTTCTCCAGTGGATATTCCCAACCCCGGAATCAAACCGGGGTCTCCTGCATTGCAGGTCAATTCTTTAACAACTCAGCTATCAGGGGAGCCAGTGGTGTGTGATGTTATGCAAATCAGGAGTCCACCAGCACACTGAGTTGGTGATAATGTGTTTCATAGGCCTCTTTTGCTCTATCAGGGGGCTGCCAAGGAGCTTTGCACTTGAGTAGCCGGAAAAGTAAGACAGCATGTGCTGCTTTTTAGAGAAAATGGACCCCAGATGCCTTGGATCCTAGTTTCCTGCAGATATTCCAGTGTAATCACTCTGATGAAAACTCACACCTGCGGACACATGCATGCACTCAACTGATATTTATTGAGCACCTAATATGTGCCAGATACTTCCTGGGTGCTGCCCTTGATTCTGGCAGTGAATTAATAAACAGATTTATGTATAAGTCAGGGGATGACAACTACAAGGGCTTAAAGCATGATAAAGATAAAAGTACTACTTTATATTCAGTGGTTGGGAAGGTCTCACTGATAATGTGACATGTGAATAGAGAGCTGGATGAAGGGAGAAAGGGAGTTGTGCAGAAATCTGGGGAAAGAATGTTGCAGCAGAGGGAACAGCAAGTACAAAGGCTTGAGACAGAAGTCTAGGTGCCTGACATGCTTGAGGAACAAGGCAGAGGCCAGCACTGCAGAAATAGAATGAAAGGGGGAATACAAAGACAACAAGGCCAAGGAGACCCTGAGGAGTCAGATAACTTGAGGTCTGGAAGGCCAAGCCTCTCCTCACAATCAGACACACTGCTTCCTTTTGGTTCTTCTAGTGGGCATGCTCCAGCCACCCCAGGGCCTTTGCACTTGCTGTGTTCTGTTCTCTGGATCATTTTTGGTCTTGTCACCCTCCCAGAAAGCACAATGTGGGCAGGCTCCATATCTTTTTTCCCTATCAATGTATCACCACTGCCCAGTCTGGCAGAGAGAAACCACACAATAAATGCTCGTGGGCTGAATGAATGAGAGATGGAGGCAGGCTATTCTCAAGTCTGCCCTGTGTACAGTAGCCAAGAGGTACATCCTCAGCTTTGCAAAGCCTCCAGGCATAAATGTCCTTCCTAAGATGGATTATCCCCTTGAGCGGAGACAGTCACCTTAATAAAGCAGAAATTGAATCACATCCCTACTTCTTACCCCCACCCATTTCCTTTTACTGCACAGAGATGAAAGTCCAACCTTTTTCCTGCAGGACGCTGTGCTCTTTGGCCCCCAGGTAATCCTTCAGCCCTCATGACCTCATCCTTCCACGACCCATTTACAGCCTGGACCCAGCTACACTGGCCATTCCTGTCTTTCTGGAACTTACTGCACTCGTCTCTGCCCCAGGGCCTTTGCACGTACTGCTTCTTCCACCTTCTGGTGCCTTTTCTCTCTGCACTTTGTGTTTCTGACTCCAGGTCAGTTAATCAGGTCTTGGTTTCATGTCACTTACTTGTTGATGCCTCTCTTGGCCATCTTATCTGTGATAAGAGGTTGCTATCACATCCTCTAATTTTCTTCCGAGAAAACTTAACTCGCTTGTTTTAATTGTTTACTTGTACATACTTTGTTTTCTCCTACCAAAATATAGCCTCCTCGAGAGGGACTTTGTTACAGCTTATAGGACAAGATCTGGCATCTTCTAGGCACTCAGTAAATGTTGATTGAGTAAATTAGTGAATGAGCGAATGCATGAAGTAATGAATGCACAAATTAATGAATACAAGCATGCATTAACTGCAGAATTAATGAGTACACAGGTGAATGCGTGAGTGAGAGATGATGTGATACTGACATGGTCTGTTACCATAGACACCTTCTGTCACTGTGAAGAATAATGGAGCAGATGAAGGCTTGTGGTCGAGGAAGCTTGTCTAGAAAGATTGCTTCTTTGGGGCTTCCAAGTGCTTTTGTAAAAATTCAGCCACAAATCAAGTGCAGCCTCTTTTTGGCAAAGACTGAAATTCCCCAAGAGGACGAACTGCTGGAGAGTTTATGATTTCCAGCCTCTGTTTTGGCCAAGCTGGGTAACTGTCAAACAAGGATGTCCCCTACCATGGAGCTCCCCACCTCCAAGTTCACCAGTCCTCTGGTTAGGTCTTGGCACAAGTGTCTAACCTTGTGATAAAAGGGAGTATACCAAACGATTTTTTTCTTCAACTTCTCTGACTCAAGGATTCTGAGAAACAAACAAACAAACAAAACCTAGTGTTTCATGTAAATTTCTTGTTGCTGGATATGTAGGATAGTCTAGGTCCTTAGCATCTTACCAGCTCCAGTGATATAGAAAAAGAACTTGTTCAGTTTCCGTGTATGACCAGAGCACATCCTGCCTCTCTTCCCCGTGTCTTCTTTCTCAGGACCTGAAAGATGGCTCCATTTGTTAGATGGAGCAGAGATGTGTCTCTGTTTTAGGACAGCATTAGCATCCTGGCAGGGAAGATGGTACGCTCCAAGTGTTTAAGCTAAGAGATCCCTGAGTGTTTAAGCAATGAGATCATTTCAAGAGGCATGGGCCAAGAGACAAGGGGGAGCACCGGGGCTGGTGAGACAGGAGACCAGCAAAGCAGGCAGCTGTCTATCCCCAGGGCCTGAGAGCAGGTCCTGGAGCCCAGTGGGAACCACAGCCTAGGAGAAGATGCTGCATAGCTGTGATGGGAGGGGGAGCAGCATCCTCTAAATTCACATCCACCCAGAAGCTGTAAGTGTCACATCTTTTGGAAAAAGCTTCCTGGAGAGAGAGAGACTCCTGCCAGGGTGTTTTTCCCTCCCACCCCAACTAACACACTCAAAACTCAAAATTTGCATGCTCAGTTGTGTCCGACTCTTGGCGATTCCATGGACTGTAGCCCACCAGGCTCCTCTGTCCATGGGATTTCCCAGGCAAGAATACTGGAGTGGGTAGCCATGCCCTCCTCCAGGGGATCTTCCAGACCCAGGGAAGTAACCTGCATCTCTTGCATCTCCTGCATTGGCAGGCAGATTCTTTACCACTTTTGGCACTGGGAAGCCCCAGATCATTTAAGTATTCAGACATCTCCTGCTAAGACTGTGGAGAGAGGCATTTCAACATTGACTTTGATTTAATTTTAAAAAATCATGACGTCATCAGGACTATTCTTTGTCTTGACTTCAAGGATCCCTGAGCACTTTGTCGACTCTGAAGTGCTGGCAGCAGGTTCACAAGGGAACCTTTGCAGTCCCTCTCCCTGTCAAATGACCAGCATGCAGTGCAAATTCTAGAAATCTTATCCAAGTCTGTAAAAACATTTTTCATTAATTAAACTTAACCCATTAGAGTTTATGCTTCAAAGACAAAGGAAAAAGTATCCAGGACCAGGATTTGTTCTCACAATCAACAGATTAGTCAATTTCAATGCAGATAATTGGAGGCTTATTCTGTGTTAATGAACACCTGATTATCTGGGATGCATAAGTAACTCTAGCAGTGACGATTAATCTTCCCTTATCTCCAGCTCCTTCCTTTCTGCTCCTCCCCTTACCTCATATCTGTGCGAAAAGATTCCTCCTTATACCTAGCAATACAAACCTGCCTGCAGTCATTGTCAGGTTTAATTAAGGTTTTAGAGTTCATTTTCTATGTGCTGATATTCAAACGCCAATAAAACCCTCCAGGGTTCTCTGAACATGAGAATAATGTTTAGGGCTCCATCTCCAGCAAAACCCTTGATTCGAATAGCTGATAGCTTTATCTAGATGTTCAGAGACAAGCAAGAAACAGGAAATATATTGCTTTGGGGGCTTGGTTCTCGTTCCTATCTCCGTGGAGGATGATTTAGGTAAGAGGCACTACCAGATCATTGGCTGGTGCTGTGGGACAGACACACACACACACACACACACACACACACACGCATACGTGTCTTCTTTACATTCAGCAAAAGGATGGGAATCTGTCTCATTCTGAGACTTGGACCTTCTCTGCCCCCACCATAGAGTTGATGACTTTCTCTGTGTAGCAGGCAGCCTAGTTCTTTGTTCTCTGCTGGGAGCCCCAGCCAGCCCATCAGAATTCTGAGCTGCTAAACATGTAAGGTGTTCAGTGTCACTGATCATCAGGAAAATGCAAATTGAAATGACAGCGAGATGCCAATACCTCCATCAGATTAATAAACTTTTAGGAGAGACAGTGCCCAGGGCCCTCATGGAGCAGGGAGCAAGTGCCCTTGCACGATGCCAGCTGGAGGTGAATTGCTGCAGCCTTTCTGGGTTGTAGTTAGTCTCCCAGTTGTGTCCAACTCTTTGTGACCCCATGGACGATAGCCTGCCAGGCTCCTCTGTCCATGGGGATTCTCCAGGCAAGAATACTGGAGTGGGTTGCCATTCTCTTCTCCAGGGGACCTTCCCAACCCAGGGGTGGAACCAGGTCTCCCGCATTGCAGGTAGATTCTTTACCATCTGAGCCACCGGGGAAGCCCATTTAGCTTGTGAAAGTTGTTGAAAGTGTTAGTCGCTCAGTGGTGTCCGACTCTTTGCGACCCCATGGTCTGTCCATGGAATTCTCCAGGTAAGAATACTGGAGTGGGTTGCCATTCCCTTCTCCAGGGGATCTTCGCGACCCAGGGATTGAACCTAGGTCTCCTGCACTTCGGGCAGATTCTTTACCATCTGAGCAACCAGGGAAGTCCATGGGCAGTTTATGCATACTCTTTTAGCTTATGCATACTTTTTTTTTTGTTTTTTTTTCTGCACAGAATCTTCGCTGCTGCATGTAGACTTTCTCTAATTGTGGCGAGCAAGGGCTACTTTTAGTTGCAGTGTGTGGACTTCTCATTGCACTGGCTTTTCTTGTTGCAGAGCACGGGGTCTTGGTGTGCAGGTTTCAGTAGTTGCAACTCATGGGCTCAGTAGTTGTGGCACTTGGGCTTAATTGCCTCACTAGAATGTGGAATCTTTCCAGAGCAGAGATCGAACCTGTGTTCCTTGCATTGGCAGGTGGATTCTTAACCACTGGACCACCAGGGAAGTCCTAGCTTGCGCATCATCTTTTCTTACAGTCTCCCTTCTGGGAGTCCACATAAGACATAAAGCCCCCATAACATCCCCCACGATCTTTATTGTAGCATTAGCCATCCTGGGATAAACAGCCATGATGTTCACCAGAAGTGGATCATTCATGTGATCATTTAAAAATGAGTCACATCTAGTCAAGTGAGGGCTTCAGTACATCCATTTGGGAGGCAGAACTGAACCCACAACAGGGCCACCACCTCATTTGTTGCATATCTGCCCTTTCCCTCACGTCTCGCCAACCCTGCCCCAGGGGTTGGTGCAGCCAGTGGACACATACCGAGCTGGTTCCTGCTTCCGTGAGCTTTCCCCGAAATGCTGCTTGACCAGCTTCTGGTCATCATACAGGTCTCAGCTAAAATGTCATCTCCCTGTCTGACTTGAATAGAGTTTCCACTGTTGCCTGTCTCCCCTACACACCACCTTGCTTTCTCATCCTCTTCTATCCTTCTCTGCAATCCTTGCTTATTTGCCAGATTCCCTGTTTATTTTCTGCATACCCTTCCCCAGCAGAATGTAAGCTTCTTAAGAACGGAGATGATCTTTGACTTGTTTGTTATTCTATTCCAAGCATTAAGTATTAGGCACACAGTAAGTGGGGACTTCCCAGGTGACACTAGCGGTAAAGAACCTGCCTGCCAGTGCAGGGGACACAAGAGACATGGCTTGATCCTTGCGTTGGGAAGATCCCCTGGAGGAGGGCACGGCAACCCACTCCAGTATTTTGCCTGGAGAACCCCATGGACATAGGAGCCTGGCAGGCTACAATCCATAGGGTCACAAAGAGTTGGACATACTGAAGTGACTTAGCATGTACGGATGCACAGAGTAAGCGTCCAGTAATTGTTTAGGGATGAATGAAAGCACGTGTCCAGGAGTGAAATCCATTTCAACACAAATCCACAGATCTTGAAATAAGAAGCCCAATCGGATTCTGTTTCCTGATTTCACCATCAATCCAGCTGCTCCATCTGGAGGTGTGCTGTTCCTTCTCCTTCATCCTGGTCATGCAATTCATGAAAAATCCTTTTGATTTCAAGCAAGTCATCCAAATACCCACCCCCTGCTCCAAGCTCATTTACCTCTCCTCATTTCTACTACCACTGCCTGAGACCACACAGCCACTCTCTTGCTCAGGCTATAACACGCATGTCCTAACTTCCTGCCTCCTCCCGCCTGTTCTGGCTCTCCTCTGATCTTTTCTTCACACCACAGTCTTTGCAAACAAATCCAGTCATGCTGTTCTCTGATGCTGATCCTTGCATCCTTGCATGGCTGCCCATGGCTCTGAAAATGAGGATGGCATTCCTTCAAGGTGGTCTGGTCCTTGCTGACCCCCTTGATTCCCCTTCAGTATTCTGCATCTCACTCTCCCCAGGCCAATCACACCAGCCCTCCTTCACCCTTGACCTCGCTTTGATCCCTTCTACCACAGGGCCTTTGCACACACCACTCCCTCTGCATGGAATGCTTTCCCTTTCCGTCTTCTAACCAACTCCTATGCATCCTCAAAAAGTCCACTCATCTTTTCCCTCCCCAGGGAGGCTGCCAGGGCTCATCTGGTAGTGATGGAAAAATCTCAGCGTTCAGCGTGTCTCCTTCATGGCACTTGTCACAAGGTTTCATTTTTATATCCTTATTTGATAAACACTAATCATTCCCACTAGAAGGTGAAATCCACACAAGCCAGGACCACTTCTGTTGTCTATATTGTATTGCTAGCAATTGTCACATAGTTGGTGTTTAATAACTATTGGGTGGATGAGAGGAGCAGAAATGGTAAGGAGCTAGCTGGATATAATAGACTATTTTTCTCCTCTTAGGTTCTTTAAAATATGTATGACAGTTCAAGAAGGATTATATCAATAATCCTGAAGGTTTTCAATGTATGTAGATGTAATAATCCTTAGGACAATCATAACACTGAAAGGAGATACTAAGATGGTGGTAATGTTTCTACATTTCGCTTGGTGTGGCAAAATTTGATTCTGGATAGATTATTTTAATTTAAATACATATATTAAGATACCTGGAACAACCACTAAAAGGCATATAAAAATATATAGTCAAACACCCAAGAAATATATGACATGGAATACTAACATACATTCACGTCATTGAAAAGAAGGCAGAAACATGAAATAGAACGATGAATAGGAGAGGGAACAAATAGAAAACAAATAAAATGGAAAATACCCATCATTGCATTAAAGGTAATTACTGTGCAGTTCACTTTGAATCTCATATTTCATCTGATCTTTGCAATGACCTTGGGAAGGTTGGGGTTGTTTTCTTTCACTCGATAAATAAGGAAACAGAGGCTCAGAGAGGTACGCACTTCGCCCCAGAGCACACAGCTTGTAAGTGGTAAAATGACATTTGAGTGCAGGTCTGGGTGACCATATATCCTCTACCTGTCTGGTCTTAATCCTCAGGCTGGGCAGTCTGGGATCACTGGGGCGTGATGAGAATCGTGTTTCAGAAAGATGATCTTAATATTAATAGCTCTGAGTGTTACTGTCCCTGTGTTTTCAGAATCCATCAGGCTCAGATGAGCAAGAGAGAAGCTTGTCCGGTGGCTTAAGGACAAATCAGGAATCAGGGGAACTCTATTGTTTAAAGGGGCTCCTGACTTCCTAAATTTTTCCAGTTTAAAAAACTAAAGAGGTACTTCCCTTGTGGCTCAGTGGTTAAGAATCTGCTTACCAATGCAGGGGACATGGGTTCAATCCTGGTCCAGGATCTAAGATCCCACATGCCTCAGGGCAGCTGAGCCCATGCACCACAGCTATTAAGCCTATGCGAGCCGCCACAGGAGAAGCCACCGCTGGAAGCCCATGCACCACAGCTAAAGAGTAGCCCAGGCTTGCCTCTTTGAAGACCAAGCTCAGCCAAAAATAAATACAAACTTAAAATAACCATTAAGAAACAAAGATACTTTGGTCAAAATATATGTCAGCTTCCATGGTTCTTTTTCATGCTAATTCTCATTATGAATGACTCTGCTTTCCACAGACAGGACAGGAAGTCATATGGCATGGAAAACAAACAGCTTTAAAAGCCTCTTTTCTTGTTTTTGAAGACATGACCTCAGTAAATGATGTGTTCTTCTCACCAGGTGTCTCGTAAAAGGAAATTGTGGGCACAGAAATGCTTCATTATTTCCACCAGGCACACCGGATCCCATGAATGTGACATTAAAAGCATCGCTGTTAACTCCTGTTAAGGGAAATGACTTTTTCCTTAATTTCTTTGCCCAGACAGGGCAGGAGCCAAAGCAGAAGACAGATCTCCCTTTGATCTGATGTGGAGAAGATGATTCAATTTGCTCCACGCTCGTTCACTCCATGTCACATCCGAGCTTTCCTGGGAAAGCGGCATCTTGACATTTGTAGGCTACTTAAGCACTCGTGTTAATGCCGACATCAGGCTATAAATATCACTGCTTTAAAAATAAGTCCTGCCACAGGCAGAGCATTTCAAACAGGCACTTCTTGCTGGGGTGCATGATCTTCAGACTTTTCAGATGTGAAATAGTCTCACGGAACATGACATGTGCCCTTGGAATTGGGAAAACATTTGTAAATGGAAATGGAAGCCAAATATTAGGAATTTGGTGTGGGTTTGTCTTGGCGTGAAAACCAGAGACTTTCAGACTCTTCTTGAGGACCCACGGACCCCTTGTGCTCCCAGGAACAGTCAGGATCATGAAGACTTACGGAATTTATACAGATGATTCTTTACCAATTGAGTTATCAGGGAAGCCCCAGGGAAGCCTAGGAGGGTTTAATTGCAGTGGCTCCATATGCAGGATCAGGAGCTCCCATGAAAACTCTCAGTTGCTGAGTTCTCTCCCTCCCTCCACCGGAACCTTTTTCCAGGGTGGCTAAGTTCCAGTGTGTGTTTAAATGTGACCTCTGTTTCAATCCTCTGAACTTGTCCTCTGGCCCAGAGTTTCACAGAAACCCCCTTGTCTGGCTCTGATGCTGGACTCATGGGTCTCAACCTTACTAAAATAAGGTTAATTTCCTTGAATAACGAAATTTGCTGCCAGTGACCTGATCTAAGGACTTTGTTTCCTGGCCCTGGGAGAGCGGCATCCTGCCTCCATCCCACCTCACTCCACCCCTCTCCACCCCCATGTCCCTCTACCCCAGTGTACACTCTCTGTTGCTGAGAAGGTGTCATTTTAATTCTAGAAGGCTCCTTTAACTCTCTGGCTGCTTCTTCCCAAAACAGGGAATTGAAAGAACTCCAAAACTGTCATGATTCACCAGCTGTCTCTTTATTTTGAGAAACAGGACTAAAAAGTCATGAAGGTTCAGTGCATGAGACGTTATAGAACTAAGTAAGCTTTGTGGTACTCATAAGTGCTGTTGAAAATGTCTTAGTGAAGATAATTTGGGATAAGGTTCATGAAAACCTATGTCAAATGGTTTTAAGAGAGAAAAATCATTGGTTTATAAAGTGGGAAATATGAGAGAGGTTAGGCTTCAGTCAAGGTTGAATCAAGGTATGTATGTGATATCGAGAAGAGTCTCTCTTCATCTTTTGTAACTGATTTTTTCTGTATCAATCAGGCACAGGCAGGCTGCCACCAAGTCATGTACCCAACATCTCCTGATTTGCATTCTACCAGTTTAACCCCCACTGGAGAAGGGAATGGCACCTCACTCTAGTACTCTTGCCTGGATAATCCCAGGAACGGGGGAGCCTGGTGGGCTGCCATCTTTGGGGTCTCACAGAGTCCGACACGACTGAAGTGGCTTAGCAGCAGTAGCAGCAGCAGTTTAACCCCCACAGAAGAAAATATTTCCATCTTTCCCAATATTTCTAGTAAATGTCTCAGAATTTGTTCAGTTAGTCAACCTTTGGGCTTGTGTATCTAGAAGTGTGTAGATAACATGCAGACCTTGGGGTCAGGGGTTGAGGTTGCTCCCCACAAAATGTGAAACTGAGAGAAGGGAAAAGATGATGTCCTTGGGATAATTCAGGATGCTGCTATCATTTGAACAGGTAATACAATCTGGGCTGAGAAGATTATCAGAAGTCCATTGCAGAGAAGGAAGTCAGTAAGATGAGAGTGGTGGTGGTTGGTGGTTTAGTTGCTAAGTCGTGTTCGACCCTTGCAACCCCATGGACTGTAGCCTGCCAGTTTCTTCTGTCCATGGGATTTCCCAGGCAGGAATACTGGAGTGGTTGCCATTTCCTTCTCCAGGGGATCTTCCTGACCCAGAAATTGAACCTAGGTCTCCCGGATTGCGGGTGGACTTCTGCATTGCAGGCAGATTCTTTACTGACTGAGCTACGAGGGAAGCCCCAAGGATGAGAGTAACTGGGGACAAATTAGAGAAAGTGAAGTTTGAGTTGGGTTTGGGGTACAAGGGAATTAGTGAACATTTAGGAGTAAATCAGACCATTAAGTGAAGACAGAACCTCATAATCCAAATCAGGAAGGCAGAAATGACCTAAAACATTTCTTGGGACATGAAAGTTAGTCTAACCCCAGGGCACATGGTGGCTTGCCAAGGCACTGTTGGCAAGCCTGGACAATGAGAGGAAAGGGCAAGACTATGGTTGTCTAAGTCATCCGTCCATCCACCTATCCATCCATCCACTTTTCTTTCCATCTGTCCATCCATCCATTGGACATCTTTATGGTAACTGTGAAGGGAGGATGAATAATGGGATAGAAGGATGCATTTGCTCCCATTTTACATCATTTCTGAAGTTCTGAGTATTCAGCTGATGGGTGTGTGTCAGAAATAAAATGAAAAGGTGTTTGTGTCTTGTCTTGTTTCTAGTAATTTCTCAACCCACTGGATTTTCAGCTTTTGGTGTTTCAGCAAGATTTCCTAGACAGAAGACTGGGGTCTGGGCCCAGGGAGTGTCACCCTTGAACTTCTCCACCCACTATGCATAAGCCACAGGCTTCAGAGCTCCCTGAATTGCATGTCTGTGCCCTACCCTCCGGGAGAGGAGACAACACAGACTCATTAAAGTGCTCATTCCAAGGTCAGCTACACTGAGAATGAAAGGAGCAATTTTCTCAGTTGGGGAGAAGCATCAAAACCATTTTTTTCAGTAGAAATGTTTCAAGCAAACTAACTAAGCCATATTAAAACCAGTAAAATTGTGGGTAAAGTAAATGAAGCCATTCTCAGGCTATAAATGTTCCTGGACAGATTCATTGCTGCTTAGCAGGGTGTCAGCAAAGTTCAGATTTCAATGTGTTTTTTTTTTTTTTTTCCTTCCAGTTGTCACAGGATATCCATAAAACATTAATCTAATTGTTAAAGCTCAAGTGAAAGAAATAGAGCATTTTCCCCCCAAAGTTACTTAATTCCCTTAAGATGCTCGTTTTGAAAGAATGTTAGACATTTGTGATATCAACCTGGAGTTGGCTTCATCCTTTTTCTTCAGCCTCTCAGCCAGATTTCAGTTGAAAGGCAGACACCAATCTAGGTGTCTTTTTTTTTTTTTTAATATGAATGTATTTTGATATTTATTTATTTATTTGGCTGCATCAGATCTTAGTTGCAGCATGTGGGATCTTTGTTGTATTGTGTGGAATCTTTTGATGAGGCTCACAGGACTCTCCAGTTGCAGCACATGGATTCAGTAGTTGTAACTCATGGGCTTAGTTGCTCCATGGCATGTGGGATTTTTTTTTTCCCCAACCAGGGATCAAAACTGCATCTTCTGCATTGCAAGGTGGATTTTTAATCACTGGACTACCAGGGAAGTCCCAATCTAGGTGTCTTTAGGTGGAGGGACCTTAATTCAGGGAATTGGTCACAGAGGCAGTAGAAGAGCTTCCCTGGTGGCTCAGTGTTATAAAATCTGCCTGCAATGCAGGAGACCTAGGTTCGATCCCTTTGTTAGGAAGATCTTTTGGAGAAGGGAATGGTTACCCACTCCGGTATTCTTGCCTGGAGAATTCCATGGGCAGAGGAGCCTGGAGACTACAGAACATGGGGTCACAAAGAGTTGGACATGACTGAGCAGCTAATACTTTCAGGGGAGGTGAGAAGTCAAACACGCACTTGGAGATACCACCTCTAAGGCTACAGAGAGAGTAGGGGCGATGGCGTTCCCAACGACCATGGGTGAGGGCCGCCCAGCTGGAGCTAGACCCTTAGAGGAGAACAAACCAGTTGCAGAGATAATATAGGAAGTAGAGAGAGGGTCTCTGTCTTCTTCCCACCCTCTGGTTCCTCTAACTGGCCAGTTGCTGAGAAGCCTGGGCAAAGCAGTCTGGGAAGTGTAGTTCTCTGTGAGCAAAGCAGGGAAGGGAAAAAAACAGATTTCACAGCAATAAGACAATTGACCAGCACACCAGGGTTACACCTAAGTTGTGATTCGGGATTACATAATATCAATTGTTGGAGAATTCCATCTTGTCCCCACCCATGCATGCATATGCTGAGATTCCCACCCTTCTGTCCAATTCTTATTATTTACATTTAGGCTTTAAAAATCCACAAGCCACAGTCTAACAGTTGTTTCCATCATTTTGGAGACAAGGCTTAAATTTACAGGCTGCTGCTGCTGCTAAGTCACTTCAGTAGTGTCCGATTCTGTGCGACCCCATAGATGGCAGCCCACCAGGCTCCCCTGTCCCTGGGACTCTCCAGGCAAGAACACTGGAGTGGGTTGCCATTTCCTTCTCCAATGCATGAAAATGAAAAGTGGAAGTGAAGTCGCTGAGTCGTGTCCGACTCTTAGCGACCCCATGGACTGTAGCCCTCCAGGCTCCTCCATCCATGGGATTTTCCAGGCAAGAGTACTGGAGTGGGTTGCCATTGCCTTCTCTGAAAGTTACATGACATCATTGCAAGATATACGACCAAAGAATTTTTTGAAGTATAATTGACATATAACAGTATGTCAGTTTCAGATGTACAACATTATGATTTTTTAATTCATTTATTTATTTTAGTTGGAGGCTAATTCCTTTACAATATTGTAGTGGTTTTTGCCATACATTGACATGAATAAGCCATGGGTGTGCATGTGTTCCCCATCCTGAACCCCCATCCCACCTCCCTCTCCATCCCATTCCTCAGGGTCATCCCAGTGCACCAGCCCTGAGCACCTCGTCTCGTGCATCAAACCTGGACTGGCGATCTGTTTCACATATGGTAATATACATGCTTCAGTGCTATTCTCAGTTACATGACATCATTGCAAAATATAAGACCAAAGAATTTTTTAAAGTACAATTGACATATAACAGTATGTCAGTTTCATATGTAAAACATTATGATTTGATGTTTGTCTAAGTTGCAAAATGTTCACCACCATAAGTCTAGTTAACATCTGTCACTGTACATAATTACAAATTGTGTGTGTGTGTGATGCAGACTTTTAAGATCTACTCTCTTAGTACCTTTCAAATATACCTGACAGTATAATTAACTAGAGGACTAAAGAATTTGATAGTTGAGTGGTATGAATTCATATGAACTCTGAATCAGCCCAGTGTAGTGCAGAGATCTCAGCTAGGCAGTTCAGAGCTTCATTTTCTGGAATCACTTGCTAGCTGTAAGTTCTCTTGGGTCTCACATCTCTGGAACATTCCAGAAAGAAGAACCAAAGCCCTTCTCTCCAGAATGCACCAGGGTCTATACACACGTGAGTTTATCTCTTGACTTCTGATGAAGCAATGTTTTTGCCGATGTGGAGGGAAGCTGTAGTTTTAGGTAGTTGCCACACATAGCTGGTCGGTGTGATTTCCTTTCATCCTGCCCCAAAGCCCAGGAGAGTCTTTTATCTGCCCCAACTCTGTCCATCCTCTCTGAGATGGCAAGCACAGAATGGACCTGCCTTCTGGATGGGAGGTGGGGCAGGAGTGGAGGAGAAATAGAAGAGAATAACAGAAAGAAATACTGATCAATAGCTCAAAAATATTAACCTCGCAACACTGTGGTTTTCTGTGTGTGTTTCAACATAGACATATCTTCTGGCTGTATTTGGAAAATCAATGCTGTATGGGATGAATCAATAGTATATCCTTATGCCAAGACATATGAGTACGTTTAATATGTTTGTATGGTCTTGAGTCTTGTCTGTTTCTTTGCTTTGACTGGTTCATAGATGTTACTAATGTTCAACTCACAGCTCCAAACCCCGTCTATCATCTGAGTTAATTTTTTCCCCCACCATTCACTTAACTCCACAGATTTCAGACTTCAAAACCAATCACTCTCCTGTTGTTGGTTTGAACATTTTCTCACCATCCATTTATCTCTACTCTTTATCAGCCTTCAAAGTTCATCTCCTAGAGAACATTTGATAAATGGAAGACACTAACCCTACCAGCATGCCTTTCCTCTGGGAGAATTAGTCGATGTGTCTGGCTCACAGTTCGGTTAAAATGTGGGATCCCTAGTGGTGAGAATTCTCTCTCCTCTAGTCTCCCTAAAGGCAGAAATTTAGTTTCCTGACAGCCAAAGGGCAACTCTTCCATCCATAAGCATTGATTGAATTCCATTTGGCAAATGTGAATTAAGCTTCTACTGCCTGTGGAGTATGGATATGGAAGAGACATTTAGAGTCCACTTGAAAAAGTGAGAATTGCACAAAATTAATCAGAATGGTACAAAGTCTATGATATATATGCAGAATATGGATAGTAATAATGCATATATTACATGCAGAATGATAATAATGACAATGCATCTGCTATATGCAGAATAATGATAGATGCCATAAGTGAAGAGCTTCCCAGGTGACGCAGTGGTAAAGAATCCATCTGCCAATGCAGGAGACACGTGTTCTGTCCCTGGATTGGGAAGATCCCTTGGATAAGGAAATGGCAACTGGCTCCAGTATTCTTGTCTGGGAAATCCCGTGGATAGAGGAGCCTGGTGGACTTCAGTCCATACAGTTGCAAAGAGTCAGGCACAACTTAGAGACTAAACAACAAGAACAACCATAAGTGACAGCGAAGAGAGAGTTGAGATTGGGTTGGAGCCATGGGGAAGATGTTCTGGATAAAGGGATTCATTTATTCCATCCCACTATGTGCCAGAGACTGTTCTAGACTCTGGGGTGTATCAGCAGATGGAGATGAGTTCTTTAATCATATGGATCTCAGATAAGCAGGGAGGAGGGAAGACGTAGAAGAAATAAACATAAAAATAGACAAAATAACCTCTGGTGGATATAAATACAGTGACGGGTCAGCCATGTGAAGATTACAAGCACCAGCATTCCAGGCAGTGGGGTGGCATATGCTCCCCATGTGGAGACGGGGATGATCTTGACATAAGAGTGGAGCTGATCAGAGGCCAGCACAGCTAAATAGTGAAGGAGGGAAGTAAGAGATTAAGAGACAAGTGGACCCCATCACAGAGGAACCCTTCAGCAGTGGCAAAGAGTTTGAATTTTGCTCCAAGTGCAATTGCAACCATTGAGTAATTTAAACAGAAGACAGGGTATTAGGGTTCTCCAGAAAAGCAAAACCAGTCAGATGTACAGAGAGAGAGAGAGAGAGAGAGAGAGAGAGAGAGAGAGAGAGAAAGAGAGATGTAGATACAAGAGGAGATTTAGTCTAGGAATTGGCTCAGGCAGTTGTGGAGGCCAAGAAATCCCATGATCTCCCTGCCACCTGCAAGCTGGAGAACCGGGAAAGCCAGTGGTGTCATTCAGTCCAAGTCCAAAGGCCTGAGTATTTGGGGGCTGATGATGTAAGTCCTAATCTGAGCCCCAAAGCCCAAGAAGCAGGAAGCTGATGTCCAAGGGCAGAAGATAGACGTCCTAGCTCAAGTAGATGGAGAGTGATTCTTCCTTCCTCTGCCTTCTCGTTCTGTCTGGTCCTCAGCATAAGGGATGGCACCCTCTCACACCAGGGAGAACCATCTGCTGTACTCAGTTCCCCAATTCCAATGCTAATCTCTTCCAGAAACAGCCTCCCAGACTCACCCAGAAGACATGCTTTCCCAGCTCTCTGGGCATCCCTTAGCTCAGGTGAGTTGACACAGAATTAGCCATCACAGACGCCTGTGTTTTGGAGGGAGCACCCTGGCTACTCTGGGGGACTTTTCAGGGGGCAGGACTGATGGCAGGAAGACCAACTCCAAAGTCTGGCTATTGTCTGGCGGAGTCATGATAATGTCCAGCCCAGTGGTGATGGAAGTGGAAATGGAGAAAAGAGCCAACCCAGGAAGTTTTGGTGCAAATGGAAGATTTTCTAAAGACTTGGATGTGGAGCAAGGAGGATAGGGGAGCAAAAATGACTCCCGGCTTTTTGGCTGTAGAATCTGAATGGCTGGTGGGATCATTGCTGAGATAGGGCAAGTGAGGGCTGGAAGTGGTTGGAGAAAGAAAGTCAAGAACTCTGTTTTTGGACAGGTTGAATTTGAGCTTCCTCCTGTACATCCACATGGAGATGAGAAATAGGCAGTTGGATATGAGTGTAGAAATAAAGATTTTATTTGGGAAGGTGAGTGTATAATTGGAGTTAACAGAGAAGAGGGGACACTGGGCCAATGTGGGGGTTCCTGGGCCAGGAGCAGAGCGGGTGTTTCATGAGGAGGTGGCCCCGGTTGCCACGTGCTGCTAAGAGATGATTCCATCAGGCAGATATGTGACCTCTGGCTTGGACAGCAGGGATCTCCTTGGTCAGCTTGGCAGAAGGCTGCTAGCTGAGCGGTAGGAGGCAAGCCAGGGTAAAGAAGCTTGAAGGGTGAGTGGGGAGTGAGGTCGCGGGGACAGTGGGTGCAGACAACACTAAGCAGTTTGCTGGAAAATGAAACAGATATGTGGGCAGTAGCTGGAGGGGAACGTGGCTTTGAAGGGACAGGTAGGATGAGGGAAGATGCACAGGAAGCTAAAAAAGTTCCCAGCTACTCTTATTCCCCCAGCTGTGATGCTTATTATAGTTAACCTCAAACACGATGTCCCCTGAGACAGGCTGGGGCCTGGGACCCTTTGCTGCAGTGCTTGCACCTGGACAATGTTTGCTCGGGCAATAAAATACAAAGAAATTGTAAGGGACTAAAAATAACTGCATGAGCAGTTGGGGCAAATTATGGACAAAAAGGTACAAAAAGACCAAAACTCCAAGTGCCACTGCTAAAGAGCTGGGAGCAAAAACAGGGTGTTGGGAGCAAAAGCAGGGTACTGCGCATGCCCCCTGCCCTCAACACCACTAGAGGGGTGGGCAGACCACCTGTCCCTCCTCCAGCCTGACCCCTGGATACATCCCTAGCCTCACATAAAGAACCAGCTCTCATGCCCTCAGGGAGCAAGCAAGACAGGGAACCTGTTACTTGTTTTCACTCCTTGCTTGCTGCAGCAGGGGCCCCAATAAAGCCCTGCCTGAATTTCTTGTCTGGCTTCTTGTCAATTTTTATTGATTAAGGAAGGCCAAGAACTCTGATCAGTAACACCCAGAAGGGCATATATTTTTACACATTTTGCTTTTCTGACAACCACTTCATGTTGACTTGGTCCATCAGTCTGAAAAACTTAACAGCTATTTCCACCCCAGTTGTTCCCATCCATCTGACCTACACACTCCTGTTCCCCTTTCGCCTCTACACAAGAAGCCCACTAAGGTGTCTGTGGCCTGTCTATCCTCCAGTGACCCCCACGCCTGTGGCAGCACGCCTGGAAGAATTTTATATTTGGTTAATGTTTCTAATGAATCCTTTAAGGCAAATGGTTTCCTCCTTCCACTAATAACTTCCTTCCCGAAGCTAAATAAAGATTACGCAGGCTGTATTTGGCAGTGCCCGCTTCCAAAATAAACAGAAGCGCAAAAATTAGCTGGAACAATAGTATCATTAAACAGCTGCATAATTGTTCATCTGAACCAGATCGGCTTGTTCTGGAGTCTGAAAATGCAGATCTGCCCCTGCTAGAGTTTCACACTGAAGATGGCCATGGAGAAGTGGCCTCAGGCCAGCAAAGGGTCAGCGGTTAGGCAGACTCTGGCTCTGAGGTTTGTCGTTTGGGGATGGTTTCCAGGCTCTGGTGTGGGCTTCAGCAAGGCACTCAGCTTCCCTGAGTCTGTGCCGTGTGTGTGCTCAGTGGCTCAGTCATGTCAGATTCTTTGTGGCCCTATAGGCAGCCCACCAGGCTCCTCTCTCCATGGGATTTTCTGCGCAAGAATACTGGAGTGGGTTGCCATTTCATCCTCTAGGGGATCTTCCCTATCCAGGGATCGAACCCATGTCTCTTGTGTTGCCTCCACCGGCAGGCAGATTCTTTACCGCTAGCATCATGAATCTGTGGCCTGTTGTAAACATAGAGATAGTTAGAGATAGTTCCTGGTACACAGTATTAGTAAGAGCTTACTAAATGGTATGCATTTTCTTTAACACTATCATCTTACCAATACCATCATCTTTATCACTTATTGCCTTACTGGTAGAGTCCTTGGTCATAGAATATATTCTACCCCCGCCTCCCCGCTTCACCTTGAGTTTTTTTTTTTTTTTTTTAATTGGAGGATAATTGCTTTACAATATTGTATTGGCTTCTGCCATACAACAACGTGAATCAGCCCTAAGTGTACATATGTCCCCTCCCTCTTGAACCTCCCCGCATTCTCACCCCATCTCACCTCTCTAGGTTGTCACAGAGTACCCCATTGAGCTCCCTGGGTTATATCGCGACTTCCCATTAGCTAGCTGTTTTACACATGGCACCATATATGTTTCGATGCTCCTCTGTCCCGCCCTCTCCTTCCCCCACTGGGTCCGCAAGTCTGCTTTCTACGTCTGCATCTCTATTCCTGCCCTGCAAATAGGTTCATCAGTACCAGTTTTAGACAAGGGGGCCCACTCTTGCTACTATTATTCAACATAGCTTTCGGAAGTCCTAGCCACAGCAGTCAGAGACGAAAAAGGAAGAAAAGGAATCCACATTGGAAAAGAAGTAAAACTCCCCCTATTTGCAGATGACATGATACTGTACATAGAAAACCCTGAGGATGCCACCGGAAAATTATCAGAGCTGATCAGCGAATGTAGTAAAGTTGCAGGATACCAAATTAATACACAGAAATCCCTTGCATTCCTATACGCTAACAATGAAACATCAGAAAGAGAAATGTAACAATCCCATTCGCCATTGCACCTTCAGTTTTATGTTAGAGCAACATCACATTACGGTTAATGACATGATGTTAAATTACATGATACTGTAACATGTAATGATGATGTCTTATGGCATACCACATACGATGCTCTATCACACGATCCTCTATCACATGATGCTTTACGTGACACTTTGTTACACAATACTGTATTGCAGTATCCTGTGTCATGATAACCTCCAAGGTCGATGGGAAGGGGTTTTTTTATATTCAGAGTAAAAGATAATAGGCTTAATAGATTCCAGGTACTATCCTAACTCATGTAATATTCAAAACCCCTCTTCAAAGCAGGTGGTCATTCATAATTAACTAATAAACATTAGTTATTTAATTGTTAATTAACTATCTAAAAGGGCTTCCTTGGTAGCTCAGCTGGTAAGGAATCTGCCTGCAATGCAGGAGACCCTGATTTGATTCCTGGGTCAGGAATTTCCCCTGGAGAAGGGATAGGCTACCCACTCTAGTATTCTTGGGCTTCCCTCATGGCTTAGGTGGTAAAGAATCCACCTGCAGTGTCAGAGACCTGGATTTGATCCCTGGGTTGGGAAGATCCCCTGGAGGAGGGCATGGCAACCGACTCCAGTATTCTTGCCTGGAGAATCCCCATGGACAGAGGAGCCTGGCGGGCTACAGTCCATAGGGTCAGTCACAAAGTGTTGGACACAACTGAGGGACTAAGCACAGCACAGCCATCTAAAAATTGATCCAAATGCTAATAAATAGTTAATCCAGGAAAAGAAAATGAAGCCCAGGGAGGTTAAGTCACTAGCTGAAGGCAATAGAGCTGGGATTTGAACCCAGGCAGTCTGCTTCTTGATCCCTGCACCCAGCCCTTCTTCTGACCTGAAGTGCCGGAAGCACACCTCCATCATCACTGTCTCTGCAAGCACATACTGGGGAATGTTTGGAAAGTTCCAGGAACTTGGTGGAGGCCAGTGTGACAGGAGCAGGATGAATGAGTGGGCAGAGCTGAGCTCTGAGGAGTCACGGGCAGATCACAAAGGATGGCTTACTTTCTGAGTACCTGTCCAGGGGCAAGGACCACAGCCTGAGACATCCTAGGAAGGAGAAGCAGACAGTGGGCTCATGAAGTGTGAAATATATTGGATGGCAATAAGTGCTCTAGAGTGAAATAAAGCAGGGAGGAGAATAAGGATGCTCTGGGGTGGTTACCATTTTAAATACGGCTTCTCTGAGAAGGTGGCATTTGGGCGAAGACTGGACTTCGAGAGAACAAGCTCTTCCAATATCAGGTGGGAGAAGCATATGACTGGCAGAGAAAACAGCATGTGCAAAGGCCCTGGGGTGGCTGGCACTTGGAAAGAGTAAGAAAATCAAGGCCTGTGGAGCAGAGCAGGAGAGACGGACAGCAGTGACATCCGAGAGGAAGGAGCAGGTCTTGCAGCTCCCTCACCATGGCAGCACCACAGTTTTACTCTGGGCGATGAGGACCACTGAGGGGTTCTGAGCAGAAAAGGTGCATGACTCACTTCCTGGGGGCAGAGACCCCTCAGGCTGTGGGCTGCCAGGGGTTGGCCTCCTTGTGGGCATCTGCTCAGTTTAGGCTGACAAGACCAAATAGGAAGTCATCAGTCACTCTCTGGAAAGACATTCCTCCTTGAAGTGGTGGAGAAGAAAGTCTCCCTTTCCTTGCTGTGGGATGTTGTCCAAACCAGTGAGCAGTGACGGAGCAGGGAACATTCTGGAAGCTTCCTGGGGGCTCAGTGCAGTCCTCACAGCCCCACAGTCCTGTTAGCAGCTTGGCTCAGTGCCTCATCTCAGTGGGAATGGGCGGTGAATGGGCGATGTCCTTGTGCCATGATGTTCCTGCGCCAGGGCACTTCCCATCACAGCCTCCACGAGGGCGGAGCTCCATCACCTGCCACAGTCTCTGCTTCTTCTCCATGAGGCTCCAGCCAATTCATTGAATGCTGCCAGCCTCTGCAATGCCTGCAACTCCATACCCACCCTCTCATCTCACACCATATTTTTCTCTGTAACACTTAGGACTGCCTGACACGCTTCATGTTGTTTAATGCATGTGAATAGAGTCTGTCTCTCCCTCCAGAGTGTAAGCTCCAAGGGAGCTGGTTTTGTGTTTGTTTTCATCGTTATCACCTTCAGAACTTAGAGTGGCAACTGGCACATGACAGATACTTGGTAATTGTTGAATAAATGAATGAGTGAGTGAATTTTCTTTACAGCATTGGACTGACATTGCATCATAGGATTAGGCTATGTGAATAGACAGTCTTATAAGTCAAAGATGCTTCAATGTCAACTTAAGTGGTTCAGCTTAACACTTCTTGTTGCAATTGACGTGTCTTTGTTTATTGGCTTGCATAACCCCTTTCTTATCCACTCTCCCAATTTGAAAGCCCATTCATGAAGGCAGAATCCTGTTGTTCTGTAGGCCTAGTTTCTTGGCATGTGATAGTTTCCCAATAAATGTTGGTTGAATGAACAAATACATAGAAGAAGAAAATGAATGAAGGAATGGAAAGAAATGTTCCTTTCTAGAATGAAGAGCCTAACACACACAGTCCCATCAACCGTCTTGACAATCCCATGAATGTTGGTAGAGAATAAATGTTAATGAACTCTGATGCTTTTAAGAAGAAATACAATACCAGACAAAAGTAATATCCCTCTGAGTCAGTGAGCAGTGTTTGTGGAAGAATTTCCAAAGCTTCTTGGAAGCTCAGAGAATTCCTTACGTCTTCAGAGGCTCTGGTGGTTGGTCTTTCTCAGTGTTCTGAAAATGCTGGTACCTTGTACTGCTGGTTTGGGAATCAGTGGCTTGATAGTGGACAGTGGGGTTCAAGCATGTCATTAGAGATCATTAGCAATTTCTAGACCCAAATTGGTAATCCGAGAACTCCGCAGGGCCAGGAGAGCCATGGTCAACATTGGCTCTTGGGGGTCTACAGGCAAATAACCCCTCTCCCGCTCAGGAAGGCGAGACTTGGTGAGACCAGGAAGGCTGGAGACTGGAGTGGATGCAAAAGGATGGATGTGTGCTGATTCTCCTCCTGTCCACAAATAGACATGAATGACGCATTCCAGCCCCAACTCAGGCAGGTTATAGTCATCGACAGTCATGCCCATTTCCACATTTCAAGGGATTTTGTTCATATTTGGGGGGTCCTATCTTCCCAGGATCCTGAGTTTCCATAGCAACAGTGAAACCACCACTCCTCCGCTGAAGGGCTCACTATAGTAACTCCCTTATATATACGAACGAGTTCTGTTCTGAGAGCATGTTTGTTAGTCCAATTTGTTCCTAAGTCCAACAGAACACCATTGGCTATATAGTACTGTGCTGTAATAGGTTTATAATACTTAAAATACAATAATACATTTAAAAAGTGAACAAAAATTAAAGAAAACATTTTTAATCTTACAGTACAATACCTTGAAAAGTACAGTCATCCAGCATAACAGGGGCACACTGGCAACTTTGACATTTCAGGGGACTTACTGTAATTGCAGCTTTCCATCAAACTAAGACAGCAGAGGGGCTGTAAGGTTGTTTAGCCCAAAATGGGAGACAAAGCCAGCTTGTGATGTCACCACACATGTAATGCGTGCAACATGGAAGGCAGGAAGACTTCACTTCTTAATACAAATGAACCACAAAACTTTGGGACATGAACCCCCCAAACCTCCCCATTCACAGTTTAAACTGGCAGAGTGACAAGATCGTTCCTGGAAGAAAAGAGCTTTTGGTGGTAGCAGGTGTAATGGACTTGGGAAAAATGGTGAAAAGCATAGAATTTGCCTCTCTGCCCTTATCTCTCTGTGCCCCCATCCCCAGGCTAGGGGATAAAAATAAGTAAAAGAATTAAAATGGTAAAATTTTAAAGTAATAAATAATAACAATCACCAACAAATTCAAGCCAAGGAGGAAAGTACATTAGGGTCCCCTCCCCATTGTATCAGGCTTCCCTGGTGGCTCAGATGGCAAAGAATCTGCCTGCAATGCGGGAGACCTGGGTTCGATCCCTGGGTTGAGAAGATCCCCTGGAGGAGGGCATGGCAACCCACTCCAGTATTCTTGCCTGGAGAATCCCCATGGACAGAGGAGCCTGGCAGGCTATAGCCCATGGGGTCACAGAGTTGGACACGACTGAATGACTAAACACAGCTCAGCAGAGCCCCATTATATTAAGATGTCTCCCATCTGTATAACGTGAACACAGCCTCAGCTGTCAGGCCACTGGAAGGACAGGCTTGGTCTGCAGGGGCAGCAGACAAGCAGCAGGCGCGTGCTCAGGGACCAGCCTCTGCCAGCTCCTCCAGGTGAGACACGGAGCTAAATCTTCCCTTTTCTGAAGGAATCCGGACTTCTACGTGAAGGATCCCAATGTTTAAAATGTTGACTGCTAAATCACCTTTGGCATTTGTTGTTACTGTTGTTTAGTCGCTAAGTCGTGTCTGACTCTTTTACAACCCCATGGACTCTAGCCCCCCAGGCTCCTCTGTCCATGGGATTCTCCAGGCAAGAATACAGGAGTGGGTGGCCATGGCCTCCTCCAGAAAATCTTCCCGACCCAGGGATCTAACCTGCGTCTCCTGCCTTGGCAGGCAGATTCTTTACTGCTGAGCCACATAAATCTCATTATAAAAAGAGAAAGAGGAAAGAAGGAAGGGAAGGCGGGAGAAATGAAGGAGAGGGGAGGAGAGGGGGAGGGGGGAGGAAGGTGAAGAAAGAAGCTAAATTCAGATGGTTTCCCGTGAAATCTTCCACGAGATTCTGCCTGTGTGAAAGTTGGTCCCACCTGTGCCTTTTTTCTGCATGGTGTCATTTCGCATGGTTCCTCCCCACCAGGGTTCACAGGTGGTCACTGTTAGGGGTAAGGAGGTCCTCGTGTTCTCTGATGCCCACTGATGGCTTCTCCTGGGGGATGACTTTGGGTGACAAGAGGTCATCAGAGCAGGGAGAAGATGCTCTGGTTAGAGGAAGGGCCCAGCCCTGGGACCCCCTGCCTCGGCAGGGCATTTGCAGAGGGACCAATGAAGGGACATTTGGACTCGTGGGGGGCTGAGCACCCCACTTCACCAGAGTGATCAGACAGGCCCAAACCCTGAGATTCGGAAGCTCCATAGAAGTGTCAGATTTGAATGCCCGACTGCCACTTAGCGTGTGTGTCAAACAAGGAAAACTGCATGTCAGTTTTCCCATCTGTAGAATGGGGCCAGTTACATTACCTCACTCCTGTGGTTATTGTGGGTGACAGCAGTTACATGGTGGTAAGAAGCTTGAAACAGTAGCCCTATCTAGGGAAAGAGCCATGCATCTTGGCTGGTATTTGCAGAAGACCTGGGGGTGGCGGCGGGGGCGGAGAAAGAGAGGATTTTTTCAAACAGAGAAGAGAGATTCACCTCCACACAGGAACCTGCAGCTCCGCTCACGTGCTCTTGGCACGTAAAACAGAAAACGCGCAAACAGGGGAGGAAGGCTTGTGGGTGTGAGGATTTCCCCGGCTGATCCTGCTGCCCTGGGGAGAAGCTGGGATGCAGGCGGTGAGTCAGACCGGGGAGCCGGCTGGCTGTGGGGGAGCCCAGGACGCGGCTCCCTGCAGGGCGCTGGGCTGACCTGACCTGTGTGTCTCCCCCTGCCTCCCCAGCACATGCGAGAGGCCGCAGAACGGCGGCAGCAGCTGGAGTTGGAGCATGAACAAGCCCTGGCCATCCTCAACGCCAAGCAGCAGGAAATTGACCTCCTGCAGAAGGTGAGCTGGGGCTGGGGCTGGGGGCCTGGGAGAAGGCAGGCAGTGCGCTGGGGACCTGGAGTGTGGGTGGCTGGCTGCTCTCCCGAGCCTTTTCTCACACGCTCGGGAATGACTTCTTGGTGTGGAAAGATTCCCCGTGTGCTCTAGTTTCTCCTCAGTTAACTTGTGATTATGTTCTAAGCTGCAAAAATCAAAGGAAAAGCTCTAACAGTTGATGCTGGCGAGATTGTAGGGAAAAGGACACGCCTGTGGGTTATTAAAATGGGGTGTGAATTGCTTTATCTCTGGGGCTAAGTGACTGACAGCATCCTTGAGAACTAAAGGTCTATTTTGACCCTGCAACCTTCTGTTCTGGGAATATACCTGTAACAAATACAGGAACCAGTTTTGGTTTGGTTCGACTTGGATCCTGCTGTGTGGGCATAGGTAACAGGATTAAATCCAATGCCCATCCGAGGGCGAGGCTGTGTGAACTGTGGGGCATCCATACCACAGAGCAGCATGACCACATTGGGAGGAAGAAATTCTGTTTATAGATGCCATCTCTTCGGATTTACATGATGTGTTATTAAGTGAGCAAATCAAGTTTTGGGGCAATATATGTAGCATGATCAAGGACAAGAGAGGGAGAAAGAGAGAGGGAACACAAAAAGAAGAAAGCAAAGGAGAGGAGTAAGGACAGAAAAAATGGTAGGAAGAACAAAGGACAGAAACCAGAGGGAGGGAGAAGGGGACGAGCGGAGGGGACCAAGCAGTTCAGAAGGTGTATTCCCATGGCACCTGGGGTGGTTTGGGGACCACGAAAGTTAGCATCCTTAATCAGCAGCCTTGTTCTTCCTGTCTCTGTCCAGATGAATCTGGGGACCCCTCCTTCAGAACCATGAGGCTTGGGGTCCCTGTGTATATTTCTCATTGGGTTTCAATCCTGAAGCCCTGTGTCCCCCACCCATGGAAAGGCAGCCCAGCCCTTCCAGGCAGGACCCAGCTTGACCACTGATGCAGATGCTGGTCCCAGTTATGCCTCCCTTCACTGGGATGAGCAGCCGGCACCCTCCTCCTCCATCGGTGGCGCCCCCACCCCCAGCCAGCCCCTCCAGGTCTTTGATCTCAAATAAAGGATTCAGTGGCTAGCCTTATCTGGCTGGAGATCCCTATCTGTTGGAGTGTTTTTCTTCTCCCAAGTTTATTAGCAGAGCGTGTAGCATCAAGCAGATAACTTCTGATGCTGTTTTCCTAATCATTTGTGGAGACCTCGTGCTAAGGATAGATTTCATTATGCTGGTGTGATAGAGACTGTCACAGTCCTTATTACCTGTCATAATAAGTTGGCTGGTACGCTGAGAAGCAAGATTTCATTAGATGCTGTCCAGAAAGGATATTGCTGGGATGCAGACACCGATATTACTCCTGTCTTCTCCCTCTTTCCATGCGTGAGGGACCTTCCGGTGCCTGGTACCTACACTCCTTCACTGCATCCCTGAAAGCCACATCCCCAGGCTGGGAGCATCCAGGACAGAAATACAAATATTGTCCAGCAAGGGTGACAGGTTGGCTTTTCTTACCAGAGCGTCCTTCTCTTTTAGCCTGGAGTTTTATCTATGAAACACTTGATGCCGAGGAAAGTGCACTAGAGCCAAGTCCCTTATTCAGCTCCCAGTGTCTCTCTTGAGCATCATCCAACTTCCTTTGCTTTTGCTTTTTTTCCCCCTGAATTCATCCTTGCCTCTCTTTTGGACACACTCATGCTTCATTGGGAGGTGGGTGGGGGGAAGCAGAGGAAGAAAATCTAATGAAGGATGAATGCACAAACCTTGTAATTTCTTAGAGCTCTGATTTTTAAAATAAAAAAGTATTAGAAAGGTTGAGACTTGAGTGGAACGAGATTGGTGAGTTCTTTCCAGAGTTCGCGTCTGTGTTCGAGTTCTAGCATGGACAGCCCTGGTGCTACATCTGCTGTCCGGTTCACTCGCTCATTCATTCACTCATCAGCACACGTTTGCTAGCTTCCACCTGTGTGTCGGCTGCTCAGCCATTGTTCTGGAAACCAGGAATGCAGTGCAGAGTCGGACAAGACCTCTGGCTTACCGAGTGAGAGTAAGTGAACAAGTCATGAAGAACTAAAGAAGTTCAGATCAGGGAAATGCCATAAAGGAAACACAGAATGAAGACTGATGAGGACAATGACTTTATATGGGGTGAAGTTGAAATGAGTGGCAGACACCTATTATAGAAATGCTCATATCCTATGGAAAGCCGAATTCTAGCCCTTGTCCCTCTATCATAATAAAAGTCACCAGAGCGCCCTGAGTTCCAGTTTGGTTATCATGAGATAGCAACGTGCATAGTTCCTAGAAGCTGTCTGCAGTCCCATTGACTACAAGTCCCATTATTTATTTTTATTGGAGTATAGTTGATGTGTGGCTTCCCAGGTGGCGTTGTGGTAAAGAACCTGCTTGCTAATGCAGAGGACTTAAAAGATACAAGTTTGACCCCTGGATCAGGAAGATCCCCTGGAGAAGAGCATGGTAACCCCCTCGTGGGTACTCGTGTATTTTCAGTACTGGAAAGTATTGGAAAGTACATGAGTATTTTCCAGTACTCGTGTCTGGAAAATCCCCTGGACAGAGGAGCCTGGTGGGCTACAGTCCATGGGGTCACAAAGAGTCACAACTGAAGTGACTTAGTACACACACGCATAGTTGGTTTATAATGTGTTAATTTCTGTTGTGCAGAAAAGTGATTCAGTTATACACCTATATATATATTCTTTTTATAATATCCTTTTCCATTTTGGTTTATCCCAGGAGATTGTTATAGTTCCCTGTGCTCTACAGTAGGACCTTGCTGTTTATCCGTTCTATACATAGTAGTTTGCATCTGCTCCCCCCAAACTCCCAATCCGTCCCTCCCCTAATCCTCCTCTCCCTTGGCAACCACCTTCTGTTCTCTGTGTCCTTGAGTCTGTTTTTGTTTCATAGGTAGGTTCATTTGTGTCCTATTCTAGATTTCACATATAAGTGATATCATATGGTGTTTGTCTTTCTCTGTCTGACTTATTTCACTTAGTATGATCATCTCTAAGTTGCATCTGTGTTGCTGCAAATCCAAGTACAGGATTTCTTGAATGCACTCCTGGGGGACCCAGCTTCATCTCGCCAATGCCATGGCTTTTGTTAAGTCACCCGTGCATGAATGTCCTGCTCAGTGGTTAGTGTCCTGCCCTCTTCCTCTTTGACCCAGAGGCACATTTTGAGAGGGTCTCTCTCCCCAACCCCTAGGCTTCCAGGATCCTACTCTCTTCCAGTTTTCTCCTTCCTCACAGAAGCCCTCTAAGTATCCTCAAGGCTCTGCCTGCCATCCACGTCTCTTTTTAAAATTTTTTTCTTTATTTATTTGGTTGTGCTGGGTCTTCCTTGCTGCACAAGGGCTTTCTCTAGCTGCATTGAGCGGAGGCTGCTCTGGTTGTGGTGCTTGGACTTCTTGTGGTGGTGGCTTCTCCTGTTCTGGAGCGTGAGCTCTAGGGTGCATGGGCTTCAGAAGTGGTGGCTCTGAGGCTCTAGAGCACGAGCTCAATAATTCTGGTGCTCAGGCTTATGTGCTCTGCAGCAATGTGGGATCTTCCTGGATCAGGGATGGAATTCGTGTCTCCTGCATTGGCAGGCAGATTCTTTCCCACTGAGCCACCCGGGAATCTCCCACATCTCTTCTTGACCTCCACTGCTCCCTCCATGACCTTGTCTGGTTCCGTGGGTGTGAATGCCGGCTGTGTGCCAACTCCCACATGTGGATCTCCAAGTTGGATTCCACTGAACCCCACTTCTTTTGTCCAACTGGTTGTCCAGCTTGGATGATCTCAAACGTCCTGTCCCAAGCTGAAGTCCATTCCATCCTCAGCAAGGTGTGCTCTGCACATCTTGCCAGGCTCTGCAAAGGGCAGTGTTTCCTTTTTGGTACAGCCTTTCCTTTTCCCCTGGAGTCAGTTGCCTCTTTCTGTGTGTTTGCTCAGTCTTCTGTGTGCTCATCACTCTCTTATTCCCAAACTTTCTGCCAGAGTGTTAAAATTTCTCTCAAGTCAACCAGACTCCTCAGGGGATGTTTTCATTCCATTTTCCTCTGAGACATCCTGCCTGGAGCCCGGCCTCATCTTCCAGTCCAGGCTGGTTGCCCCAGAGGCTGGATGCTACACTGGGTCTAGAAATGCCCTTCACCATCATCTTAGGAATTCCCTTGACTACTCTGTACTTTGTGGGATTTGCTTCTTCCCAGATCCTCAAATATGGACAGCATTTGTGTAAGGAAGCCAGAGGTTTATCTTCTCATGAATTGGAAGGGGTTTTCTGCTACTGTGTAGTCCTTGCAGATCGCTTTGTGGTTTCAGCTTCACTTCTGGACTTGGCCACCCTAAGGAAGGTCCTGGCTTTCAGGGACCCAGCTGATGTCAGAACTTTCTCCAGGGAACCTCTTCCCTCCTCCCTGGAAGTTCAGCTCTTCCCTCTGCTCAATATGGTGATTGGGAGGAGCGAGGGAAATAGTGGGCAGGTGAGAACACCTGTTGAGTTGAAGAATGGATGAATGATCAAGCTGCCCAAGGCTATTCTAGTGGGAGTCAAGGTGAGATAAGACCATTGGCCAACCCTTATTTCTGGTAGCTGGTGGAGATGTAAGCTTAAAAAAAAAAAATAGAAGTCCAAGCAGATAGAGTCCTGTCTACGAGGACTTTTCCACGGGACAGCTGCTTCATGGAGATCACTGAACCAGGAGCTTGACTGAGAATCCTCACTTTCATTCATTCGGCAAACAGTCCTTGAGCATCGCATGTCGGCTGTGTGATGGCTAAGAACACAGCAGTGAGCCAGGCTGTGAATATAGGCTATGGACAATGACAATGATAATAAAAGCTACAACATGAACATTTGCTTTCAGTGTAGCATATTCTGGGCCCGGTACTAGGCAGACATCTGTCATCTTATTTAAAACCCTGACCACCTCTGACTCCTCCTGCCCTGTCGCCCTTCCTGCAGCCACACTGGCCTCCTCTCTGTGACCCAAACATCCCCCTCTCTGCTCTTCCCTGAGAATGCCTGGCCCCCAAAATAATGACAGAGCTGGCTTATTGTTGTCATGGGAGTCTCTGCCCGGCTGCCCTGCCTGAATGGACTTCATCACCCCTGCTCTGGCATTCTCTGCCACTCACCCCCTTTAGTGATGCCACTTGCTCATTGTTGTACCTCTTTGCCTGTTGTCTGCATCCCAAGTGGAGTGTCTGCACTCCCAGGACATTGCCTGACACAGAGCAGGTACTCAACAAGTGATGCTTGGGAACTCTGAATGAGTGAATGAATGAACAGAGATACTCAGGAACTTTGAATGAATGAATATGGATGAATGAATGAATAAATGCAGGAAAGACCTAGTAAGACTCCATCAATTGGTCCTGTAACATTACCAGGATAACTGATGGTAAGTTCCAGGCCATCCTTGGTAAGTGTCTATTGAATGTATGAGTGGTGACAGCAATAAGCTCTCACTGTAACCTGTGGGATGCAGGTCCCCTCACAGATGCAGGACCTGAGGTTAGACAGCAGGGTCCAGGTCCCCTGGAGGCCTGACACCAGAACCCTAATGTCTCTCTAGGGAACCAGTGAGCAGAGTCCAGTCGCTCTAACTGCTTCCTTTTCCTGTGTGGGTTACATCCTCATCTTATTACAAGTAGCAGTTATAATCTCAGTGTATGAGCAAAATTGTCCACATTTAAAATTCATCTGCAAATGCTACTGTTGTTTTAAATTCCTCCCGTGCAGGAAATGAAGGCTCCCAGGCTTAAGGCCATTATTGACATGCTCACTGCTGATAGAAACCAAACTTCCCCTGCAGCTCATAAAACTGCTTTGCCTCCATGTCAAATGCTTCCCTTGCATGTTTTGGATTTAGTTGTTGTGTGTGGGTAACAGGGACATCTCAAGCTGACCTTCTGAGTTCATTCAGTGTGTTGATTTCTCCCGCGATGCATGCCTGGGATACTGATTGCTGCTCACGACTTCCTCAGCTCTGTGGAACCCAGGGACCTGATTTGAGGATCTGTACATTTAGTTCCATGAATCTCACTGTCTTTTCTGTGGAGTTGATATTAACAGCACCTGTAAATGACCCCCACCCACTCTCATCTCATGCCACCCAGCATCCATACTCCCAACCCCATCACCAAGGTGCCTGGGAGCTTATTACTCTGAGTGTTACATGCCGGTCTGTCCCAGCCAAACGTCCAAAGCTTTGGCAGCAGGAAATCTATGTCCCTTTTGAACAGCTACCCCTCACCCTGAAATAGATGTGTTTGCTGCCATGTTAACTCACCCCCTGGACATTTCATCCCTGGATGACAGGCCCCTTCTTCTGACCGTAGGACTGTGGGTCTCCCTAGGAGTCAGTCCCTCTCAAGTCTAATGTGTTCTGTAGGAAACCATGAAGGTCTCAGCTTCCCCATGTGTTGGCAGTGGCCCCCAAAATGAGCCTCGCTGAAGCTGTCGCCTAGATTCTGCAAGAATTCAGCTCTGCCAATTTTAACTGTTAATTTTAGCCATCTATTCTGATTGCCCAAATGGCCCAGCTTGCCAGTAGCCTACGAAAACGAACTCCTGATTTGCGCTTGAAGCCAGAAACGAAGTTGTTACTGCCAGCTTGGCTGTGTTTTAACAGCCTGCGATGGGGTTTTTGGTTGTTTTTCATCCTGCCAGTTGAAAACTATCTTTGACTCAAGTGGCTCAATGGTGGTGTTATTTATATAATCTCTGTATGTTCTCTAGCTGTTTTGTCTCCCCCCCTCCAACCCCATTTCATGATTTATTGTCGCTCTTGTTTTTGCTTTGAAAGGAACAATTTTGAGCTTTTGAAGACTGAGCTGGATTCAAGAATGGTCGAGTTAATTTGCTGGGTTCTATTCACTTCCCCAGCTCTTAAAAGCCTCATTGGAAATATGTGAGAATGAAATGCATATGAATGAACACTATGGAAATATCAGGCTACTTCTCGCTTTTAGTCCGTACTGGGGAAGCCAAGCCTTTCCCTCTTTCCGACTAATGGAAATTTTCAAGTGAGAAGTAGAAGCTGTTAAGACAGCTCTCACTGGCTTATTTATGACATCCAACTCTTCTCTTTATTATTCTCCAGCCACCTGGAGAAAATATTCCTCCAGAGCTGAGAATCCTGAATGTAAATCTCAGTTTAGCAGGTGGATTCTTTCTTCTCTATCATGTGCTTAGTTGTGTCTGACTTTTGCGACCCCATGGATTGCAGCCCGCCAGGCTCCTCCGTCCATGGGATTCTCCAGGCAAGAATACTGGAGTGGGTTGCCATGCCCTCCTCCAGGGGATCTTCCCAATCCAGGGATCGAACCCACTTTTCTTACATCTCCTGCATTGGCAGGTGGGCTCTTTACCACCTCGTGCAGCAGCCCAATCTCACCAGCCTCTCCATTCTCTGCCAGATGAGGGGGTGCTTTTCAGGTTTTACAAAGAGCGTCAAGCCCAACCCCAATCCATTCCATTTTGCCCAAAGGAAGGGAAAAAAAATGAGAACTGATTTAGACCCTGAGAATGTTGCGGCTTGTTAGAGGAATGAATATCAATGACCCACACTCCCTGATAACTTCGACATTAATCTCTAATTCTGCTGCCTTTTTCCCGCTGTAAACGTTCACTCATCTGTCTTTTTTCATCATCCAAAAGGCTCAGGTTGAAGCTAAGAAAGAACATGAAGGTGCGGTGCAGCTGCTAGAGGTAAGTGAGCCAGCCCTGCTGGCTTTCTTCCCCGGGGTGGGTGAGCTCAGGGCATGCTGTGTTAATGCTTTGTAGAAGTCGTAACCGACCTTTACTGAGTGCCCACTGGGTACCCATTACTCCTGCCGTTTACACATCCTCCCGTGTTGTCCA
This sequence comes from Bos indicus x Bos taurus, assembly GCF_003369695.1. Taxonomy (NCBI): domain Eukaryota; kingdom Metazoa; phylum Chordata; class Mammalia; order Artiodactyla; family Bovidae; genus Bos; species Bos indicus x Bos taurus. The sequence goes on along the minus strand of NC_040092.1, from coordinate 26,151,293 downwards.
TGCAAGCAGACCATCAGATCAGTATCATTATGAGTCCCATTTTTACATGTGAGGAAGTGGGGCCCAGAGAGGTTAAGCAGTTTTCCTGTGGCCACACAGCCAGCATCAGAACTGTGAGTCTCAGAGGTGCTCTGCTCTCCTCTGATTGAATGGGAAGCAGGGAGGGTGAGCCTGCTTCCTTACAGGAGAAAGGGAAGTGGATCATTCCTACGGGTGTCAGGTGAATGGGGGTATTTTAAAGGATAGCGCCAAGCCTGAGGAAATAAATACCTGGCATCCGGGGAGGCATTTGCAGATTTAGAGAAAGGACAGCGAAGGGAGTCGCAGCAGTGAACACGGTCGAGGCGCGGCCACAGGTACTGTCCCCGTGAGCACAGCAGGAGTCACCCTCCCCAGCCACCTGCAGGCCTTAATCACTGGCTCTGATGCTGGGGGCTTGGCAGGAGGCAGGTGACGTGTCAGAATCACTCTTCTGCCCCCGGTTGGTGGCCTCCCATATCCTCGGGAATGGAGGAAACTCCTGGGGTCCCCTGGGGGGCCTTTGCAGTCTGCATGCCTCATGTATAATAAATGGACATAAGGAATCTCCCTTTTGAAGACAGAGGTCCCCCAATTACTGACCCCTCGGTCAAGACATAACAGCAGGAGGGGTGGCTGCACAGCGTGGGGTGGCCCCACAAGCGCTCCTCCCCTAGTTCTGTTCTATCCAGAAAGGCCAGGAGGGCCTCTCCCCTGGGCCTGCGTCTCTGCATAAGGGAAGCGCCTGTCCTCTTTAAGATGACCTTGTCTCTTGTCCCCCAGGGCAGCTTCGTGACCACTTAAAACAGAATATGTGCATCTCTTACATTGCCTTTTAAAATCTATTCCTCCCCCAGGAAACGGTTTCATCATTATCATCATATATATTAAAATTGATTTTTTTGAAAGCCTCCATTAGCTAATGAATATCTGGAGGGCTGGGAGTGATAAATAGCAGGTGGGAAAATATATAACCTGAGAGAGTGGAAACAGACGTCCCAATGGCCATACATCTCCCTGAAACAGCATTTCATTCCCCTCGCAGGATCGCCCACCGCAGTTTGATTTGCATAGTCTCCTGGCTGGAAGTCCAGCTTCTTTCCTTCCCTTCACCCCAAGCCCATCGATCTGATGGTCTGTGTTGTTTTAATCTGCCTTCTGAGCTGCTGCTCTGTGACAGTCCTGCTGAGGTCACGTCACCCGGCGCTGGTGCGGGGTGCAGGCCCTGACACGTGGGGGACGGGTGTAACGTGCTTTGGTTGGGAAAACAGAGAGGGCCACGCAGATGGGCTGAGAACCTGGGTTTTCTTTTATTCACCACGTCTTCCCGTCATTGTGTTTTGCTTCGCTCTTCACCCAGAACACGCTGGACAGCATGCAGGTATTTTAGCGAGTGATGTCCTCCCCTCCCATGTGCTTGGTGAAGTTTTTTCCCATGAGTGGACCGGCCGTGCGCCCCTGGGCCAGCTCCATCTCCCTCTTCTTCTGAACATGGGCAGCTTCTGATGCAGTCGTGGGTGCCCGGGTCTCCCTGGGGTGGGGGGAGCCAAGGAGCTGCTCGTGGGAGTTCTGCCCCAGGGAGACACTTTAATCCAGGCACTGGGGCCCAGGGTTCTGTCCACCGTGAGTGATGAGCGAGCCCAGCAAAGCCGGCTTCCATTCTCAGGCTGGAAGGATGTTCTGTGAATTCAGATGACCGCGGGGAGGAGAACTGTCAGGATGATTCTGCCCTCGGGCCAGCCGCGTGCTTGCACTGCCGAGAGCCCGGAATTCCGTGGGTCATCAGTGTTCACGCCTTGCACCTGAGTGGGCCCCTTGCTATCCTGTGTCATGGGCGGGCAGTGGCTTCTCCAGCAGCGGAGGGGCCCTTCCTCGTTCTTCCTGCAGGCAGCCACCTGGGGAAGAAGGGAGATGAACTGTCTCTCCAAACAGGGTTTTGAGCCTTTTCCAAAACTCTGAGTTTGGCCGTGAATTTGTAGAACTGATGATGACTTTCCTCACTCGGGTTGTTCTCAACGTGGGCTTCCCAGACCCAGTGTGTGCTTTCCAGACCTTCAGTATCTGCATTACCCCGGAGCTCGATAGAACATAGATCCTCAGCTTCTGCCTGCGACCTGCTAGAGCAGAAATTCGGGATGGGGCACAGATGTCTGCGTTTTAACCAACCCCCGTGAGCAGTTTAAGAAGCATTGTTTAGAGAGTCTGCTAGGCTGGTTACAGGAAGGATAAGTAGCTGAAGGAGTAGGGCACTTGGGAATCTTGGCCAATCCTGGCTCAGCGCCTTAGTAACTGGAAGTGTTGACCAGGAACAACCTGAGCGAGTCCCCACCCACTGGGTCCTCAGGAGCATCCTTAGCAGGCAGTGTACTTTTCATTTGGAAATTCATGTTTTCCATGTCTGACTTTAGTGAGATCCTCTACTGAGCAGAAAGACACAGCTAGGGATGACACAGTGATAGAGAAGGGCTGCCCTGGAAGTAGCGTTAGGTTAAAACCCCTCGAAACACTCACATGCACACATCTGGTTCTGTGGACGTCTCAGTCCTGTTTTCTGATGAGTGAGCAGCCAGGATGTTTGTGGGTGAGAGGAGGTGTTTTTATTCCTGGTCAGAACACCCAACAACTGATCTGGGCTGGCTTGGCAGGCTGAGCAAAGACAAGGATCAAGAGTCAACTGAAAACACCTTTTCAGAATTGGAACGGAGAGCTCTGCTTGAAAACCTAACAGCCTAAGAGCAGGTGCTAGTTATGTAGCTTCCTTGACACTTTATAAAGTTAGTTCAGGTCAAAGAAGCAAAAGAAAATAGCTGTAACAACAACAACAGTGCTGATAGCAGGGTTTATTGAATCCTTCTCAACTGGGCATTGTTCAGAATGCATCTGTGGGTTACCTAGGAGATGACAGAAATATTGTCCCTCTCATATCCATGACAACAAGGGGAATTGAGACATGATCAGGAGAAATGACTTCCCAAAGCCTCAGGGGCAGATAGCCAGGAGCAGAGTCTGGATGCCAACCCCAGGAGTTTAGCGCCAGAATCCGAAATCTCCACCACTGCATGGCAGCATCCTCTGACCTAGGAATCCTGACTTCCCTGCAAAGCAGGGTCAGCTCTCCTGCCACCAAAAGGTGGATCACCTCCTGCAGCAGCCAGACTCAGAAACAGTGGGCAGACAGCTCACCCTGACCTCTGGGCATCAGCAGACAGGAGTGCACATCGTGTGGTCACGAGTGACAAGTGTGATGAAATTTAATCCTTTTAATACCCCCCAGGGAGGTTGATAGCATCCTCCTCATTTCACTAACGAGACAACCAAGGCACAGAGATGCTGAGCCACCTGCCAAGGACACACAGCTCCTAAGAGCAGAGCAAGAGCCCTGAGGTCCACAGGTAACACCATATCAAGTCGCTGAGAGAGTCAAGTGCAAAGAAGAAATGGTCCATGAGTGTAGGGCTGATAAATCGCAACACCTGTTGGGTTGGGAGGCAGTGAGCTCTGGGATCCATTGCAGGGGGCATGTTCGCCCGTGATGAGCTGGTACCCACCTGGGTGTCAGTACTGAGGGCTTTGTATGTGCGCCTTGTGTGCTTTGCGGCTAATTATTCAGGGCTCCCAGGGCTTGTTGGCCACTTCCTGGACCAAGGCGTCCACCTGCAGGTGATGCCAGAAAGAACCTGAACAGGTTCCATTCATCCCCGAGTCTCATCCAAGAGCAGATAGGGCCCTGAATCTCAAGGTGGGGGTCAGCATCTGGGCTGCCCAGTGACTTTTATGGGTCCTGGGCTCCTTTTGCTTTCATGGGACCCTTCCTCCCTTAAGATATTAAAAATCATATTATACGTCTGCTTGGGTACAAAGATGAATGTAATCCAGCTTGGATTCATTATTATTATATTCATTTTTTCCCCTGATTTTAAAGACAATTAAAATGAAAACTTTGCCATGGATCCCTCAACAAGGCCTCAGGTACCATGCTGCTGCCTGTCTTGTATTAAGGTGCTCAGCGATCATCTGGCAAGGGAGTGTCCTTGTGGTTAAATAAATCTGTTTTGTCCCATCAAACAGATGACCTTAGTCTCTGATCTCTTGGTCTCTTGGTGTAAGTCAGGTTAGGCGCAGGTGTGTTGTAGTAACAAACACCAAAATCTTACATTCAGCACAAGGGTTCATTTCTTGCCACTGCAGATATGGGAATTCTCCATGAAGCTCCCCTCCACGTGGTAACTCAGGGATCCAGGATCCCTGTATCTTGAGGCTGTGCCAGCCAAAGCGTATGGCTTCCTGATCACCGTGGGGGCAGGGAGAGCTCTTCTGTGTCTCAACTATAGAGGCAACAGATGTCACCTCTGTTTCTGGGTCACCAGCCAGAGCTAGCGACCTGCAGGAGAGGCTAGGAAGAGCAGTCACCCTGAGTGGGGGCCCTGTGGCACGGCTCTGCCACATCTGAATTCTGGAGTCCTTACAAGGCAATGCAATTTTGCTACTAAAGTGTGACAATATTAGCCAAGTTGAGAATTTGAGAAGTGCTCAGATAAAGAAGCTTAAACTTAATGCTTTGCATTTAAATCTCTTAAGAATTCTCTTTCCCCCAGTAATTCTGGTGGGCATGGGTTCTCTGCCTCTTGGGAATAACTTTGGCAACCCTGTACCCATGAGTCTTAGCTGGAGGACAAGGTTGTTAGGAACAAAGAAACCGGGATGCTCAAATATTTGGGGGCTCACCTTCTGACACCAGCTTCATCTCCCTAATGCTCCCCATCTCACTGCAGTTGGTACCTTGAGGGCAAAAGCTACAGTCAACAGGCAGCCTTGGGTTCTGAGGTCCCACCCGTGAAATGTATTTATCTGCACACAGGGCACCTCTGTGCCAAATGCATGTCTGTACAGAAGCAAAAGACTCCAATGATCCAGACCCACCAGTGCAGAATTCACTACGTTTTAGTTGGATTTGATAAAGGCATTCATCATGTGAACTAAAACAAATGTTTAAGACATTTTAAGACATTGCATTTTAATAATGCTGAATCAATACATTATAGGATGCAAAGCATTAAAGAGTCATCTTCACCAGAGTCTCCCTTTGGTTATTACTTTGTTACATTTTAGTATCAAGATGAAATCACCCTGTAAAGATTCTAGAGTTCAGAGCAGTCACTTGTCCTGGAATCCAGAGCCAGTTTAGATGAATTGATGGGGTTTGTCTGTGTATATGTAGGTACATGCAAGAGCTGGTGCAGGTGTAAGTATGAAACTGGCGGTGGAGGGTATTTCTTAACTGGACATCACCATGAAAGAGGGCTTCCCAGGTGGCGCTATGGTAAAGAACTCGTCTGCCAATGCAGAAGACAGAAGAGACATGGGTTTGATCCCTGGGTCAGGAAAATCTCCTGGAGGAGGACATGGCCTGGAGAATTCCCATGGACAGAGGAGCCTGGTGGGCTACAGTCCAGAGGGTCTCAAAGAATCAGATACAATTGAAGAGATTTAGAACACCATGATGCCATCTGAGAAGCAAGGGTGATTGAGTCACTAGTTAACTGACTTCACGTCAGTTTGCCCATAGAGGACAAAAGATCTTCAGTTCAGTTCAGTTCAGTCACTCAGTCGTGTCCGACTCTTTGCGACCCCATGAATTGCAGCACGCCAGGCCTCCCTGTCCATCACCAACTCCTGGAGTTCACTCAAACTCACCTCCATCAAGTCGGTGATGTCATCCAGCCATCTCATCCTCTGTCGTCCCCTTCTCCTCCTGCCCCCAATCCCTCCCAGCATCAGGGTCTTTTCCAATGAGTCAACTCTTTGCATGAGGTGGCCAAAATATTGGGAGTTTCAGCTTTAGCATAAGTCCTTCCAAAGAAATCCCAGGGCTGATCTCCTTCAGAATGGACTGGTTGGATCTCCTTGCAGTCCAAGGGACTCTCAAGAGTCTTCTCCAACACCACAGTTCAAAAGCATCAATTCTTCGGCGCTCAGCTTTCTTTATAGTCCAACTATCACATCCATACATGACTACTGCAAAAACTATAGTCTTGACTACACAGACCTTTGTTGGCAAAGTAATGTCTCTACTTTTGAATATGCTATCTAGGTTGGTCATAACTTTCCTTCCAAGGAGTAAGCGTCTTTTAATTTCATGGCTGCAGTCACCATCTGCAGTGATTTTGGAGCCCCCAAAAATAAAGTCTGATACTGTTTCCACCGTTTCCCCATCTATTTCCCATGAAGTGGTGGGACCGGATGCCATGATCTTCGTTTTCTGAATGTTGAGCTTTAAGCCAACTTTTTCACTCTCTACTTTCACTTTCATCAAGAAGCTTTTTAGTTCCTCTTCACTTTCTGCCATAAGGGTGGTGTCATCTGCATATCTGAGGTTATTGATATTTCTCCTGGCAATCTTTTTTTTTCTTTTTATGTCAAAGGATTTTTTAAAATTTTTATTATTATTATTTTTTTACTTTATAATATTGTATTGGTTTTGCCATACATCAACATGCATCCACCACGGGTATACACGTGTTCCCCATCCTGAACCCCCCTCCCACCTCCCTCCCTTCCAGCTTGTGCTTCCTCCAGCCCAGCGTTTCTCATAATGTACTCTGCATATAAGTTAAATAAGCAGGGTGACAATATACAGCCTTGACGTACTCCTTTTCCTATTTGGAACCAGTCTGTTGTTCCATGTCCAGTTCTGACTGTTGCCCATAGAGGACAAAAGATCTTAGCTTCTGCTTATGGACCCCTACCGTGCCTGTGAGAGTCTGGACTTAATAGTTTGTTATTGTCCTGGAAGGCAAGTTTCTTCCCCATTTTACAGATGAAGAGACTGAGGCCCAATGCGCTTCTGTGACTTGCCTCCAGGTCCCCTGAGTGAGTGAGGGGAAGGTTGGCGATCTACACACAGCCCAGAACCTGGAGTCAGACAGGCTTACATCTGTCCTGCCACTTCCTGGGTATGTGACCTTGGTCTTTAGTCCATCTGGCCTTGTTTTTCTCATTCATACAACAGGCTCCATCAACTTACCCCTGGAGTCTCTCTGGCCATCAGCAGTCATGCATAGAAAGCCCCCAGCAGGACCCAGCACATAGCAGGTTTTCAGTAAATAATAAATAGCATCACAAAAGTTGTTTACACATAAAGATACTGCACGGAACAGCTTACTCCCGAATCACTGCTACGCAGCGACCCAGCCCTGCCAGGACGACCCCGACCCCTGACTTTGCTGTGTTAAGTATTGAGAGTTCACCGTGTCCCTGGATTCTCAAAACGGTCCTGGTTTGGACACATTAGAGAGCACTACCCCCTACTCATTCGCTGCCTTTTACAAAGCCCCAAAGTTTTTCAGATGAAAAACCCAGAGCAGAGGACCCTGGGAATGCTAACAGGCACGTCTTTGGATGTATTTTCCTTCATCTTTATAAATACTCACAGCCAAATTTGCAAGTCTCCGCTGTTTATCCCAATTAGAGTTTACTTGCCCGATGACTGTGCCATCTGTTCCTGCTGCGGTCAGAAACGCAGCCGCCCTCCGCTCCTGATGCTGCAGGTGGTGGGTCTCTGGGGTGGAGGGAGCGGAGCCAGGGATGGGGACACGCAAGCAGCCAGGTTAACTCATGTGGGCATGGTTCTGCCCCCATCAGCCTTGCCACCCAAGCCAGAGGGATGGTGCCCTGCATCCTGAGGTCAATATTGACATCCCAATAAGCCGACCAGGGCTGATCAGTGGGGTTGTTGTTTTCTTTCTGCATCACTTGGTACTGGTTCCTTCTGGTAGCGGCTCGGGGGTCATGGGAGGGACTCTGCCTCAGCTGCCAGGCTCAGCATCAGAGACCCAGCCTCTGCCAGCTGCAGCCAGGCCCTGAGAGTGTGTCCGCAGAGGAGGCTCTGGAGGAAAACCTGCCTCCTTCCTGGAAGAGGGAACATCAGGAAAGCCTGGGGAAGTCTCCAGAGGAAACACTCACTTATGAGATGTTCTTTGGGTTTCCTGGGTCCCTATGTCTCATCCACTAGCCATTCAGACCTTCTCCCCCTGAAATTAGTGAGAAAAGGCATGTGGCAGCTGCCTGACTTTTAGGAACCAGCATCCTTATTGCCTTGAAGCCATGTCCTCAGATACCCAGAGGAGAAACAAAGCAAGGAATTGAAAAGAGGGATAAACCATTAGGTGTGATCACACAGGACTCTTAGAATCCTTGGGGTAGAAATGTGAGGTGGGAGAGGGTTAGCCCTACAATTTTACTGCCAGGTCACAATGGAAGCAAGTCTCAGACCACACTGTCACACATGTGCAGACATGTATTACAAAGCACTGGTTGACAAGCAAGCACAAAGCAGCACTTCCTTCTCTGTTCCCTTGGAACCTCCTCCACCAGCGCCCACGGAAACTGAGGAGAAGACCCTGGTTCTGGTGGCCTCGGGCAACCAGAAATCTGCCGAATCAATATCCACACAGAGGACCATTTATAGATCCAGCCTTGGGGTCCATCTCCCAAAGTATACCAGTGTTTGCTTATGTTGCTCAGTCATGTCCAACTCTTGGCAGCCTCATGGACTGTAGCCTACCAGGCTTCTCTGTCCATGAAATTTTCCAGCCAAGAACACGGGGGTGGGTTGCCATTTCCTTCTCCAAGGGATCTTCTGGACACAGAGATCGAACCAGCATCTCTTGCGTCTCCTGCTTTGGCAGGCAGATTCTTTACCACGGAGCCACGTGGGAAGCCCCCAAAGTATACTAGCCTTATGCACTAATCATTCAAGAGTGGGGTAGCACTAACATACCCCTTGTTTTGAGTACCTTTCATTTCACCAATGAACGGCCACGTCTCCCCTGCTTCAGGCCTAGGTAAAAGCTCATCATTTACCAATTTTCTTCTGACATTGCCCATACTAAGTGGGCATGCCTAGAGCTGGAGGGGGATACAGGTGTTGTATAGCTTTGGGGCAGCTGTCCCTGGTGCACAGCCTTCCTAACATCTGCATTGCCCACACCTGGGGTGGGATTCTCATTTCTGGCACCGGTTGCCCCAGAATGAAGTTCTAGTCCCTGGGTATATGCTCTCCATCCAGGAGAACTGTAAACTATAAATGCCAGAGCCAGCAGGTCCCGGATTCCGTGGGGATCGTCCTGTGTGTCTCGCACTTGGGTGGGTGCAGCTGGAGTCCATGCACAGGGCCATGAGGGCATCCAACCCAACCTGACCTGACGCTGGCTTTGCTACCCCTGTAGTCATCTTAAGCAAAGTGGCAGCCCCCTGGCCGTGTCCATCTCTACAGGAGCCATGTCAGACAGTGAGCCTCGACATACCCTCTGACTATTGATGACTGAGAGATTTTTTCTTTTTTACATTAAAATGAAGATTCTTTGCCTCTCTTGGAAAACTGGAAGTTTTGCCCGGGGTGGGTCTGGCCTGAAGCTAAGAAGTAGACATTCCTCTAGACAAAACGAACATGCCCTGGTTCACCATGGTCCCCAGAGATGCTATGGGTTTGCCCTGCTCCCCTCCTCTCATGGGCGTCCCCCACCACCCCTGTGGATGTTCAATTTATAGCAATGGTTAGACATCACCTCTGATCCAGGACCTTCCCCTCATCACTCACATCAGAGCCGACCCTCCTTTCTACAGGCATACCCTGTGGCAGCTGCCAGGGGAAGTTGCCCACCACAGTCCCCATCAGTGAAGAGGACCCTGAGCAAAGATTTGCTCTTTGGAAGGAGACCCTCCGAGAGCTCGGGTCCCGGACTGGCAAAGCGGTGGTACCCAGAAGGTGGAGTTCACAGTAGTACCTAAAATGTGCAGTGGTCCATCGCCTCTGCGTGAGCACCAGCGTCTCTCACTGGTTTTGTCTGAGTCCCCCAGGGTCTGCTGGGAGCACACAGTCTCCCTTCTGCCATCCCTGTGCCCCACCTACCCCCACTTTCCGCCAGAAAAGCAAGTCAAGAGCTCAGATGCCAAAAGTTTAACTTCTCTGTGCACTGCTGCTGAATTAAATCTTGGAGTTTTGGGTGAAGTCAAAAATGATGGCTTTATTGCATTGCCAGGCAAAGAAGGACACAGTGGGCTCACACCTCGAAATACCGTGTGTCCCCCACTTGGAGAGGGTATGAGAAGTTTTATAGTAATAGTTCAAAGAGGGCATGATCAGCTCATGGACATTCTTCTGGTGGGTTGGTGGTGAGATAAGGGGCAGTCAGCATCATCAACCTCAGGTCCAACTGGTCTGGGGTCTGCTTGTGGGCAGCCTACCATCCATCATTAATCCTTAGCTTCTCCCACCTGGAGAGAGTTCAGTGTCTGCAAAATAGCTCCAAGATACTGTGTCTATCTATTGATGGGGAACCAGGACCCTGCCCCAAGGCTGCACTACTGTTTTTCATGACTGTTTCTCCCTGGTCTTTCAACTCCTCCCTTCCCTAATTAACAACTATTGGGATCTGCCTCTTGGAACTCAGGGAAGGTCATGGAGACTGAATGAAGATTATTTCCTATAATCAAAGAAACAGGGGACACAGAAAGGCTTTGTGTCCAGGAGCCCCACAGGGCCCTGCTCGGTATCAGCTCCTGCCCTGGGCTGTTTCCAGGTGCCTCAGATGCCTGACCTCCTTGTGGGCTCCTGAGACCTTGGCTGCTCTTAACCCGCCAGGCCCCTAATCTGATGTCCCCACACACCAGCTGTTCATCCACCACCTTTGAGGTTTTCTCTGTATCTGTCTGCCACCTACACAATTATTTCATATTTTCTTTAAATCTGTGCACTTTCTAAAATTCTATTTTGATATAATGTGAGATTCACAAGAAGTTACAAACATAGCACAGATGGTTGCTGCATAATTTCACCCAGCTCCCCACGGATAGCATCGTAGGTGACTGGAGCACACTGTTGAAACCGGGCAGTTGATATGGGTACAGTGTCAGTAGCCAAACTACAAAGTCATTCTTTGTCCTTCCTCTAGTGATAAATTCCATGGGATTTGATGGTGCATATACATTCACATACCACCATCAGGAGTACAGATGGCTCCACCCCACCAAAGTCACACCTTCATATTCCTTTTTTTTTTTTTTTTTTTTGGTGGTTGCCCTGGGTCTTCGTTGCTGTGTGCAGGCTTTCTCTAGTTGTGGTGAGTGGGGGCTACTCTTCGTTGTCATGCACAGGCCTCTCATTATGGTGATTTATTTTATTGCAGATCATGGACTCTAGAGCACAGGCTCAATAATTGTGGCTCACAGGCTTAGTTGCTCCATGGCATGTGGAATCCTCTTGGACCAGGGATCGAACCCGTGTCTTCTGTATTGGCCAGCGGATTCTTATCCACTGGACCACCAGGGAAATGTTACTTCTTAAAAGTCAGACCCTTCCCCCAACTCCAGACCCTGACAACCGCTGATCAGTTTTCCATCACTTTAATTTTATTATTTCACAAAAGTTGCATCAATGAATAATCTGTTTTTTTAGTTAGGTCATTTTTACATACACACAGAGGATATACACATGAAGGATTTGATGGCCAGTTGCATTTTTCTCAAGCACATTAAAATGAGAATGTGGCCGTTTAAATAGTGTTATATCCTTCCACAATCACTTCACACCCCAACCCTACCCCTCCACACACACACATGCACTACCATGGCAGCTGGTGGCACACCTGGATGAACAGGTGATCTCAGGGCTCTTCTAGTGCCCTTCTAACCCGAGGCTGTTGGCAGCTGCTTTTCCCCACCTGAGGACCTTGGAGCAAAAGCTCAGCCTTGGAGCAAAGTCTCTTCTTCAGGACTGAGCCCAGAAGAACCAGAGCGCTTGGCCTTGAGGCATCTGAAGTTGCCATCCTGGGGTCAGAGATGCTTCCTGGCACGTCCTGCATCTTTGCAATGGGTGACCTAGGCAGGAGGCAGATTGCTCCCGGTCCACACCTGTGCCTGTAGGAGCCCAGTGTCTCCTCTGTGTCTTCCTCGCTGGAGACAGCCATCACGCCCAAGCTCATTCAGCCTTTGAAAAGAATCTTGCCAATTATTTTAACGTATCAAAGAAATTAATTATAGGTTTGGGATTTGTTAGGTCTATTTTCAGAATTCCATGATCTCAGACATAAATAGCACTTCACTCTGGCCTAAGGAGCTGAACGCTTAATACCAGTGGAGGCGGAGAGGGAGAAGGTGGGGAGGGAGAAAGAGGAAGAAGACAGCATCGCTCTACCACCATCCACATCCCTGTCTGCTCACCTACATGAATCCAGACATCTCTCAAGCCCCAGCTTGGTACCAAACTCTAGTCTGAGTGCTGAGTGAGAAAGAAGGAGACAGAAATTCCTGCCCTCATGGAGCTGAGATTTTAGTGGAGAAAGTCAGACGATGCACACGGTTAATAATACAGCAGATGACGTTGTCCATTTATCACAAAGGAAGGGAGACGAGGCAGGACCACCACGCAGATGGAACAAGCCACTGCCACGAGGAGTGTGATGCCTGCAAATCAGGGAGTCCTCTCTCTTCATCGCTTCAGCAAATGTTTATTGAGCACCTAGGACATGCCAATATTATGCAAAGCATTGAGGATCTGTCAGGACCAGAAAGCACAAGCTTGGCGCTTAAATGATCTAAGAGAGAGATGAGAAATAATCAGGGAGCTACTAGAATGGAGGGTGCTATGAAGGGAACAGCAGGGGAGGAGGCAAAGTCGACCGTCTATGTGCCCCTTCTCAGGTGGGCGCCCAACTGTGGACCCGTGCAGGGAATTCTTGTTGCAGGAGACAGAGTTTTGCTTTTGCACCAGGGGAGGAAGTGTAGGGAGTATGGATCTCGGTTCTCCAGGAAGGAGAGTATGGCAGGATCATGCTCACCCAACTGAGAACCAGAAGCAGGCAAAGATGGGCGTGTATGGGGGTACTGCCCATGGTACCCTCCCTGCCATGTGTACCCAGGGACGCTCCCGCCTCCCTAAATATCCTCAGTGTCTGCAGATGGCAGTGATGTTGCTAACCCAAGCGAGCAGGTAGCAGTTCCTTTTAATGCTAAAGCAGGGTGCCCTGGGGTTCTGCAGTTTAGGGGCAGAAGCCTACACCAGAAAACTGCATCAGTGGAGTTAGCAACTGAGCCATCCCCAGAGCTGGGCTCTCACCACCTCCTGCTCCAAATTTCAAGCAGCTACAGTGAGGCGTGCCAACCACAAAGTGCCCGGGCTGCACACAGAGCCGAGAACAATCCGCTGTTGGCTGAGATCTGAGTGTTTGCAGGGTTTCTTGGCACCTGTGCTTTCCCACGTTTGCCCTGTGAGAGAATCTGGCTGACGGCCAAGCTTCCAACCGACAGGAAGCTTGATTTGCTCAGCCACCATTCTCACGTGGAGGCAGGAGGCAGCCCCCCCCCCCCACCACACACATGCACACATGTGTGCAAACACACTCAGGCCATACACGTTCATATGCACACACACATACTGTCATCCACACATGCACACACAACAGTCTTGTACACACACATGCAACGCACATACATGCACAGACACACACTTGTGCGCAGACGCATGGGGCCCCAGAAGCCCGGGCCACCCTCTAACTGTGTGTCCGGGTCTCCGTGCGCAGTGCAAGGTGCGGGAGCTGGAGGAGAAATGCCGGACGCAGAGTGAGCAGTTCAGCCTGTTGTCCCGGGACCTGGAGCAGTTTCGCCAGCACGCCGGCAAGATCGACCTGCTGGGTGGCAGCACTGTGGCCTCCCTGGACGTCCCGTCGTCCCCCAGCAAGTCTTTCCCAAGGTTCATGAACGGACTGGCTCCCTCCATTGGAAAAGGTAAGTGCCTCTCTCCCTTCCTTTCTCTCTCCCTCCTGCCTAGGCCTTGATGGAGAAGAAGGTGCAGCCAGCAAGCTGGGAACAGCTGGGCACAGCCAGGGGTGTGTGACAGAGCCTGTCACAACACCCGAGGGAGTGACCAGCATAGCAGGACTTGGGATGATACAGGGGCAGCTGGCGTTTCCCATGCATACTCGATGTACCACCCTTGATGGGTGTGAATCAGTGTAAGCTCCCTCCCAGCTGCTCTGAGCCCTGTTATGCACATGACACCGGCCCAGGTGCCCGGAGGATCAGCCAGCCAAGCGGTGAGCTGGGACTTGGACCCAGGGACCTGGCTCTGGGGTCTGCATTGGGACCTGCCAGGCGGGCTGCTCAACTTCACTTGTTTCCCTTCTCACCCAGCGACCTCTTGATGACATTGTGATGTACTTGGAACTTCTGTTCCAACAAAGGCAGCAGTAGCACCTGCGGTGAATGTTAATGCGTTCCCATCACATTTGTGTTCAGGAAGCAGAGTGGAGAGCGGGGAGACTTCACTCTGCGTGGTTCTGAGGGATCATTTCTTGATCACAGAGGCATTTAATGTAACCTCAGGGGAAGTTCCCAGTGTAGACAATGAAGTACCCTACTCAGTTAGGGAACTTTCTCTCCAGTGAAGGTTAAACAGGTCACAGGCTGTTTTCTCCTGTAAAGCAGTTGACTTTTTTTATTTTAGGGGACATGTGTGCCAGAACCCTACTTTAGAATTCCACAAAAGGGAGGGAATTTCCAGATTTCACCCAGTTTTTGTCAGAACATAGGAGAAGTTCTTCTGGGTGCTTTTTATTATTAAAATGAGGTGCTGCAGCATGTATCTTGATGAACAATGTTTCTTGGCGTACCCCTCCTTCCCGCTCCCTTTCTGTCCTGCGCATGCATTGGGAGAATGCAAAGAGGCCATGAAACACAAGACAGGGAGAGGGAGGTCCCCCCGACACCACCACCACCAAGTTCCGAGCACAGGGTACTCCCCAGGCCATGTTCAGGTACCGAGGCTGCGATGCTGTGCATATGGCAGGCCCTATGTGGAGCCCCTCTGGGTAGGGGGACACAGACAAGACACAGGGGCACAGATGAGTAAGGAGCCACTCGCTCAGACAGACACGAGCAGTCAGGTGACAAGAGAGCAGATGACCCAGCGCCATTTAGGATGATCAGAGAAGACTGCTTCCTGGAAATGAAGTTTGAGCCATGACCCCTGAAGATGAAACTTTCTCCAGTCCCCACTGGATGGGAAGGTCTGTGGCTCAGGGCTCACATGAGCTCAATCACGCACAATTATCAGGGTCCCCAGGTCCCCAGCATGGTTGATGAGTCCAAGACTCAGTAAAGAGTTGTCCTCCTGGCTCAGACCTGTTACAGAAACACAGGACGAGCATAGCGTGGGTCCTGAGGGAAAAGAGATGGGGCGTCTGAAGAATCCACGTGCAGGCGTCCTATGCCCTCCTCCTCCAGGAAGACCACCTGGAGTGCCCACTATGCAACAACAACGACAACAAAAATGCAGCTATATGGATGCAGTGATGATGTCCAAGGACACCGAGTAGATACAGCATACAGGATCTGTTGGGCACTGGTCATGCGGGCACCTCTGTCCAGCATACGCCAGAATACCAGACTGCCCGAGCTAGGCAGGCACTCAGCACAAACCAGGTTGGGCCCACAGTCTAGTTACAGGGAAATGCCCCGGTCACCTAGGGAGCCTGTCCCACTGGTGTAGGGAGAGGTTTAGAAACTGTGCTCCCAGTCACAGTGCAGCCTGACTTGTCAGCAGACCCTTCTTAAAGTAGCAGCCCCAGGCTTCCCTCCATGTGAATTCCTTTCTGCACAGCATGAGGACGTGTTAGTCCAGGGCAAGGTCCAGGGCAAGCTCATGGGTCACTGGAGGGGGAGCAGTGATTGACCTGAGCCATTTGGCGTCCAGATTGATTTGGAAAAACCAATCTGATTTGTGATGGAGGAAAATGGATGCTGACTAAGAATAAAACAAACAAAACCAAAACAGGGCTGTGTCTCTATTAAGGGAGTTCTAGACCCTGGTACCAGAGTAGGTTTGCACCAAGGCTTCTGTTTAGGCATTTGGAAGAGCCATTGTGCTCAATGACCAGCTCCTTAGCTGGGCATACTTGGCGGCATCCTTAGAGCATGCTTGCTATGCTGGCATCAGTGGCCATGGGAGGAATGCCTGCAAGGGGGCTTCCTCACGCAACCCTGAAGTCCTCCTCAAGGTCGTTCTTTGTTGGCAGATGGCAGGGACCACTTTAAGAATGAGGGTAATGAAGAAACTCCCTGCTGGGCTGGCCTGTCTTCCTTATGCAGGAGAGGAGGGTGGGGGATGGAAGGAGTGGGCAGGGCCAGTTCAGAATCAGAGCAGGACCAGGCCAGTGTGCTGCACGTCCTGTCGGGGGCCTCCTGCCTGAGGCTGGGTCAGCCTGAGGGTGAGGAGGACAGGACCACTGGATTGTGAGCCCCTGGTTGGGACTCACCTTCTGTGCAGTAGAGTCACCCCTGCAACCAGCAAGGCTGGAACCTCACAGGAACAGAATTATCCCTGGACATGTACTAGGAAGGGGGCGTGTCATCTCGCAGAGCCACCCCTCCATCGCCAGTTTCCTTCCAGTATTGGAGCTGAGTTTCGGTGAAACACCAGATAAAGTCATTGTTTTGGGCTCAGTGGCCATATTTTCCAAAAAATATGTATCCTGAGGCATGCAGATCACAAAGGAATGTGCAACTGAGGGCATGACATGATTTTGTGTCTAATCTCACATTCACTCATAGAGCAGAAGGACAGGTAAACATGCCACAGGCATCAGATTATTTTTCTCTAGAAAACTGGATTTGTTTAAGTAAAATGTAAATAGGAGGCAACTCTGGTCATTTCACCCCTTGCTCCTCCCAGCAGCAGTGTATCAGTCAGGACAGGCTAGGTTCAGCTGCAGTAACAAAATCCTCAAATCTCAGGGGCTTAAAACAGCACAAGTCTCTCTCTCTTTTGATCCTGCTCCATGTCCACCTTAGACTGGATCAGGGAATGGGTTCCACACTGTCTTCACTTGGGAATGCTGAGCCTCCTCTGGAATGTTCCATCTCAGGGGAAAGGAAGCATAACAAATTAGACACTGGCTCAAAAGGGCTTCCACCCCAAAGTAGGACACGTCACTTCCACTCACAGGTCACTGACCTGGATGAGTCCCATGTCAGAGTGACACCCTTCCACTGCAGCACTGAAGCAGCAGGCCGCGTCCTCAGCTGACTTCCTGAGGCTGCAGGATTTGAGAGTCGATTCCCTGAGTAAATATGGACTTTGCACCTGCTGAATGCTGAGCGCTGCTGTGGGCATTTGGGATCCTGGGCAGTGACCAGGGCCAGGCTGCTGCTCCCTGGGATCTGGCCTCCTCGCAGGGCCCGGGGGTCTACTTCAGTGTCAATTCTCTGCTGCAGTGATGCTTTGCCACCGTTTTGTTAATCAGACTGGGCCTGAGGGGGTGACTTCCATGTAGTCTTTGTGGAACACTTCTTACAGTGTTTGTTTCTCCTGATTTGGGCTCAGTGAGTCATCTTCCTCTGTGAACCAGTCCCCATGATGGGAGAGCCACAGCCAGAGGCTAGACAAAGCCAGGGAAGGGTGTCTGCAGCCCACTGGGCAGCGAGAACTCGGGGAGGGGGAAAAATTAATTCTGTAATTCATGTCTGATCCTAAAAATACACTCCTGACTTTAATCCAACGGTCTGGGCCAGCACTGATCAAGGGTCTCGATTCTCCCCTGCCCGCCCCACCTCCCCCCCATAGTGCCTGGGACAGGGCCAGCAACCCCATGAGGACAGGATGGGTAGAGATCTGCTTGGTCCTAGTGAATCTCTTATCAAAAGTATTTTTCAGCCGTAAACCTGACCATTTGGCCACTTTGTGTATGTCAGGACTGTTCAGGTTGTATTATTAAGAATAAGTGACAGGAAAGCTGACATACACTAGTGTGAGCAAAAAGGAATTTATTTATCATGTAGAGTAGATGAAGATGGCTTAGCTTCAGGTACGGCTGCGATGGTTAGATAGCATCACTGACTCAATGGAGATGAATTTGAGCAAACTCCCAGAGATAGTGAAGGACAGGGAAGCCTGGTGTGGCGCAGCCCATGGGGCGCAAAGAGTCGGATACAACTTAGTGTATGAACACACAGTTGGATTCAAGGGCTCCAACCATGCCATCTGGACCTGATTCCTGCCTCTCCACCTTCAGCTCCTCCTTCTATGAGCAGGCTGCATTGTCAGATGGAGTTTCCTCCTCCTGGGGACAGTGTGGCT